>NW_027641085.1:0-600000 GCF_949752795.1 Hyperoodon ampullatus
CCCACTATAAAAAGCAATTTCAAAAACAAAACAAAAAAACTGGGAAATTCTTTTTTTTTTTTTTTTTTTTTTGTGGTATGCGGGCCTCTCACTGTTGTGGCCTCTCCCGTTGCAGAGCACAGGCTCCGGACGTGCAGGCCCAGCGGCCATGTCTCACGGGCCCAGCCGCTCCGCGGCATGTGGGATCTTCCCAGACCAGGGCACGAACCCGTGTCCCCTGCATCGGCAGGCGGACTCTCAACCACTGCGCCACCAGGGAAGCCCGGAAATTCTTTACAATTCCTTCATTGTCAATGATGAAACCTGGAATGACCCTATCTACAACGACAGCTGGATGTGGCATAAGGAGGGACACTTGGGACTGAGTCGATTGGTGAGATTGGGTGAGCAAATACAGACCCTTTAAATCACAAATGCCTGGCACCCATTCCATGGGTCCCAACTCTCAAGGTTGAAGGGAATATTACTACAGCTATAACATGTACGGGAAACCTAGAGAACGGACACACTGTGAATAGAAAGGTTTCTAAAACTCAACGAATAGTCCCTCTCCTGGTGCTCCCGTTTTACTTTCCATCTGCTTTACTATAAACCTCCCAACTTGGAGAGACAGCCCCTTTAACCTCCTGGTTCGCACAGGTTGCCAATTTGGCAGAGGATGAAAGGGAAGAGGGAGAACCAATGAGAGAGTAGCTGTTAGGCATTTGGACAGGCACATATCAGTCTAATGTCACGGCAGGAAGAAGAATTAACCAAAGTCTCAGCCACCCACCGGGAAACAGCATAGTTCCTGAACCAAAATTTTGGACATGCGGTCAGCTCACAAAAAACGAGTTGAAAAATGGAGCTCAGGGGCACAGCAATTCACAAACTGGCAGAGTAATAAAGGACAACTATCGTCCAAAAATCTGTTGAGGGAAGGCAAGGAGGCGGAGTTGAAAGCGAGACACAATAGCAGGAAACAGATTTCAAGAGGTACGTTGGAATCGCCTTTAAAGCACAGGAAGAGGGGCACAACTTCGACAATGATGCACTTGGCCAAAAAGGGCGTATGCGTTTTCTCTTGAATATATTCATGAGAAAACGCATACACCCATTTTGGCCAAGCAAGGAAGGGGGCAATGCCAATCTGCACTACAAAGAAGTATCACTTCCCACCGGTCAAAAGGGACATCCACAAAATACGTAAAAACCAGAAAGGCAAGACAGGCCCTGGAGAACAGGGAGCCTTGTTATGCTGATGGGCGGGATGTAAATTGCCAACTGCCTCTCTGGAGGAGTGCATTGTGTACCCTAAAACAAGTAAACAACAGAGCTACAGAGCCAAGGGCACTTCCAGTCTAGGGAATATACCTTGGGAAAACTGAAAATCAATAAGACAGAGCCACCCCAAAATTTAGGGCTGTACTGCTTACAAGGACCTCAACTTGGGTACACCTTAAATATCCCAGGAAATATAAAAATGGTTCAAAAAATTGTGGTATTTACGTACGATGGAATATCCCTCAGCCATGAAATCAATGTCATAAGACCAGTAGCAGCAAAATGGGTTGATTCAGTTACGATAATTCTAAGTGAAATAAGTCACACAGAAAAATAAACTTATCATAAGATATCACTTATGAAGATCCTGTAAACATGGCTACACTTGAACTGAGTTAGGAAAGAGAACACAGTCTCACATTTAGAAAACACACTTAAGCCTGCTAGAGTTGGAAGGAGAGGTGGGGTGATGCATAAAACCAGAGTTTGATATAAGCACAGGTACTGTTCCAAAAACCAACTATGGAATACAGAAGACCTACAAGTTCCTCACTGAAACGGACTCAAAACCCCATATTTCCGGCAGAGGAATATATCTGACTAGTAAGAATCTTAAAACCTATGTATTGATATGTCTCCGTAAGGGAATCAAGTGTTTCTAGACTGGCATAAACATGGCAGCGAGAATCAGCTCATACCCACTATCAAAAGGAATTTCAAGAACAAAACAAAGAAAACAGGGAAATTCTTTACAATTCCTTCAGGGTCTCTGATGAAACCTGGAATGACCCTATCTACAACAACCGCTGGATGTGGCATAAGGCTGGACACTTGGGACTGAGAGGATTGGTGAGATGGGGTGAGCAAATGCAGACCTTGTAAACCAATAATGCATGGCACCCATTCCATGGGTCCCAACTCTGCGGGTTGAAGGGAATATTAATACAGCTATAACATATACAGGAAACCTAGAGAATGGACACACTGTGAATACAAAAGGTTTCTAAAACTCAACGAATAGTCCCTCTCCTGGTGTTCCGGTTTGACTTTCCAACTGCTTTACTAACAATCTCCCAACTTGGAGAGACACCACTTTTACCCTCGTGGTACACACACGTTGCCAATTTGGCACAGGATGAAAGGAAAGGGGGAGAACCAATGACAGAGTAGCTGTTAGGCATTTAGACGGACACATGTCACTCTAATTTCACGGGAGGAAGAAAAATTAACCAAAGTCTCAGCCACCCACGGGGAACAAGTAGAGGTCCTGAACCAAAATTTTGGACTTGCGGTCAGCTCACAAAAAATGAGTTGAAAAATGGGGCTCAGGGCACAGCAATTCACAAACTGGAAGAGTAATAAAGGACAACTATCATCCAAAAATCTGTTGAGGGAAGGCATCGAGGCGGAGTTGAAATCGAGGCAGAATAGCAGGAAACAGATTTCAAGAGGTATGTTGGAATCGCCTTTAAAGCACAAGAAGTGGGGCACAACTTCGACAATGATGCACTTGGCGAAAAAGGGCGTTTGCATTTTCTGCTGAATATTTTCAGGAGAAAATGCATACGACCTTTTTGGCCAAGCAAGCAAGCAGGCAATGCAAATCTGCACTACAAAGAAGTATCACTTCCCACCGGTCAAAAGGGACATCCGCAAAATGTGTAAAAACCAGAAAGGCAAGACAGGCCCTGGAGAACAGGGAGCATTGTTATGCTGATGGGCAGGATGTAAATTGCCAACTGCCTCTCTGGTGGAGTGAATTGTGTTCCCTAAAACAAGTAAACAACAGAGCTACAGAGCCAAGGGCACTTCCAGTCTAGGGAATATACCTTGGGAAAACTGAAAATCAATAAGACAGAGCCACCCCAACGTTTAGGGCTGCACTGCTTACAAGAACCTCAACATGGGTACACCTTAAATATCCCAGGAAATATAAAAATGGTTCAAAAAATTGTGGTACTTACGTACGATGGAATATCCCTCAGCCATGAAATCAATGTCATAAGACCAGTAGCAGCAAAATGAGTGGAATGAAGTTCGATGATTCTAAGTGAAATAAGTCACACAGAAAAAGCAAGTTATCATAAGATATCACTTACGAAGATCCTGTAAACATGGCTACACTTGAACTGAGCTAGGAAAGAGAACAGAGTCTCACATTTAGAAAACACACTTATGCCTGCTTAAGGGGGAAGGAGAGGTGGGGTGATGCATAAAACCAGAGTTTGATATAAGCACAGGTACCGTTCCAAAAACCAACTATGGAATAGACAAGACCTACACCTTCCACAGTGAAAGGGACTCAGAACCCCATATTTCCCGCAGAAGAATATATCTGACTAGTAAGAATCTTAAAACCTATGTATTGATATGTCTCTGTAAGGGATTCAAGTGTCTAGACTGGCATAAACATGGCAGCGAGAATCAGCTGAAATCCACTATCAAAAGGAATTTCACAAACAAAACAAAAAAACAGGCAAATTCTTTACAATTCCTTCAGGGTCCCTGATGAAATCTGGAATGACCCTATCTACAACGACCGCTGGATGTGGCATAAGGCTGGACACTTGGGACTTAGAGGATTGGTGAGATTGGGTGAGCAAATGCAGACCTTGTAAACCAATAATGCATGGCACCCATTCCATGGGTCCCAACTCTGCGGGTTGAAGGGAATATTAATACAGCTATAACATGTACAGGAAACCTAGAGAATGGACACACTGTGAATACAAAAGGTTTCTAAAACTCAACGAATAGTCCCTCTCCTGGTGTTCCGGTTTGACTTTCCCACTGCTTTACTATCAATCTCCCAAATTGGAGAGACACCCCTTTTAACCTCCTGGTACACACACGTTGCCAATTTGGCAGAGGATGAAAGGAAAGGGGGAGAACCAATGACAGAGTAGCCGTTAGGCATTTAGACGGGCATATGTCACTCTAATTTCACGGTAGGAAGAAGAATTAACCAAAGTCTCAGCCTCCCACAGGGAACAAGTAGAGGTCCTGAACCAAAATTTTGGACGTGCCGTCAGCTCACAAAAAATAAGTTGAAAAATGGGGCTCAGGGCACAGCAATTCACAAACTGGAAGAGTAATAAAGGACAACTATCATCCAAAAATCTGTTGAGGGAAGGCAACGAGGCGGAGTTGAAATCGAGGCAGAATAGCAGGAAACAGATTTCAAGAGGTACGTTGGAATCGCCTTTAAAGCACAGGAAGAGTGGAACAACTTCGACAATGATGCACTTGGCCAAAAAGGGCGTATGCGTTTTCTCTTGAATATATTCAGGAGAAAACGCATACGCCCTTTTTGGCCAAGCAAGCAAGCGGGCAATGCAAATCTGCACTACAAAGAAGTATCACTTCCCACCGGTCAAAAGGGACATCCGCAAAATGTGTAAAAACCAGAAAGGCAAGACAGACCCTGGAGAACAGGGAGCCTTGTTATGCTGATGGGCGGGATGTAAATTGCCAACTGCCTCTATGGAGGAGTGCATTGTGTTCCCTAAAACAAGTAAACAACAGAGCTACAGAGCCAAGGGCACTTCCAGTCTAGGGAATATACCTTGGGAAAACTGAAAATCAATAAGACAGAGCCACCCAAAAATTTACGGCTGCACTGCTCACAAGAACCTCAACTTCGGTACATCTTAAATATCCCAGGAAATATAAAAATGGTTCAAAAAATTGTGGTACTTACGTACGATGGAATATCCCTCAGCCATGAAATCAATGTCATAAGACCAGTAGCAACAAAATGAGTGGATTCTGTTATGATGATTCTAAGTGAAATAAGACACACAGAAAAAGAAATTTATCATAAGATATCACTTATGAAGAACCTGTAAACATGGCTACACTTGAACTTAGCTAGGAAAGAGAACAGAGTCTCACATTTGGAAAACACTCTTATGCCTGCTTAAGGGGGAAGGAGAGGTGGGGTGATGCATAAAACCAGAGTTTCATATAAGCACACCTACCGTTCCGAAAACCAACTATGGAATAGACAAGACCTACACATTCCTCAGTGAAAGGGACTGAAAAGCCCATATTTCCCGCAGAAGAATATATCTGACTAGTAAGAATCTTAAAACCTATGTATTTATATGTCTCTGTAAGGGAATCAAGTGTGTCTAGACTGGCATAAACTTGGCAGCGAGAATCAGCTGAAACCCACTATCAAAAGGAATTTCACAAACAAAACAAAAAAACAGGGAAATTCTTTACAATTCCTTCAGGGTCTCTGATGAAACCTGGAATGACCCTATCTACAATGACAGCTGGATGTGGCATAAGGCTGGACACTTGGGACTGAGAGGATTGGTGAGATTGGGTGAGCAAATGCAGACCCTTCAAAGCAATAATGCATGGCACACATTACATGCGTCCCAACTCTCCAAGTTGAAGGGGATATTACTACAACTATAACATGTACCGGAAACCTAGAGAATGGACACACTGTGAACAAGAAACGTTTCTAAAACTCAACTAATACTTCGTCTCCTGGTGCTCATGTTTGACACTGCAACTGCTTTACTATCAATCTCCCAAATTAGAGACAGAACATTTAACCACCTTGTTGGCACACGTTGCCAATTTGGCACAGGATGAAAGGGAAGAGGGAGAACCAATGAGAGAGTAGCTGTTTGGCATTTTGACGGGCACCTGTCACTCTAACTTCCCGGCAGGAAGAAGAATTAACCAAAGTCTCAGCCACCCACCAGGAACCCATATATGTCCTGAACCAAAATATTGGTCTTGCGTTCAGCTCACAAAAAACGAGTTGCAAAATGGGGCTCAGGGGCACAACAATTCACAAACTGGCAGAGTAATAAAGGACAACTATCATCCAAAAATCTGTTGAGGGAAGGCAGCGAGGCAGACTTGAAAGCTAGGCAGAATAGCAGGAAACAGATTTCAAGAGGTACGTTGGAATCACCTTTAAAGCACAGGAAAAGGGGCACAACTTCGACAATGATGCACTTGGCCAAAAAGGGCGTATGCATTTTCTCCTGAATATATTTAGGAGAGATCTCATATGCCCGTTTTGGCCAAGCAAGGAAGCGGACAATGCAAATCTGCAATACAAAGAAGTATCTCTTCCCACCGGTACAAAAGGGATATCCACAAAATGTGTAAAAACCAGAAAGGCAAGACAGGCCCTGGAGAACAGGGAGCCTTGTTATGCTGATGGGCGGGATGTAAATTGCCAACTGCCTCTCTGGAGGAGTGCATTGGGTTCCCTAAAACAAGTAAACAACAGATCTACAGAGCCAAGGGCACTTACAGTCTAGGGAATATACCTTGGGAAAACTGAAAATCAATAAGACACAGCCACCTCAAAATTTAGGGCTGCACTGCTTACAAGAACCTCAACTTGGGTACACCTTAAATATCCCAGGAAATATAAAAATGGCTCAAAAAATTGTGGTACTTACGAACGATGGAATATCCCTCAGCCATGAAATCAATGTCATAAGACCAGTAGCAGCAAACTGGGTTGATTCAGGTACGATGATTCTAAGTGAAATAAGTCACACAGAAAAAGAAACTTATCATAAGATATCACTTATGAAGATCCTGTAAACATGGCTACAATTGAACTGAGTTAGGAAAGAGAACAGTGTCTCACATTTAGAAAACACTCTTATGCCTGCTTAAGGGGGAAGGAGAGGTGGGGTGATGCATAAAACCAGAGTTTGAAATAAGCACAGGTACCGTTCCAAAAACCAACTATGGAATAGACAAGACCTACACCTTCCTCAGTGAAAGGGACTCAAAATCCCATATTTCCCGCAGAGGAAAATATCTGACTAGTAAGAATCTTAAAACCTATGTATTGATATGTCTCCGTAAGGGAATCAAGTGTGTCTAGACTGGCATAAACATGGCAGCGAGAATCAGCTCAAACCCACTATCAAAAGGAATTTCAAAAACAAAACAAAAAAACTGGGAAATTCTTTACAATTCCTTCAGGGTCTCTGATGAAACCTGGAATGACCCTATCGACAACGACAGCTGGATGTGGCATAAGGCTGGATAATTGGGACTGAGAGGATTGGTGAGATTGGGTGAGCAAATGCAGACCCTTTAAAGCACAAATGCCTGGCACCCATTCCATGGGTCCCAACTCTCCAGGTTGAAGGGAATGTTACTACAGCTATAACATGTACAGGAAACCTAGAGAACGGACACACTGTGAATACGAATGATTTCTAAAACTCAACGAATAGTCCCTATCCTGGTGCTCGGGTTTGACCTTCCATCTGCTTTACTATCAACCTGCAAACTTGGAGAGAGAGCCCGTTTAACCTCCTGGTTCGCACAGGTTGCCAATTTGGCAGAGGATGAAAGGGAAGAGGGAGAACCAATGAGAGAGTAGCTGTTAGGCATTTGGACGGGCACATATCACTCTAATTTCCCGGCAGGAAGAAGAATTAACCAAAGTCTCAGCCACCCACCGGGAACCAGCATAAATCCTGAACCAAAATTTTGGACTTGCGGTCAGCTCACAAAAAACGAGTTGAAAAATGGATCTCAGGGGCACAGCAATTTACAAACTGGCAGAGTAATAAAGGAGAACTATCGTCCAAAAATCTGTTGAGGGAAGACATCGAGTCGGACTTGAAAGCGAGGCAGAATAGCAGGAAACAGATTTCAAGAGGTAATTTGGAATCGCCTTTAAAGCACAGGAAGAGGGGCACAACTTCGACAAAGATGCACTTGGCCAAAAAGGGCGTATGCGTTTTCTCCTGAATATATTCAGGAGAAAACGCGTACGCCCTTTTTGGCCAAGCAAGGAAGCGGGCAATGCAAATCTGCACTACAAAGAAGTATCACTTCCCACCGGTCAAAAGGGACAACCACAAAATGTGTAAAAACTAGAAAGGCAAGACAGGCCATGGAGAACAGGGAGCCTTGTTATGCTGATGGGCGGGATGTAAATTGCCAACTGCCTCTCTGGAGGAGTACATTGTGTTCCCTAAAACAAGTAAAGAACAGAGCTACAGAGGCAAGGGCACTTCCAGTCTAGGGAATATACCTTGGGAAAACTGAAAATCAATAAGACAGAGGCACCCCAAAATTTAGGGCTGCACTGCTTACAAGGACCTCAACTTGGGTACACATTAAATATCCCAGGAAATATAAAAATGGTTCAAAAAATTGTGGTACTTACGTACGATGGAATATCCCTCAGCCATGAAATCAATGTCATAAGACCAGTAGCAGCAAAATGGGTGGATTCAGGTACGATGATTCTAAGTGAAATAAGTCACACAGAAAAAGAAACTTATCATAAGATATCACTTATGAAGATCCTGTAAACATGGCTACACTTGAACTGAGTTAGGAAAGAGAACAGTGTCTCACATTTAGAAAACACTCTTATACCTGCTTAAGGGGGAAGGAGAGGTGGGGTGATGCATAAAACCAGAGTTTGATATAAGCACAGGTACCGTTCCAAAAACCAACTATGGAATAGACAAGACCTACACCGTCCTCAGCGAAAGGGACTCAAAATCCCATATTTCCCGGAGAGGAAAATATCTGACTAGTAAGAATCTTAAAACCTATGTATTGATATGTCTCCGTAAGGGAATCAAGTGTGTCTAGACTGGCATAAACATGGCAGCGAGAATCAGCTCAAACCCACTATAAAAAGGAATTTCAAAAACAAAACAAAAAAACTGGGAAATTCTTTACAATTCCTTCAGGGTCTCTGATGAAACCTGGAATGACCCTATCTACAACGACAGCTGGATGTGGCATAAGGAGGGACACTTGGGACTGAGACGATTGGTGAGATTGGGTGAGCAAATGCAGACCCTTTAAAGCAATAATGCATGGCACCCATTCCATGGGTCCCAACTCTCCAGGTTGAAGGGAATATTACTACAGCTATAACATGTGCGGGAAACCTAGAGAACGGACACACTGTGAATACGAAAGGTTTCTAAAACTCAACGAATAGTCCCTCTCCTGGTGCTCCGGTTTGACTTTCCGTCTGCTTTACTATCAACCTCCCAACTTGGAGAGACAGCCCCTTTAACCTCTTGGTTCGCACAGGTTGCCAATTTGGCAGAGGATGAAAGGGAAGAGGGAGAACCAATGAGAGAGTAGCTGTTAGGCATTTGGACGGGCACATATCACTGTAATTTCCCGGCAGGAAGAAGAATTAACCAAATTCTCAGCCACCCACCGGGAACCAGTATAGGTCCTGAGCCAAAATTTTGGACTTGCGGTCAGCTGACCAAAAACGAGTTGAAAAATGGAGCTCAGGGGCACAGCAATTCACAAACTGGCCGAGTAATAAAGGACAACTATCGTCCAAAAATCTGTTGAGGGAAGGCAACGAGGCAGACTTGAAAGCGAGGCAGAATAGCAGGAAACAGATTTCAAGAGGTACGTTGGAATCGCCTTTAAAGCACAGGAAGAGGGGCACAACTTCGACAATGATGCACTTGGCCAAAAAGGGCGTATGCGTTTTCTCCTGAATATATTCAGGAGAAAACGCATACGCCCTTTTTGGCCAAGCAAGCAAGCGGGCAATGCAAATCTGCACTACAAAGAAGTATCACTTCCCACCGGTCAAAAGGGACATCCACAAAATGTGTAAGAACAAGAAAGGCAAGACAGGCCCTGGAGAACAGGGAGCCTTGTTATGCTGATGGGCGGGATGTAAATTGCCAACTGCCTCTCTGGAAGAGTGCATTCTGTTCCCTAAAACAAGTAAAGAACAGAGCTACAGAGCCAAGGGCACTACCAGTCTAGGGAATATACCTTGGGAAAACTGAAAATCAATAAGACAGAGCCACCCCAAAATTTAGGGCTGCACTGCATACAAGGACCTCAACTTGGATACACCTTAAGTATCCCAGAAAATTTAAACATGGTTCAAAAAATTGTGGTACTTACGTACGATGGAATATCCCTCAGCCATGAAATCAATGTCATAAGACCAGTAGCAGCAAAATGGGTGGATTCAGGTACGATGATTCTAAGTGAAATAAGTCACACAGAAAAAGAAACTTATCATAAGATATCACTTATGAAGATCCTGTAAACATGGCTACACTTGAACTGAGTTAGGAAAGAGAACAGTGTCTCACATTTAGAAAACACTCTTATACCTGCTTAAGGGGGAAGGAGAGGAGGGGTGATGCATAAAACCAGAGTTTGATATAAGCACAGGTACCGTTCCAAAAACCAACTATGGAATAGACAAGACCTACACCGTCCTCAGTGAAAGGGACTCAAAACCCCATATTTCCCGCAGAGGAAAATATCTGACTAGTAAGAATCTTAAAACCTATGTATTGATATGTCTCCGTAAGGGAATCAAGTGTGTCTAGACTGGCATAAACATGGCAGCGAGAATCAGCTCAAACCCACTATAAAAAGGAATTTCAAAAACAAAACAAAAAAACTGGGAAATTCTTTACAATTCCTTCAGGGTCTCTGGTGAAATCTGGAATGACCCTATCTAAAACGACAGCTGGATGTGGCATAAGGAGGGACACTTGGGCCTGAGACGATTGGTGAGATTGGGTGAGCAAATGCAGACCCTTTAAAGCAATAATGCATGGCACCCATTCCATGGGTCCGAACTCTCCAGGTTGAAGGGAATATTACTACAGCTATAACATGTGCGGGAAACCTAGAGAACGGACACACTGTGAATACGAAAGGTTTCTAAAACTCAACGAATAGTCCCTCTCCTGGTGCTCCGGTTTGACTTTCCGTCTGCTTTACTATCAACCTCCCAACTTGGAGAGACAGCCCCTTTAACCTCTTGGTTCGCACAGGTTGCCAATATGGCAGAGGATGAAAGGGAAGAGGGAGAACCAATGAGAGAGTAGCTGTTAGGCATTTGGACGGGCATATATCACTGTAATTTCCCGGCAGGAAGAAGAATTAACCAAATTCTCAGCCACCCAACGGGAACCAGTATAGATCCTGAACCAAAATTTTGGACTTGCGGTCAGCTCACCAAAAACGAGTTGAAAAATGGAGCTCAGGGGCACAGCAATTCACAAACTGGCCGAGTAATAAAGGACACCTATCGTCCAAAAATCTGTTGAGGGAAGGCAACGAGGCGGACTTGAAAGCGAGGCAGAATAGCAGGAAACAGATTTCAAGAGGTACGTTGGAATCGCCTTTAAAGCACAGCAAGAGGGGCACAACTTCGAAAATGATGCACTTGGCCAAAAAGGGCGTATGCGTTTTCTCCTGAATATATTCAGGAGAAAACGCATACGCCCTTTTTGGCCAAGCAAGCAAGCGGGCAATGCAAATCTGCACTACAAAGAAGTATCACTTCCCACCGGTCAAAAGGGATATCCACAAAATGTGTAAGAACAAGAAAGGCAAGACAGGCCCTGGAGAACAGGGAGCCTTGTTATGCTGATGGGCGGGATGTAAATTGCCAACTGCCTCTCTGGAGGAGTGCATTCTGTTCCCTAAAACAAGTAAAGAACAGAGCTACAGAGCCAAGGGCACTACCAGTCTAGGGAATATACCTTGGGAAAACTGAAAATCAATAAGACAGAGCCACCCCAAAATTTAGGGCTGCACTGCATACAAGGACCTCAATTTGGATACACCTTAAGTATCCCAGAAAATATAAACATGGTTCAAAAAATTGTGGTACTTACGTACGATGGAATATCCCTCAGCCATGAAATCAATGTCATAAGACCAGTAGCAGCAAAATGGGTGGATTCAGGTACGATGATTCTAAGTGAAATAAGTCACACAGAAAAAGAAACTTATCATAAGATATCACTTATGAAGATCCTGTAAACATGGCTACACTTGAACTGAGTTAGGAAAGAGAACAGTGTCTCACATTTAGAAAACACTCTTATACCTGCTTAAGGGGGAAGGAGAGGTGGGGTGATGCATAAAACCAGAGTTTGATATAAGCACAGGTACCGTTCCAAAAACCAACTATGGAATAGACAAGACCTACACCGTCTTCAGCGAAAGGGACTCAAAACCCCATATTTCCCGCAGAGGAAAATATCTGACTAGTAAGAATCTTAAAACCTATGTATTGATATGTCTCCGTAAGGGAATCAAGTGTGTCTAGACTGGCATAAACATGGCAGCGAGAATCAGCTCAAACCCACTATAAAAAGGAATTTCAAAAACAAAACAAAAAAACTGGGAAATTCTTTACAATTCCTTCAGGGTCTCTGATGAAGGCTGGAATGACCCTATCTACAACGACAGCTGGATGTGGCATAAGGAGGGACACTTGGGACTGAGACGATTGGTGAGATTGGGTGAGCAAATGCAGACCCTTTAAAGCAATAATGCATGGCACCCATTCCATGGTTCCGAACTCTCCAGGTTGAAGGGAATATTACTACAGCTATAACATGTGCGGGAAACCTAGAGAACGGACACACTGTGAATACGAAAGGTTTCTAAAACTCAACGAATAGTCCCTCTCCTGGTGCTCCGGTTTGACTTTCCGTCTGCTTTACTATCAACCTCCCAACTTGGAGAGACAGCCCCTTTAACCTCTTGGTTCGCACAGGTTGCCAATTTGGCAGAGGATGAAAGGGAAGAGGGAGAACCAATGAGAGAGTAGCTGTTAGGCATTTGGACGGGCACATATCACTGTAATTTCCCGGCAGGAAGAAGAATTAACCAAATTCTCAGCCACCCACCGGGAACCAGTATAGGTCCTGAGCCAAAATTTTGGACTTGCGGTCAGCTGACCAAAAACGAGTTGAAAAATGGAGCTCAGGGGCACAGCAATTCACAAACTGGCCGAGTAATAAAGGACAACTATCGTCCAAAAATCTGTTGAGGGAAGGCAACGAGGCAGACTTGAAAGCGAGGCAGAATAGCAGGAAACAGATTTCAAGAGGTACGTTGGAATCGCCTTTAAAGCACAGGAAGAGGGGCACAACTTCGACAATGATGCACTTGGCCAAAAAGGGCGTATGCGTTTTCTCCTGAATATATTCAGGAGAAAACGCATACGCCCTTTTTGGCCAAGCAAGCAAGCGGGCAATGCAAATCTGCACTACAAAGAAGTATCACTTCCCACCGGTCAAAAGGGACATCCACAAAATGTGTAAGAACAAGAAAGGCAAGACAGGCCCTGGAGAACAGGGAGCCTTGTTATGCTGATGGGCGGGATGTAAATTGCCAACTGCCTCTCTGGAAGAGTGCATTCTGTTCCCTAAAACAAGTAAAGAACAGAGCTACAGAGCCAAGGGCACTACCAGTCTAGGGAATATACCTTGGGAAAACTGAAAATCAATAAGACAGAGCCACCCCAAAATTTAGGGCTGCACTGCATACAAGGACCTCAACTTGGATACACCTTAAGTATCCCAGAAAATTTAAACATGGTTCAAAAAATTGTGGTACTTACGTACGATGGAATATCCCTCAGCCATGAAATCAATGTCATAAGACCAGTAGCAGCAAAATGGGTGGATTCAGGTACGATGATTCTAAGTGAAATAAGTCACACAGAAAAAGAAACTTATCATAAGATATCACTTATGAAGATCCTGTAAACATGGCTACACTTGAACTGAGTTAGGAAAGAGAACAGTGTCTCACATTTAGAAAACACTCTTATACCTGCTTAAGGGGGAAGGAGAGGAGGGGTGATGCATAAAACCAGAGTTTGATATAAGCACAGGTACCGTTCCAAAAACCAACTATGGAATAGACAAGACCTACACCGTCCTCAGTGAAAGGGACTCAAAACCCCATATTTCCCGCAGAGGAAAATATCTGACTAGTAAGAATCTTAAAACCTATGTATTGATATGTCTCCGTAAGGGAATCAAGTGTGTCTAGACTGGCATAAACATGGCAGCGAGAATCAGCTCAAACCCACTATAAAAAGGAATTTCAAAAACAAAACAAAAAAACTGGGAAATTCTTTACAATTCCTTCAGGGTCTCTGGTGAAATCTGGAATGACCCTATCTAAAACGACAGCTGGATGTGGCATAAGGAGGGACACTTGGGCCTGAGACGATTGGTGAGATTGGGTGAGCAAATGCAGACCCTTTAAAGCAATAATGCATGGCACCCATTCCATGGGTCCGAACTCTCCAGGTTGAAGGGAATATTACTACAGCTATAACATGTGCGGGAAACCTAGAGAACGGACACACTGTGAATACGAAAGGTTTCTAAAACTCAACGAATAGTCCCTCTCCTGGTGCTCCGGTTTGACTTTCCGTCTGCTTTACTATCAACCTCCCAACTTGGAGAGACAGCCCCTTTAACCTCTTGGTTCGCACAGGTTGCCAATATGGCAGAGGATGAAAGGGAAGAGGGAGAACCAATGAGAGAGTAGCTGTTAGGCATTTGGACGGGCATATATCACTGTAATTTCCCGGCAGGAAGAAGAATTAACCAAATTCTCAGCCACCCAACGGGAACCAGTATAGATCCTGAACCAAAATTTTGGACTTGCGGTCAGCTCACCAAAAACGAGTTGAAAAATGGAGCTCAGGGGCACAGCAATTCACAAACTGGCCGAGTAATAAAGGACACCTATCGTCCAAAAATCTGTTGAGGGAAGGCAACGAGGCGGACTTGAAAGCGAGGCAGAATAGCAGGAAACAGATTTCAAGAGGTACGTTGGAATCGCCTTTAAAGCACAGCAAGAGGGGCACAACTTCGAAAATGATGCACTTGGCCAAAAAGGGCGTATGCGTTTTCTCCTGAATATATTCAGGAGAAAACGCATACGCCCTTTTTGGCCAAGCAAGCAAGCGGGCAATGCAAATCTGCACTACAAAGAAGTATCACTTCCCACCGGTCAAAAGGGATATCCACAAAATGTGTAAGAACAAGAAAGGCAAGACAGGCCCTGGAGAACAGGGAGCCTTGTTATGCTGATGGGCGGGATGTAAATTGCCAACTGCCTCTCTGGAGGAGTGCATTCTGTTCCCTAAAACAAGTAAAGAACAGAGCTACAGAGCCAAGGGCACTACCAGTCTAGGGAATATACCTTGGGAAAACTGAAAATCAATAAGACAGAGCCACCCCAAAATTTAGGGCTGCACTGCATACAAGGACCTCAATTTGGATACACCTTAAGTATCCCAGAAAATATAAACATGGTTCAAAAAATTGTGGTACTTACGTACGATGGAATATCCCTCAGCCATGAAATCAATGTCATAAGACCAGTAGCAGCAAAATGGGTGGATTCAGGTACGATGATTCTAAGTGAAATAAGTCACACAGAAAAAGAAACTTATCATAAGATATCACTTATGAAGATCCTGTAAACATGGCTACACTTGAACTGAGTTAGGAAAGAGAACAGTGTCTCACATTTAGAAAACACTCTTATACCTGCTTAAGGGGGAAGGAGAGGTGGGGTGATGCATAAAACCAGAGTTTGATATAAGCACAGGTACCGTTCCAAAAACCAACTATGGAATAGACAAGACCTACACCGTCTTCAGCGAAAGGGACTCAAAACCCCATATTTCCCGCAGAGGAAAATATCTGACTAGTAAGAATCTTAAAACCTATGTATTGATATGTCTCCGTAAGGGAATCAAGTGTGTCTAGACTGGCATAAACATGGCAGCGAGAATCAGCTCAAACCCACTATAAAAAGGAATTTCAAAAACAAAACAAAAAAACTGGGAAATTCTTTACAATTCCTTCAGGGTCTCTGATGAAGGCTGGAATGACCCTATCTACAACGACAGCTGGATGTGGCATAAGGAGGGACACTTGGGACTGAGACGATTGGTGAGATTGGGTGAGCAAATGCAGACCCTTTAAAGCAATAATGCATGGCACCCATTCCATGGTTCCGAACTCTCCAGGTTGAAGGGAATATTACTACAGCTATAACATGTGCGGGAAACCTAGAGAACGGACACACTGTGAATACGAAAGGTTTCTAAAACTCAACGAATAGTCCCTCTCCTGGTGCTCCGGTTTGACTTTCCGTCTGCTTTACTATCAACCTCCCAACTTGGAGAGACAGCCCCTTTAACCTCTTGGTTCGCACAGGTTGCCAATTTGGCAGAGGATGAAAGGGAAGAGGGAGAACCAATGAGAGAGTAGCTGTTAGGCATTTGGACGGGCACATATCACTGTAATTTCCCGGCAGGAAGAAGAATTAACCAAATTCTCAGCCACCCACCGGGAACCAGTATAGGTCCTGAACCAAAATTTTGGACTTGCGGTCAGCTCACCAAAAACGAGTTGAATAATGGAGCTCAGGGGCACAGCAATTCACAAACTGGCCGAGTAATAAAGGACAACTATCGTCCAAAAATCTGTTGAGGGAAGGCAACGAGGCGGACTTGAAAGCGAGGCAGAATAGCAGGAAACAGATTTCAAGAGGTACGTTGGAATCGCCTTTAAAGCACAGCAAGAGGGGCACAACTTCGAAAATGATGCACTTGGCCAAAAAGGGCGTATGCGTTTTCTCCTGAATATATTCAGGAGAAAACGCATACGCCCTTTTTGGCCAAGCAAGCAAGCGGGCAATGCAAATCTGCACTACAAAGAAGTATCACTTCCCACCGGTCAAAAGGGACATCCACAAAATGTGTAAGAACAAGAAAGGCAAGACAGGCCCTGGAGAACAGGGAGCCTTGTTATGCTGATGGGCGGGATGTAAATTGCCAACTGCCTCTCTGGAGGAGTGCATTGTGTTCCCTAAAACAAGTAAAGAACAGAGCTACAGAGCCAAGGGTACTACCAGTCTAGGGAATATACCTTGGGAAAACTGAAAATCAATAAGACAGAGCCACCCCAAAATTTAGGGCTGCACTGCATACAAGGGCCTCAACTTGGATACACCTTAAGTATCCCAGAAAATATAAACATGGTTCAAAAAATTGTGGTACTTACGTACGATGGAATATCCCTCAGCCATGAAATCAATGTCATAAGACCAGTAGCAGCAAAATGGGTGGATTCAGGTACGATGATTCTAAGTGAAATAAGTCACACAGAAAAAGAAACTTATCATAAGATATCACTTATGAAGATCCTGTAAACATGGCTACACTTGAACTGAGTTAGGAAAGAGAACAGTGTCTCACATTTAGAAAACACTCTTATACCTGCTTAAGGGGGAAGGAGAGGTGGGGTGATGCATAAAACCAGAGTTTGATATAAGCACAGGTACCGTTCCAAAAACCAACTATGGAATAGACAAGACCTACACCGTCTTCAGCGAAAGGGACTCAAAACCCCATATTTCCCGCAGAGGAAAATATCTGACTAGTAAGAATCTTAAAACCTATGTATTGATATGTCTCCGTAAGGGAATCAAGTGTGTCTAGACTGGCATAAACATGGCAGCGAGAATCAGCTCAAACCCACTATAAAAAGGAATTTCAAAAACAAACCAAAAAAACTGGGAAATTCTTTACAATTCCTTCAGGGTCTCTGATGAAAGCTGGAATGACCCTATCTACAATGACAGCTGGATGTGGCATAAGGAGGGACACTTGGGACTGAGACGATTGGTGAGATTGGGTGAGCAAATGCAGACCCTTTAAAGCAATAATGCATGGCACCCATTCCATGGGTCCGAACTCTCCAGGTTGAAGGGATTATTACTACAGCTATAACATGTGCGGGAAACCTAGAGAACGGAGAAACTGTGAATACGAAAGGTTTCTAAAACTCAACGCATAGTCCCTCTCCTGGTGCTCCGGTTTGACTTTCCGTCTGCTTTACTATCAACCTCCCAACTTGGAGAGACAGCCCCTTTAACCTCTTGGTTCGCACAGGTTGCCAATTTGGCAGAGGATGAAAGGGAAGAGGGAGAACCAATGAGAGAGTAGCTGTTAGGCATTTGGACGGGCACATATCACTGTAATTTCCCGGCAGGAAGAAGAATTAACCAAAGTCTCAGCCACCCACCGGGAACCAGTATAGGTCCTGAACCAAAATTTTGGACTTGCGGTCAGCTCACCAAAAACGAGTTGAAAAATGGAGCTCAGGGGCACAGCAATTCACAAACTGGCCGAGTAATAAAGGACAACTATCGTCCAAAAATCTGTTGAGGGAAGGCAACGAGGTGGACTTGAAAGCGAGGCAGAATAGCAGGAAACAGATTTCAAGAGGTACGTTGGAATCGCCTTTAAAGCACAGGAAGAGGGGCACAACTTCGACAATGATGCACTTGGCCAAAAAGGGCGTATGCGTTTTCTTCTGAATATATTCAGGAGAAAACGCATACGCCCTTTTTGGCCAAGCAAGCAAGCGGGCAATGCAAATCTGCACTACAAAGAAGTATCACTTCCCACCGGTCAAAAGGGACATCCACAAAATGTGTAAGAACAAGAAAGGCAAGACAGGCCCTGGAGAACAGGGAGCCTTGTTATGCTGATGGGCGGGATGTAAATTGCCAACTGCCTCTCTGGAGGAGTGCATTCTGTTCCCTAAAACAAGTAAAGAACAGAGCTACAGAGCCAAGGGCACTACCAGTCTAGGGAATATACCTTGGGAAAACTGAAAATCAATAAGACAGAGCCACCCCAAAATTTAGGGCTGCACTGCATACAAGGGCCTCAACTTGGATACACCTTAAGTATCCCAGAAAATATAAACATGGTTCAAAAAATTGTGGTACTTACGTATGATGGAATATCCCTCAGCCATGAAATCAATGTCATAAGACCAGTAGCAGCAAAATGGGTGGATTCAGGTACGATGATTCTAAG
Organism: Hyperoodon ampullatus; assembly: GCF_949752795.1. NCBI lineage: Eukaryota > Metazoa > Chordata > Mammalia > Artiodactyla > Ziphiidae > Hyperoodon > Hyperoodon ampullatus. Next base: position 18,962 of record NW_027641085.1, read on the forward strand.
TGAAATAAGTCACACAGAAAAAGAAACTTATCATAAGATATCACTTATGAAGATGCTGTAAACATGGCTACACTTGAACTGAGTTAGGAAAGAGAACAGTGTCTCACATTTAGAAAACACACTTATACCTGCTTAAGGGGGAAGGAGAGGTGGGGTGATGCATAAAACCAGAGTTTGATATAAGCACAGGTACCGTTCCAAAAACCAACTATGGAATAGACAAGACCTACACCGTCTTCAGCGAAAGGGACTCAAAACCCCATATTTCCCGCAGAGGAAAATATCTGACTAGTAAGAATCTTAAAACCTATGTATTGATATGTCTCCGTAAGGGAATCAAGTGTGTCTAGACTGGCATAAACATGGCAGCGAGAATCAGCTCAAACCCACTATAAAAAGGAATTTCAAAAACAAACCAAAAAAACTGGGAAATTCTTTGCAATTCCTTCAGGGTCTCTGATGAAAGCTGGAATGACCCTATCTACAACGACAGCTGGATGTGGCATAAGGAGGGACACTTGGGACTGAGACGATTGGTGAGATTGGTTGAGCAAATGCAGACCCTTTAAAGCAATAATGCATGGCACCCATTCCATGGGTCCGAACTCTCCAGGTTGAAGGGAATATTACTACAGCTATAACATGTGCGGGAAACCTAGAGAACGGACACACTGTGAATACGAAAGGATTCTAAAACTCAACGCATAGTCCCTCTCCTGGTGCTCTGGTTTGACTTTCCGTCTGCTTTACTATCAACCACCCAACTTGGAGAGACAGCCCCTTTAACCGCTTGGTTCGCACAGGTTGCCAATTTGGCAGAGGATGAAAGGGAAGAGGGAGAACCAATGAGAGAGTAGCTGTTAGGCATTTGGACGGGCACATATCACTGTAATTTCCCGGCAGGAAGAAGAATTAACCAAATTCTCAGCCACCCACCGGGAACCAGTATAGGTCCTGAACCAAAATTTTGGACTTGCGGTCAGCTCACCAAAAACGAGTTGAAAAATGGAGCTCAGGGGCACAGCAATTCACAAACTGGCCGAGTAATAAAGGACAACTATCGTCCAAAAATCTGTTGAGGGAAGGCAACGAGGCGGACTTGAAAGCGAGGCAGAATAGCAGGAAACAGATTTCAAGAGGTACGTTGGAATCGCCTTTAAAGCACAGGAAGAGGGGCACAACTTCGACAATGATGCACTTGGCCAAAAAGGGCGTATGCGTTTTCTCCTGAATATATTCAGGAGAAAACGCATACGCCCTTTTTGGCCAAGCAAGCAAGCGGGCAATGCAAATCTGCACTACAAAGAAGTATCACTTCCCACCGGTCAAAAGGGACATCCACAAAATGTGTAAAAACCAGAAAGACAAGACAGGCCCTGGAGAACAGGGAGCCTTGTTATGCTGATGGGCGGGATGTAAATTGCCAACTGCCTCTCTGGAGGAGTGCATTCTGTTCCCTAAAACAAGTAAAGAACAGAGCTACAGAGCCAAGGGCACTACCAGTCTAGGGAATATACCTTGGGAAAACTGAAAATCAATAAGACAGAGCCACCCCAAAATTTAGGGCTGCACTGCATACAAGGACCTCAACTTGGATACACCTTAAGTATCCCAGAAAATATAAACATGGTTCAAAAAATTGTGGTACTTACGTACGATGGAATATCCCTCAGCCATGAAATCAATGTCATAAGACCAGTAGCAGCAAAGTGGGTGGATTCAGGTACGATGATTCTAAGTGAAATATGTCACACAGAAAAAGAAAGTTATCATAAGATATCACTTATGAAGATCCTGTAAACATGGCTACACTTGAACTGAGTTAGGAAAGAGAACAGTGTCTCACATTTAGAAAACACTCTTATACCTGCTTAAGGGGGAAGGAGAGGTGGGGTGATGCATAAAACCAGAGTTTGATATAAGCACAGGTACCATTCCAAAAACCAACTATGGAGTAGACAAGACCTACACCGTCCTCTGCGAAAGGGACTCAAAACCCCATATTTCCCGCAGAGGAAAATATCTGACTAGTAAGAATCTTAAAACCTATGTATTGATATGTCTCCGTAAGGGAATCAAGTGTGTCTAGACTGGCATAAACATGGCAGCGAGAATCAGCTCAAACCCACTATAAAAAGGAATTTCAAAAACAAAACAAAAAAACTGGGAAATTCTTTACAATTCCTTCAGGGTCTCTGATGAAGGCTGGAATGACCCTATCTACAACGACAGCTGGATGTGGCATAAGGAGGGACACTTGGGACTGAGACGATTGGTGAGATTGGGTGAGCAAATGCAGACCCTTTAAAGCAATAATGCATGGCACCCATTCCATGGGTCCGAACTCTCCAGGTTGAAGGGAATATTACTACAGCTATAACATGTGCGGGAAACCTAGAGAACGGACACACTGTGAATACGAAAGGTTTCTAAAACTCAACGAATAGTCCCTCTCCTGGTGCTCCGGTTTGACTTTCTGTCTGCTTTACTATCAACCTCCCAACTTGGAGAGACAGCCCCTTTAACCTCTTGGTTCGCACAGGTTGCCAATTTGGCAGAGGATGAAAGGGAAGAGGGAGAACCAATGAGAGAGTAGCTGTTAGGCATTTGGACGGGCACATATCACTGTAATTTCCCGGCAGGAAGAAGAATTAACCAAATTCTCAGCCACCCACCGGGAACCAGTATAGGTCCTGAACCAAAATTTTGGACTTGCGGTCAGCTCACCAAAAACGAGTTGAAAAATGGAGCTCAGGGGCACAGCAATTCACAAACTGGCCGAGTAATAAAGGACAACTATCGTCCAAAAATCTGTTGAGGGAAGGCAACGAGGCGGACTTGAAATTGAGGCAGAATAGCAGGAAACAGATTTCAAGAGGTACGTTGGAATCGCCTTTAAAGCACAGGAAGAGGGGCACAACTTCGACAATGATGCACTTGGCCAAAAAGGGCGTATGCGTTTTCTCCTGAATATATTCAGGAGAAAACGCATACGCCCTTTTTGGCCAAGCAAGCAAGCGGGCAATGCAAATCTGCACTACAAAGAAGTATCACTTCCCACCGGTCAAAAGGGACATCCACAAAATGTGTAAGAACAAGAAAGGCAAGACAGGCCCTGGAGAACAGGGAGCCTTGTTATGCTGATGGGCGGGATGTAAATTGCCAACTGCCTCTCTGGAGGTGTGCATTCTGTTCCCTAAAACAAGTAAAGAACAGAGCTACAGAGCCAAGGGCACTACCAGTCTAGGGAATATACCTTGGGAAAACTGAAAGTCAATAAGACAGAGCCACCCCAAAATTTAGGGCTGCACTGCATACAAGGACCTCAATTTGGATACACCTTAAGTATCCCAGAAAATATAAACATGGTTCAAAAAATTGTGGTACTTACGTACGATGGAATATCCCTCAGCCATGAAATCAATGTCATAAGACCAGTAGCAGCAAAATTGGTGGATTCAGGTACGATGATTCTAAGTGAAATAAGTCACACAGAAAAAGAAACTTATCATAAGATATCACTTATGAAGATCCTGTAAACATGGCTACACTTGAACTGAGTTAGGAAAGAGAACAGTGTCTCACATTTAGAAAACACTCTTATACCTGCTTAAGGGGGAAGGAGAGGTGGGGTGATGCATAAAACCAGAGTTTGATATAAGCACAGGTACCGTTCCAAAAACCAACTATGGAATAGACAAGACCTACACCGTCCTCAGTGAAAGGGACTCAAAACCCCATATTTCCCGCAGAGGAAAATATCTGACTAGTAAGAATCTTAAAACCTATGTATTGATATGTCTCCGTAAGGGAATCAAGTGTGTCTAGACTGGCATAAACATGGCAGCGAGAATCAGCTCAAACCCACTATAAAAAGGAATTTCAAAAACAAAACAAAAAAACTGGGAAATTCTTTACAATTCCTTCAGGGTCTCTGATGAAGCCTGGAATGACCCTATCTACAACGACAGCTGGATGTGGCATAAGGAGGGACACTTGGGCCTGAGACGATTGGTGAGATTGGGTGAGCAAATGCAGACCCTTTAAAGCAATAATGCATGGCACCCATTCCATGGGTCCGAACTCTCCAGGTTGAAGGGAATATTACTACAGGTATAACATGTGCGGGAAACCTAGAGAACGGACACACTGTGAATACGAAAGGTTTCTAAAACTCAACGAATAGTCCCTCTCCTGGTGCTCCGGTTTGACTTTCCGTCTGCTTTACTATCAACCTCCCAACTTGGAGAGACAGCCCCTTTAACCTCTTGGTTCGCACAGGTTGCCAATATGGCAGAGGATGAAAGGGAAGAGGGAGAACCAATGAGAGAGTAGCTGTTAGGCATTTGGACGGGCACATATCACTGTAATTTCCCGGCAGGAAGAAGAATTAACCACATTCTCAGCCACCCACCGGGAACCAGTATAGGTCCTGAACCAAAATTTTGGACTTGCGGTCAGCTCACCAAAAACGAGTTGAAAAATGGAGCTCAGGGGCACAGCAATTCACAAACTGGCCGAGTAATAAAGGACACCTATCGTCCAAAAATCTGTTGAGGGAAGGCAACGAGGCGGACTTGAAAGCGAGGCAGAATAGCAGGAAACAGATTTCAAGAGGTACGTTGGAATCGCCTTTAAAGCACAGCAAGAGGGGCACAACTTCGAAAATGATGCACTTGGCCAAAAAGGGCGTATGCGTTTTCTCCTGAATATATTCAGGAGAAAACGCATACGCCCTTTTTGGCCAAGCAAGCAAGCGGGCAATGCAAATCTGCACTACAAAGAAGTATCACTTCCCACCGGTCAAAAGGGATATCCACAAAATGTGTAAGAACAAGAAAGGCAAGACAGGCCCTGGAGAACAGGGAGCCTTGATATGCTGATGGGCGGGATGTACATTGCCAACTGCCTCTCTGGAGGAGTGCATTCTGTTCCCTAAAACAAGTAAAGAACAGAGCTACAGAGCCAAGGGTACTACCAGTCTAGGGAATATACCTTGGGAAAACTGAAAATCAATAAGACAGAGCCACCCGAAAATTTAGGGCTGCACTGCATACAAGGGCCTCAACTTGGATACACCTTAAGTATCCCAGAAAATATAAACATGGTTCAAAAAATTGTGGTACTTACGTACGATGGAATATCCCTCAGCCATGAAATCAATGTCATAAGACCAGTAGCAGCAAAGTGGGTGGATTCAGGTACGATGATTCTAAGTGAAATATGTCACACAGAAAAAGAAAGTTATCATAAGATATCACTTATGAAGATCCTGTAAACATGGCTACACTTGAACTGAGTTAGGAAAGAGAACAGTGTCTCACATTTAGAAAACACTCTTATACCTGCTTAAGGGGGAAGGAGAGGTGGGGTGATGCATAAAACCAGAGTTTGATATAAGCACAGGTACCATTCCAAAAACCAACTATGGAGTAGACAAGACCTACACCGTCCTCTGCGAAAGGGACTCAAAACCCCATATTTCCCGCAGAGGAAAATATCTGACTAGTAAGAATCTTAAAACCTATGTATTGATATGTCTCCGTAAGGGAATCAAGTGTGTCTAGACTGGCATAAACATGGCAGCGAGAATCAGCTCAAACCCACTATAAAAAGGAATTTCAAAAACAAAACAAAAAAACTGGGAAATTCTTTACAATTCCTTCAGGGTCTCTGATGAAGGCTGGAATGACCCTATCTACAACGACAGCTGGATGTGGCATAAGGAGGGACACTTGGGACTGAGACGATTGGTGAGATTGGGTGAGCAAATGCAGACCCTTTAAAGCAATAATGCATGGCACCCATTCCATGGGTCCGAACTCTCCAGGTTGAAGGGAATATTACTACAGCTATAACATGTGCGGGAAACCTAGAGAACGGACACACTGTGAATACGAAAGGTTTCTAAAACTCAACGAATAGTCCCTCTCCTGGTGCTCCGGTTTGACTTTCTGTCTGCTTTACTATCAACCTCCCAACTTGGAGAGACAGCCCCTTTAACCTCTTGGTTCGCACAGGTTGCCAATTTGGCAGAGGATGAAAGGGAAGAGGGAGAACCAATGAGAGAGTAGCTGTTAGGCATTTGGACGGGCACATATCACTGTAATTTCCCGGCAGGAAGAAGAATTAACCAAATTCTCAGCCACCCACCGGGAACCAGTATAGGTCCTGAACCAAAATTTTGGACTTGCGGTCAGCTCACCAAAAACGAGTTGAAAAATGGAGCTCAGGGGCACAGCAATTCACAAACTGGCCGAGTAATAAAGGACAACTATCGTCCAAAAATCTGTTGAGGGAAGGCAACGAGGCGGACTTGAAATTGAGGCAGAATAGCAGGAAACAGATTTCAAGAGGTACGTTGGAATCGCCTTTAAAGCACAGGAAGAGGGGCACAACTTCGACAATGATGCACTTGGCCAAAAAGGGCGTATGCGTTTTCTCCTGAATATATTCAGGAGAAAACGCATACGCCCTTTTTGGCCAAGCAAGCAAGCGGGCAATGCAAATCTGCACTACAAAGAAGTATCACTTCCCACCGGTCAAAAGGGACATCCACAAAATGTGTAAGAACAAGAAAGGCAAGACAGGCCCTGGAGAACAGGGAGCCTTGTTATGCTGATGGGCGGGATGTAAATTGCCAACTGCCTCTCTGGAGGTGTGCATTCTGTTCCCTAAAACAAGTAAAGAACAGAGCTACAGAGCCAAGGGCACTACCAGTCTAGGGAATATACCTTGGGAAAACTGAAAGTCAATAAGACAGAGCCACCCCAAAATTTAGGGCTGCACTGCATACAAGGACCTCAATTTGGATACACCTTAAGTATCCCAGAAAATATAAACATGGTTCAAAAAATTGTGGTACTTACGTACGATGGAATATCCCTCAGCCATGAAATCAATGTCATAAGACCAGTAGCAGCAAAATTGGTGGATTCAGGTACGATGATTCTAAGTGAAATAAGTCACACAGAAAAAGAAACTTATCATAAGATATCACTTATGAAGATCCTGTAAACATGGCTACACTTGAACTGAGTTAGGAAAGAGAACAGTGTCTCACATTTAGAAAACACTCTTATACCTGCTTAAGGGGGAAGGAGAGGTGGGGTGATGCATAAAACCAGAGTTTGATATAAGCACAGGTACCGTTCCAAAAACCAACTATGGAATAGACAAGACCTACACCGTCCTCAGTGAAAGGGACTCAAAACCCCATATTTCCCGCAGAGGAAAATATCTGACTAGTAAGAATCTTAAAACCTATGTATTGATATGTCTCCGTAAGGGAATCAAGTGTGTCTAGACTGGCATAAACATGGCAGCGAGAATCAGCTCAAACCCACTATAAAAAGGAATTTCAAAAACAAAACAAAAAAACTGGGAAATTCTTTACAATTCCTTCAGGGTCTCTGATGAAGCCTGGAATGACCCTATCTACAACGACAGCTGGATGTGGCATAAGGAGGGACACTTGGGCCTGAGACGATTGGTGAGATTGGGTGAGCAAATGCAGACCCTTTAAAGCAATAATGCATGGCACCCATTCCATGGGTCCGAACTCTCCAGGTTGAAGGGAATATTACTACAGGTATAACATGTGCGGGAAACCTAGAGAACGGACACACTGTGAATACGAAAGGTTTCTAAAACTCAACGAATAGTCCCTCTCCTGGTGCTCCGGTTTGACTTTCCGTCTGCTTTACTATCAACCTCCCAACTTGGAGAGACAGCCCCTTTAACCTCTTGGTTCGCACAGGTTGCCAATATGGCAGAGGATGAAAGGGAAGAGGGAGAACCAATGAGAGAGTAGCTGTTAGGCATTTGGACGGGCACATATCACTGTAATTTCCCGGCAGGAAGAAGAATTAACCACATTCTCAGCCACCCACCGGGAACCAGTATAGGTCCTGAACCAAAATTTTGGACTTGCGGTCAGCTCACCAAAAACGAGTTGAAAAATGGAGCTCAGGGGCACAGCAATTCACAAACTGGCCGAGTAATAAAGGACACCTATCGTCCAAAAATCTGTTGAGGGAAGGCAACGAGGCGGACTTGAAAGCGAGGCAGAATAGCAGGAAACAGATTTCAAGAGGTACGTTGGAATCGCCTTTAAAGCACAGCAAGAGGGGCACAACTTCGAAAATGATGCACTTGGCCAAAAAGGGCGTATGCGTTTTCTCCTGAATATATTCAGGAGAAAACGCATACGCCCTTTTTGGCCAAGCAAGCAAGCGGGCAATGCAAATCTGCACTACAAAGAAGTATCACTTCCCACCGGTCAAAAGGGATATCCACAAAATGTGTAAGAACAAGAAAGGCAAGACAGGCCCTGGAGAACAGGGAGCCTTGATATGCTGATGGGCGGGATGTACATTGCCAACTGCCTCTCTGGAGGAGTGCATTCTGTTCCCTAAAACAAGTAAAGAACAGAGCTACAGAGCCAAGGGTACTACCAGTCTAGGGAATATACCTTGGGAAAACTGAAAATCAATAAGACAGAGCCACCCGAAAATTTAGGGCTGCACTGCATACAAGGGCCTCAACTTGGATACACCTTAAGTATCCCAGAAAATATAAACATGGTTCAAAAAATTGTGGTACTTACGTACGATGGAATATCCCTCAGCCATGAAATCAATGTCATAAGACCAGTAGCAGCAAAATGGGTGGATTCAGGTACGATGATTCTAAGTGAAATAAGTCACACAGAAAAAGAAACTTATCATAAGATATCACTTATGAAGATCCTGTAAACATGGCTACACTTGAACTGAGTTAGGAAAGAGAACAGTGTCTCACATTTAGAAAACACTCTTATACCTGCTTAAGGGGGAGGGAGAGGTGGGGTGATGCATAAAACCAGAGTTTGATATAAGCACAGGTACCGTTCCAAAAACCAACTATGGAATAGACAAGACCTACACCGTCTTCAGCGAAAGGGACTCAAAACCCCATATTTCCCGCTGAGGAAAATATCTGACTAGTAAGAATCTTAAAACCTATGTATTGATATGTCTCCGTAAGGGAATCAAGTGTGTCTAGACTGGCATAAACATGGCAGCGAGAATCAGCTCAAACCCACTATAAAAAGGAATTTCAAAAACAAAACAAAAAAACTGGGAAATTCTTTACAATTCCTTCAGGGTCTCTGATGAAAGCTGGAATGACCCTATCTACAACGACAGCTGGATGTGGCATAAGGAGGGACACTTGGGCCTGAGACGATTGGTGAGATTGGGTGAGCAAATGCAGACCCTTTAAAGCAATAATGCATGGCACCCATTCCATGGGTCCGAACTCTCCAGGTTGAAGGGAATATTACTACAGCTATAACATGTGCGGGAAACCTAGAGAACGGACAAACTGTGAATACGAAAGGTTTCTAAAACTCAACGCATAGTCCCTCTCCTGGTGCTCCGGTTTGACTTTCCGTCTGCTTTACTATCAACCTCCCAACTTGGAGAGACAGCCCCTTTAACCTCTTGGTTCGCACAGGTTGCCAATTTGGCAGAGGATGAAAGGGAAGAGGGAGAACCAATGAGAGAGTAGCTGTTAGGCATTTGGACGGGCACATATCACTGTAATTTCCCGGCAGGAAGAAGAATTAACCAAATTCTCAGCCACCCACCGGGAACCAGTATAGGTCCTGAACCAAAATTTTGGACTTGCGGTCAGCTCACCAAAAACGAGTTGAAAAATGGAGCTCAGGGGCACAGCAATTCACAAACTGGCCGAGTAATAAAGGACAACTATCGTCCAAAAATCTGTTGAGGGAAGGCAACGAGGCGGACTTGAAAGCGAGGCAGAATAGCAGGAAACAGATTTCCAGAGGTACGTTGGAATCGCCTTTAAAGCACAGGAAGAGGGGCACAACTTCGACAATGATGCACTTGGCCAAAAAGGGCGTATGCGTTTTCTCCTGAATATATTCAGGAGAAAACGCATACGCCCTTTTTGGCCAAGCAAGCAAGCGGGCAATGCAAATCTGCACTACAAAGAAGTATCACTTCCCACCGGTCAAAAGGGACATCCACAAAATGTGTAAGAACAAGAAAGGCAAGAGAGGCCCTGGAGAACAGGGAACCTTGTTATGCTGATGGGCGGGATGTAAATTGCCAACTGCCTCTCTGGAGGAGTGCATTCTGTTCCCTAAAACAAGTAAAGAACAGAGCTACAGAGCCAAGGGCACTACCAGTCTAGGGAATATACCTTGGGAAAACTGAAAATCAATAAGACAGAGCCACCCCAAAATTTAGGGCTGCACTGCATACAAGGACCTCAACTTGGATACACCTTAAGTATCCCAGAAAATATAAACATGGTTCAAAAAATTGTGGTACTTACGTACGATGGAATATCCCTCAGCCATGAAATCAATGTCATAAGACCAGTAGCAGCAAAGTGGGTGGATTCAGGTACGATGATTCTAAGTGAAATAAGTCACACAGAAAAAGAAATTTATCATAAGATATCACTTATGAAGATCCTGTAAACATGGCTACACTTGAACTGAGTTAGGAAAGAGAACAGTGTCTCACATTTAGAAAACACTCTTATACCTGCTTAAGGGGTAAGGAGAGGTGGGGTGATGCATAAAACCAGAGTTTGATATAAGCACAGGTACCATTCCAAAAACCAACTATGGAGTAGACAAGACCTACACCGTCCTCAGCGAAAGGGACTCAAAACCCCATATTTCCCGCCGAGGAATATATCTGACTAGTAAGAATCTTAAAACCTATGTATTGATATGTCTCCGTAAGGGAATCAAGTGTGTCTAGACTGGCATAAACATGGCAGCGAGAATCAGCTCAAACCCACTATAAAAAGGAATTTCAAAAACAAAACAAAAAAACTGGGAAATTCTTTACAATTCCTTCAGGGTCTCTGATGAAGCCTGGAATGACCCTATCTACAACGACAGCTGGATGTGGCCTAAGGAGGGACACTTGGGACTGAGACGATTGGTGAGATTGGGTGAGCAAATGCAGACCCTTTAAAGCAATAATGCATGGCACCCATTCCATGGGTCCGAACTCTCCAGGTTGAAGGGAATATTACTACAGCTATAACATGTGCGGGAAACCTAGAGAACGGACACACTGTGAATACGAAAGGTTTCTAAAACTCAACGAATAGTCCCTCTCCTGGTGCTCCGGTTTGACTTTCCGTCTGCTTTACTATCAACCTCCCAACTTGGAGAGACAGCCCCTTTAACCTCTTGGTTCGCACAGGTTGCCAATATGGCAGAGGATGAAAGGGAAGAGGGAGAACCAATGAGAGAGTAGCTGTTAGGCATTTGGACGGGCACATATCACTGTAATTTCCCGGCAGGAAGAAGAATTAACCACATTCTCAGCCACCCACCGGGAACCAGTATAGGTCCTGAACCAAAATTTTGGACTTGCGGTCAGCTCACCAAAAACGAGTTGAAAAATGGAGCTCAGGGGCACAGCAATTCACAAACTGGCCGAGTAATAAAGGACACCTATCGTCCAAAAATCTGTTGAGGGAAGGCAACGAGGCGGACTTGAAAGCGAGGCAGAATAGCAGGAAACAGATTTCAAGAGGTACGTTGGAATCGCCTTTAAAGCACAGGAAGAGGGGCACAACTCCGAAAATGATGCACTTGGCCAAAAAGGGCGTATGCGTTTTCCCCTGAATATATTCAGGAGAAAACGCATACGCCCTTTTTGGCCAAGCAAGCAAGCGGGCAATGCAAATCTGCACTACAAAGAAGTATCACTTCCCACCGGTCAAAAGGGATATCCACAAAATGTGTAAGAACAAGAAAGGCAAGACAGGCCCTGGAGAACAGGGAGCCTTGTTATGCTGATGGGCGGGATGTAAATTGCCAACTGCCTCTCTGGAGGAGTGCATTCTGTTCCCTAAAACAAGTAAAGAACAGAGCTACAGAGCCAAGGGTACTACCAGTCTAGGGAATATACCTTGGGAAAACTGAAAATCAATAAGACAGAGCCACCCCAAAATTTAGGGCTGCACTGCATACAAGGGCCTCAACTTGGATACACCTTAAGTATCCCAGAAAATATAAACATGGTTCAAAAAATTGTTGTACTTACGTACGATGGAATATCCCTCAGCCATGAAATCAATGTCATAAGACCAGTAGCAGCAAAATGGGTGGATTCAGGTACGATGATTCTAAGTGAAATAAGTCACACAGAAAAAGAAACTTATCATAAGATATCACTTATGAAGATCCTGTAAACATGGCTACACTTGAACTGAGTTAGGAAAGAGAACAGTGTCTCACATTTAGAAAACACTCTTATACCTGCTTAAGGGGGAAGGAGAGGTGGGGTGATGCATAAAACCAGAGTTTGATATAAGCACAGGTACCGTTCCAAAAACCAACTATGGAATAGACAAGACCTACAACGTCTTCAGCGAAAGGGGCTCAAAACCCCATATTTCCCGCAGAGGAAAATATCTGACTAGTAAGAATCTTAAAACCTATGTATTGATATGTCTCCGTAAGGGAATCAAGTGTGTCTAGACTGGCATAAACATGGCAGCGAGAATCAGCTCAAACCCACTATAAAAAGGAATTTCAAAAACAAAACAAAAAAACTGGGAAATTCTTTACAATTCCTTCAGGGTCTCTGATGAAAGCTGGAATGACCCTATCTACAACGACAGCTGGATGTGGCATAAAGAGGGACACTCGGGCCTGAGACGATTGGTGAGATTGGGTGAGCAAATGCAGACCCTTTTAGCAATAATGCATGGCACCCATTCCATGGGTCCGAACTCTCCAGGTTGAAGGGAATATTACTACAGCTATAACATGTGCGGGAAACCTAGAGAACGGACAAACTGTGAATACGAAAGGTTTCTAAAACTCAACGCATAGTCCCTCTCCTGGTGCTCCGGTTTGACTTTCCGTCTGCTTTACTATCAACCTCCCAACTTGGAGAGACAGCCCCTTTAACCTCTTGGTTCGCACAGTTGCCAATTTGGCAGAGGATGAAAGGGAAGAGGGAGAACCAATGAGAGAGTAGCTGTTAGGCATTTGGACGGGCACATATCACTGTAATTTCCCGGCAGGAAGAAGAATTAACCAAATTCTCAGCCACCCACCGGGAACCAGTATAGGTCCTGAACCAAAATTTTGGACTTGCGGTCAGCTCACCAAAAACGAGTTGAAAAATGGAGCTCAGGGGCACAGCAATTCACAAACTGGCCGAGTAATAAAGGACAACTATCGTCCAAAAATCTGTTGAGGGAAGGCAACGAGGCGGACTTGAAAGCGAGGCAGAATAGCAGGAAACAGATTTCAAGAGGTACGTTGGAATCGCCTTTAAAGCACAGGAAGAGGGGCACAACTTCGACAATGATGCACTTGGCCAAAAAGGGCGTATGCGTTTTCTCCTGAATATATTCAGGAGAAAACGCATACGCCCTTTTTGGCCAAGCAAGCAAGCGCGCAATGCAAATCTGCACTACAAAGAAGTATCACTTCCCACCGGTCAAAAGGGACATCCACAAAATGTGGAAGAACAAGAAAGGCAAGACAGGCCCTGGAGAACAGGGAGCCTTGTTATGCTGATGGGCGGGATGTAAATTGCCAACTGCCTCTCTGGAGGAGTGCATTCTGTTCCCTAAAACAAGTAAAGAACAGAGCTACAGAGCCAAGGGCACTACCAGTCTAGGGAATATACCTTGGGAAAACTGAAAATCAATAAGACAGAGCCACCCCAAAATTTAGGGTTGCACTGCATACAAGGACCTCAACTTGGATACACCTTAAGTATCCCAGAAAATATAAACATGGTTCAAAAAATTGTGGTACTTCCGTACGATGGAATATCCCTCAGCCATGAAATCAATGTCATAAGACCAGTAGCAGCAAAATGGGTGGATTCAGGTTCGATGATTCTAAGTGAAATAAGTCACACAGAAAAAGAAACTTATCATAAGATATCACTTATGAAGATCCTGTAAACATGGCTACACTTGAACTGAGTTAGGAAAGAGAACAGTGTCTCACATTTAGAAAACACTCTTATACCTGCTTAAGGGGGAAGGAGAGGTGGGGTGATGCATAAAACCAGAGTTTGATATAAGCACAGGTACCGTTCCAAAAACCAACTATGGAATAGACAAGACCTACACCGTCCTCAGCGAAAGGGACTCAAAACCCCATATTTCCCGCAGAGGAAAATATCTGACTAGTAAGAATCTTAAAACCTATGTATTGATATGTCTCCATAAGGGAATAAAGTGTGTCTAGACTGGCATAAACATGGCAGCGAGAATCAGCTCAAACCCACTATAAAAAGGAATTTCAAAAACAAAACAAAAAAACTGGGAAATTCTTTACAATTCCTTCAGGGTCTCTGATGAAAGCTGGAATGACCCTATCTACAACGACAGCTGGATGTGGCATAAGGAGGGACACTTGGGACTGAGACGATTGGTGAGATTGGGTGAGCAAATGCAGACCCTTTAAAGCAATAATGCATGGCACCCATTCCATGGGTCCGAACTCTCCAGGTTGAAGGGAATATTACTACAGGTATAACATGTGCGGGAAACCTAGAGAACGGACACACTGTGAATACGAAAGGTTTCTAAAACTCAACGAATAGTCCCTCTCCTGGTGCTCCGGTTTGACTTTCCGTCTGCTTTACTATCAACCTCCCAACTTGGAGAGACAGCCCCTTTAACCTCTTGGTTCGCACAGGTTGCCAATTTGGCAGAGGATGAAAGGGAAGAGGGAGAACCAATGAGAGAGTAGCTGTTAGGCATTTGGACGGGCACATATCACTGTAATTTCCCGGCAGGAAGAAGAATTAACCAAATTCTCAGCCACCCACCGGGAACCAGTATAGGTCCTGAACCAAAATTTTGGACTTGCGGTCAGCTCACCAAAAACGAGTTGAAAAATGGAGCTCAGGGGCACAGCAATTCACAAACTGGCCGAGTAATAAAGGACAACTATCGTCCAAAAATCTGTTGAGGGAAGGCAACGAGGCGGACTTGAAAGCGAGGCAGAATAGCAGGAAACAGATTTCAAGAGGTATGTTGGAATCGCCTTTAAAGCACAGGAAGAGGGGCACAACTTCGACAATGATGCACTTGGCTAAAAAGGGCGTATGCGTTTTCTCCTGAATATATTCAGGAGAAAACGCATACGCCCTTTTTGGCCAAGCAAGCAAGCGGGCAATGCAAATCTGCACTAGAAAGAAGTATCACTTCCCACCGGTCAAAAGGGACATCCACAAAATGTGTAAGAACAAGAAAGGCAAGACAGGCCCTGGAGAACAGGGAGCCTTGTTATGCTGATGGGCGGGATGTAAATTGCCAACTGCCTCTCTGGAGGAGTGCATTCTGTTCCCTAAAACAAGTAAAGAACAGAGCTACAGAGCCAAGGGCACTACCAGTCTAGGGAATATACCTTGGGAAAACTGAAAATCAATAAGACAGAGACACCCCAAAATTTAGGGCTGCACTGCATACAAGGGCCTCAACTTGGATACACCTTAAGTATCCCAGAAAATATAAACATGGTTCAAAAAATTGTGGTACTTACGTACGATGGAATATCCCTCAGCCATGAAATCAATGTCATAAGACCAGTAGCAGCAAAATGGGTGGATTCAGGTACGATGATTCTAAGTGAAATAAGTCACACAGAAAAAGAAACTTATCATAAGATATCACTTATGAAGATCCTGTAAACATGGCTACACTTGAACTGAGTTAGGAAAGAGAACAGTGTCTCACATTTAGAAAACACTCTTATACCTGCTTAAGGGGGAAGGAGAGGAGGGGTGATGCATAAAACCAGAGTTTGATATAAGCACAGGTACCGTTCCAAAAACCAACTATGGAATAGACAAGACCTACACCGTCCTCAGTGAAAGGGACTCAAAACCCCATATTTCCCGCAGAGGAAAATATCTGACTAGTAAGAATCTTAAAACCTATGTATTGATATGTCTCCGTAAGGGAATCAAGTGTGTCTAGACTGGCATAAACATGGCAGCGAGAATCAGCTCAAACCCACTATAAAAAGGAATTTCAAAAACAAAACAAAAAAACTGGGAAATTCTTTACAATTCCTTCAGGGTCTCTGGTGAAATCTGGAATGACCCTATCTACAACGACAGCTGGATGTGGCATAAGGAGGGACACTTGGGACTGAGACGATTGGTGAGATTGGGTGAGCAAATGCAGACCCTTTAAAGCAATAATGCATGGCACCCATTCCATGGGTCCGAACTCTCCAGGTTGAAGGGAATATTACTACAGCTATAACATGTGCGGGAAACCTAGAGAACGGACACACTGTGAATACGAAAGGTTTCTAAAACTCAACGCATAGTCCCTCTCCTGGTGCTCCGGTTTGACTTTCCGTCTGCTTTACTATCAACCTCCCAACTTGGAGAGACAGCCCCTTTAACCTCTTGGTTCGCACAGGTTGCCAATTTGGCAGAGGATGAAAGGGAAGAGGGAGAACCAATGAGAGAGTAGCTGTTAGGCATTTGGACGGGCACATATCACTGTAATTTCCCGGCAGGAAGAAGAATTAACCAAATTCTCAGCCACCCACCGGGAACCAGTATAGGTCCTGAACCAAAAATTTGGACTTGCGGTCAGCTCACCAAAAACGAGTTGAAAAATGGAGCTCAGGGGCACAGCAATTCACAAACTGGCCGAGTAATAAAGGACAACTATCGTCCAAAAATCTGTTGAGGGAAGGCAACGAGGCGGACTTGAAAGCGAGGCAGAATAGCAGGAAACAGATTTCAAGAGGTACGTTGGAATCGCCTTTAAAGCACAGGAAGAGGGGCACAACTTCGACAATGATGCACTTGGCCAAAAAGGGCGTATGCGTTTTCTCCTGAATATATTCAGGAGAAAACGCATACGCCCTTTTTGGCCAAGCAAGCAAGCGGGCAATGCAAATCTGCACTACAAAGAAGTATCACTTCCCACCGGTCAAAAGGGACATTCACAAAATGTGTAAGAACAAGAAAGGCAAGACAGGCCCTGGAGAACAGGGAGCCTTGTTATGCTGATGGGCGGGATGTAAATTGCCAACTGCCTCTCTGGAGGAGTGCATTGTGTTCCCTAAAACAAGTAAAGAACAGAGCTACAGAGCCAAGGGCACTACCAGTCTAGGGAATATACCTTGGGAAAACTGAAAATCAATAAGGCAGAGCCACCCCAAAATTTAGGGCTGCACTGCATACAAGGACCTCAACTTGGATACACCTTAAGTATCCCAGAAAATATAAACATGGTTCAAAAAATTGTGGTACTTACGTACGATGGAATATCCCTCAGCCATGAAATCAATGTCATAAGACCAGTAGCAGCAAAATGGGTGGATTCAGGTACGATGATTCTAAGTGAAATAAGTCACACAGAAAAAGAAACTTATCATAAGATATCACTTATGAAGATCCTGTAAACATGGCTACACTTGAACTGAGTTAGGAAAGAGAACAGTGTCTCACATTTAGAAAACACTCTTATACCTGCTTAAGGGGGAAGGAGAGGTGGGTGATGCATAAAACCAGAGTTTGATATAAGCACAGGTACCGTTCCAAAAACCAACTATGGAATAGACAAGACCTACACCGTCCTCAGTGAAAGGGACTCAAAACCCCATATTTCCTGCAGAGGAAAGTATCTGACTAGTAAGAATCATAAACCTATGTATTGATATGTCTCCGTAAGGGAATCAAGGGTGTCTAGACTGGGATAAACATGGCAGCGAGAATCAGCTCAAACCCACTATAAAAAGGAATTTCAAAAACAAAACAAAAAAACTGGGAAATTCTTTACAATTCCTTCAGGGTCTCTGATGAAGGCTGGAATGACCCTATCTAAAACGACAGCTGGATGTGGCCTAAGGAGGGACACTTGGGACTGAGACGATTGGTGAGATTGGGTGAGCAAATGCAGACCCTTTAAAGCAATAATGCATGGCACCCATTCCATGGGTCCGAACTCTCCAGGTTGAAGGGAATATTACTACAGCTATAACATGTGCAGGAAACCTAGAGAACGGACACACTGTGAATACGAAAGGTTTCTAAAACTCAATGCATAGTCCCTCTCCTGGTGCTCCGGTTTGACTTTCCGTCTGCTTTACTATCAACCTCCCAACTTGGAGAGACAGCCCCTTTAACCTCTTGGTTCGCACAGGTTGCCAATTTGGCAGAGGATGAAAGGGAAGAGGGAGAACCAATGAGAGAGTAGCTGTTAGGCATTTGGACGGGCACATATCACTGTAATTTCCCGGCAGGAAGAAGAATTAACCAAATTCTCAGCCACCCACTGGGAACCAGTATAGGTCCTGAACCAAAATTTTGGACTTGCGGTCAGCTCACCAAAAACGAGTTGAAAAATGGAGCTCAGGGGCACAGCAATTCACAAACTGGCCGAGTAATAAAGGACAGCTATCGTCCAAAAATCTGTTGAGGGAAGACAACGAGGCGGACTTGAAAGCGAGGCAGAATAGCACGAAACAGATTTCAAGAGGTATGTTGGAATCGCCTTTAAAGCACAGGAAGAGGGGCACAACTTCGACAATGATGCACTTGGCCAAAAAGGGCGTATGCGTTTTCTCCTGAATATATTCAGGAGAAAACGCATACGCCCTTTTTGGCCAAGCAAGCAAGCGGGCAATGCAAATCTGCACTACAAAGAAGTATCACTTCCTACCGGTCAAAAGGGATATCCACAAAATGTGTAAGAACAAGAAAGGCAAGACAGGCCCTGGAGAACAGGGAGCCTTGTTATGCTGATGGGCGGGATGTAAATTGCCAACTGCCTCTCTGGAGGAGTGCATTCTGTTCCCTACAACAAGTAAAGAACAGAGCTACAGAGCCAAGGGCACTACCAGTCTAGGGAATATACCTTGGGAAAACTGAAAATCAATAAGACAGAGCCACCCCAAAATTTAGGGCTGCACTGCATACAAGGACCTCAACTTGGATACACCTTAAGTATCCCAGAAAATATAAACATGGTTCAAAAAATTGTGGTACTTACGTACGATGGAATATCCCTCAGCCATGAAATCAATGTCATAAGACCAGTAGCAGCAAAATGGGTGGATTCAGGTACGATGATTCTAAGTGAAATAAGTCACACAGAAAAAGAAACTTATCATAAGATATCACTTATGAAGATCCTGTAAACATGGCTACACTTGAACTGAGTTAGGAAAAAGAACAGTGTCTCACATTTAGAAAACACTCTTATACCTGCTTAAGGGGGAAGGAGAGGTGGGGTGATGCATAAAACCAGAGTTTGATATAAGCACAGGTACCGTTCCAAAAACCAACTATGGAATAGACAAGACCTACAACGTCCTCAGTGAAAGGGACTCAAAACCCCATATTTCCCGCAGAGAAAGTATCTGACTAGTAAGAATCTTAAAACCTATGTATTGATATGTCTCCGTAAGGGAATCAAGTGTGTCTAGACTGGCATAAACATGGCAGCGAGAATCAGTTCAAACCCACTATAAAAAGGAATTTCAAAAACAAAACAAAAAAACTGGGAAATTCTTTACAATTCCTTCAGGGTCTCTGATGAAAGCTGGAATGACCCTATCTACAACGACAGCTGGATGTGGCATAAGGAGGGACACTTGGGACTGAGATGATTGGTGAGATTGGGTGAGCAAATGCAGACCCTTTAAAGCAATAATGCATGGCACCCATTCCATGGGTCCGAACTCTCCAGGTTGAAGGGAATATTACTACAGCTATAACATGTGCTGGAAACCTAGGGAACGGACACACTGTGAATACGAAAGGTTTCTAAAACTCAACGCATAGTCCCTCTGCTGGTGCTCCGGTTTGACTTTCCGTCTGCTTTACTATCAACCTCCCAACTTGGAGAGACAGCCCCTTTAACATCTTGGTTCGCACAGGTTGCCAATTTGGCAGAGGATGAAAGGGAAGAGGGAGAACCAATGAGAGAGTAGCTGTTAGGCATTTGGACGGGCACATATCACTGTAATTTCCCGGCAGGAAGAAGAATTAACCAAATTCTCAGCCACCCTCCGGGAACCAGTATAGGTCCTGAACCAAAATCTTGGACTTGCGGTCAGCTCACCAAAAACGAGTTGAAAATTGGAGCTCAGGGGCACAGCAATTCACAAACTGGCCGAGTAATAAAGGACAACTATCGTCCAAAAATCTGTTGAGGGAAGGCAACGAGGCGGACTTGAAAGCGAGGCAGAATAGCAGGAAACAGATTTCAAGAGGTACGTTGGAATCGCCTTTAAAGCACAGGAAGAGGGGCACAACTTCGACAATGATGCACTTGGCCAAAAAGGGCGTATGCGTTTTCTCCTGAATATATTCAGGAGAAAACGCATACGCCCTTTTTGGCCAAGAAAGCAAGCGGGCAATGCAAATCTGCACTACAAAGAAGTATCACTTCCCACCGGTCAAAAGGGACATCCACAAAATGTGTAAGAACAAGAAAGGCAAGACAGGCCCTGGAGAACAGGGAGCCTTGTTATGCTGATGGGCGGGATGTAAATTGCCAACTGCCTCTCTGGAGGAGTGCATTCTGTTCCCTAAAACAAGTAAAGAACAGAGCTACAGAGCCAAGGGCACTACCAGTCTAGGGAATATACCTTGGGAAAACTGAAAATCAATAAGACAGAGCCACCCCAAAATTTAGGGCTGCACTGCATACAAGGACCTCAACTTGGATACACCTTAACTATCCCAGAAAATATAAACATGGTTCAAAAAATTGTGGTACTTACGTACGATGGAATATCCCTCAGCCATGAAATCAATGTCATAAGACCAGTAGCAGCAAAATGGGTGGATTCAGGTACGATGATTCTAAGTGAAATAAGTCACACAGAAAAAGAAACTTATCATAAGATATCACTTATGAAGATCCTGTAAACATGGCTACACTTGAACTGAGTTAGGAAAGAGAACAGTGTCTCACATTTAGAAAACACTCTTATACCTGCTTAAGGGGGAAGGAGAGGTGGGGTGATGCATAAAACCAGAGTTTGATATAAGCACAGGTACCGTTCCAAAAACCAACTATGGAATAGACAAGACCTACACCGTCCTCAGTGAAAGGGACTCAAAACCCCATATTTCCCGCAGAGGAATATATCTGACTAGTAAGAATCTTAAAACCTATGTATTGATATGTCTCCGTAAGGGAATCAAGTGTGTCTAGACTGGCATAAACATGGCAGCGAGAATCAGCTCAAACCCACTATAAAAAGGAATTTCAAAAACAAAACAAAAAAACTGGGAAATTCTTTACAATTCCTTCAGGGTCTCTGATGAAAGCTGCAATGACCCTATCTACAATGACAGCTGGATTTGGCATAAGGAGGGACACTTGGGACTGAGACGATTGGTGAGATTGGGTGAGCAAATGCACACCCTTTAAAGCAATAATGCATGGCACCCATTCCATGGGTCCGAACTCTCCAGGTTGAAGGGAATATTACTACAGCTATAACATGTGCGGGAAAACTAGAGAAAGGACACACTGTGAATACGAAAGGTTTCTAAAACTCAACGAATAGTCCCTCTCCTGGTGCTCCGGTTTGACTTTCCGTCTACTTTACTATCAACCTCCCAACTTGGAGAGACAGCCCCTTTAACCTCTTGGTTCGCACAGGTTGCCAATTTGGCAGAGGATGAAAGGGAAGAGGGAGAACCAATGAGAGAGTAGCTGTTAGGCATTTGGACGGGCACATATCACTGTAATTTCCCGGCAGGAAGAAGAATTAACCAAATTCTCAGCCACCCACCGGGAACCAGTATAGGTCCTGAGCCAAAATTTTGGACTTGCGGTCAGCTCTCCAAAAACGAGTTGAAAAATGGAGCTCAGGGACACAGCAATTCACAAACTGGCCGAGTAATAAAGGACACCTATCGTCCAAAAATCTGTTGAGGGAAGGCAACGAGGCGGACTTGAAAGCGAGGCAGAATAGCAGGAAACAGATTTCAAGAGGTACGTTGGAATCGCCTTTAAAGCACAGGTAGAGGGGCACAACTTCGACAATGATGCACTTGGCCAAAAAGGGCGTATGCGTTTTCTCCTGAATATATTCAGGAGAAAACGCATACGCCCTTTTTGGCCAAGCAAGCAAGCGGGCAATGCAAATCTGCACTACAAAGAAGTATCACTTCCCACCGGTCAAAAGGGACATCCACAAAATGTGTAAGAACAAGAAAGGCAAGACAGGCCCTGGAGAACAGGGAGCCTTGTTATGCTGATGGGCGGGATGTAAATTGCCAACTGCCTCTCTGGAGGAGTGCATTCTGTTCCCTACAACAAGTAAAGAACAGAGCTACAGAGCCAAGGGCACTTCCAGTCTAGGGAATATACCTTGGGAAAACTGAAAATCAATAAGACAGGGCCACCCCAAAATTTAGGGCTGCACTGCATACAAGGACCTCAACTTGGATACACCTTAAGTATCCCAGAAAATATAAACATGGTTCAAAAAATTGTGGTACTTACGTACGATGGAATATCCCTCAGCCATGAAATCAATGTCATAAGACCAGTAGCAGCAAAATGGGTGGATTCAGGTACGATGATTCTAAGTGAAATAAGTCACACAGAAAAAGAAACTTATCATAAGATATCACTTATGAAGATCCTGTAAACATGGCTACACTTGAACTGAGTTAGGAAAGAGAACAGTGTCTCACATTTAGAAAACACTCTTATACCTGCTTAAGGGGGAAGGAGAGGTGGGGTGATGCATAAAACCAGAGTTTGATATAAGCACAGGTACCGTTCCAAAAACCAACTATGGAATAGACAAGACCTACACCGTCCTCAGCAAAAGGGACTCAAAACCCCATATTTCCCGCAGAGGAAAATATCTGACTAGTAAGAATCTTAAAACCTATGTATTGATATGTCTCCGTAAGGGAATCAAGTGTGTCTAGACTGGCATAAACATGGCAGCGAGAATCAGCTCAAACCCACTATAAAAAGGAATTACAAAAACAAAACAAAAAAACTGGGAAATTCTTTACAATTCCTTCAGGGTCTCTGATGAAAGCTGGAATGACCCTATCTACAACGACAGCTGGATGTGGCATAAGGAGGGACACTTGGGACTGAGACGATTGGTGAGATTGGGTGAGCAAATGCAGACCCTTTAAAGCAATAATGCATGGCACCCATTCCATGGGTCCGGACTCTCCAGGTTGAAGGGAATATTACTACAGCTATAACATGTGCGGCAAACCTAGGGAACGGACACACTGTGAATACGAAAGGTTTCTAAAACTCAACGCATAGTCCCTCTCCTGGTGCTCCGGATTGACTTTCCGTCTGCTTTACTATCAACCTCCCAACTTGGAGAGACAGCCCCTTTAACCTCTTGGTTCGCACAGGTTGCCAATTTGGCAGAGGATGAAAGGGAAGAGGGAGAACCAATGAGAGAGTAGCTGTTAGGCATTTGGACGGGCACATATCACTGTAATTTCCCGGCAGGAAGAAGAATTAACCAAATTCTCAGCCACCCACCGGGAACCAGTATAGGTCCTGAACCAAAATTTTGGACTTGCGGTCAGCTCACCAAAAACGAGTTGAAAAATGGAGCTCAGGGGCACAGCAATTCACAAACTGGCCGAGTAATAAAGGACAACTATCGTCCAAAAATCTGTTGAGGGAAGGCAACGAGGCAGACTTGAAAGCGAGGCAGGATAGCAGGAAACAGATTTCAAGAGGTACGTTGGAATCGCCTTTAAAGCACAGGAAGAGGGGCACAACTTCGACAATGATGCACTTGGCCAAAAAGGGCGTATGCGTTTTCTCCTGAATATATTCAGGAGAAAACGCATACGCCCTTTTTGGCCAAGCAAGCAAGCGGGCAATGCAAATCTGCACTACAAAGAAGTATCACTTCCCACCGGTCAAAAGGGACATCCACAAAATGTGTAAGAACAAGAAAGGCAAGACAGGCCCTGGAGAACAGGGAGCCATGTTATGCTGATGGGCGGGATGTAAATTGCCAACTGCCTCTCTGGAGGAGTGCATTCTGTTCCCTAAAACAAGTAAAGAACAGAGCTACAGAGCCAAGGGCACTACCAGTCTAGGGAATATACCTTGGGAAAACTGAAAATCAATAAGACAGAGCCACCCCAAAATTTAGGGCTGCACTGCATACAAGGACCTCAACTTGGATACACCTTAAGTATCCCAGAAAATATAAACATGGTTCAAAAAATTGTGGTACTTACGTACGATGGAATATCCCTCAGCCATGAAATCAATGTCATAAGACCAGTAGCAGCAAAATGGGTGGATTCAGGTACGATGATTCTAAGTGAAATAAGTCACACAGAAAAAGAAACTTATCATAAGATATCACTTATGAAGATCCTGTAAACATGGCTACACTTGAAATGAGTTAGGAAAGAGAACAGTGTCTCACATTTAGAAAACACTCTTATACCTGCTTAAGGGGGAAGGAGAGGTGGGGTGATGCATAAAACCAGAGTTTGATATAAGCACAGGTACCGTTCCAAAAACCAACTATGGAATAGACAAGACCTACACTGTCCTCAGTGAAAGGGACTCAAAACCCCATATTTCCCGCAGAGGAAAATATCTGACTAGTAAGAATCTTAAAACCTATGTATTGATATGTCTCCGTAAGGGAATCAAGTGTGTCTAGACTGGCATAAACATGGCAGCGAGAATCAGCTCAAACCCATATAAAAAGGAATTTCAAAAACAAAACAAAAAAACTGGGAAATTCTTTACAATTCCTTCAGGGTCTCTGATGAAAGCTGGAATGACCCTATCTACAATGACAGCTGGATGTGGCATAAGGAGGGACACTTGGGACTGAGACGATTGGTGAGATTGGGTGAGCAAATGCACACCCCTTAAAGCAATAATGCATGGCACCCATTCCATGGGTCCGAACTCTCCAGGTTGAAGGGAATATTACTACAGCTATAACATGTGCGGGAAACCTAGAGAACGGACACACTGTGAATACGAAAGGTTTCTAAAACTCAAAGAATAGTCCCTCTCCTGGTGCTCCGGTTTGACTTTCCGTCTACTTTACTATCAACCTCCCAACTTGGAGAGACAGCCCCTTTAACCTCTTGGTTCGCACAGGTTGCCAATTTCGCAGAGGATGAAAGGGAAGAGGGAGAACCAATGAGAGAGTAGCTGTTAGGCATTTGGACGGGCACATATCACTGTAATTTCCCGGCAGGAAGAAGAATTAACCAAATTCTCAGCCACCCACCGGGAACCAGTATAGGTCCTGAGCCAAAATTTTGGACTTGCGGTCAGCTCTCCAAAAACGAGTTGAAAAATGGAGCTCAGGGACACAGCAATTCACAAACTGGCCGAGTAATAAAGGACACCTATCGTCCAAAAATCTGTTGAGGGAAGGCAACGAGGCGGACTTGAAAGCGAGGCAGAATAGCAGGAAACAGATTTCAAGAGGTACGTTGGAATCGCCTTTAAAGCACAGGAAGAGGGGCACAACTTCGACAATGATGCACTTGGCCAAAAAGGGCGTATGCGTTTTCTCCTGAATATATTCAGGAGAAAACGCATACGCCCTTTTTGGCCAAGCAAGAAAGCGGGCAATGCAAATCTGCACTACAAAGAAGTATCACTTCCCACCGGTCAAAAGGGACATCCACAAAATGTGTAAGAACAAGAAAGGCAAGACAGGCCCTGGAGTACAGGGAGCCTTGTTATGCTGATGGGCGGGATGTAAATTGCCAACTGCCTCTCTGGAGGAGTGCATTGTGTTCCCTAAAACAAGTAAAGAACAGAGCTACAGAGCCAAGGGCACTACCAGTCTAGGGAATATACCTTGGGAAAACTGAAAATCAATAAGACAGAGCCACCCCAAAATTTAGGGCTGCACTGCATACAAGGACCTCAACTTGGATACACCTTAAGTATCCCAGAAAAGATAAACATGGTTCAAAAAATTGTGGTACTTACGTACGATGGAATATCCCTCAGCCATGAAATCAATGTCATAAGACCAGTAGCAGCAAAATGGGTGGATTCAGGTACGATGATTCTAAGTGAAATAAGTCACACAGAAAAAGAAACTTATCATAAGATATCACTTATGAAGATCCTGTAAACATGGCTACACTTTAACTGAGTTAGGAAAGAGAACAGTGTCTCACATTTAGAAAACACTCTTATACCTGCTTAAGGGGGAAGGAGAGGTGGGGTGATGCATAAAACCAGAGTTTGATATAAGCACAGGTACCGTTCCAAAAACCAACTATGGAATAGACAAGACCTACAACGTCCTCAGTGAAAGGGACTCAAAACCCCATATTTCCCGCAGAGAAAGTATCTGACTAGTAAGAATCTTAAAACCTATGTATTGATATGTCTCCGTAAGGGAATCAAGTGTGTCTAGACTGGCATAAACATGGCAGCGAGAATCAGCTCAAACCCACTATAAAAAGGAATTTCAAAAACAAAACAAAAAAACTGGGAAATTCTTTACAATTCCTTCAGGGTCTCTGATGAAAGCTGGAATGACCCTATCTACAACGACAGCTGGATGTGGCATAAGGAGGGACACTTGGGACTGAGATGATTGGTGAGATTGGGTGAGCAAATGCAGACCCTTTAAAGCAATAATGCATGGCACCCATTCCATGGGTCCGAACTCTCCAGGTTGAAGGGAATATTACTACAGCTATAACATGTGCTGGAAACCTAGGGAACGGACACACTGTGAATACGAAAGGTTTCTAAAACTCAACGCATAGTCCCTCTCCTGGTGCTCCGGTTTGACTTTCCGTCTGCTTTACTATCAACCTCCCAACTTGGAGAGACAGCCCCTTTAACATCTTGGTTCGCACAGGTTGCCAATTTGGCAGAGGATGAAAGGGAAGAGGGAGAACCAATGAGAGAGTAGCTGTTAGGCATTTGGACGGGCACATATCACTGTAATTTCCCGGCAGGAAGAAGAATTAACCAAATTCTCAGCCACCCACCGGGAACCAGTATAGGTCCTGAACCAAAATTTTGGACTTGCGGTCAGCTCACCAAAAACGAGTTGAAAATTGGAGCTCAGGGGCACAGCAATTCACAAACTGGCCGAGTAATAAAGGACAACTATCGTCCAAAAATCTGTTGAGGGAAGGCAACGAGGCGGACTTGAAAGCGAGGCAGAATAGCAGGAAACAGATTTCAAGAGGTACGTTGGAATCGCCTTTAAAGCACAGGAAGAGGGGCACAACTTCGACAATGATGCACTTGGCCAAAAAGGGCGTATGCGTTTTCTCCTGAATATATTCAGGAGAAAACGCATACGCCCTTTTTGGCCAAGAAAGCAAGCGGGCAATGCAAATCTGCACTACAAAGAAGTATCACTTCCCACCGGTCAAAAGGGACATCCACAAAATGTGTAAGAACAAGAAAGGCAAGACAGGCCCTGGAGAACAGGGAGCCTTGTTATGCTGATGGGCGGGATGTAAATTGCCAACTGCCTCTCTGGAGGAGTGCATTCTGTTCCCTAAAACAAGTAAAGAACAGAGCTACAGAGCCAAGGGCACTACCAGTCTAGGGAATATACCTTGGGAAAACTGAAAATCAATAAGACAGAGCCACCCCAAAATTTAGGGCTGCACTGCATACAAGGACCTCAACTTGGATACACCTTAAGTATCCCAGAAAATATAAACATGGTTCAAAAAATTGTGGTACTTACGTACGATGGAATATCCCTCAGCCATGAAATCAATGTCATAAGACCAGTAGCAGCAAAATGGGTGGATTCAGGTACGATGATTCTAAGTGAAATAAGTCACACAGAAAAAGAAACTTATCATAAGATATCACTTATGAAGATCCTGTAAACATGGCTACACTTGAAATGAGTTAGGAAAGAGAACAGTGTCTCACATTTAGAAAACACTCTTATACCTGCTTAAGGGGGAAGGAGAGGTGGGGTGATGCATAAAACCAGAGTTTGATATAAGCACAGGTACCGTTCCAAAAACCAACTATGGAATAGACAAGACCTACACCGTCCTCAGTGAAAGGGACTCAAAACCCCATATTTCCCGCAGAGGAAAATATCTGACTAGTAAGAATCTTAAAACCTATGTATTGATATGTCTCCGTAAGGGAATCAAGTGTGTCTAGACTGGCATAAACATGGCAGCGAGAATCAGCTCAAACCCACTATAAAAAGGAATTTCAAAAACAAAACAAAAAAACTGGGAAATTCTTTACAATTCCTTCAGGGTCTCTGATGAAAGCTGGAATGACCCTATCTACAACGACAGCTGGATGTGGCATAAGGAGGGACACTTGGGACTGAGACGATTGGTGAGATTGGGTGAGCAAATGCAGACCCTTTAAAGCAATAATGCATGGCACCCATTCCATGGGTCCGGACTCTCCAGGTTGAAGGGAATATTACTACAGCTATAACATGTGCGGCAAACCTAGGGAACGGACACACTGTGAATACGAAAGGTTTCTAAAACTCAACAAATAATCCCACTCCTGGTGCTCCGGTTTGACTTTCCGTCTGCTTTACTATCAACCTCCCAACTTGGAGAGACAGCCCCTTTAACCTCTTGGTTCGCACAGGTTGCCAATTTGGCAGAGGATGAAAGGGAAGAGGGAGAACCAATGAGAGAGTAGCTGTTAGGCATTTGGACGGGCACATATCACTGTAATTTCCCGGCAGGAAGAAGAATTAACCAAATTCTCAGCCACCCACCGGGAACCAGTATAGGTCCTGAGCCAAAATTTTGGACTTGCTGTCAGCTCACCAAAAACGAGTTGAAAAATGGAGCTCAGGGGCACAGCAATTCACAAACTGGCCGAGTAATAAAGGACAACTATCGTCCAAAAATCTGTTGAGGGAAGGCAACGAGGCGGACTTGAAAGCGAGGCAGAATAGCAGGAAACAGATTTCAAGAGGTACGTTGGAATCGCCTTTAAAGCACAGGAAGAGGGGCACAACTTCGACAATGATGCACTTGGCCAAAAAGGGCGTATGCGTTTTCTCCTGAATATATTCAGGAGAAAACGCATACGCCCTTTTTGGCCAAGCAAGCAAGCGGGCAATGCAAATCTGCACTACAAAGAAGTATCACTTCCCACCGGTCAAAAGGGACATCCACAAAATGTGTAAGAACAAGAAAGGCAAGACAGGCCCTGGAGAACAGGGAGCCTTGTTATGCTGATGGGCGGGATGTAAATTGCCAACTGCCTCTCTGGAGGAGTGCATTCTGTTCCCTACAACAAGTAAAGAACAGAGCTACAGAGCCAAGGGCACTACCAGTCTAGGGAATATACCTTGGGAAAACTGAAAATCAATAAGACAGAGCCACCCCAACATTTAGGGCTGCACTGCATACAAGGACCTCAACTTGGATACACCTTAAGTATCCCAGAAAAGATAAACATGGTTCAAAAAATTGTGGTACTTACGTACGATGGAATATCCCTCAGCCATGAAATCAATGTCATAAGACCAGTAGCAGCAAAATGGGTGGATTCAGGTACGATGATTCTAAGTGAAATAAGTCACACAGAAAAAGAAACTTATCATAAGATATCACTTATGAAGATCCTGTAAACATGGCTACACTTGAACTGAGTTAGGAAAGAGAACAGTGTCTCACATTTAGAAAACACTCTTATACCTGCTTAAGGGGGAAGGAGAGGTGGGGTGATGCATAAAACCAGAGTTTGATATAAGCACAGGTACCGTTCCAAAAACCAACTATGGAATAGACAAGACCTACACCGTCCTCAGTGAAAGGGACTCAAAACCCCATATTTCCTGCAGAGGAAAGTATCTGACTAGTAAGCATCTTAAAACCTATGTATTGATATGTCTCCATAAGGGAATCAAGTGTGTCTAGACTGGCATAAACATGGCAGCGAGAATCAGCTCAAACCCACTATAAAAAGGAATTTCAAAAACAAAACAAAAAAACTGGGAAATTCTTTACAATTCCTTCAGGGTCTCTGATGAAAGCTGGAATGACCCTATCTACAACGACAGCTGGATGTGGCATAAGGATGGACACTTGGGAATGAGATGATTGGTGAGATTGGGTGAGCAAATGCAGACCCTTTAAAGCAATAATGCATGGCACCCATTCCATGGGTCCGAACTCTCCAGGTTGAAGGGAATATTACTACAACTATAACATGTGCGGGAAACCTAGGGAACGGACACACTGTGAATACGAAAGGTTTCTAAAACTCAACGCATAGTCCCTCTCCTGGTGCTCCGGTTTGACTTTCCGTCTGCTTTACTATCAACCTCCCAACTTGGAGAGACAGCCCCTTTAACCTCTTGGTTCGCACAGGTTGCCAATTTGGCAGAGGATGAAAGGGAAGAGGGAGAACCAATGAGAGAGTAGCTGTTAGGCATTTGGACGGGCACATATCACTGTAATTTCCCGGCAGGAAGAAGAATTAACCAAATTCTCAGCCACCCACCGGGAACCAGTATAGGTCCTGAACCAAAATTTTGGACTTGCGGTCAGCTCACCAAAAACGAGTTGAAAAATGGAGCTCAGGGGCACAGCAATTCACAAACTGGCCGAGTAATAAAGGACAACTATCGTCCAAAAATCTGTTGAGGGAAGGCAACGAGGCAGACTTGAAAGCGAGGCAGGATAGCAGGAAACAGATTTCAAGAGGTACGTTGGAATCGCCTTTAAAGCACAGGAAGAGGGGCACAACTTCGACAATGATGCACTTGGCCAAAAAGGGCGTATGCGTTTTCTCCTGAATATATTCAGGAGAAAACGCATACGCCCTTTTTGGCCAAGCAAGCAAGCGGGCAATGCAAATCTGCACTACAAAGAAGTATCACTTCCCACCGGTCAAAAGGGACATCCACAAAATGTGTAAGAACAAGAAAGGCAAGACAGGCCCTGGAGAACAGGGAGCCATGTTATGCTGATGGGCGGGATGTAAATTGCCAACTGCCTCTCTGGAGGAGTGCATTCTGTTCCCTAAAACAAGTAAAGAACAGAGCTACAGAGCCAAGGGCACTACCAGTCTAGGGAATATACCTTGGGAAAACTGAAAATCAATAAGACAGAGCCACCCCAAAATTTAGGGCTGCACTGCATACAAGGACCTCAACTTGGATACACCTTAAGTATCCCAGAAAATATAAACATGGTTCAAAAAATTGTGGTACTTACGTACGATGGAATATCCCTCAGCCATGAAATCAATGTCATAAGACCAGTAGCAGCAAAATGGGTGGATTCAGGTACGATGATTCTAAGTGAAATAAGTCACACAGAAAAAGAAACTTATCATAAGATATCACTTATGAAGATCCTGTAAACATGGCTACACTTGAAATGAGTTAGGAAAGAGAACAGTGTCTCACATTTAGAAAACACTCTTATACCTGCTTAAGGGGGAAGGAGAGGTGGGGTGATGCAGAAAACCAGAGTTTGATATAAGCACAGGTACCGTTCCAAAAACCAACTATGGAATAGACAAGACCAACACTGTCCTCAGTGAATGGGACTCAAAACCCCATATTTCCCGCAGAGGAAAATATCTGACTAGTAAGAATCTTAAAACCTATGTATTGATATGTCTCCGTAAGGGAATCAAGTGTGTCTAGACTGGCATAAACATGGCAGCGAGAATCAGCTCAAACCCACTATAAAAAGGAATTTCAAAAACAAAACAAAAAAACTGGGAAATTCTTTACAATTCCTTCAGGGTCTCTGATGAAAGCTGGAATGACCCTACCTACAATGACAGCTGGATGTGGCATAAGGAGGGACACTTGGGACTGAGACGATTGGTGAGATTGGGTGAGCAAATGCACACCCTTTAAAGCAATAATGCATGGCACCCATTCCATGGGTCCGAACTCTCCAGGTTGAAGGGAATATTACTACAGCTATAACATGTGCGGGAAACCTAGAGAACGGACACACTGTGAATACGAAAGGTTTCTAAAACTCAACGAATAGTCCCTCTCCTGGTGCTCCGGTTTGACTTTCCGTCTACTTTACTATCAACCTCCCAACTTGGAGAGACAGCCCCTTTAACCTCTTGGTTCGCACAGGTTGCCAATTTGGCAGAGGATGAAAGGGAAGAGGGAGAACCAATGAGAGAGTAGCTGTTAGGCATTTGGACGGGCACATATCACTGTAATTTCCCGGCAGGAAGAAGAATTAACCAAATTCTCAGCCACCCACCGGGAACCAGTATAGGTCCTGAGCCAAAATTTTGGACTTGCGGTCAGCTCTCCAAAAACGAGTTGAAAAATGGAGCTCAGGGACACAGCAATTCACAAACTGGCCGAGTAATAAAGGACACCTATCGTCCCAAAATCTGTTGAGGGAAGGCAACGAGGCGGACTTGAAAGCGAGGCAGAATAGCAGGAAACAGATTTCAAGAGGTACGTTGGAATCGCCTTTAAAGCACAGGAAGAGGGGCACAACTTCGACAATGATGCACTTGGCCAAAAAGGGCGTATGCGTTTTCTCCTGAATATATTCAGGAGAAAACGCATACGCCCTTTTTGGCCAAGCAAGCAAGCGGGCAATGCAAATCTGCACTACAAAGAAGTATCACTTCCCACCGGTCAAAAGGGACATCCACAAAATGTGTAAGAACAAGAAAGGCAAGACAGGCCCTGGAGTACAGGGAGCCTTGTTATGCTGATGGGCGGGATGTAAATTGCCAACTGCCTCTCTGGAGGAGTGCATTGTGTTCCCTAAAACAAGTAAACAACAGAGCTACAGAGTCAAGGGCACTTGTACTCTAAGGAATATACCTTGGGAAAACTGAAAATCAATAGGACAGAACCACCCCAAAATTTAGGGCTGCACTGCTTACAAGGACCTCAACTTGGGTACACCTTAAATATCCCAGGAAATATAAAAATGGTTCAAAGAATTGTGGTACTTACGTACGATGGAATATCCCTCAGCCATGAAATCAATGACATAAGACCAGTAGCAGCAAAATGGGTGGATTCAGGTACGATGATTCTAAGTGAAATAAGTCACACAGAAAAAGAAACTTATCATAAGATATCACTTATGAAGATCCTGTAAACATGGTTACACTTGAACTGAGTTAGGAAAGAGAACAGTGTCTCACATTTAGACAACACTCTTATGCCTGCTTAAGGGGGAAGGAGAGGTGGTGTGATGCATAAAACCAGAGTTTGATATAAGCACAGGTACCGTTCCAAAATCCAACTATGGAATAGACAACACCTACACCTACCTCAGTGAAAGGGACTCAAAACCCCATATTTCCCGCAGAGGAATATATCTGACTAGTAAGAATCTTAAAACCTATGTATTGATATGTGTCCGTAAGGGAATCAAGTGTGTCTAGACTGACATAAACATGGCAGGGAGAATCAGCTCAAACACACTATAAAAAGGAATTTCAAAAACAAAACAAAAATACTGGGAAATTCTTTACAATTCCTTCAGGGTCTCTGATGAAACCTGGAATGATCCTATCTACAACGACAGCTGGATGTCGCATAAGGCTGGCCACTTGGGACTGAGAGGATTGGTGAGATTGGGTGAGGAAATGCAGACCCTTTAAAGCAATAATGCATGGCACCCATTCCATGGGTCCCAACTCTCCAGGTTGAAGGGAATATTACTACAGTTATAACATGTACGGGAAACCTAGAGAACGGACACACTGTGAATACGAAAGGTTTCTAAAACTCAATGAATAGACCCTCCCCTGGTGCTCCGGTTTGACTTTCCATCTGCTTTACTATCAATCTCCCAACTTGGAGAGACAGCCCCTTTAACCTCCTGGTTCGCACAGGTTTCCAATTTGGCAGAGGATGAAAGGGAAGAGGGAGAACCAATGAGAGAGTAGCTGTTAGGCATTTGGATGGGCAGATATCACTCTAACTTCCCGGCAGGAAGAAGAATTAACCAAAGTCTCAGACACCCACAGGGAACCAGTATAGGTCCTGAACCAAAATTTTGGACTTGCGGTCACCTCACGAAAAACGAGTTAAAAATGGAGCTCAGGGGCACAGCAATTCACAAACTGGCCGAGTAATAAAGGACAACTATCGTCCAAAAATCTGTTGAGGGAAGGCAACGAGGCGGAATTGAAAGTGAGGCAGAATAGCAGGAAACAGATTTCAAGAGGTACGTTGGAATCACCTTAAAAAACAGGAAGAGGGGCACAACTTCGACAATGATGCACTTGGCCAAAAAGGGCGTATGGGTTTTCTCCTGAATATATTCAGGAGAAAACGCATACGCCCTTTTTGACCTAGCAAGCAAGCGGGCAATGCAAATCTGCAATACAAAGAAGTATCACTTCCCGCCGGTCAAAAGGGACATCCACAAAATGTGTAAAAACCAGAAAGGCAAGACAGGCCCTGGAGAACAGGGAGCCTTGTTATGCTGATGGGCGGGATGTAAATTGCCAACTGCCTCTCTGGAGGAGTTCATTGTGTTCCCTAAAACAAGTAAAGAACAGAGCTACAGAACCAAGGGCACTTCCAGTCTAGGGAATATACCTTGGGAAAACTGAAAATCAATAACACAGAGCCGCCCCAAAATTTAGGGCTGCACTGCTTACAAGGACCTCAACTTGGGTACACCTTAAATATACCAGGAAATGTAAAAATGGTTCAAAAAATTGTGGTACTTACGTACGATAGAATATCCCTCAGCCATGAAATCAATGTCATAAGACCAGTAGCAGCAAAATGGGTGGATTCAGGTACGATGATTCTAAGTGAAATAAGTCACAGAGAAAAAGAAACTTATCATAAGATATCACTTATGAAGATCCTGTAAACATGGCTACACTTGAACTGAGTTAGGAAAGAGAACAGTGTCTCACATTTAGAAAACACTCTTATGCCTGCTTAAGGGGGAAGGAGAGGTGGGGTGATGCATAAAACCAGAGTTTGATATAAGCACATGTACCGTTCCAAAAACCAACTATGGAATAGACAAGACCTACACCTTCCTCAGTGAAAGGGACTCAAAACCCCATATTTCCCGCAGAGGAATATATCTGAGTAGTAAGAATCTTAAAAGCTATGTATTGATATGTCTCCGTAAGGGAATCAAGTGTGTCTAGACTGGCATAAACATGGCAGCGAGAATCAGCTCAAACCCACTATAAAAAGGAATTTCAAAAACAAAACAAAAAAACTGGGAAATTCTTTACAATTCCTTCAGGGTCTCTGATGAAACCTGGAATGACCCTATCTACAATGACAGCTGGATGTGGCATAAGGCTGGACACTTGGGACTGACAGGATTGGTGAGATTGGGTGAGCAAATGCAGACCCTTTAAAGCAATAATGCATGACACCCATTCCATGGGTCCCAACTCTCCAGGTTGAAGGGAATATTACTACAGTTATAACATGTATGGGAAACCTAGAGAACGGACACACTGTGAATACGAAAGGTTTCTAAAACTCAACGAATAGTCCCTCTCCTGGTGCTCCGGTTTGACTTTCCATCTGCTTTACTATCAACCTCCCAACTTATAGAGACAGCCCCTTTAACCTCCTGTTTCTCACAGGTTTCCTATTTGGCAGAGGATGAAAGGGAAGAAGGAGAACCAATGAGAGAGTAACTGTTAGGCATTTGGACGGGCACATATCACTGTAATTTCCCGGCAGGAAGAAGAATTAACCAAAGTCTCAGAAACCCACCGGGAACCAGTATAGGTCCTGAACCAAAATTTTGGACTTGCGGTCAGCTCACCAAAAACGAGTTGAAAAATGGAGCTCAGGGGCACAACAATTCACAAACTGGCCGAGTAATAAAGGACAACTATCGTCCAAAAATCTGTTGAGGGAAGGAAACGAGGCGGACTTGAAAGCGAGCCGGAATAGCAGGAAACAGATTTCAAGAGGTACGTTGGAGGGGCTTCCCTGGTGGCGCAGTGGTTGAGAGTCCGCCTGCCGATGCAGGGGAAACGGGTTTGTGCCCCGGTCCGGGAAGATCCCACATGCCGCGGAGCGGCTGGGTCCATGAGCCATGGCCGCTGAGTCTGCGCATCCGGAGCCTGTGCTCCGCAACGGGAGAGGCCAAAACAGTGAGAGGCCCACATACCGCAAAAAAAAGAAAAAAAAAAAATTAAAAAAAAAAAAAAAAAAAAAAGAGGTATGTTGGAATCCCCTTTAAAGCACAGGAAGAGGGGCACAACTTCGACAATGATGCACTTGGCCAAAAAGGGCGTATGCGTTTTCTCCTGAATATATTCAGGAGAAAACGCATACGCCCTTTTTGGCCAAGCAAGCAAGCGGGCAATGCAAATCTGCACTACAAAGAAGTATCACTTCCCACCGGTCAAAAGGGACATCCACAAAATGTGTAAAAACCAGAAAGGAAAGACAGGCCCTGGAGAACAGGGAGCCTTGTTATGCTGATGGGCGGGATGTAAATTGCCAACTGCCTCTCTGGAGGAGTGCATTGTGTTCCCTAAAACAAGTAAACAACAGAGCTACAGAGTCAAGGGCACTTGTAGTCTAAGGAATATACCTTGGGAAAACTGAAAATCAATAGGACAGAACCACCCCAAAATTTAGGGCTGCACTGCTTACAAGGACCTCAACTTGGGTACACCTTAAATATCCCAGGAAATATAAAAATGGTTCAAAAAATTGTGGTACTTACGTACGATGGAATATCCCTCAGCCATGAAATC
The DNA here is from genome assembly GCF_949752795.1 of Hyperoodon ampullatus. NCBI lineage: Eukaryota > Metazoa > Chordata > Mammalia > Artiodactyla > Ziphiidae > Hyperoodon > Hyperoodon ampullatus. The sequence continues at coordinate 55,667 of NW_027641085.1, forward strand.
AATGACATAAGACCAGTAGCAGCAAAATGGGTGGATTCAGGTACGATGATTCTAAGTGAAATATGTCACACAGAAAAAGAAACTTATCATAAGATATCACTTATGAAGATCCTGTAAACATGGTTACACTTGAACTGAGTTAGGAAAGAGAACAGTGTCTCACATTTAGAAAACACTCTTGTGCCTGCTTAAGGGGGAAGGAGAGGTGGGGTGATGCATAAAACCAGAGTTTGATATAAGCACAGGTACCGTTCCAAAATCCAACTATGGAATAGACAACACCTACACCTTCCTCAGTGAAAGGGACTCAAAACCCCATATTTCCCGCAGAGGAATATATCTGACTAGTAAGAATCTTAAAACCTATGTATTGATATGTCTCCGTAAGGGAATCAAGTGTGTCTAGACTGGCAAAAACATGGCAGCGAGAATCAGCTCAAACCCACTATAAAAAGGAATTTCAAAAACAAATCAAAAAAACTGGGAAATTCTTTACAATTCCTTCAGGGTCAATGATGAAACCTGGAATGACCCTATCTACAACGACAGTTGGATTTGGCATAAGGCTGGACACTTGGGACTGAGGGGATTGGTGAGATTGGGTGAGCAAATGCAGACCCTTTAAAGCAATAATGCATGGCACCCATTCCATGGGTCCCAATTCTCCAGGTTGAAGGGAATATTACTACAGTTTTAACATGTACGGGAAACCTAGAGAACGGACACACTGTGAATACGAAAGGTTTCTAAAACTCAACGAATATTCCCTCTCCTGGCGCTCCGGTTTGACTTTCTACCTGCTTTACTATCAACCTCCCAACATGGAGAGACAGCCCCTTTACCCTCCTGGTTCGCACAGCTTGCCAATATGGCAGAGGATGAAAGGGAAGAGGGAGAACCAATGAGAGAGTAGCTGTTAGGCATTTGGACGGGCACATATCACTGTAATTTCCCGGCAGGAAGAAGAATTAACCAAGGTCTCAACACCCCACCGGGAACCAGCATAGGTCCTGAACCAAAATTTTAGACTTGCGGTCAGCTCACCAAAAAGGAGTTTTAAAATGGAGCTCAGGGGCACAGCAATTCATTAATTGGCCAATTAATAAAGGACAACTATCGTCCAAAAACCTGTTGAGGGTAGGCAACGAGGCGGACTTGAAAGCGAAGCAGAATAGCAGGAAACAGATTTAAAGAGGTATGTTGGAATCGCCTTTAAAGCACAGGAAGAGGGGCACAACTTCGACAATGATGCACTTGGCCAAAAAGGGCGTATGCGTTTTCTCCTGAATATATTCAGGAGAAAACGCATACGCCCTTTTTGGCCAAGCAAGCAAGTGGGCAATGCAAATCTGCACTACAAAGAAGTATCACTTCCCACCGGTCAAAAGGGACATCCACAAAATGTGTGAAAACCAGAAAGGCAAGACAGGCCCTGGAGAACAGGGAGCCATGTTATGCTGATGGGCGGGATGTAAATTGCCAACTGCCTATCTGGAGGAGTGCACTGTGTTCCCTAAAACAAGTAAACAACAGAGCTACAGAGCCAAGGGCACTTCCAGTCTAGGGAATATACCTTGGGAAAACTGAAAATCAATAAGACAGAGCCACCCCAAAATTTAGGGCTGCACTGCTTACAAGGACCTCAACTTGGGTACACCTTAAATATCCCAGGAAATATAAAAATGGTTCAAAAAATTGTGGTACTTACGTACGATGGAATATCCCTCAGCCATGAAATCAATGACATAAGACCAGTAGCAGCAAAATGGGTGGATTCAGGTACGATGATTCTAAGTGAAATAAGTCACACAGAAAAAGAAACTTATCATAAAATATCACTTATGAAGATCCTGTAAACATGGCTACACTTGAACTGAGTTAGGAAAGAGAACAGTGTCTCACATTTAGAAAACACTCTTATGCCTGCTTAAGGGGGAAGGAGAGGTTGGGTGATGAATAAAACCACAGTTTGATATAAGCACAGGTACCGTTCCAAAAACCAACTATGGAATAGACAAGACCTACACCTTCCTCAGTGAAAGGGACTCAAAACACCATATTTCCCGCAGAGGAATATATCAGACTAGTAAGAATCTTAAAACCTATGTATTGATATGTCTCCGTAAGGGAAACAATTGTGTGTAGACTGGCATAAACATGGCAGCGAGAATCAGCTCAAACCCACTATAAAAAGGAATTTCAAAAACAAAACAAAAAAACTGGGAAATTCTTTACACTTCCTTCAGAGTCTCTGATGAAAGCTGGAATGACCCTATCTACAACGAGAGCTGGATGTGGCATAAGGCTGGACACTTGGGACTGAGAGGATTGGTGAGATTGGGTGAACAAATGCAGACCCTTTAAAGCAATAATGCATGGCACCCATTCCATGGGTCGCAACTCTCCAGCTTGAAGGGAATATTACTACAGTTATAACATGTACGGGAACCCTAGAGTACGGACACACTGTGAATACGAAAGGTTTCTAAAACTCAACGAATAGTCCCTCTCCTGGTGCTCGGCTTTGACTTTCCATCTGCTTTACTATCAACCTCCCAAATTGGAGAGACAGCCCCTTTAACCTCCTGGTTCGCACAGGTTGCCAATATGGCAGAGGATGAAAGGGAAGAGGGAGAACCAATGAGAGAGTAGCTGTTAGGCATTTGGATGGGCACATATCACTGTAATTTCCCGGCAGGAAGAAGAATTAACCAAAGTCTCAGCCCCCCACCGGAAACCAGCATAGGTCCTGAACCAAAATTTTGGACTTGCGGTCAGCTCACCAAAAACGAGTTGAAAAATGGAGCTCAGGGGCACAGCAATTCACAAACTGGCCGAGTAATAAAGGACAACTATCGTCCAAAAATCTGTTGAGGGAAGGCAATGAGGCGGACTTGAAAGCGAGGCAGAATAGCAGGAAACAGATTTCAAGAGGTACGTTGGAATCGCCTTTAAAGCACAGGAAGAGGGGCACAACTTCGACAATGATGCACTTGGCCAAAAAGTGCGTATGCGTTTTCTCCTGAATATATTCAGGAGAAAACGCATACAACCTTTTTGGCCAAGCAAGCAAGCGGGCAATGCAAATCTGCACTACAAAGAAGTATCACTTCCCACCGGTCAAAAGGGACATCCACAAAATGTGTAAAAACCAGAAAGGCAAGACAGGCCCTGGAGAACTTTGAGCCTTGTTATGCTGATGGGTGGGAAGTAAATTGCCAACTGCCTCTCTGGAGGAGTGCATTGTGTTCCCTAAAACAAGTAAACAACGGAGCTACAGAGCCAAGGGCACTTCCAGTCTAGGGAATATACCTTGGGAAAACTGAAAATCAATAAGACAGAGCCACCCCAAAATTAAGGGCTGCACTGCTTACAAGGACCTCAACTTGGGTACACCTTAAGTATCCCAGGAAATATAAATATGGTTCAAAAAATTGTGGTACTTACGTACGATGGAATATCCCTCAGCCATGAAATCAATGTCATAAGACCAGTAGCAGCAAAATGGATGGATTCAGGTACGATGATTCTAAGTGAAATAAGTCACAGAGAAATAGAAACTTATCATAAGATATCAATTATGAAGATCCTGTAAACATGGCTACACTTGAACTGAGTTAGGAAAGAGAACAGTGTCTCACATTTAGAAAACACTCTTATGCCTGCTTAAGGGGGAAGGACAGGTGGGGTGATGCATAAAACCAGAGTTTGATATAAGCACAGGTACCGTTCCAAAAACCAACTATGGAATAGACGAGACCTACCCCTTCCTCAGTGAAAGGGACTCAAACCCCATATTTCCCGCAGAGGAATATATCTGACTAGTAAGAATCTTAAAACCTATGTATTGATATGTCTCCGTAAGGGAATCAAGTGTGTCTAGACTGGCATAAACATGGCAGCGAGAATCAGCTCAAACCCACTATAAAAAGGAATTTCAAAAACAAAACAAAAGAACTGGGAAATTCTTTACAATTCCGTCAGGGTCTCTGATAAATCCTGGAATGACCCTATCTACAATGACAGCTGGATGTGGCATAAGGCTGGACAGTTGGGACTGAGAGGATTGGTGAGATTGGGTGAGCAAATGCAGACCCTTTAAAGCACAAATGCCTGGCACCCATTCCATGGGTCCCAACTCTCCAGGTTGAAGGGAATATTACTACAGCTATAACAAGTACGGGAAACCTAGAGAACGGACACACTGTGAATACGAAAGGTTTCTAAAACTCAAAGAATAGTCCCTCTCCTGGTGTTCCGTTTTGAATTTCCATCTGCTTTACTATCAATCTCCCAACTTGGAGAGACAGCCCCTTTAACCTCCTGATTCGCACAGGTTGCCAATTTGGAAGAGGATGAAAGGGAAAAGGGAGAACCAATGAGAAAGTAGCCGTTAGGCATTTGGACGGGCACATATCACTCTAATTTTCCGGCAGGAAGAAGAATTAACCAAAGTCTCAGCCACACACCGGGAACCAGCATAGGTCCTGAACCAAAATTTTGGACTTGCGGTCAGCTCACAAAAAAACGAGTTGAAAAATGGAGCTCAGGGGCACAGCAATTCCCAAACTGGCCGAGTAATAATCGACAACTATCGTCCAAAAATCTGTTGATGGAAGGCAACGTGGTGGACTTGAAAACGAGGCAGAATAGCAGGAAACAGATTTCAAGAGGTACATTGGAATCGCCTTTAAAGCACAGGAAGAGGGGCACAACTTCGACAATGATGCACTTGGCCAAAAAGGGCGTTTGCGTTTTCTCCTGAATATATTCAGGAGAAAACGCATACGCTCTTTTTGGCCAAGCAAGCAAGCAGGCAATGCATATCTGCACTATAAAGAAGTATCACTTCCCACCGGTCAAAAGGGACATCCCCAAAATGTGTAAAAACCAGAAAGGCAAGACAGGCCCTGGAGAACAGGGAGCCTTTTTATGCTGATGGGCAGGATGTAAATTGCCAACTGCCTCTCTGGAGGAGTGCATTGTGTTCCCTAAAACAAATAAACCACAGAGCTACAGAGCCAAGGGCACTTCCAGTCTAGGGAATATACCTTGGGAAAACTGAAAATCAATAAGACAGATCCACCCCAAAATTTAGGGCTGCACTGCTTACAAGGACCTCAACTTGGGTACACCTTAAATATCCCAGGAAATATAAAAATGGTTCAAAAAATTGTGGTACTTACATACGATGGAATATCCCTCAGCGGTGAAATCAATGTCATAAGACCAGTAGCAGCAAAATGGGTGGATTCAGGTACGATGATTCTAAGTGAAATAAGTCACACAGAAAAAGAATCTTATCATAAGATATCACTTATGAAGATCCTGTAAACGTGGCTACACTTGAACTGAGTTAGGAAAGAGAGCAGTGTCTCACATTTAGAAAACACTCTTATGCCTGCTTAAGGGAAAAGAGAGGTGGGGTGATGTATAAAACCAGAGTTTGATATAAGCACAGGTACCGTTCCAAAAACCAACTATGGAATAGACAAGACCTACACCTTCCTCAGTTAAAGGGACTCAAAACCCCATAGTTCCCGCAGAGGAATATATCTGAGTAGTAAGAATCTTAAAACCTATGTATTGATAGGTCTCCATAAGGGAATCAAGTGTGTCTAGACTGGCATAAACTTGGCAGCGAGAATCAGATCAAACCCACTATAAAAACGAATTTCAAATACAGAACAAAAAAACTGTGAAATTCTTTACAATTCCTTCAGGGTCTCTGATGAAACCTGGAATGACCCTATCTACAACGACAGCTGGATGTGGCATAAGGGTGGACACTTGGGTCTGAGAGGATTTGTGAGATTGGGTGAGAAAATGCAGACCCTTTAAATCACAAATGCCTCTCACACATTCCATGGGTCCCAACTCTCCAGGTTGAAGGGAATATTACTACAGCTCTAACATGTACAGGAAACCTAGAGAACAGACACACTGTGAATACGAAAGGTTTCTAAAACTCAACGAATAATCCCTCTCCTGGTGGTCCGATTTGACTTGCCATCTGCTTTACTATCAACCTCCCAACTTGGAGAGACAGCCCCTTTTACCTCCTGGTTAGCACAGGTTTCCAATTTGGCAGAGGATGAAAGGGAAGAGGGAGAACCTAAGAGAGTAGCTGGTAGGCATTTGGACGGGAACATATCACTCTAACTTCCCGGCAGGACTAAGAATTAACCAAAGGTTCAGCACCCCACCAGGAACCAGCATAGGTCCTGAACCAAAATTTTGGACTTGCGGTCAGCTCACATAAAACGAGTTGAAAAATGGACCTCAGGGGCACAACAATTCATAAACTTGCAGAGTAATAAAGGACAACTATCGTCCAAAAATCTGTTAAGGGAAGGCAACGAGGCGGACTTGAAAGCGAGGCAGAATAGCAGGAAACAGATTTCAAGAGGTACGTTGGAATCGCCTTTAAAGCACAGGAAGAGGGGCACAACTTCGACAATGATGCACTTGGCCAAAAAGGCCGTATGTGTTTTCTCTTGAATATATTCAGGAGAAAACGCATACGCCCTTTTTGGCCAAGCAGGCAAGCGGGCAATGCAAATCTGCAGTACAGAGAAGTATCACTTCCCACCGGTCAAAAGGGACATCCACAAAATGTGTAAAAACCAGAAAGGCAAGACAGGCCCTCGAGAACAGGGAGCCTTGTTATGCTGATGGGCGGGATGTAAATTGCCAACTGCCTCTATGGAGGAGTGCATTGTGTTCCCTAAAACAAGCAAACAACAGAGCTACAGAGCCAAGGGCACTTCCAGTCTAGGGAATATACCTTGGGAAAACTGAAAATCAAGAAGACAGAGCCACCCCAAAATTTAGGGCTGCACTGCTTACAAGGACCTCAACTTGGGTACACCTTAAATATCCCAGGAAATATAAAAATGGTTCAAAAAATTGTGGTACTTACGTACGATGGAATATACCTCAGCCATGAAATCAATTTCAGAAGACCACAAGCAGCAAAATGGGTGGATTCAGGTACGATGATTCTAAGTGAAATAAGTCACAGAGAAAAAGAAACTTATCATAAGATATCACTTATGAAGATCCTGTAAACATGGCTACACTTGAACTGAGTTAGGAAAGAGAACAGTGTCTCACATTTAGAAAACACTCTTATGCCTGCTGAAGGGGGAAGGAGAGGTGGGGTGATGCATAAAACCAGAGTTTGATATAAGCACAGGTACCGTTCCAAAAACCAACTATGGAATAGACAAGACCTACACCTTCCTCAGTGAAAGGGACTCAAAACCCCATATTTCCCGCAGAGGAATATATCTGACTAGTAAGAATCTTAAAACCTATGTATTGATATGTCTCCATAAGGGAATCAAGTGTGTCTAGACTGGCATAAACATGGCAGCGAGAATCAGCTCAAACCCACTATAAAAAGGAATTTCGAAAACAAAACAAATAAACTGGGAAATTCTTTACAATTCCTTCAGGGTCTCTGATGAAACCTGGAATGACCCTATGTACAACGACAGCTGGATGTGGCATAAGGCTGGACACTTGGGACTAAGAGGATTGGTGAGATTGGGTGAGCAAATACAGAACCTTTAAAGCAATAATGCATGGCACCCATTCCATGGGTCCCAACTCTCCAGCTTGAAGGGAATATTACTACAGCTATAACATGTACGGAAACCTAGAGAACGGACACACTGTGAATATGAATGCTTTCTAAAACTCAACGAATAGTCCCTCTCCTGGTGCTCCGGTTTGACTTTCCATCTGCTTTACTATCAATCTCCCAACTTGGAGAGACAGCCACTTTAACCTCCTGGTTTGCACAGGTTGCCAATTTGGCAGAGGATGAAAGGGAAGATGGAGAACCAATGAGAGAGTAGCTGTTAAGCATTTGGACGGGCACATATCACTCTAACTTCCCAGCAGAAAGAAGAATTAACCAAAGTCTCAGCCCCCCACCGGTAACCAGCATAGGTCCTGAACCAAAATATTGGACATGCGGTCAGCTCACAAAAAACGAGTTGATAAATGGAGCTCAGGGGCACAGCAATTCACAATCTGGCCGAGTAATAAAGGACAACTATCGTCCAAAAATCTGTTGAGGGAAGGCAACGAGGCGGACTTGAAAGCGAGGCAGAATAGCAGGAAACAGATTTCAATAGGTACGTTGGGATCACCCTTAAAGCACAGGAAGAGGGGCACAACTTCGACAGTGATGCACTTGGCCAAAAAGGGCGTATGCGTTTTCTCCTGAATATATTCAGGAGAAAACGCATACACCCTATTTGGCCAAGCAAGCAAGTGGGCAATGCTAATCTGCATTACAAAGACGTATCACTTCCCACCGGTCAAAAGGGACATCCACAAATGTGTAAAAACCAGAAAGGGCAGACAGACCCTGGAGAACAGGGAGCCTTGTTATGCTGATGGGCGGGATGTACATTGCCAACTGCCTCTCTGGAGGAGTGCATTGTGTTCCCTAAAACAAGTAAACAACAGATCTACAGAGCCATGGGCACTTCCAGTCTAGGGAATATACCTTGGGAAAACTGAAAATCAATAAGACAGAGCCACCCAAAAATTTAGGGCTGCACTGCTTACAAGGACCTCAACTTGGGTACACCTTAAATATCCCAGGAAATATAAAAATGGTTCAAAAAATTGTGGTACTTACGTACATTGGAATATCCCTCAGCCATGAAATCAATGTCATAAAACCGGTAGCAGCAAAATGGGTGGATTCACGTACGATGATTCTAAGTGAAATAAGTCACACAGAAAAAGAAACTTATCATAAGATATCACTTATGAAGATCCTGTAAACATGGCTACACTTGAACTGAGTTAGGAAAGAGAACAGTGTCTCACATTTAGAAAACACTCTTATGCCTGCTTAAGGGGGAAGGAGAGGTGGGGTGATGCATAAAACCAGAGTTTGATATAAGCACAGGTACCGTTCCAAAAACCAACTATGGAATAGACAAGACCTACACCTTCCTCAGTGAAAGGGACTCAAAACCCCATATTTCCCACAGAGGAATATATCTGACTAGTAAGAATCTTAAAACCTATGTATTGATATGTCTCCATAAGGGAATCAAGTGTGTCTAGACTGGCATAAACATGGCAGCGAGGATCAGGTCAAACCCACTATTAAAAGGAATTTCAAAAACAAAACAAGAAAACTGGGAAATTCTTCACAAATCCTTCAGGGTCTCTGATGAAACCTGGAATGACCCTGTCTACAACGACAGCTAGATGTGGCATAAGGCTGGACAATTGGGACTGAGAGGATTGGTGAGATTGGGTGAGCAAATGCAGACCCTTTAAAGCACAAATGCCTGGCACCCATTCCATGGGTTCCAACTCTCCAGGTTGAAGGGAATACTACTACAGCTATAACATGTACGGGAAACCTAGAGAACGGACACACTGTGAATACGAAAGGTTTCTAAAACTCAACGAAGAGTCCCTCTCCTGGTGCTCCGGTTTGGCTTTCCATCTGCTTTACCATCAACCTCCCAACTTGGAGAGACAGCCCCTTTTACCTCCTGGTTAGCACAGGTTTCCAATTTGGCAGAGGATGAAAGGGAAGAGGGAGAACCTAAGAGAGTAGCTGTTAGGCATTTGGACGGGAACATATCATTCTAACTTCCCAGCAGGACTAAGAATTAACCAAAGTCTCAGCACCCCACCGGGAACCAGCATAGGTCCTGAACCAAAATTTTGGACTTGCGGTCAGCTCACAAAAAACGAGTTGAAAAATGGAGCTCAGGGGCACAGCAATTCACAAACTTACAGAGTAATAAAGGACAACTATCGTCCAAAAATCTGTTAAGGGAAGGCAACGAGGCGGACTTGAAAGCGAGGCAGAATAGCAGGAAACAGATATCAAGAGGTACGTTGGAATCGCCTTTAAAGCACAGGAAGAGGGGCACAACTTCGACAATGATGCACTTGGCCAAAAAGGGCGTATGTGTTTTCTCCTGAATATATTCAGGAGAAAACGCATACGCCCTTTTTGGCCAAGCAAGCAAGCGGGCAATGCAAATCTGCACTACAAAGAAGTATCACTTCCCACCGGTCAAAAGGGACATCCACAAGATGTGTAAAAACCAGAAAGGCAAGACAGGCCCTGGAGAACAGGGAGCCTTGTTATGCTGATGCGAGGGATGTAAATTGCCAGCTGCCTCTCTGGAGGAGTGCATTGTGTTCCCTAAAACAAGTAAAGAACAGAGCTACAGAACCAAGGGCACTTCCAGTCTAGGGAATATACCTTGGGAAAAATGAAAATCAATAAGACAGAGGCACCCCAAAATTTAGGGCTGCACTGCTTACAAGAACCTCCACTTGGGTACACTTTAAATGACCCAGAAAATATAAAAATGGTTCAAAAATTTGCGGTACTTACTTAAGTTGGAATATGCCTCAGCCATGAAATCAATGTCATAAGACCAGTAGCAGCAAAATGGGTGGATTCAGGTACGATGATTCTAAGTGAAATAAGTCACACAGAAAAAGAAACTTATCATAAGATATCACTTATGAAGATCCTGTAAACATGGCTACACTTGAACTCAGGTAGGAAAGAGAACAGAGTCTCACATTTAGAAAACACTCTTATGGCTGCTTAAGGGGGAAGGAGAGTTGGGGTGATGCATAAAACCAGAGTTTGATATAAGCACAGGTACCGTTCCAAAAACCAACTAAGGAATAGACAAGTCCTACACATTCCTCAGTGAAAGGGACTCAAAACCCCATATTTCACACAAAGGAATATATCTGACTAGTAAGAATCTTAAAACCTATGTATTGATATGTCTCCGTAAGGGAATCAAGTGTGTCTACACTGGCATAAACATGGCAGCGTAATCAGCTCAAACCCACTATAAAAAGGAATTACAAAAACTAAACAAAACTAAAATGGAAATTCTTTACAATTCCTTCATGGTCTCTGATGAATCCTGGAATTACCCTATCTACAATGACAGCTGGATATGGCATAAGTCTGGACACTTGGGACTGACAGGATTGGTGAGATTGGGTGAGCAAATGCAGACCCTTTAAAGCAATAATGCGTGACACCCATTCCATGGGTCCCAGTTCTCCAGGTTGAAGGGAATATTACTACAGATATAACATGTACGGGAAACCTAGAGCATGGACACACTGTGAATACGAAAGGTTTCTAAAACTCAACGAATAGTCCCTCTCCTGGTGCTCCGGTTTCACTTTCCAACTGCTTTACTATCAATCTCCCAACTTGGAGAGACAGCCCCTTTAACCTACTTGTTCGCACAGGATGCCAGTTTGGCTGAGGATGAAAGTGAACAGGGAGAAACAATGAGAGAGTAGCTGTTAGGCATTTGGACGGGCAAATGTCAATCCAATTGCCCAGCAGGAAGAAGAATTAACCAAAGTCTCAGCGCCCCATCGGAAACCAGTATAGGTCCTGAACCAAAATTTTGGACTTGCGGTCAGCTCACAAAAAACGAGTAGAATAATGGAGCTCAGGGGCACAGCAATTCACAAACTGGCAGAGTAATAAAGGACAACTATCGTCCAAAAATCTGGTGAGGGAAGGCAACGAGGCAGACATGAAAGCGAGGCAGAATACCAGGAGACAGATTTCAAGAGGTACGTTGGAATCGCCTTTGAAGCACAGAAAGAGGGGCAAAATTTCAAAAATGATGCACTTGGCCAAAGAGAGCGTATGTGTTTTCTCGTGAATATATTCAGGAGAAAACGCATACGCCCTTTTTGGCCAAGCAAGCAGGCGGGCAATGAAAATCTGCTCTACAAAGAAGTATCACTTTCCACAGGTCTAAAAGGGACATCCACAAAATGTGTAAAAACCAGAAAGGCAAAACAGGCCCTGGAGAACAGGGAGTCTTGTTATGCTGATGGGCGGGATGTAAATTGCCACCTGCCTCTCTGGATGAGTGCATTGTGTTCCCTAAAACAAGTAAACAACAGAGCTACAGAGCCAAGGGCACTTCCAGTCTAGGGAATATACCTTGGGAAACCTGAAAATCAATAAGACAGAGCCACACCAAAATTTAGGGCTTCACTGCTTACAAGGACCTCAACTTGGGTACACCTTAAATATCCCAGGAAATATAAAAATGGTTCAAAAAATTGTGGTACTTCCGTACGATGGAATATCCCTCAGCCATGCAATCAATGGCATAAGACCAGTAGCAGCAAAATGAGGTTGATGAGGTATGATGCTTGTAAGTGAAATAAGTCACACAGAAAAAGAAACTTATATTAAGATATCACTTATGAAGATCCTGTAAACATGGCTACACTTGAACTCAGTTAGGAAAGAGAACAGAGTCTCACATTTGGAAAACACTCTTATGCCTGCATAAGGGGGAAAGAGAGGTGGGGTGATGCATAAAATCAGAGTTTGATATAAGTACAGGTACCGTTCCAAAAACAAACTATGGAATAGACAAGACCTACACCTTCCTCAGTGAAAGGGACTTGAGGCATCTGTGAGTAACCGTGACATAAGCCACAGGCCAGATGCCTTTGAACTTTTCCCACCCTTCCGAGGTAAAACACCTGAATATGTACAAGGGCTTGAAAGCCTAGAGGAAGGGCCGTGGAGCCACACCAGCGACAGCACGCAGGCCAACTTGGTGCCTGCAGGCCAGCCAGGATGGTCCTGGCCCTGGGCGCTCTTCTGGAAGCTTTCCATTGCCCTGCCTGAGATACCCCTCCTCTCCCGGCCCCACTGATTTTTTCATTTCACCTCTGTCCGGAGAGAAATTCCAGCGGAAGTTATGGGTGCCACATCCTCTTCTTTACAGGTGGCAGCCTGGCAACTCCTGCAGAAAGTCCAGCAGAGACCCACTCACACAGGGCCACCCACAAAGCCGTGGCCCCTCACTGCCTCCCACCAGCACAGCCCCGAGACTGCTGAGGGGGCAGAGAATATGGAGTGAGGCACAGCTTCAGGGGCTATTGCTGCCTGCAGCGCTGTTTATATTGACCTCAACCCAGGCACAACTGGGGAGGGCCGGCCGGCAGGGTCAGGCTACCCAGGTCAGCTAATCCGCAGCCCTCAGGGAACCACATTGTTGAAAATGGACCTCGCTAAGGCAGAATAGAAGCCAAGGAATAAAAGGACACAATGCCATTTGCAGCACCATAGGTGTGTCTAGAGGTAATCACGTGACTTGTAGTAAGTCAGAAAGTGAAAGACACATATCATATCATATCTCTTATAGGTTTGACCGAAAAATGGATACCAGGGCAGATATTTCCACGGAGAAGGGCAATCACAGATTCATTCAACAAACTTATGGTTCACCAATGGAAAGGTGTGAGCATTGGTTTCATTATGATAGTGGGGTTAACAGACATATACAAACACAGGTGACATATATAATCACCGAAGACCTACAGAATACCAAGAGAAGAATACTCAACATTCTGTCATAAGGTACATGGGAAAAGGATCCCAGGAAGAACTGACATATGTATATGTGTAAAAGAACCACATCTTCCACACCTACAACAAGCCAAACATTGTAATCAAATTTGCTGTAATAAAAAATAAAAAAATTAAATTAAAAACACGAACAAGAAGTAGTGAGACAAACTTGAGGGGCTTTCTCCTGGCACATTCCATTCTAAATTCCAATCTAGAACACGACTTCCATTGAGGTTCTGTTGCCCCAGTAACCAGATTTGGTAAGGGAGAACTGCTGCCACCTTGTGGCCGTTTCACACAACAGCAGCTTTAATCCCAGCGCTAATGGTCAGTTGATATTCAAAATCATTGCAGGCCTGTAAATGACACCTGCCCTGAAAACAAATCCTGGGTTCATATATCGACCAAAAAATTCAAAGGACGTCCATATTTCAAAACGACAGTTTCAAAAGACATATTTTACACACATTAGTGTTCTCCTTCTTTTTCTTTCTTTCTTTTTTTGTTAAAAAAACGGAATTGCAAAAAGCATCCTTCAGAATGGGCGAAAATATTTGCAAACGAATCAATGGACAAAGGATTAATCTCCAATATATATAAAGAGCTCATGCAGCTTAATATTAAAAAAACAAACAACCCAATACAAAAATGGGCAGAAGATCTAAAGAGACGTTACTTCAAAGAAGACACAGAGACGGCCAAGACTCACATGAAAAGCTGCTCAACATCACTAATTATTAGAGAAATGCAAATCAAAACTACAATGAGGTATCACCTCACACCTGTTAGAATCGGCATCATCAGAAAATCTACAAACAACGAATTCTGGTGAGGGTGTGGACAAAAGGATCCCTCTTCCACTAGTGGTGGAAATGTAAATTGATACAGTCACGATGGAGAAGAGTATGGAGTTTCCTTAAAAAAACTAGAAATAGAATGACCATATGATCCAGCAATCCCACTTCTGGGCATATACCCAGAGAAAACCATAAATCAAAAAGGCACATTCACCACAATGCTCATTTCAGCACTATTTACGATAGCCAGGTAATGGAAGCAACCTAAATACCCACAGACAGACGAATGGATAAAGATGTGGTACATATATAAAATGGAATATTACTCAGCCATAAGAAGGAATGAAAGTGGGTCATTTATAGAGACGTCGATGGATCTAGAGACTGTCATACAGAATGAAGTAAGTCAGAAAGAGACAAACAAATATTGTATATTAATGCATATATGTGGAACCTAGAAAAATGGTACAGATGAACTGCTTTGCAGGGAAGAAATAGAGACACAGAGGTAGAGAACACACGTATGGACACCAAGTGTGGGAAGCCATGGGTTGGTGGTGGTGGGATGAGTTGGGAGATTGGGATTGACCTGTATACATGTATATGCATAAAATACATAACTAATAATAACCTGCTGTATAAAAAAATAAATAAAATTAAATTTCAAAATTTTAAAAAATAAACTTAAAAATAAAACAGAAAAAAGTTCTTCCCTTCACACAGATGTATTTATATGAATGAATTATTTCCATGCTTATATCTATAAATACATAAAAGAGGAATAAAATCTAACTTGAACGAAAAAAGAAAAAAAAAACCTGAACCCACCAGTTATACAGGGGAAAACACTATCAGGGCACTTGCTCCAGCGGTAAACAATTCTGAAATTGGTCAGAGGTGGGGAATCATCTCCCATACAGCCAGCAGCCCACTCCTATGCAAAGAGCGTCCTCATTGCAATGGTGGGGGCCATTCCGAGGCATCTGTGAGTAACCGTGACATGAGCCACAGGCCAGATGCCTTTGAACTTTTCCCACCCTTCCGAGGTAAAACACCTGAATATGTACAAGGGCTTGAAAGCCTAGAGGAAGGGCCGTGGAGCCACACCAGCGACAGCACGCAGGCCAACTTGGTGCCTGCAGGCCAGCCAGGATGGTCCTGGCCCTGGGCGCTCTTCTGGAAGCTTTCCATTGCCCTGCCTGAGATACCCCTCCTCTCCCGGCCCCACTGATTTTTTCATTTCACCTCTGTCCGGAGAGAAATTCCAGCGGAAGTTATGGGTGCCACATCCTCTTCTTTACAGGTGGCAGCCTGGCAACTCCTGCAGAAAGTCCAGCAGAGACCCACTCACACAGGGCCACCCACAAAGCCGTGGCCCCTCACTGCCTCCCACCAGCACAGCCCCGAGACTGCTGACGGGGCAGAGAATATGGAGTCAGGCACAGCTTCAGGGGCTATTGCTGCCTGCAGCGCTGTTTATATTGACCTCAACCCAGGCACAACTGGGGAGGGCCGGCCGGCAGGGTCAGGCTACCCAGGTCAGCTAATCTGCAGCCCTCAGGGAACCACATTGTTGAAAATGGACCTCGCTAAGGCAGAATAGAAGCCAAGGAATAAAAGGACACAATGCCATTTGCAGCACCATAGGTGTGTCTAGAGGTAATCACGTGACTTGTAGTAAGTCAGAAAGTGAAAGACACATATCATATCATATCTCTTATAGTTTTGACCGAAAAATGGATACCAGGGCAGATATTTCCACGGAGAAGGGCAATCACAGATTCATTCAACAAACTTATGGTTCACCAATGGAAAGGTGTGAGGATTGGTTTCATTATGATATTGGGGTTAACAGACATATACAAACACAGGTGACATATATAATCACCAAAGACCTACAGAATACCAAGAGAAGACCATTCAACATTCTGTCATAAGGTACATGGGAAAAGGATCCCAGGAAGTACATACATATGTATATGTGTAAAAGAACCACATCTTCCACACCTACAACAAGCCAAACATTGTAATCAAATTTGCTGTAATAAAAAATAAAAAAATAAATTAAAAACACGAACAAGATGTAGTGAGACAAACTTGAGGGGCTTTCTCCTGGCACATTCCATTCTAAATTCCAATCTAGAACACGACTTCCATTGAGGCTCTGTTGCCCCAGTAACCAGATTTGGTAAGGGAGAACTGCTGCCACCTTGTGGCCGTTTCACACAACAGCAGCTTTAATCCCAGCGCTAAGGGTCAGTTGATATTCAAAATCATTGCAGGCCTGTAAATGACCCCTGCCCTGAAAACAAATCCTGGGTTCATATATCGACCAAAAAATTCAAAAGACGTCCATATTTCAAAACGACAGTTTCAAAAGGCATATTTTACACACATTAGTGTTCTGCTTCTTTTTCATTCTTTCTTTTTTTCTTAAAAAAACGGGAATGGCAAAAAGCATCCCTCAGAATGGGCGAAAATATTTGCAAACGAATCAGTGGACAAAGGTTTAATCTCCAATATATATAAAGAGCTCATGCAGCTTAATATTAAAACAACAAACAACCCAATACAAAAATGGGCAGAAGATCTAAAGAGACGTTTCTTCAAAGAAGACACAGAGATGGCCAAGACGCACATGAAAAGCTGCTCAACATCACTAATTATTAGAGAAATGCAAATCAAAACTACAATGAGGTATCACCTCACACCTGTTAGAATCGGCATCATCAGAAAATCTACAAACAACGAATTCTGTAGAGGTTGTGGACAAAAGGATCCCTCTTCCACTAGTGGTGGAAATGTAAATTGATACAGTCACGATGGAGAACAGTATGGAGTTTCCTTAAAAAAACTAGAAATAGAATTACCATATGATCCAGCAATCCCACTTCTGGGCATATACCCAGAGAAAACCATAAATCAAAAAGGCACATTCACCATAATGCTCATTTCAGCACTATTTACGATAGCCAGGTAATGGAAGCAACCTAAATACCCACAGACAGACGAATGGATAAAGATGTGGTACATATATAAAATGGAATATTACTCAGCCATAAGAAGGAATGAAACTGGGTCATTTGTAGAGACGTCGATGGATCTAGAGACTGTCATACAGAATGAAGTAAGTCAGAAAGAGACAAATAAATATTGTATATTAATGCATATATGTGAAACCTAGAAAAATCGTACAGATGAACTGGTTTGCAGGGAAGAAAGAGAGACACAGATATAGAGAACACACGTATGGACACCAAGTGTGGGAAGCCATGGGGAGGTGGTGTTGGGATGAGTTGGGAGACTGGGATTGACCTGTATACATGTATATGCATAAAATACATAACTAATAATAACCTGCTGTATAAAAAATAAATAAAATTAAATTTCAAAATTTTAAAAAATAAAATTTAAAAATAAAAGAGAAAAAAAGTTCTTCCCTTCACACAGATGTATTTATATGAATGAATTATTTCCATGCTTATATCTATAAATACATAAAAGAGGAATAAAATCTAACTTGAACCAAAAAAGAAAAAAAAAAACCTGAACCCACGAGTTAGACAGAGGGAAACCCTATCAGGGCACTTGTTCCAGCGGTAAACAATTCTGAAATTGGTCAGAGGTGGGGAATCATCTCCCATACAGCCACCAGCCCACTCCTACGCAAGGAGCGTCCTCATTGCAAAGTGGGGGGCCATGCCGAGGCATCTGTGAGTAACCGTGAGCTGAGCCCCAGGCCAGCTGCTGTTGAACTTTTCCCACCCTTCCCAGGTAAAACACCTGAATATGTACAAGGGCTTGAAAGCCTAGAGGAAGGGGCGTGGAGCCACACCAGCGACAGCACGCAGGCCAACTTGGTGCCTGCAGGCCAGCCAGGATGGTCCTGGCCCTGGGCGCTCTTCTGGAAGCTTTCCATTGCCCTGCCTGAGATACCCTTCCTGTCCCGGCACCCACTGCTTTTTTCCTTCCTCACCTCTGTCCACAGAGAAATTCCAGCGGAAGGTATGGGTGACACATCCTCTTCTTTACAGGTGGAAGCCTGGCAACTCCTGCAGAAAGTCCAGCAGAGACCCACTCACACCGGGCCACCCACAAAGCCGTGACCCCTCACTGCCTCCCACCAGCACAGCCCCGAGACTGCTTACTGGGCAGAGAATATGGCGTCAGGAAGAGCTTCAGGGGCTATTGCTGCCTGCAGTGGTGTTTATATTGGTCTCAACCCAGGCACAACTGGGGAGGGCCGGCCGGCAGGGTCAGGCTACCCAGGTCAGCTAATCCTCAGCCCTCAGGGAATCACATTGTTGAAAATGGACCTCGCTAAGGCAGAATAGAAGCCAAGGAATAAAAGGACACAATGCCATTTGCAGCACCTAGGTGTGTCTAGAGGTAATCACGTGACTTGTAGTAAGTCAGAAAGTGAAAGACACATATCATATCATATCTCTTATAGGTGTGACAGAAAAATGGATACCAGGGCAGATATTTCCACGGAGAAGGGCAATCACAGATTCATTCAACAAACTTATGGTTCACCAATGGAAAGGTGTGAGGATTGGTTTCATTATGATAGTGGGGTTAACAGACATATACAAACACAGGTGACATATATAATCACCGAAGACATACAGAATACCCAGAGAAGACTACTCAACATTCTGTCATAAGGTACATGGGAAAAGGGTCCCAGGAAGAACTGACATATGTATATGTGTAAAAGAACCACATCTTCCACACCTACAAATAGCCAAACATTGTAATCAAATTTGCTGTAATAAAAAATAAAAAAATTAAATTAAAAACACGAACAAGAAGTAGTGAGACAAACTTTAGGGGCTTTCTCCTGGCACATTCCATTCTAAATTACAATCTAGAACACGACTACCATTGACGCTCTGTTGCCCCAGTAACCAGATTTGGTAAGGGAGAACTGCTGCCACCTTGTGGCCGTTTCACACAACAGCAGCTTTAATCCCAGCGCTAATGGTCAGTTGATATTCAAAATCATTGCAGGCCTGTAAATGACACCTGTCCTGAAAACAAATCCTGGGTTCATATATCGACCAAAAAATTCAAAGGACGTCCATATTTCAAAACGACAGTTTCAAAAGGCATATTTTACACACATTAGTGTTCTGCTTCTTTTTCTTTCTTTCTCTTTTTGTTAAAAAAACGGGAATGGCAAAAAGCATCCCTCAGAATGGGCGAAAATATTTGCAAACGAA
The DNA here is from genome assembly GCF_949752795.1 of Hyperoodon ampullatus. Classification (NCBI taxonomy): domain Eukaryota; kingdom Metazoa; phylum Chordata; class Mammalia; order Artiodactyla; family Ziphiidae; genus Hyperoodon; species Hyperoodon ampullatus. Next base: position 75,118 of record NW_027641085.1, read on the forward strand.
TCAATGGACAAAGGTTTAATCTCCAATATATATAAAGAGCTCATGCAGCTTAATATTAAAAAAACAAACAACCCAATACAAAAATTGGCAGAAGATCTACAGAGACGTTTCTTCAAAGAAGACACAGAGATGGCCAAGACACACATGAAAAGCTGCTCAACATCACTAATTATTAGAGAAATGCAAATCAAAACTACAGTGAGGTATCACCTCACACCTTTTAGAATCGGCATCATCAGAAAATCTACAAACAACGAATTCTGGGGAGGGTGTGGACAAAAGGATCCCTATTCCATTATTGGTAGAAATGTAAATTGATACAGTCACGATGGAGAAGAGTATGGAATTTCCTTAAAAAACCTAGAAATACAATTAACATATGATCCAGCAATCCCACTTCTGGGCATATACCCAGAGAAAACCATAAATCAAAAAGGCACATTCACCACAATGCTCATTTCAGCACTATTTACGATAGCCAGGTAATGGAAGCAACCTAAATACCCACAGACAGACGAATGGATAAAGATGTGGTACATATATAAAATGGAATATTACTCAGCCATAAGAAGGAATGAAACTGGGTCATTTGTAGAGACGTCGATGGATCTAGAGACTGTCATACAGAATGAAGTAAGTCAGAAAGAGACAAACAAATATTGTATATTAATGCATATATGTGGAACCTAGAAAAATGGTACAGATGAACTGCTTTGCAGGGAAGAAATAGAGACACAGAGGTAGAGAACACACATATGGACACCAAGTGTGGGAAGCCATGGGGAGGTGGTGTTGGGATGAGTTGGGAGATTGGGATTGACCTGTATACATGTATATGCATAAAATACATAACTAATAATAACCTGCTGTATAAAAAAATAAATAAAATTAAATTTCAAAATTTTAAAAAATAAAACTTAAAAATAAAAGAGAAAAAAGTTCTTCCCTTCTCACAGATGTATTTATATGAATGAATTATTTCTATGCTTATATCTATAAATACATAAAAGAGGAATAAAATCTAACTTGAACCAAAAAAGAAAAAAAAACCTGAACCCACGAGTTAGACAGAGGAAAAACCTATCAGGGCACTTGCTCCAGCGGTAAACAATTCTGAAATTGGTCAGAGGTGGGGAATCATCACCGATAGAGCCAGCAGCCCACTCCTATGCAAGGAGCGTCCTCATTTCAAAGCTGGGGGCCATGCCGAGGCATCTGTGAGTAACGGTGAGCTGAGCCCCAGGCCAGCTGCTGTTGAACTTTTCCCACCCTTCGCAGGTAAAACACCTGAATATGTACAAGGGCTTGAAAGCCTAGAGGAAGGGGCGTGGAGCCACACAAGCAACAGCACGCAGGCCAACTTGGTGCCTGCAGGCCAGCCAGGATGGTCCTGGCCCTGGGCACTCTTCTGGAAGCTTTCCATTGCCCTGCCTGAGATACCCCTCCTGTCCCGGGACCCACTGCTTTTTTCCTTCCTCACCTCTGCCCGGAGAGATATTCCAGCGGAAGTTATGGGTGACACATCCTCTTCTTTACAGGTGGCAGCCTGGCAACTCCTGCAGAAAGTCCAGCAGAGACCCACTCACACAGGGCCACCCACAAAGCCGTGGCCCCTCACTCCCTCCCACCAGCACAGCCCCGAGACTGCTGACGGGGCAGAGAATATGGAGTCAGGCACAGCTTCAGGGGCTATTGCTGCCTGCAGCGCTGTTTATATTGACCTCAACACAGGCACACCTGGGGAGGGCCGGCCGGCAGGGTCAGGCTACCCAGGTTAGCTAATCCTCAGCCCTCAGGGAATCACATTGTTGAAAATGGACCTCGCTAAGGCAGAATAGAAGCCAAGGAATAAAAGGACACAATGCCATTTGCAGCACCGTAGGTGTGTCTAGAGGTAATCATGTGACTTGTAGTAAGTCCGAAAGTGAAAGACACATATCATATCATATCTCTTATAGGTGTGACCGAAAAATGGATACCAGGGCAGATATTTCCATGGAGAAGGGCAATCACAGATTAATTAAACAAACTAATGTTTCCCCAATGGAAAGGTGTGAGGATTGGTTTCATTTTGATATTGGGGTTAACAGACATATACAAACACAGGTGACATATATAATCACCAAAGACCTACAGAATACCAAGAGAAGACTACTCAACATTCTGTCATAAGGTACATGGGAAAAGGATCCCAGGAAGAACAGACATATGTATATGTGTAAAAGAACCACATCTTCCACACCTACAACAAGCCAAACATTGTTTTCAAATTTGCTGTAATAAAAAATAAAAAATTAAACTGAAAACACGAACAAGAAGTAGTGAGACAAACTTGAGGGGCTTTCTCCTGGTACATTCCATTCTACATTCCAATCTAGAACACGACTTCCATTGAGGCTCTGTTGCCCCAGTAACCAGATTTGGTAAGGGAGAACTGCTGCCACATTGTGGCCGTTTCACAAAACAGCAGCTTTAATCCCAGCGCTAATGGTCAGTTGATATTCAAAATCATTGCAGGCCTGTAAATGACACCTGCCCTGAAAACAAATCCTGGGTTCATATATCGACCAAAAAATTCAAAGGACGTCCATATTTCAAAACGACAGTTTCAAAAGGCATATTTTACACACATTAGTGTTCTGCTTCTTTTTCTTTCTTTCTTTTTTCCTTAAAAAAACGGGAATGGCAAAAAGCATCCCTCAGAATGGGCAAAAATATTTGCAAACGAATCAATGGACAAAGGTTTAATCTCCAATATATATAAAGAGCTCATGCAGCTTAATATTAAAAAAAACAAACAACCCAGTACAAAATTGGGCAGAAGATCTAAATAGACGTTTCTTCAAAGAAGACACAGAGATGGCCAAGACGCACATGAAAAGCTGCTCAACATCACTAATTATTAGAGAAATGCAAATCAAAACTACAATGAGGTATCACCGCACACCTGTTAGAATCAGCATCATCAGAAAATCTACAAACAACAAATTCTGGGTAGGGTGTGGACAAAAGGATCCCTCTTCCACTAGTGGTGGAAATGTAAATTGATACAGTCACGATGGAGAAGAGTATGGAGTTTCCTTAAAAAAACTAGAAATAGAATTACCATATGATCCAGCAATCCCACTTCTGGGCATATACCCTGAGAAAACCATAAATCAAAAAGGCACATTCACCACAATGCTCATTTCAGCACTATTTACGATAGCCAGGTAATGGAAGCAACCTAAATACCCACAGACAGACGAATGGATAAAGATGTGGTACATATATAAAATGGAATATTACTCAGCCATAAGAAGGAATGAAAGTGGGTCATTTATAGAGACGTCGATGGATCTAGAGACTGTCATACAGAATGAAGTAAGTCAGAAAGAGAAAAACAAATATTGTATATTAATGCATATATGTGGAACCTAGAAAAATGGTATAGATGAACTGGTTTGCAGGGAAGAAATAGAGACACAGAGGTAGAGAACACACGTATGGACACCAAGTGTGGGAAGCCATGGTGTGGTGTTGGTGGCATATGTTGGGAGATTGGGATTGACCTGTATACATGTATATGCATAAAATACATAACTAATAATAACCTGCTGTATAAAAATATAAATAAAATTAAATTTTAAAATTTAAAAAAATAAAATTTAAAAATAAAACAGAAAAAGTTCTTCCCTTCACACAGATGTATTTATATGAATGAATTATTTCCATGCTTATATCAATAAATACATAAAAGAGGAATAAAATCTAACTTGAACCAAAAAAGAAAAAAAAAAACCTGAACCCACCAGTTATACAAAGGAAAACCCTATCAGGGCACTTGTTCCAGCAGTAAACAATTCTGAAATTGGTCAGAGGTGGGGAATCATCTCCCATACAGCCAGCAGCCCGGCCCCCAAGCAAGGAGGGTCCTCATTGCAAAGCTGGGGGACCGTTCCAAGGCATCTGTGAGTAAACGTGAGCTGAGCCCCAGTCCTGCTTCAGCTGAACTCTTCCCACCCTTTCCAGGTAAAACACCTGAATATGTACAAGAACTTGCAAGCTTAGAGGAAGGGCTGTGGAGCCAAACCAGCGACAGCACACAGGCCGACTTGGTGCCTGCAGGCCAGTCAGGATGGTCCTGCCCCAGATGCTCATCTGGAAGCTTTCCATTTCCCTGCCTGAGATACCGCTCCTGACACGGCCCCCACTGCTTTTTTACTTCCTCACCTCTGCCTGGGGAGAAATTCCAGCAGCAGGTATCGGTGACACATCCTCTTCTTTAGCAGGTGGCAGCCTGGCAACTCCTGCAGAAAGTCCAGCAGAGCCCCACTCACACTGGGCCACCCACAAAGCCACGGCCCCTCACTCCTTCCCACCAGCACAGCCCCGGCACTGCCTAAGGGGCAGAGAATATGGCGTCAGTCACAGCTACAAGGGCTGTCGCTCACTGGAGAGCTGTTTATATTGCCCTCAACACAGGCACACCTGTGGAGGGCTGGCAGGCAGTTTCAGGCTGCCAAAATCAGCCAATCCTCACCCCTCAGGGGCTCACAGTTGCAGAAAATGAAACTTGCTAAACGGGCCAGGCCCTAGGAACAGGTGTGGGCCCTTGAGAGTCAGGATAGACAAGGGGCTGCAGCTGCGGCTTGTTTTCTTATCATTTTATCTGGTCCATGAGTGGAAAACACCTTCAAGAAGACACTATCCTAATGAGAGGAACCCAGGAGTCAGGGAGAGGAGTGATGGTGGGTGGAGACAGAGGCCTGGTGCCCTGGCTGCAGTGGAAGTGTCTGGAAGACCAGGCAGAAAGAGCCTGCAGAGAGTGATAGCCATGGTCACAGACCTGTCAGAGCTGCTGTTTGTTAGTTCAAGTCCTGCTCTGAGGTATTCTGTGTCAGCTGTGAGCGACAGGTGAGCTGGGGGTTCTCTGCAAGGTGGGCTATGTGCACAGTTCCTGTGTGTCCAGCCTGGCTGGGGTACCTGCCCAGGGGAGCTCCGTATCCTGGGAAGGGCCTGAGTAGGAGAGCCCCATGGGCTGCTGGGTAGCTGCAGAGGTGAGCTCCATACACTGGGAGGGACTTGACCACGAGAGCCCCGTGGGCTGTGGGGTAGGGGTGCAGCCCAGGTGAGCTCCATATCCTGGGATTGGCCTGACCACGAGAGCCCCATGGGCTGCTGGAGACCTGGTAAAGGATATCAGGACAATCAGTGAAGCCACCGAGGATATACATCCAGTAGCTCCTATTTCCTACTCCCTGCTGGTCATTCTACCTTCCACCAGGCCATGGCATTCTGTATTAGACTTCAATGATGCCTTCTTCTGTATTCCATTCATCTCAGAGTCACAAGAATTTTTGGCTTGTGAGTGGCAGGACACAACATGCAACAAAAGCAATAATGCTGGGCCGTCCTGCCCCAATGGTTCAAAAATCCCCACACCATCATTGGGGAAATGTCCTCTAAAGACCTAAAAGTTCAACCTCTGTAAAAGGGAACCCTCCTTCAATATGCAGATGACATTCTGATCGCCAGGCCTACTAAAGATGCCTCTGAACTACCTAGCCAAGAAAGGATAGAAGGTGTCCAAGAAAAACGCTCAAATATCCCAGGCTAAGGTGACATGCCTGGGCTTCATTCTCACAGATATTCGGAGAAACGCATCCCAGGATAGGGAAGAAGCCATTTGCAGCCTTACCTCTTCTAAAACTAGAAGATAGCTTAGGGGTTCCTGGGGAGGCCAAGGTTTTCTGCATCTGGATCCCTGACTACAGTGTAATAGCTGGGCCTCTACATGAAACACTGACACGAAAAGATGATGATCCTTTTGAATAGAATCCAGAAGCAGCCTTTCAAGAATGGAAAGAGCAGTCAATACAGACCCTTGCCCAGGAACTCCCTAATTTAGCTAAACCCTTTGACCTTTACATACCCGGTCAAAGGTTAATCGCCCTTGGAGCCTTAGTGCAAAAACTGGGACCACTTGAAATGGAGCAACACAAGAATGCCCTTCAGGTATGATAAACTATGGTCACCAAGGGCTTTGCCCACCGACTCATCAGGCCAGGATACTGGGGTATCTAAAAAGCTGGAAATCAGCAGCCCGCAAGGCCAGCTCCCTCCTAAGGGAAAAGGACCCCACGTGGTGATCCTAACCACCCATCATGCCCTGAAGTTGCAGGGGTCGCTCTGTGGACACACTGACCTCGAGTGAGGAGGCCCTCCAACTCCAACCTCCAGAGAGATAAACGGGGGCAACGGGCCCCCAAGATGTCTCGTGTGACCATCACTTGACCTGGAGTTTCTCTCAGAAAACGACAAGACTGTGCCCCGAAAGAGCAGACTACTGCTTGCAGGACTTACTGCACCCAGAGGGGAGCTAATAAGCTTGGCGGAGGAAACGTATATCACGCTTTCACCATAGAAAACCCTACAGACACCGCGGTGATGGTGGCCAATATGACCGGCTGGACTGCTGGCTACTTCTAAAGGCCATTGACTCAGTGGACGTCATGGTCCTGGATCACCACTGACCCTGGACTGTCTGGGAGTTGTGTGGGCAGGGCTCTGACACATGGTGCTGTTTGTACATTAATTCAAGGACCTAATTAAAGAAAGCACAGACTACTGGTCAGAGCATCTAGTCTGGCAAAAACTGTCAGCCTAAGGTCGCCGAACATATGTGGGTTGGGGTGAAACCTGCCACTGCAGCATCTCTGCGCCTCTCTTTCCTGGACCCTTAAAGGTCATTAGAATCTGTACACTTCCAATGCTGGTGCTCAGGTGGACGAGAAGTGAGGCAGGAGGCCTTGGGACAATCAACCTCACCAGGAGGCTGGTGGGGAGACGTTTTGCCCTTCCCCCCATGTATCAGGGCTCCCACCACAGCATGAAGCAGTTACAAAAGAGGGGTCTGCACCCTCAACACCCCAAGAATAAGGAACGGAACAAAAAGCAGAGGAGGTGTTCGTCTCCGGCAACGTTCATTAAAAATTCCTGGGAGATAAAAAGAGAATCTGGGCAATAAAATAAAGTCTAACCTGTTTTTCCTTTGTGCGTTGTCTAATTTCACGTGCTCCTAGGGTTCCGCATGCAGAGGTCCCACACCCGGCACTTCAGACCCGATTTCCTAGTGCAGAATGGCTGGGTCGACACCTCAGCTAGCGGGGTCCCATGCAGACTCCGCGGCATAGAGCCTGAGCTGCAGCCAACCCAGCCCTCGAGAGCTCCATCCCCTCCCTCCCACTGACGCTGCCGGGGACCCTACACAGCAGCCCAGCCCACAGCCCATGGGGGAGTGCACGCTCTCACCTCTCCATTCTGTTTTCAAAATAATGTTTCCTTTGCTTCTGAACCAAACTCAGTCTTGATCTGTTGGCTCCAATGACACTGGGCACGGGGACTCCTGTTGGGGTCCACTCTGGAGGATCAGTAACAGAAATTGAGAACATTGTAACTTCAATGAACAGATGTGTGAGCCAAACTGTAGTTAACATAGAGCAGTGTATAATGCTCGGGTAAAATAAGATGTTTCTAAGACTTACATTTGATATTTCCATCACTTTCCTATAAGCAAGTTCAGTGAAGACGTCTGTCTTATTTGCCAGGTCAACATTAGAGAAATGAAGTGATTTATTTCCATGGATGTACATCGAATACTCTTGGCTGAAGCTTCAATCTTGTTTTCAATGCTTTTCCATTGAAAATGATACCTCTCTTTCAGCTCCCCCATTTCTGAGAAGTATAAAATCTTATAATTTATTATTACCAAAGGGGAAAGGTAGGAGAAGGGATAAATTAACAGTTTGGGATTAACACATACACACTGCTATGTATAAAAGAGATCATCAACAAGGAACTACTGTATAGCACAGGGAACTACACTGAATATTTTGCAATAACCTATAAGGGGAAATAATCTGAAAAAGAATAGATATTTTTATTGACATCATCTATCAATGACAGATAAAATGTAACCTAAGCAAGGCCGATGGTGAGCGCTTCTGACCCTGAAGATTTCAGTCATCTAAAGTTTGGGCTCTGCCTATTTCCCAAGGCCCTTAAAGGACATACGTGTAGCCGTAGCTTAAAAATTCCCCAGTTTGGGGTTCGGGGAGGCACTGATTTGGAAAAATCCCTGGTGTTCTCCTTACATGCACGGGACCCTTCCTACAGCTAAAACATGCCTGTCACACCTAGAGGATGGTACACCGTTTGATCGGAAAGAGTTTGGAAAAGGCACCTCATCTCCTCATCGCCTGGTGCTCGGGTTCAACCCTCCAGCATCTTTCCTAACAATCTCCTCACTTGGGGATATCAGCACCGTCAACATCCTGTTGCACACAGTTTGGAATTTGTCCAGAGGATGAAGCAGAAAGATGAGAAAAATTTAGAGACAAGTCTTAGGTGTTCGGACAGGCACATGCCACTCTAATTTCCAATCCAGAACACAAATTCATCAAAGGCTAGAATTGCCCACAGAAACAGCATAGGGCTAGAGGAAATCCCGCTGTTTTGTGTCCAGTTTCCAAAAACACAAGTTGAAAAATGGAACTCAGGGGCACTAAAATTCATGAAACTGCAGAGTTGAAAATATCTATCGTCGAAAAATGTCTTGAGGTAAGTCACAGAAAAGGACTTGTAAGCAAGGGAGAGTGGCAGGAAACAGATTTGAAGAGGTAGAAAGGACTCCCCATTAAAGCACAAGAAAAGGGGCTGAACATCGCCAATGATGCAGTTGGCCAAAAAGGGTGTATGCATTTTTTCTGAATATATTCAAATAAAGGCCATACACACTTTTTATCCAACCAAACAGGTGGGCACTGGAAATCAATATCACAAAATGTATCAAATCACATCAGTCAGAAGGGCCATCCACATAAAGTGTAAACACCAGAAATGCAGGACAGGGCGAGGAGAAAAGGGAGCCCTGTGAGGCTGATAGTGGAAATGTAATTTGCCAACGGCCACTCTGGAGAAGTGTATTGTGTTTGCTGAAACATCTAAAAAATGAGCTACAGAGCATAGGGCACTTGCACTCATGGGCGTGTACCTTGGGAAAAACAAAAATCGACAGAAAACAGGCACACCAACGTTTACCACCTCTCTGTTAAAAAGGGCCTCAACTTGGATATAACCTAAATGTCCCTGGAAGGATAAAATGGATAAAAGAGATGGGGTACTTATGTAGAGTGGAATATTACTCATCCAGAAATCAATGAAATAAGGCCAGTTGTAACAACTCTGGAGGAGTTACATACGATCATTCTAAGTGACATATGTCAGAAAGAAAAAGACACATATCATAAGATGTCACTTAAAGGTGGAATCAAAAATGGCTACACATGAAATAAATTACAAAACAGAAACATAGTCAAATATGTAGAAAATAGACATAAGGCTGCTAAATGGGAAAGGTGGGGAATGGTGAGGTATTATCCAGGAGGTTGAAATTAGCAAAGATACCATTCCAAGTACCAAATTGGATAACTGACAAGGCCTACACGGTACCTCAAAGAACTGCACTCAGCCCACTCAAGTCACTGGAAAATAATACATATGACTGGTAAGCATCTGAAAAAGAAGTTATTGTTGTCTCTCAGTACATGAATCAAGTGGATGTACAGCAGCAAAAAACAGAGCTTTGAAAATCAGCTGTAATCAATATAAAAATAAATTTAAAACTATTTATAAAAACAGTGAGACAGACGAAAATTCTTACAACTTTTGTTGAAGGGCTACGATGTAACATGGATTGAACACATGTAGACCCACAGCAGGATGATTATATAAGGCTGGAAGCTATGCACGCTAAGAGATGTTAGAGAGGCTGGGTGAGGAAATGCAGACCTTTTAAAGTAATACTGCCTGGTACCCATTCCATGGGTCCCAAATCTGCAGGTTCAAGGGAATCTTCTGACAGCGAAAACATGCCCGGGAAAACGAGATGAATGTACACCGTGTGCTCAGGAAAGGTGTCTAAAATGCACCTCAGTTTTGATCTCCTGGTGCTGGGGTTCGCCATTCCAGCCACATTACTAACAATCTCCCCACTTGGAGAATCAGCACCTTTAACCTCCTGTTTCACACAGTTTGCAATTAGTGCAGAGGATAAATGGGAAGAGGGGGAACCAATGAGAGATTAGCTGTAGGACTTTTGACAGGCACATGTCACTCTAATTTCCCATTAGGAAGAAGAATTAACCAAAGGCTCAGCCTGCCTCCCCAGAACCAGAATAGGGCCGGAAGCAATCCAATGGTTTGGCGGCCAGCTCACAAAAAAAGCGAGTTGCAAAATGGAGCTCAGGAGCAGACAATTCAAAGACCTGCAAAGATATAAATGATAACCAACGTCCAAAAATATATTCAGGTAAGGCAACGAAGAGGATCTGAATGAGAGGCAGAATTGCAGGAAACAGATTTCAAAAGGTAGATTGTACTCACATTTAAAGCATATGAAAAGCAGCAGAATTTCTAAAATGATGCGGTTGGGCAAAAGGGTGTATGCGTTTTTTTCGTGAATATCTTCAGGAAAAAAACACATGCAGAGTTTTTGGCCAACCAAGCAAGAGGGAAATGCAAATCCGCACAACAAAGAAGTCTCAATTTCCACTGCTCAGAAAGGCCATCCAAAAAATGTGTACAAACCAGAAATGCAGGAGAGGCCATGGAAAACAGGGAGCCTAGTCACGCTGATGGGTGGGGTATAAATATCCAAGAGCCACTCTGAAGAAGTGTATGCTGCTTTTAAAACATCTAAAATACAAAGCCCCGGAGCAAGGGGACTTCAACTCATGGACATATAACTTGGGAAGACTAAATGTCAATAAGACACAGGCACCCCAAAGTTTAGGGCTGCTCTGCATACAAGAACCTCAACTTTGGTACACCTAAAATATCCCAGGAAAAAGAGAAATGCATAAAGAACTTGTGGTAATTTTGTACAACGGAATATCACTCAGACGTGAAATCAATGTATACAAGGCCAGTAGCAGCATAAAGAGTGGATTTAGGTATGATGATTTTAAGGGAAATTAGTCACACAGAAAAAGAATCTTATCATAAGATATCACTTATAGAGGGAATGTCAATATCACAACACATGAACTGAATTAGGAAAGAGAACAGAGTCTCACATTTAGCAAAAATCTCTTATGCCTGCTTCAGGGGAAAGGAGAGGTGGGGTGATGCATAAAACCAGAGTTTGATATTAGCACAGGTACCATTCCATAAACCAAATACAGAATAGACAAGACCTACACCTTCCTCAGTGAACGGGACTCAACACCCCTATGCCCCACAGAGGAATATATCTGACTACTAAGAATCTTAAAACCTATGTATTGATATGTCTCCGTAAGGGAATCAATTGTGTCTAGACTGGCATAAACACGTCAGTGAAAATCAGCTCAACCCCATTATAAAAATGAATTTCAAAAAACCCAAAAAAACAGCGAAATTCTTACACAATTCCTTCCGGGTTTCTGATGAAACCTGGAATGACCCTATCTGCAAAGACAGCTGAATGAGACATAAGGCTGGACACTTGGGACTGAGAGGACTGGTGAGATTGGGAGAGAAAATGCAGACCTTTTAAAGTAGTAATGCATGCCACCATTCCATGTGTCCCAAATCTCCAGGTAGAAGGGAATATCACTACCATTATAACATGTATGGGAAACCTAGAAAATGGACACCCTGTGATGGCGAAAGGTTTCTAAAACTCTCCTAATTTTTCCTCTCCTTGTGCTCCACTTTGGCATTCCAACTGCTTTACTATCAATCTCCCAACTTAGGAGAGTCAGCCCCTATAACCTCCTGGTTCGCACAGTTTGCTAATTGTGCAGAGGATGAAAGGGAAGAGGGAGAACCAATCAGAAAGTAGATGTAGGCATTTGGAAGGTCACATGTCACTCTAAGTTCCCGGCAGGAAGAAGAATTAACCAAAGCCTCAACCACCCACAGGGAACCAATATAGCGACCCCTGGAACCAGTATAGGTCCTGAAGCAAAATTGTGGATTTGCGGCCAGCTCACAAAGATGGGATTTGAAAATTGGAGCTCAGGGGCACAGCAATTCACAAACCTGCAGACTTATAAAGGACTACTCTCTTCCAAAAATCTGTTGAGGGAAGGCAATGAAGCGGACTTGAAAATGAGGCAGAATTGCACAAAACATATTTCAAGAGGTAAATTGGAATCGCCTTTAAAGCACAGGAAAAACATCCCAACTTGGACAGAGATGCACTTGGCCAAAAAGGGCGTATGCCTTTTCTCCTGAATATATTCAGAAGAAAACGCATACGCCCTTTTTGGCCAATCAAGCAAGCGCGCAATACAAATCCACACTACAAAGAATTGTCACTTACCACCGGTCAAAAGGGACATCCGAATATCTGTAAAAACCAGAAAGGCAAGAGAGAGATGGCAAGGGCATGAAGCAATGTGATCCCAGTGGTCATGGAGGATTGTGATGACAAGCGCATGGAGAATTGTGATGACAAGATTATGTACCATTTTGTTGACAAAGGCAAGGACCATTATGATGACAAGGTTCATGGAGCACTGTGATGACAAGCATCACGGAGCATTGTGATTACAGGGGCCCTGGAGCATTGGGATGACAAGCGCATGGATCATTGTGATGACAATGGTCATGGAGCATTTTAATGACAAGAGTCCCGGATCATTGTGTTGTCAGGGTTCATGGAGCGTTGTGATGACAGTGGTCATAGAGCATTGTGATGACAAGGTACTGGAGCACTGTGATGAGAAGACCATGGAGCTTTGTGATGACAAGTCTCATGGAGCATTCTGATGAAAAGTGCCATGGAGCATTGTGATTACAGGGGTCTTGGAGCATTATGATGACAAGGGCATGGAGCATTGGGATGAGAAGGCCATGGAGCGCTCTGATGACATGCATCATGGAGCTTTGTGATGACAAGGGCATGGAGCCTTGTGATTACAGTGGTCTTGGAGCACTGTGATGAAAAGGGCATGGATCATTTTTATGAAAAAGGCATGGAGCCTTGTCATGACAGGGTTCAAGGAGCAAACTGACAACAAGTGTCAGGGAGCATTGTGATGACAAAGGTATTGAGTATTGTGATGACAAAGGTCATGGAGCATTGTGATGAGAAGACCATGGATAATTGTGATGATGAGCGTCATGGGGCATTGTGATGATAAGTGTTATGGAACATATTGATCACAAGGATTTGGAGCATTGTGATGACAGAGGTCATGGAGCATTTTGGTTTCATTGTGATGACAATAGCCTGAAGCATTATGATGATGGGCATGGTGCATTGTGATGACAGGGTTCATGGAGCATTGAGATGAAAAGGGGCATGGAGCATTGCGATTACAGGAGTCTTGGAGCATTGTGATGACAAAGGCATGGAACATCGTGAATGAGAAGGTCATGGAGCATTCTGTTGACATGCGTCATGGAGCTTTGTGATGACAAGGGCATGGAGCATTGTGATTACAGGGGTCTTGGAGCATTGTGATGACAAGGGTCATGGAGCCTTGTGATGACAAGGCTGTGGAACATTGTGTTGGCAGGGGTCATGGAGCATTGTTATGACAGGGGTAATGGAGCATTGTGATGACAAGGGCATGGAGCATTGGTCTGAAAAGTTTCATGGATTATTGTGATGAGAGGGGGCAAGGAGCATTGTGATGACAAGGGCATGGAACACTGTGATACATGGGTCATGGAGGATTGTAATGAGAAGCGCATGGAGCATTGTGATAAGAATGGCATCGAGCATTGTGATGAAAAGCATCATGGAGCCTGTGATGACAAGGGCATGGAACAATGTGATGAGAGGGTTCATGGAGCACTGTGATGACAATGGCATGCAGCATTGTGATGACAAGGGTCATTGAGCTTTGTGATGACAAAGGTCATGGAGCATTTTGATGACAAGGGTGTGGTGCATTCTGTTGTGAAGGGCAGGGAGCATTGTGATGACAGGGGTTATGGAACATTGTGATGTCAGGGGAATGGAGCATTGTGATGATAAAGGCATGTAGCATTGTTGTGACAAGGGTCATGGAATATTGTGATGACAGGGGTGAGGGAGTATTGTGTTGACTAGTGATGGAACATTGTGATATCAGTGGTGAGAGAGCATTTTGATGAGAAGTGCATGGAGCAGTGTGATGACAAGGTTTATGGAGCATTGTGATGACAAAGATGTGGAGCATTGTGATGACAAGCGCATGGCACATTGTGATGCCATGGGTCATGGAGTATTGTGCTAACAAAGGCATTGAGCATTGGGATGACAAGGGTCACCAAGCATTGTGATGAAATGTTCATGGAGCTCTGTGGTGACAAAGGTCACAGAGCCTTGTGATGATGAGGGCATGAACCATTGTGATGACAAAGGTCATGAAGCATTGTGATGACTGGAGTCAGGGAGCATTGTGATGACAGGGGTCATAGAGCATTGTGATGAAAGGGCATGGAGCATTGTGATGACAGGGGCATGTTGCATTGGTTTGACAAGTTTCAGGGATTATTGTGATGACAGTGGGCATGGCGCATTGTGATGACAAGGGCATGGAGCATTGTGATGAGAAGGTCATGGAGTATTGTGAAGAAGGGTGTCAGGGAGCATTGTGATGACATATGTCATGGTCCATTGCGATGACAATGGAATGGAGCATTGTGATGCCAAGTGTCATGGAGGATTGTGATGACAAAGGTAATGGAGAATTTTGATGACAAGCGCTTGGAGCATTGTGATGACAAGGGTCATGGAGCATTGTGATAACAAGGGCCATTGAGAATTTTGATGACATGTTCATGAAGCATTGTGATGACAATCACATGGAGCTTGCTGTGACAGGGATCATGGAGCATTGCGATGACAAGTGCATAGAGAATTGTGATGACAAAGCATGTAACACTGTGATGAAAAGCATCATGGAGCACAGTGATGCCAAGAACGTGGAGAATTGTGATGACAGGGGACATGGAGCATTGTAATGACCAGGGCATGGAGTATCGTGATGGCAAGACCGTGGAGCATTGTGATGAGAAGACCATGGATAATTGTGATGATGAGCGTCATGGAGCACTGTAATGACAAGGGGTATGGAGCATTGTGATAACAGGGGTCATGGAGCATTGTGATGACAAGTTTCATGGAGCATTCTGATGACAAGCTTGTGGAGTATTTTGATGACAATGACATGGAGCATTTTGATGAAAATGGCATGGGGCATTGTGATGAAAAAGACATGGAGCCTTTTCATGACAGTTTTCAGGGAGCATTCTGACGACAAGTGTCAGGGTCCATTGTGATGACAAAGGTCATGGAGAATTGTGACGACAAGGGCATGGAGTATTGTGATGACAAGCACATGGAGCTTGCTATGACGGGGTCATGGAGCATTGCGATGACAAGTGCATAGAGAATTGTGATGACAAAGCATGTAACACTGTGATGAGAAGTGTCATGGAGCATAGTGATGCCAAGATCGTGGAGAATTGTGATGACAGGGGAAATGGAGCATTGTGATGACCAGGGCATGGAGCATTGCGATGGCAAGATCGTGGAGCATTGTGATGAGAAGACCATGGATAACTGTGATGACGAGGGTCATGGAGCACTGTAATGACAAGGGGTATAGAGCATTGTGATGACAGTGGTCATGGAGCATTGTGATGACCGGGGACATGGAGCATTGTGATGCCCAAGGCATGGAGCACTGTGATGGCAAGACCGTGGAGCATTGTGATGAGAAGACCATGGATAATTGTGATGAGGAGCATCATGGAACACTGTAATGACAAGGGGCATGGAGCATTGTGATGACAGGTGTCATGGAGCATTGTGATGACAGGGGTCATGGATCATTGAGATGACAAGGGTCACGGAGCATTCTGATGACAAGCTTGTGGAGTATTGTGATGACAATGGCATGAAGCATTGTGATGAAAAGGGCATGGATAATTGTGATGAAAAAGGCATGGAGACTTGTCATGACAGGGTTCAATGAGCATACTGATGACAAGTGTCAGGGAGCATTGTGATGACAAGTGTATTGAGAATTGTGATGACAAAGGTCATGGAGCATTGTGATGAGAATTCCATGGATAATTGTGATGACCAGCGTCATGGGGCGTTGTGATGACAAGTGTTATGGACCATTGTGATCACAAGGGTTTGGAGCATTGTGATGAGAGAGGTCATGGAGAATTTTGATTTCATTGTGATGACAATAGCATGAAGCATTATGATGATGGGCATGGTGCATTGTGATGATAGGGTTCATGGAGCATTGAGATGAAAAGAGGCATGGATCATTGTAATAACAAGGGTCTTGGAGCATTGTGATGACAAGGGCATGGAGTATTGTGATGAGAAGGCCATGGAGCATTCTGATGACATGCGTCAGGGAGCTTTGTGATGACAAGGGCATGGAGCATTGTGATTACAGGGGTCTTGGAGCATTGTGATGACAAGGGTCATGGAGTCTTGTGATGACAAGGCCGTAGAACATTGTGATGGCAGGGGTCATGGAGCATTGTTATGACAGGTGTAATGGAGCATTGTGATGACAAGGGCATGGAGCATTGGTCTGAAAAGTTTCATGGATTATTGTGATGAGAGTGAGCATGGAGCATTGTGATGACAAGGGCACGGAACACAGTGATACATGTGTCATGGAGGATTGCAATGACAAGGGCATGGAGCATTGTGATGACAAGCGTCATGGAGCTTTGTGATGACAACGGCATGGAGCAATGTGATGAGAGGTTTCATGGAGCTTTGTGATGACAATGGCATGGAGCATTGTGATTCCAAGGGTCATGGAGCTTTGTGATGACATAGGCCATGGAGCATTTTGATGACAAGGTCGTGGTGCATTGTGATGAGAAGGGCAGGGAGCATTGTGATGACAGGGTCATGGAGCAATTGGATGAAAAGGGTCATGGAACATTTTGATGACAGTGTTTATGGAACATTGTGATGTTAAGGGTCATGGAACATTGTGATGAAAAGGGTCATGGAGCATTGTGATGACAGGGGTTATGGAACATTGTGATGTCAGGGGTCATGGAGCATTGTGATGATAAGAGCATGTAGCATTGTTGTGACAAGGGTCATGGAACATTGGGATGACAGGGTGGAGGGAGTATTGTGTTGACTAGTGATGGAACATTGTGATATCAGTGGTGAGAGAGCATTTTGATGAGAGGTGCATGGAGCATTGTGATGACAAGGCTGTGGAGCATTGTGATGAGAAACGCAGGGCACATTGTGATGACATGGGTCATGGAACATTGTGCTGACAAACGCATGGAGCATTGTGATGACAAGGTTTATGGAGCATTGTGATGACAACGATGTGGAGCATTGTGATGACAAGGGCATGGAGCATTGTGATGAGAAGGTCATGGAGTATTGTGAAGAAGGGTGTCAGGGAGCATTGTGAAAACATATGTCATGGTCTATTGCAATGACAATGGAATGTAGCATTGTGATGCCAAGTGTCATGGAGGATTGTGATGACAAAGGTAATGGAGCATTTTGATGACAAGGGCTTGGAGCATTGTGATGACAAGGGTCATGGAGCATTGTGATAACAAGGGCCATTGAGAATTTTGATGACATGTTCATGAAGCATTGTGATGACAATCACATGGAGCTTGCTGTGACAGGGATCATGGAGCATTGCGATGACAAGTGCATAGAGAATTGTGATGACAAAACATGTAACACTGTGATGAGAAGTATTATGGAGCATAGTGATGCCAAGAACGTGGAGAATTGTGATGACAGGGGACATGGAGCATTGTGATGACCGGGGCATGGAGCATTTTGCTGACAAGAGTGTGGTGCATTGTGATGAGAAGACCATGGATAATTGTGATGACGAGCGTCATGGAGCACTGTAATGACAAGGGGTATAGAGCATTGTGATGACAGTGGTCATGGAGCATTGTGATGACCGGGGACATGGAGCATTGTGATGACTGGGGACATGGAGCATTGTGATGACCAGGGCATGGAGCCTTGTGATGGCAATGTCGTGGAGCACTGTGATGAGAAGATCATGGATAATTGTGATGACGAGTGTCATGGAGCACTGTAATGACAAGGGGTATAGAGCATTGTGATGACAGTGGTCATGGAGCATTGTGATGACCGGGGACATGGAGCATTGTGATGCCCAAGGCATGGAGCACTGTGATGGCAAGACCGTGGAGCATTGTGATGAGAAGACCATGGATAATTGTGATGAGGAGCGTCATGGAGCACTGTAATGACAAGTGGTATGGAGCCTTGTGATGACAGGGGTCATGGAGCATTGTTATGACAGTGGTCATGGAGCATTGTGATGACAAGGGTCATGGAGCATTTTGATGACAAGGTCGTGGAGCATTGTGATGAGAAGACCATGGACAATTGTGATTACGAGTGTCATGGAGCACTGTAATGACAAGCGCTATGGAGCATTGTGATGACAGGGGTCATGGAGCATTGTGATGACTGGGGACATGGAGCATTGTGATGACCAGGGCATGGAGCATTGTGATCGCAAGACCGTGGAGCACTGTGATGAGAAGACCATGGATAATTGTGATGACGAACATCATGGAGCACTGTAATGACAAGGGGCATGGAGCATTGTGATGACAGGTGTCATGGAGCATTGTGGTGACAGGGGCCATGGATCATTGAGATGAAAAGTGTCACGGAGCATTCTGATGACAAGCTTGTGGAGTATTGTGATGACAATGGCATGGAGCATTGTGATGAAAAGGGCATGGATCATTGTGATGAAAAAGGCATGGAGACTTGTCATGACAGGGTTCAATGAGCATACTGATGACAAGTATCAGGGAGCATTGTGATGACAAGTGTATTGAGAATTGTGATGACAAAGGTCATGGAGCATTGTGATGAGAAGTCCATGGATAATTGTGATGACCAGCGTCATGGGGCGTTGTGATGACAAGTGTTATGGAACATTGTGATCACAAGGGTTTGGAGCATTGTGATGAGAGAGGTCATGGAGAATTTTGATTTCATTGTGATGACAATAGCATGAAGCATTATGATGATGGGCATGGTGCATTGTGATGACAGGGTTCATGGAGCATTGAGATGCAAAGAGGCATGGATCATTGTAATAACAAGGGTCTTGGAACATTGTGATGACAAGGGCATGGAGTATTGTGATGAGAAGGCCATGGAGCATTCTGATGACATGCGTCAGGGAGCTTTGTGATGACATGGGCATGGAGCATTGTGATTACAGGGGTCTTGGAGCATTGTGATGACAAGGGCCATGGAGTCTTGTGATGACAAGCCGTAGAACATTGTGATGGCATGGGTCATGGAGCATTGTTATGACAGGTGTAATGGAGCATTGTGATGACAAGGGCATGGAGCATTGGTCTGAAAAGTTTCATGGATTATTGTGATGAGAGTGAGCATGGAGCATTGTGATGACAAGGGCACGGAACACAGTGATACATGTGTCATGGAGGATTGCAATGACAAGGGCATGGAGCATTGTGATGACAAGCGTCATGGAGCTTTGTGATGACAACGGCATGGAGCAATGTGATGAGAGGTTTCATGGAGCTTTGTGATGACAATGGCATGGAGCATTGTGATTCCAAGGGTCATGGAGCTTTGTGATGACATAGGCCATGGAGCATTTTGATGACAAGAGTGTGGTGCATTGTGATAAGAAGGGCAGGGAGCATTGTGATGACAGGGTCATGGAGCAATTGGATGAAAAGGGTCATGGAACATTTTGATGACAGTGTTTATGGAACATTGTGATGTTAGGGGTCATGGAGCATTGTGATGACAAGGCTGTGGAGCATTGTGATGAGAAACGCAGGGCACATTGTGATGACATGGGTCATGGATCATTGTGCTGACAAACGCATGGAGCATTGTGATGACAAGGTTTGTGGAGCATTGTGATGACAACGATGTGGAGCATTGTGATGACAAGCGCATGGTACATTTGATGCCATGTGTCATGGAGTAATGTGCTGACAAAGGCATGGAGCATTGTGATGACAAGGGTCACCGAGCATTGTGATGAAATGTTCATGGAGTGTTGTGGTCACAAAGGTTACAGATCCTTGTGATGACGAGGGCATGGACCATTGTGATGACAAAGGTCATGAAGCATTGTGATGACTGGAGTCACGGAGCATTGTGATGACAGGGGTCATAGAGCATTGTGATGAAAGGGCATGGAGCCTTGTGATGACAGGGTCATGGAGCATTTTTCTGACAAGTTTAATGGATTATTGTGATGACAGTGGGCATGGCGCATTGTGATGGCAAGGGCATGGAGCATTGTGATGAGAAGGTCATGGAGTATTGTGAAGAAGGGTGTCAGGGAGCATTGTGATGACATATGTCATGGTCTATTGCAATGACAATGGAATGTAGCATTGTGATGCCAAGTGTCATGGAGGATTGTGATGACAAAGGTAATGGAGCATTTTGATGACAAGGGCTTGGAGCATTGTGATGACAATGGTCATGGCGCATTGTGATAACAAGGGCCATTGAGAATTTTGATGACATGTTCATGAAGCATTGTGATGACAATCACATGGAGCTTGCTATGACAGGGGTCATGGAGCATTATGATGACAAGTGCATAGAGAATTGTGATGACAAAACATGTAACACTGTGATGAGAAGTATCATGGAGCATAGTGATGCCAAGAACGTGGAGAATTGTGATGACACGGGACATGGAGCATTGTGATGACCAGGGCATGGAGCATTGTGATGGCAAGACCGTGGAGCATTGTGATGAGAAGACCATGGATAATTGTGATGACGAGCGTCATGGAGCACTGTAATGACAAGGGGTATGGAGCATTGTGATGACAGGGGTCATGGAGCATTGTGATGACTGGGGACATGGAGCATCGTGATGACCAAGGCATGGAGCATTGTGATGGCAAGACCGTGGGGCATTGTGATGAGAAGACCATGGATAATTGTGATGACGAGCGTCATGGAACACTGTAATGACAAGGGGTATGGAGCATTGTGATGACAGGGGTCATGGAGCATTCTGAAGACAATGATCATGGAGCATTCTGATGACAAGCTTGTGGAGTATTGTGATGACAATGACGTGGAGCGTTGTGATGAAAAGGGCATGGAGCATTCTGATGAAAAAGGCATGGAGCCTTTTCATGACAGTGTTCAAGGAGTATTCTGACGACAAGTGTCAGGGAGCATTGTGATGACAAGTGTATTGAGAATTGTGATGAAAAAGGTCATGAAGCATTGTGACGACAAGTGCATGGAGTATTGTCATGACAGTCATCATGCAGTGTTGTGATGACAAGTGTTATGGAACATTGTGATCACAAGGGGTTGGAGCATTGTTATGACAGAGGTCATGGACCATTTTGATTTCAAGGAGCATGGAGCATTGTGATGACAAGGGCATGGAGCAATGTGATCCCAAGGTTCATGGAGGATTGTGATGAAAATGGTAAAGGAGTATTGTGATGACAAGCTCATGGAGCATTGTGATGACAAGGTCATGTAGGATTTTGATGACACGGGTATGGAGAATTGTGATGATAAGGGTCATGGAGCACTGTGATGATAAGCGTCACGGAGCATTGTGATTACAGGGGTCATGGAGCGTTGGGATGACAAGGGCATGGATCATTGTGATGACAATTGTCATGGAGCATTGGGCTGAAAATGTTCATGGAGCATTGTGATGACAAGGGAATGGAGCATTGTGATGACAAGAGTCCCGGATCATTGTGTTGTCAGGGGTCATGGAGTGTTGTGATGACAGTGGTCATGGAGGACTGTGATGATATGGGTCATGGAGCATTGTGATGAGAAGGTCATGAAGCATTGGGCTGAAAATGTTCATGGAGTATTGTGATGACAGGGGTCATGGAGAATTGTAATGAGAAGGGAATTGAGCACTGTGATGACAAGGTCCTGGAGCATTGTGATGGGAAGTCCATGGAGCCTTGTGATGACAATTCTCATGGAACATTCTGATGAAAAGGGGCATGGAGCATTGTGATTACAGGGGTCTTGGAGCATTGTGATGACAAGGGCATGGAGCATTGTGATGAGAAGGCCATGGAGCATTCTGATGACATGTGTCATGGAGCTTTGTGCTGACAAGGGCATGGAGCATTGTGATGAAAATGGCATGGATCATTGTTATGAAAAAGGCATGGAGCCTTGTCATGACAGGGTTCTAGGAGCATACTGATGACAAGTGTCACGGAGCATTGTGATGACAAGTGTATTGAGCATTGTGATGACAAAGTTCATGGAGCATTGTGATGAGAAGACCATGGATAATTGTGATGATGAGCGTCATGGGGTGTTGTGATGATACGTTTTAGGGAACATGGTGATCACAAGGGTTTGGAGCATTGTGATGAGAGAGGTCATGGAGCATTTTGATTTCATTGTGATGACAATAGCCTGAAGCATTATGGTGATGGGCATGGTGCATTGTGATGACAGCGTTCATGGAGCATTGAGATGAAAAGGGGCATGGAGCATTGTGATTACAGGGGTCTTGGAGCATTGTGATGACAAGGGCAAGGAGCATTGTGATGAGAAGGCCATGGAGCATTCTGATGACATGCGTCATTGAGCTTTGTGATGACAAGGGCATGGAGCATTGTGATTACAGGGGTCTTGGAGCATTGTGATGACAAGGGTCATGGAGCCTTGTGATGACAATGGTGTGGAACATTGTGATGGCAGGTGTCATGGAGCATTGTTATGACAGGGGTAATGGAGCATTGTGATGAGAAGGGCATGGAGCATTGGTCTGAAAAGTTTCATGGATTATTGTGATGAGAGTGGGCATGGAGCATTGTGATGACAAGGTCACGGAACACTGTGATCCATGGGCCATGGAGGATTGTAATGACAAGGGCATGGAGCATTGTGATGAGAAGGGCATCGAACATTGTTTTGACAAGCGTCATGGAGCTTTGTGATGACAAGGACATGGAACAATGTGATGAGAGGGTTCATGGAACATTGTGATTCCAAGGGTTATGGAGCTTTGTGATGACAAAAGTCATGGAGCATTTTGATGTCAAGGGCGTGGTGCATTGTGTTGAGAAGGGCAGGGAGCATTTTGATGACAGGGTCATGCAGCAATTTGATGAAAAGTGTAATGGAACATTTTGATGACAGGGGTTATAGAACATTGTGATGTCAGGGGTCATGGAGCTTTGGGATGAAAAGGGTCATGGAGCATTTTGATGACAGGGGTTATGGAACATTGTGATGTCAGGGGTCATGGAACATTGTGATGATAAGGGGATGTAGCATTGTGATGACAGGGGTCATGGAACATTGTGATTACAGGGGTGAGGGAGTATTGTGATGACTAGTGATGGAACATTGTGATATCTCTGTTGAGAGAGCATTTTGATGAGAAGTGCATGGAGCATTGTGATTACAAGGTTTATGGAGCATTACGATGACAATGTTGTGGACCGTTGTGATGAAAATCACGTGGCACATTGTGATGACAAGGGTCATGGAGCATTGTTCTGACAAAGGCATGGAGCATTGTGATGACAAGGGTCACGGAGCATTGTGATGAAAAGTCCATGGAGTATTGTGGTTACAAAGGTCACAGAGCTTTGTGATGAAGTGGGCATGGACCACTGTGATGACAAATGTTATGAAGCATTGTGATGACTGGAGTCACAGAGCATTGTGATGACAGGGGTCATGGAGCATTGTGATGACAAGGGCATGGAGCATTGTGATGACAGGGGCATGGAGCATTGGTCTGACAAGTTTAATAGATTATTGTGATGACAGTGGGCATGGGGCATTGTGATGACAAGGGCATGGGGCATTGTGATGAGAAGGTCATGGAGTATTGTGAAGACAGGTGTCAGGGAGCATTGTGATGACATATGTCATGGTCCATTGCGATGACAATGGCATGGAGCATTGTGATGCCAAATGTAATGGAGGATTGTGATGACAAATATAATGGAGCATTGTGATGACTAGGGCTTGGAGCATTATGATGACAAGGGCCATTGAAAATTTTCATGACAAGGTCGTGAAGCATTGTGATGACAAGGTGCTGGAGCATTGTGATGAGAAAACCATGGAGCCTTGTGAGACAAGTCTCATGGAGCATACTGATGAAAAGGGGCATGGAGCATTGTGATTAGAGTGTCTTGGAAAATTGTGATGACAAGGGCATGGAGCATTGTGATGAGAAGGCCAAGGAGCAGTCTGATGACATGTGTCATTGAGCTTTGTGATGACAAGGGCATGGAGCATTGTAATTACAGGTGTCTTGGAGCATTGTGATGAAAAAGGCATGGATCATTGTGATGAAAAAGGCATGAAGCCTTGTCATGACAGGGTTCAAGGAGCATACAGAGAACAAGTGTCTGGGTGCATTTTGATGACAAGTGTATTGAGCATTGTGATGACAAAGGTCATGGAGCATTGTGATGAGAAGACCATAGATAATTGTGATGACGAGCGTCATGGGGCATTGTGATGACAAGTGTTATGGAATATTGTGATCAAAGGGTTTGGAGCAGTGTTATGACAGAGGTAATGGAGCATTTTGATTTCATTGTGATGACAATAGCCTGAAGCATTATGATGATGGGCATGGTGCATTGTGATGACAGGGTTCATGGATCATTGAGATAAAAAGGGACATGGAGCATTGTGATTACAGGTGTCTTGGAGAATTGTGATGAGAAGGGTCATGGAGCCTTGTGATGACAAGGCCATGGAACATCGTGATGGCAGGGGTCATGGAGCATTGTTATCACAGGGGTAATGGAGCATTGTGATGGCAAGGGCATGGAGCATTCTGATGACATGCATCATGGAGCTTTGTGATGACAAGGGCATGTAGCACTGTGATTACAGGGGTCTTGGAGCATTGTGGTGACAAGGGTCATGGAGCCTTGTGATGACAAGGCCGTTGAACGTTGTGATGGCAGGGGTCATGGAGCATTGTTATGACAGGGGTAATGGAGCATTGTGATGACAAGGGCATGGAACATTTGTCTGAAAAGTTTCATGGATTATTGTGATGAGAGTGGGCATGGAGCATTGTGATGACAAGGGCACAGAACACAGTGATACATGGGTCATGGAGGATTGTAATGACAAGGGCATGGAGCATTGTGATGAGAAGGGCATCGAGCAGTGTGATGACAAGCACCATGGAGCTTTTTGATGACAACTGCATGGAACAATGTGATGAGAGGTTTCATGGGGTATTGTGATGACAATGGCATGGAGCATTGTGATGACAAGGGTCATGGAGCTTTGTGATGACAAAGGTCATGGAGCATTTTGATGACAAGGGCGTGGTGCATTGTGATGAGAAGGGCAGGGAGCATTGTGATGACATTGTCATGGACCAATTTGATGAAAAGTGTCATGGAACATTCTGATGAGAGGCGTTATGTAACATTGTGATGTCAGTGGTCATGGAGCATTTTGATGAAAAGGGTCATGGAGCATTTTGATGACAGGGGTTATGGAACATTATGATGTCAGGGATCATCGAACATTGTGATGATAAGTGCATGTAGCATTGTGATGACAGGAGTCATGGAACATAGTGATGACAGGGTTGAGGGAGTATTGTGATGAATAGTGATGTAACATTGTGTTATCAGTGGTGAGAGAGCATTTTGATTTGAAGTGCATGGAGCATTGTGATGACAAGGTTTATGGAGCATTGTGATGACAAGATTGTGGAGCACTGTGACGACAAGCGCATGGTGCATTGTGATGACATGGGTCATGGAGCATTGTGCTGACAAGCGCATGGAGCATTGTGATGACAAGGGTCATGGAGCATTGTGCTGAGAAAGGCATAGAGCATTGTGATGACAAGGGTCAAAGAGCATTGTGATGAAAAGTTCATGAAGCATTGTGGTTAAAAAGGTCACAGAGACTGTTGATGACAAGGGCATGGACCATTGTGATGACAAAGGTCATGAAGCCTTGTGATGACTGGAGTCACGGAGCATTGTGATGACAGGGGTCATGGAGCATTGTGATAACAAGGGCATGGGGCATTGTGATGACAAGGGCATGGAGCATTGGTCTAATAAGTTTCATGGCTTATTGCGATGACAGTTGGAATGGCGCATTGTGATGACAAGGGCATGGAGCATTGTGATGACCAGGTCATTCATTATTGTGAAGACAGGTGTCAGGGAGCATTGTGATGACATATGTAATGGCCCATTGTGATGACAATGCCATGGAGCATTGTGATGCCAAGGGTCGTGGAGGATTCTGATGACAAAGGTAATGGAGCATTGTGATGACAATGGCTTGGAGCATTGTGATGACAAGGGTCAGGGAGCATTGTGCTGACAAGTGCATGGAAAATTGTGATGACAAGGGACATGGAGCATTCTGATGACAAGCTTGTGGAGTATTTTGATGACAATGGCATGGAGCATTGGGATGAAAACGGCATGGTGCATTTTGATGAAAAAGGCATGGCGCCTTTTTGTGACAGGGTTCAAGGAGCATTCTGATGACAAGTGTCAGGGAGCATTGTGATGACAAGTGTATCGAGAATTGTGATGACAAAGGTCATGGAGCATTGTGATGAAAAGGGCATGGAGTATTGTGATGACAGGCATCATGGAGCATTGTGATGACAAGTGTTATGGAACATTGTGATCACAAGGGTTTGGAGCATTGTGATGACAGAGGTCATGGATCATTTTGATTTCAAGGAGCATGGAGCATTGTGATGACAAGGGCATGGAGCAATGTGATCCCAAGGTTCATGGAGGATTTTGATGGCAATAGTAATGGAGTATTGTGATGACAAGTGCATAGAACATTGTAATGACAAGGTCATGTAGCATTTTGCTGACAAAGGCATGGAGCATTGTGATGACAGGTGCCATGGAGCACTGTGATGACAAGCGTCATGGAGCATTGTGATTATAGGGGTCATGGAGCATTGGGATGACAAGGGCATGCATCATTGTGATGACAAGTGTCATGGAGCATTGGGCTGAAAATGGCATGGATCATTGTGATGAAAAAGGCATGGAGCCTTGTCATGAAAGGGTTCAGGGAGCATACTGATGGCAAGAGTCAGGGAGCATTGTGATGACATGTGTATTGCGCATTGTGATGACAAATGTCATGGGGCATTGTGATGAGAAGTCCATGGATAATTGTGATGACTAGCGTCATGGGGTATTGTGATGACAAGTGTTATGGAACATTGTGATCACAAGGGTTTGGAGCATTGTGATGACAGAGGTCATAGAGCATTTTGATTTCGTTGTGATGACAAGAGCATGAAGCATTATGATGATGGGCATGGTGCATTGTGATGACAGGGTTCATGGAGCATTGTGATGAAAGGTGGCATGGAGCTTTGGTCTGACAATTTTCATGGATTATTTTGATGACAGTGGGCATGGCACATTGTGATGACAAGGGCATGGAGCATTGTGATGACAAGGTCATGGAGTATTGTGAAGACAGGTGTCAGGGAGCATTGTGATGACATATGTCATGTTCCATTGTGATGACAATTGCACGGAGCATTGTGATGCCAAGTGTCATGGAGGATTGTTGTGACAAAGGTAAAGGAGCATTGTGATGATAAGCGCATGGAGCATTGAGATGACAAGGGCCATTGATAATTTTAATGTCCATGTCGTGAAACATTGTGATGACAAGCGCATGGAGCTTCCTATGACAGGGGTCATGGAGCATTGCGATGACAAGTGCATGGAGTATTGTTATGACAAGAGCATATAACATTGTGATGAGAAGTGCCATGGAGCATTGTGATGACAAGGACGTGGAGAATTGTGAGGACAAGGGACATTGAGCTTTGAGATGACCAGGGCATGGAGCATTGTGATGGCAAAACCGTGGAGCATTGTGATGAGAAGACCATGGGTAATTGTGATGACGAGCATCATGGAGCACTGTAATGACAAGGGGCATGAAGCATTGTGATGACAGGTGTCAGGGAGCATTGTGATGACAGGGGTCATGGAGCATTGTGATGACAAGGGCATGGAGCATTGTGATGACAAGGGTACGGAACATTGTGATGAAAAGTGCCATTGAGAATTTAGATGATAAAGTCGTGAAGCATTGTGATGACAAACACTTGGAGCTTGCTATGACAGGGGTCATGGAACATTGCAATGACAAGTGCATGGAGAATTGTGATGAAACGAGCATGTAACTTTGTGATGAGAAGTGTCATGTAGCATTGTGATGACAAGTACATGGAGAATTGTTATGACAAGGGACATGGAGCATTGTGATAACCAGGGAATGGAGCATTGTGATGACAGGGGTCATGGAGCATTATTATGACAAGGGCCATGGTACATTCTGATATAAGATATCACTTATGAAGGGAATGTAAACCTGGCTACATATGAACTGAATTAGGAAAGAGAACAGAGTCTCAGATTTAGAAAACACTCTTATGCTTGCTTAAGGGGGAAGGAGAGGTGGGGAGACACACAAAACCAGAGTTTGATATTAACACAGGTACCATTCCATAATCCAAATACAGAAGAGACAAGCCCAACTCCTTCCTCAGTGAATGGGACTCACCACCCCTATTCCCCACAGAGAAATATATCTGACTAGTAAGGATCTTAAAACCTATGTATTGATATGTCTCCATAAGGGAACCAAGTGTGTCTAGAATGACATAAACACGGCAGTGAGAATCAGCTCAAACCCACTATAAAAAGGAATTTCAAAACAAAACAAAGAAACAGTGAAATTCTTACACAACACCTTCAGGGGTTCTGATGAAACTTGGAATGACCCTATCTACAACAACAGCTGGATGTGGCATAAGGCTGTTCACCTGGGACTGAGAGGATTGGTGAGATTGGGTGAGAAAATGCAGACGCTTTAAAGCAATAATGCCTGCCACTGATTCCATGGTTCCCAACTCTCCAGGTAGAAGGGAATATCACTACAGTTATAACATGTATGGGAAACCTAGAGAATGGACACCCTCTGATGGTGAAAGGTTTCTAAAACTCTACTAATTTTTTTCCCTCCATGTGCTGCAGCTTGACATTCCAACTGCTTTAATATCAATCTTCCAACTTGGAGAGTCAGCCCCTATAACCTCCTGGTTCGCACAGTTGGCACATTGTGCAGAGGATATAAGGGAAGAGGGAGAACCAATGAGAGAGTAGCTGTAGGCATTTGGACGGCCACATGTCACTCTAATTTCCCGTCACGAAGAAGAATTAACCAAACTCTCAGCCTGCCCCACCCCCATAACTAGTATAGGTCCTGAAGCAAAATTGTGGGTTTGCGGTCAGCTCACAAAAACACAAGTTGAAAAATGGAGCTCAGGGGCACAGCAATTCACTAACTTGCAGAGTTATACAGGACTACTCTCTTCCAAAAATCTGTTGAGGAAAAGCCATGAGGCGGACTTGAAAATGAGGGAGATTTGCATGAAACAGATTTCCAGAAGTACATTGGAATCACCTTTAAACACAGGAAAAGCATCACAACTTCGACAATTATGGAATTGTCCATAAAGGGCGCATGCGTTTTCTCCTGAATATATTCAGGAGAAAACGCATACACCCATTTTGGCCAACCAAGCAACCGCACAATGCAAATCTGCACTACAAAGAAGTATCACTTCCCACCAGTCAAAAGGGATATCCGTAAAATGTGTAAAAACCAGAAAGGCAAGAGGGGCTCTAGAGAACAGGGAGCCTGGTTATGCTGATGGGTGGGATGCAGATTGCCAACAGCCACTCTGGAGGAGTGCATTGTGTTCCCTAAAAGAATTAAACAACAGAGCTTCACAACCTAAGGCACTTCCAGTCATGGGAATATACCTTGGGGAAATTGAAAATCAATAAGACACAGCCAACCCAAAATATAGGGCAGCACTGCTTACAAGAACCTCGACTTCGGGACACATTAAATATCCCAGTAAAGACAAAAATAGTAAAGAAATTGTGGTACATATGTACGATGGAATATCCCTCAGCCATGAAATCAATGTCATAAGACCAGTAGCAGCATAATGAGTGGATTCATGTACGATGATTCTAACTGAAATAAGTCACACAGAAAAAGAAACTTATCATAAGATATCACTTATGAAGGTCTTGTAAACATGGATACACATGAACTGAATTAGGAAAGAGAAGAGTCTCACATTTAGAAAACACTCTTATGCCTGCTCAAGAGGAAAGGAGAGGTGGGGTTATGCATAAAACCAGAGTTTGATATTAGCACAGGTACGGTTGCATAAACCAAATACAAAATAGACAAGACCTACACTTTCCTCACTGAACGGGCCTCAACACCCCTATTCCCCGCAGAGTAGTATATCTGACTAGTAAGAATCTTAAAACCTATGTATTGATATGTCTCCATAAGGGAACCAAGTGTGTCTAGAATGACATAAACACGGCAGAGAGAATCAGCTCAAACCCACTATAAAAATGAATTTCAAACAAAACAAATAAACAGTGAAATTCTTACACAATACCTTCAGGGGTTCTGATGAAACTTAGAATGACCCTATCTACAACGACAGCTGGATGTGGCATAAGGCTGGTCACTTGGGACTGAGAGGATTTGTGAGATTGGGTGAGAAAATGCAGACCGTTTAAAGCAATAATACCTGGCACCCATTCCATGGGTCCCAACTCTCCAGGTAGAAAGGAATATCACTACAGTTATAACATGTATGGGAAACCTAGAGAATGGACACCATCTGATGGTGAAAGGTTTCTAAAACTCTACTAATTTTTTTTCTCTCCTTGTGCACCAGTTTGACATTCCAACTGCTTTAGTATCAATCTCCCAAGTTGGAGAGTCAGCACCTATAACCTCCTGGTTCGCACAGTTGGCACGTTGTGTAGAGGATATAAGGGAAGAGGGAGAAACAATTAGAGAGTAGCTGTAGGCATTTGGATGGCCACATGTCACTCTAAATTCCCGTCACGAAGAAGAATTAACAAACTCAGAGCCAGCCCCCCCAATGGAACCAGTATAGGTCCTGAAGCAAAATTGTGGATTGGTAGTCAGCTCACAAAAACGCGAGTTGAAAAATGGAGCTCAGGGGCACAGCAATTCACTAACTTGCAGAGTTATAAAGGACTACTCTCTTCCAAAAATCTGTTGAGAGAAAGCCATGAGGCGGACTTGAAAATGAGGCAGAAGTGCACGAAACAGATTTCCAGAAGTACATTGGAATCGCCTTTAAACACAGGAAAAGCATCACAACTTCGACAATTATGGAATTGTCCATAAAGGGCGCATGCATTTTCTCCTGAATATATTCAGGAGAAAACGCATACGCCCTTTTTGGCCAACCAAGCAACCGCACAATGCAAATCTGCACTATAAAGAAGTATCACTTCCAACTGGTCAAAAGGGACATCCGTAAAATGTGTAAAAACAAGAAAGGCAAGACAGGATCTGGAGAAGAGGGAGCCTTGTTATGCGGATGGGTGGGTTGTAAATTGCCAACAGCCACTCTGGAGGAGTGCATTGTGTTCCCAAAAAGCAGTAAACAACAGTGCTTCACAACCTAAGGCACTTCCATTCATGGGAATATACCTTGGGAAAATTGAAATTCAATAAGACACAGCCACCCCAAAATTTATGGCAGCACTGCTTACAAGAACCTCGACTTCAGGACACCTTATATATCCCAGGAAAGACAAAAATGGTAAAGAAATTGTGGTAAATACGTATGATGGAATATCCCTCAGCCATGAAGTCAATGTAATAAGGCCAGTAGCAACATAATGACGGGATTCATGTACGATGACTCTAACTGAAAAAAACACACAGAAAAATAAACTTATCATAAGATATCACTTATGAAGGGTATATAAACATGGCTACACATGGAAGGAATTAGGAAAGGGAACAGAGTCTCATATTTAGAAAACACTCTTATGCATGCTAAAGGGGAAAGCAGAGGTGGGGTGATGAATAAAACCAGAGTTTGATATTAGCACAGGTACGGTTCCATAATCCAAATACAGAACAGACAAGACCTACTACTTCCTCTGTGAACGGGACTCAAAACCCCATATTTCCCGTAGAGGAATATATCTGACTAGTAAGAATCTTAAAACCTATGTATTGATATGTCTCCGTAAGGGAATCAAGTGTGTCTAGACTGGCATAAACAAGGCAGCGAGAATCAGCTCAAACCCACGATAAAAAGGGAATTCAAAAACAAAACAAAAAACAGGGAAATTCTTTACAATTCCTTCAGGGTCTCTGATGAAACCTGGAATGACCCTATCTACAACGACAGCTGGGTGTGGCATAAGGCTGGACACTTGGGACTGAGATGGTTGGTGAGAGTGGGTGAGCAAATGCAGACCCTTTAAAACAATAATATGTGGCACCCATTCCATGGGTCTCAACTCTCCAGGTTGAAGGAACTATTACTACAGCTATAACATGTAGGGAAAACCTAGAGAACGGACACACTGTGAATACGAAAGATTTCTAAAACTCAAAGAATAGTCCCTCTCCTGGTGCTCCGGTTTGACTTTCCAACTGCTTTATTATCAGTCTCCCAACTTGAAGAGACAGCCCCTTTAACCTGCTGGTTCGCACAGGTTGCCAATTTGGCAGAGGATGAAAGGGAAGAGGGAGAACCAATGAGAGAGTAGCTGTTAGGCATTTGGAAGGGCACATATCACTCTAACATCCCGGCAGGAAGAAGTATTAACCAAAGTCTCAGCCCCCCACTGGGAACCAGCATAGGTCCTGAACCAAAATTTTGGACTTGCGGTCAGCTCACAAAAAACGAGATGAAAAATGGAGCTCAGGGGCACAGCAATTCACAAACTGGCCGAGTAATAAAGGACAACTATCGTCCAAAAATCTGTTGAGGGAAGGCAACGAGGCAGACTTGAAAGCGAGGCAGAATAGCAGGAAACGGATTTCAAGAGGTACGTTGGAATCGCCTTTAAAGCACAGGAAGAGGGGCACAACTTCGACAATGATGCACTTGGCCAAAAAGGGCATATGCGTTTTAACCTGAATATATTCAGGAGAAAACGCGCATGTCGTTTTTGGCCAAGCAAGCAAGCGGGCAATGCAAATCTGCACTAAAAAGAAGTATCACTTCCCACCGGTCACAAGGGGCATCCACAAAATGTGTAAAAACCAGAAAGGCAAGACAGGCCCTGGAGAACAGGGAGCCTTCTTATGCTGATGGGCGGGATGTAAATTGCCAACTGCCTCTCTGGAGGAGTACATTGTGTTCCCTAAAACAAGTAAAGAACAGAGCTAAAGAGCCAAGGGCACTTCCAGTCTAGGGAATATACCTTGGGAAAACTGAAAATCAAAAATACAGATCCACTCCAAAATTTAGGGCTGCACTACTTACAAGGACCTCAACTTGGGTACACCTTAAATATCCCAGGAAATATAAAAATGGTTCAAAAAATTGTGGTACTTACGTACGATGGAATATCCCTCAGCCATGAAATCAATGTCATAAGACCAGTAGCAGCAAAATGGGTGGATTCAGGTACGATGATTCTAAGTGAAATAAGTCACACAGAAAAAGAAACTTATCATAAGATATCACTTATGAAGATCCTGTAAACATGGCTACACTTGAACTGAGTTAGGAAAGAGAACAGTGTCTCACATTTAGAAAACACTCTTATGCCTGCTTAAGGGGGAAGGAGAGGTGGGGTGATGCATAAAACCAGAGTTTGATATAAGCACAGGTACCGTTCCAAAAACCAACTATGGAATAGACAAGACCTACAACTTCTTCAGTGAAAGGGACTCAAAACCCCATATTTCCCGCAGAGGAATATATCTGACAAGTAAGAATCTTAAAACCTATGTATTGATATGTCTCCGTAAGGGAATCAAGTGTGTCTAGACTGGCATAAACATGGCAGCGAGAATCAGCTCAAACCCACTATAAAAAGGAATTTCAAAAACAAAACAACAAAAACTGGGAAATTCTTTACAATTCCTTCAGGGTCTCTAATGAAACCTGGAATGAACCTATCTACAACGACAGCTGGATGTGGCATAAGGAGGGACACTTGGGACTGAGACGATTGGTGAGATTGGGTGAGCAAATGCAGACCCTTTTATGCACAAATGCCTGTCACCCATTCCATGGGTCCCAACTCTCAGCGTTGAAGGGAATATTACTACAGCTATAACATGTACGGGAAACCTAAAGAACGGACACAATGTGAATACGAAAGGTTTCTAAAACTCAACGAATAGTCCCTCTCCTGGTGCTCCGGTTTGACTTTCCATCTGCTTTACTATCAACCTCCCAACTTGGAGAGACAGCCCCTTTAACTTCCTGGTTCGCACAGGTTGCCAATTTGGCAGAGGATGAAAGGGAAGAGGGAGAACCAATGAGAGAGTAGCTGTTAAGCATTTCGACGGGCACATATCACTCTAACTTCCCTGCAGGATGAAGAATTAACCAAAGTCTCAGCCACCCACCGGGAACCAGTATAGGTCCTGAACCAAAATTTAGGACTTGCGGTCAGCTCACCAAAAACGAGTTGAAAAATGGAGCTCAGTGGCACAGCAATTCACAAACAGGCCGAATAATAAAGGACAACTATCGTCCAAAAATCTGTTGAGGGAAGGCAACGAGGCGGACTTGAAAGCGAGGCAGAAGAGCAGGAAACAGATTTCAAGAGGTACGTTGGAATCGCTTTTAAAGCACAGGAAGAGGGGCACAACTTCGACAATGAGGCACTTGGCCGAAAAGGGGGTATGCGTTTTCTCCTGAATATATTCAGGAGAAAACGTATACGCCCTATTTGGCCAAGCAAGCAAGCGGGCAATGCAAATCTGCACTACAAAGAAGTATCAGTTCCCACCGGTCAAAAGGGACATCCACAAAATGTGTAAAAACCAGAAAGGCAAGACAGGCCCTGGAGAACAGGGAGCGTTGTTATGCTGATGGGTGGGATGTAAATTGCCAACTGCCTCTCTGGAGGAGTGCATTGTGTTCCCTAAAACAAGTAAAGAACAGAGCTACAGAGCCAAGGGCAATTCCAGTCTAGGGAATATACCTTGGGAAAACTGAATATCAATAATACAGAGACACCCCAAAATTTAGGGCTGCACTGCTTACAAGGACCTCAACTTGGGTACACCTTAAATATACCAGGAAATATAAAAATGGTTCAAAAAATTGTGGTACTTACGTACGATGGAATATCCCTCAGCCATGAAATCAATGTCATAAGACCAGTAGCAGCAAAATGGGTGGGTTCAGGTACGATGATTCTAAGTGAAATAAGTCACACAGAAAAAGAAACTTATCATAAGATATCACTTATGAAGATCCTGTAAACATGGCTACACTTGAACTGAGTTAGGAAAGAGAACAGTGTCTCACATTTAGAAAACACTCTTATGCCTGCTTAAGGGGGAAGGAGAGGTGGGGTGATGCATAAAACCAGAGTTTGATATAAGCACAGGTACCGTTCCAAAAACCAACTATGGAATAGACAAGACCAACACCTTCCTCAGTGAAAGGGACTCAAAACCCCATATTTCCCGCAGAGGAATATATCTGACTAGTAAGAATCTTAAAACATATGAATTGATATGTCTCCGTAAGAGAATCAAGTGTTCCTAGACTGACATAAACATGGCAGCGAGAATCAGCTGAAACCCACTATAAAAAGGAATTTCAAAAACAAAACAAAAAAACTGGGAAATTCTTTACAATTCCTTCAGGGACTCTGATGAAACCTGGAATGACCCTATCTACAACCACAGCTGGATGTGGCATAAGGAGGGACACTTGGGACTGAGACGATTGGTGAGATTGGTTGAGCAAATGCAGACCCTTTAAAGCACAAATGCCTGGCACCCATTCCATTGGTCCCAACTCTCCAGGTTGAAGGGAATATTACAAAAGCTATTACATGTACGGGAAACCTAGAGAACGGACACACTGTGAATATGAAAGGTTTCTAAAACTCAACGAATAGTCCCTCTCCTGGTGCTCCGGTTTGACTTGCCATCTACTTTACTATCAACCTCCCAACTTGGAGAGACAGCCCCTTTAACCTCCTGGTTCGCACAGGTTGCCAATTTGGCAGAGGATGAAAGGGAAGAGGGAGAACCAATGAGAGAGTAGCTGTTAGGCATTTGGACGGGCACATA
The DNA here is from genome assembly GCF_949752795.1 of Hyperoodon ampullatus. NCBI lineage: Eukaryota > Metazoa > Chordata > Mammalia > Artiodactyla > Ziphiidae > Hyperoodon > Hyperoodon ampullatus. The sequence continues at coordinate 111,335 of NW_027641085.1, forward strand.
TCACTGTAATTTCCCGGCAGGAAGAAGAATTAACCAAAGTCAGCCCCCCACCGGGAATCAGCATAGGTCCTGAACCAAAATGTTGGACTTGCGGTCAGCTCACCAAAAACGAGTTGAAAAATGGAGCTCAGGGGCACAGCAATTCACAAACTGGCCGAGTAATAAAGGACAACTATCGTCCAAAAATCTGTTGAGGGAAGGCAACGAGGCGGACTTGAAAGCGAGGCAGAATAGCAGGAAACAGATTTCAAGAGGTACGTTGGAATCTCCTTTAAAGCACAGGATGAGGGGCACAACTTCGACAATGATGCACTTGGCCAAAAAGGGCGTATGCATTTTCTCCTGAATATATTCAGGAGAAAACGCATACGCCCTTTTTGGCCAAGCAAGCAAGCGGGCAATGCAAATCTGCACTACAAAGAAGTATCACTTCCCACCGGTCAGAAGGGGCATCCACAAAATGTGTAAAAACCAGAAAGGCAAGACAGGCCCTGGAGAACAGGGAGCCTTGTTATGCTGATGGGCGGGATGTAAATTGCCAACTGCCTCTCTGGAGAAATGAATTGTGTTCCCTAAAACAAGTAAAGAACAGATCTACAGAGCCAAGGGCACTTCCAGTCTAGGGAATATACCTTGGGAAAACTGAAAATCAATAAGACAGAGCCAACCAAAATTTAGGGCTGCACTGCTTACAAGGACCTCAACTTGGGTACACCTTAAATATCCCAGGAAATATAAAAATGGTTCAAAAAATTGTGGTACTTACGTACAATGGAATATCCCTCAGCCATGAAATCAATGTCATAAGACCAGTAGCAACAAAACGGTTGCATTCAGATACGATGATTCTAAGTGAAATAAGTCACACAGAAAAAGAAACTTATCATAAGATATCACTTATGAAGATCCTGTAAACATGGCTACACTTGATCTGAGTTAGGAAAGAGAACAGTGTCTCACATTTAGAAAACACTCTTATGCCTGCTTAAGGGGGAAGGAGAGGTGGTGTGATTCATAAAACCAGAGTTTGATATATGCACAGGTACCGTTCCAAAAACCAACTATGGAATAGACAAGACCTACACCTCCCTCAGTGAAAGGGACTCAAAACCCCATATTTCCCGCAGAGGAATATATCTGACTAGAAAGAATCTTAAAACCTATGTATTGATATGTCTCTATAAGGGAATCAATTGTGTCTACACTGGCATAAACATGGCAGCGATAATCAGCTCAAACACACTATAAAAAGGAATTTCAAAAACAAACCAAAAAAACTGGGAAATTCTTTACAATTCCTTCAGGGTCTCTGATGAAACCTGGAATGACCCTGTCTACAATGACAGCTGGATGTGGCATAAGGAGGGACACCTGGGACTGAGACGATTGGTGAGATTGGGTGAGCAAATGCAGAACTTTTAAAGCAATAATGCATGGCACCCATTCCATGGGTCACAACTCTCCAGGTTGAAGGTAATATTACTACAGTTATAACATGTACGGGAAACCTAGAGAACGGACACACTGTGAATACGAAAGGTTTCTAAAACTCAAAGAATAGTCCCTCTCCTGGTGCTCTGGTTTGACTTTCCATCTGCTTTACTATCAACCTCCCAACTTGGAGAGACAGCCCCTTTAACCTCCTGGTTCGCACAGGTTGCCAATTTGGCAGAGGATGAAAGGGAAGAGGGAGAACCAATGAGAGAGTAGCTGTTAAGCATTTGGATGGGCACATATCACTGTAATTTCCCGGCAGGAAGAAGAATTAACCAAAGTCTCAGGCCCACACTGGGAACCAGCATAGGTCCTGAACCAAAATTTTGGAAATGCGGTCAGCTCACAAAAAACGAGTTGAAAAATGTAGCTCAGGGGCACAGCAATTCACAAACTGGCCGAGTAATAAAGGACAACTATCGTCCAAAAATCTGTTGAGGGAAGGCAACGAGGCGGACTTGAAAGTGAGGCAGAATAGCAGGAAACAGATTTCAAGAGGTACGTTGGAATCACCTTTAAAGCACAGGAAGTGGGGCACAACTTCGACAATGATGCACTTGGCCAAAAGGGTGTATGTGTTTTCTCCTGAATATATTCAGGAGAAAACGCATACGCCCTTTTTGGCCAAGCAAGCAAGCGGGCAATGCAAATCTGCACTACAAAGAAGTATCACTTCCCACCGGTCAGAAGGGACATCCACAAAATGTGTAAAAACCAGAAAGGGAAGAAAGGCCCTGGAGAATAAGGAGCCTTGTTATGCTGATGGGCGGGATGTAAATTGCCAACTGCCTCTCTGGAGGAGTACATTGTGTTCCCTAAAACAAGTAAAGAACAGAGCTACAGAGCCAAGGGCACTTCCAGTCTAGGGAATATACCTTGGGATAACTGAAAATCAATAAGACAGTGCCACCCCAAAATTTAGGGCTGCACTGCTTACAAGGACCTCAACTTGGGTACACCTTAAATATCCCAGGAAATATAAAAATGGTTCAAAAATTTGTGGTACTTACGTACAATGGAATATCCCTCAGCCATGAAATCAATGTCATAATACCAGTAGCAGCAAAATGGTTGGATTCAGATACAATGATTCTAAGTGAAATAAGTCACACAGAAAAAGAAACTTATCATAAGATATCACTTATGAAGATCCTGTAAACATGGCTACACTTGAACTGAGTTAGGAAAGAGAACAGTGTCTCACATTTAGAAAACACTCTTATGCCTGCTTAAGGGGGAAGGAGAGGTGGTGTGATTCATAAAACCAGAGTTTGATATATGCACAGGTACCGTTCCAAAAACCAACTATGGAATAGACAAGACCTACACCTCCCTCAGTAAAAGGGACTCAAAACCCCATATTTCCCGCAGAGGAATATATCTGACTAGTAAGAATCTTAAAACCTATGTATTGATATGTCTCTGTAAGGGAATCAAGTGTGTCTACACTGGCATAAACATGGCAGCGAGAATCAGCTCAAACCCACTATAAAAAGGAATTTCAAAAACAAAACAAAAAAACTGGGAAATTCTTTACAATTCCTTCAGGGTCTCTGATGAAACCTGGAATGACCCTATCTACAATGACAGCTGGATGTGGCATAAGGAGGGACCCTTGGGACTGAGACGATTGGTGAGATTGGGTGAGCAAATGCAGACCCTTTAAAGCAATAATGCATGGCACCCATTCCATGGGTCCCAACTCTCCAGGTTGTAGGGAATATTACTACAGCTATAACATGTACGGGAAACCTAGACAACGGACACACTGTGAATACGAAAGGTTTCTAAAACTCAACGAATAGTCCCTCTCCTGGTGCTCCGGTTTGACTTTCCATCTGCGTTACTATCAACCTGCCAACTTAGAGAGACAGACCCTTTAACCTCCTGGTTCGCACAGGTTGCCAATTTGGCAGAGGATGAAAGGGAATAGGGAGAACCAATGAGAGAGTAGCTGTTAGGCATTTGGACGCGCACATATCACTGTAATTTCCCGGCAGGAAGAAGAATTAACCAAAGTCTCAGCCACCCACCAGGAACCAGCATAAGTCCTGAACCAAAATTTTGGACTTGCGGTCAGCTCACCAAAAACGAGTTGAAAAATGGAGCTCAGGGGCACAGCAATTCACAAACTGGCCGAGTAATAAAGGACAACTATCGTCCAAAAATCTGTTGAGGGAAGGCAACGAGGCAGACTTGAAAGCGAGGCAGAATAGCAGGAAACAGATTTCAAGAGGTACGTTGGAATCACCTTTAAAGCACAGGAAGTGGGGCACAACTTCGACAATGATGCACTTGGCCAAAAGGGCGTATGCGTTTTCTCCTGAATATATTCAGGAGAAAACGCATACGCCCTTTTTGGCCAAGCAAGCAAGCGGGCAATGCAAATCTTCACTACAAAGAAGTATCACTTCCCACCGGTCAGAAGGGACATCCACAAAATGTGTAAAAAACAGAAAGGGAAGAAAGGCCCTGGAGAATAAGGAGCCTTGTTATGCTGATGGGCGGGATGTAAATTGCCAACTGCCTCTCTGGAGGAGTACATTGTGTTCCCTAAAACAAGTAAAGAAAAGAGCTACAGAGCCAAGGGCACTTCCAGTCTAGGGAATATACCTTGGGAAAACTGAAAATCAATAAGACAGTGCCACCCCAAAATTTAGGGCTGCACTGCTTACAAGGACCTCAACTTGGGTACACCTTAAATATCCCAGGAAATATAAAAATGGTTCAAAAATTTGTGGTACTTACGTACAATGGAATATCCCTCAGCCATGAAATCAATGTCATAATACCAGTAGCAGCAAAATGGTTGGAATCAGATACAATGATTCTAAGTGAAATAAGTCACACAGAAAAAGAAACTTATCATAAGATATCACTTATGAAGATCCTGTAAACATGGCTACACTTGAACTGAGTTAGGAAAGAGAACAGTGTCTCACATTTAGAAAACACTCTTATGCCTGCTTAAGGGGGAAGGAGAGGTGGTGTGATTCATAAAACCAGAGTTTGATATATGCACAGGTACCGTTCCAAAAACCAACTATGGAATAGACAAGACCTACACCTCCCTCAGTGAAAGGGACTCAAAACCCCATATTTCCCGCAGAGGAATATATCTGACTAGTAAGAATCTTAAAACCTATGTATTGATATGTCTCTGTAAGGGAATCAAGTGTGTCTACACTGGCATAAACATGGCAGCGAGAATCAGCTCAAACCCACTATAAAAAGGAATTTCAAAAACAAAACAAAAAAACTGGGAAATTCTTTACAATTCCTTCAGGGTCTCTGATGAAACCTGGAATGACCCTATATACAATGACAGCTGGATGTGGCATAAAGAGGGACACTTGGGACTGAGACGATTGGTGAGATTGGGTGAGCAAATGCAGACCTTTTAAAGCAATAATGCATGGCACCCTTTCCATGGGTGCCAACTCTCCAGGTTGAAGGTAATATTACTACAGATATAACATGTACGGGAAACCTAGGGAACGGACACACTGTGAATACGAAAGGTTTCTAAAACTCAATGAATAGTCCCTCTCCTGGTGCTCCGGTTTGACTTTCCATCTGCTTTACTATCAACCTCCCAACTTGGAGAGACAGCCCCTTTAACCTCCTGGTTCGCACAGGATGCCAATTTGGCAGAGGATGAAAGGGAACAGGGAGAACCAATGAGAGAGTAGCTGTTAAGCATTTGGACGGGCACATATCACTGTAATTTCCCGGCAGGAAAAAGAATTAACCAAAGTCTCAGCCCCCCACCGGGAACAAGTATAGGTCCTGAACCAAAATTTTTGACTTGTGGTCAGCTCACCAAAAACTAGTTGAAAAATGGAGCTCGGGGGCACAGCAATTCACAAACTGGCCGAGTAATAAAGGACAACTATCGTCCTAAAATCTGTTGAGGGAAGACAACGAGGCGGACTTGAAAGCGAGGCAGAATAGCAGGAAACAGATTTCAAGAGGTACGTTGGAATCGCCTTTAAATCACAGGAAGAGGGGCACAACTTCGACAATGATGCACTTGGCCAAAAAGGGCGTATGCGTTTTCTCCTGAATATATTCAGGAGAAAACGCATACGCCCTTTTTGGCCAAGCAAGCAAGCGGGCAATGCAAATCTGCACTACAAAGAAGTATCACTTCCCACCGGTCAAAATGGACATCCACAAAATGTGTAAAAACCAGAAAGGCAAGACAGGCCCTGGAGAACAGGGAGCCTTGTTATGCTGATGGGCGGGATGTAAATTGCCAACTGCCTCTCTGGAGGAGTACATTGTGTTCCCTAAAACAATTAAAGAACAGAGCTACAGAGCCAAGGGCACTTCCATTCTAGGGAATTTACCTTGAGAAAACTGAAAATCAATAAGACAGAGCCACCCCAAAATTTAGGGCTGCACTGCTGACAAGGACCTCAAATTGGGTACACCTTAAATATCCCAGGAAATATAAAAATTGTTCAAAAAATTGTGGTACCTACGTACGATGGAATATCCCTCAGCCATGAAATCAATGTCATAAGATAGTAGCAGCAAAATGGGTGGATTCAGGTACTATGATTCTAAGTGAAATAAGTCACACAGAAAAAGAAACTTATCATAAGATATCACTTATGAAGATCCTATAAACATGGCTACACTTGAACTGAGTTAAGAAAGAGAACAGTGTCTCACATTTAGAAAACACTCTTATGCCTGCTTAAGGGTGAAGGAGAGGTGGGGTGATGCATAAAACCAGAGTTTGATATAAGCACAGGTACCGTTCCAAAAACCAACTATGGAATAGACAAGACCTACACCTTCCTCAGTGAAAGGGACTCAGAACACCATATTTCCCGCAGAAGAATATATCTGACTAGTAAGAATATTAAAACCCATGTTGATATGTCTCCGTAAGGGAAACAAGTGTGTCTAGACTGGCATAAACATGGCATCGAGAATCAGCTCAAACCCACTATAAAAAGGAATTTCGAAAACAAAACAAAAAAACTGGGAAATTCTTTACAATTCCTTCAGGGTCTCTGATGAAACCAGGAATGACCCTATGTACAACGACAGCTGGATGTGGCATAAGGAGGGACACTTGGGACTGAGACGATTGGTGAGATTGGGTGAGCAAATGCAGACCCTTTAAAGCAATGATGCATGGCACCCATTCCATGAGTCCCACTTCTCCAGGTTGAAGGGAATATTACTACAGCTATAACATGTACAGGAAACCTAGAGTACGGACACACTGTGAATACAAAAGGTTTCTAAAACTCAACGAATAGTCCCTACCCTGGTGCTCCGGTTTGACTTTCCATCTGCTTTACTATCAACCACCTAACTTGGAGAGACAGCCCCTTTAACCTCCTGGTTCGCACAGATTGCCAATTTGGCATATGATGAAAGGGAAGAGGGAGAACCAATGAGAGAGTAGCTGTTAGGCATTTAGAAGGGCACATATCACTGTAATTTCCCGGCAGGAAGAAGTATTAACCAAAGTCTCAGCAACCCACCGGGAACCAGTATAGGTCCTGAACCAAAATTTTGGACTTGTGGTCAGCTCACCAAAAACGAGTTGAAAAATAGAGTTCAGGGGCACAGCAATTCACAAACTGGCCGAGTAATAAAGGACAACTATCATCCAAAAATCTGTTGAGGAAATGCAACGAGGCGGACTTGAAAGCGAGGCAGAATAGCAGGAAACAGATTTAAAGTGGTACGTTGGAATCGCCTTTAAAGCACAGGAAGAGGGGCACAACTTCGACAATGATGCACTCGGCCAAAAAGGGCCTATGCATTTTCTCCTGAATATATTCAGGAGAAAAGGCATACGCCCTTTTTGGCCAAGCCAGCAAGGGAGCAACGCAAATCTGCACTACAAAGAAGTATCACTTCCCACTGGTCAAATGGGACATCCACAAAATGTGTAAAAACCAGAAAGGCAAGACAGGTCCTGGAGAACAGGGAGCCTTGTTATGCTGATGGGCGGGATGTAAATTGCCAACTGCCTCTCTGGAGGAGTGCATTGTGTTCCCTAAAACAAGTAAAGAACAGAGCTACAGAGCCAAGGGCACTTCCAGTCTAGGGAATATACCTTGGGAAAACTGAAAATCAATAAGACAGAGCCACCCAAAAATTTAGGGCTGCACTGCTTACAAGGACCTCAACTTTGATACACCTTAAGTATCCCAGGAAATATAAAAATGGTTCAAAAAATTGTGGTACTTACGTACGATGGAATATCCCTCAGCCATGAAATCAATGTCATAAGACCAGTAGCAGCAAAATGGGTGGATTCAGGTACGATGATTCTAAGTGAAATAAGTCACACAGAAATAGAAACTTATCATAAGATATCACTTATGAAGATCCTGTAAACATGGCTACACTTGAACTGAGTTAGGAAAGAGAACAGTGTCTCACTTTTAGAAAACACTCTTATACCTGCTTAAGGGGGAAGGAGAGGTGGGGTGATGCATAAAACCAGAGTTTGATATAAGCCCAGGTAGCGTTCCAAAAACCAACTATGGAATAGACAAGACCTACACCTTCCTCAGTGAAAGGGACTCAAAACCCCATATTTCCCACAGAGGAATATATCTGACTAGTAAGAATCTTAAAACCTATGTATTGATATGTCTCCGTAAGGGAATCAAGTGTGTCTAGACTGGCATAAACATGGCAGCGAGAATCAGCTCAAACCCACTATAAAAATGAATTTCAAAAACAAAACAAAAAAACTGGGAAATTCTTTACACTTCCTTCAGGGTCTCTGATGAAACCTGGAATGACCCTATCTACAACGACAGCTGGATGTGGCATAAGGAGGGACACTTGGGACTGAGACGATTGGTGAGATTGGGTGAGCAAATGCAGACCCTTTAAAGCACAAATGCCTGGCACCCACTCCATGGGTCCCAACTCTCCAGGTTGAAGGGAATATTACTACAGCTATAACATGTACGGGAAACCTAGAGAACGGACACACTGTGAATACGAAAGGTTTCTAAACCTCAACGAATAATCCCTCTCCTGGTGCTCCGGTTTGACTTTCCATCTGCTTTACTATCAACCTCCCAACTTGGAGAGACAGCCCCTTTAACCTCCTGGTTCGCACAGGTTGCCAATTTGGCAGAGGATGAAAGGGAAGAGGGAGAACCAATGAGAGAGTAGCTGTTAGGCATTTGGACGGGCACATATCACTGTAATTTCCCGGCAGGAAGAAGAATTAACCAACGTCTCAGCCAGCCACCGGGAACCAGTATAGGTCCTGAACCAAAATTTTGGACTTGCGGTCAGCTCACCAAAAACGAGTTGAAAAATGGAGCTCAGGGGCACAGCAATTCACAAACTGGCCGAGTAATAAAGGACAGCTATCATCCAAAAATCTGTTGAGGAAAGGCAACGAGGCAGACTTGAAAGAGAGGCAGAATAGCAGGAAACAGATTTCAATAGGTAAGTTGGAATCACCTTTAAAGCACAGGAAGAGGGGCACAACTTCGACAATGATGCACTTGGCCAAAAAGGGCGTATGCGTTTTCTCCTGAATATATTCAGGAGAAAACTCATACGCCCTTTTTGGCCAAGCAAGCAAGCGGGCAATGCAAATCTGCACTACAAAGAAGTATCACTTCCCACCGGTCAAAAGGGACATCCACAAAATGTGTAAAAACCAGAAAGGCAAGACAGGCCCTGGAGAACAGGGAGCCTTGTTATGCTGATGGGCAGGATGTAAATTGCCAACTGCCTCTCTGGAAGAGTACATTGTGTTCCCTAAAACAATAAAGAACAGAGCTACAGAGCCAAGGGCACAGACAGTCTACGGAATATACCTTGGGAAAACTGAAAATCAATAAGACAGAGCCACCCCAAAATTTAGGGCTGCACTGCTTACAAGGACCTCAACTTGGGTACACCTTAAATATCCCAGGAAATATAAAAATGGTTCAAAAAATTGTGGTACTTACGTACGATGGAATATCCCTCAGCCATGAAATCAATGTCATAAGACCAGTAGCAGCAAAATGGGTGGATTCAGGTACGATGATTCTAAGTGAAATAAGTCACACAGAAATAGAAACTTATCATAAGATATCACTTATGAAGATCCTGTAAACATGGCTACACTTGAACTGAGTTAGGAAAGAGAACAGTGTCTCACTTTTAGAAAACATTCTTATACCTGCTTAAGGGGGAAGGAGAGGTGGGGTGATGCATAAAACCAGAGTTTGATATAAGCACAGGTACCGTTCCAAAAACCAACTATGGAATAGACAAGACCTACACCTTCCTCAGTGAAAGGGACTCAATACCCCATATTTCCCGCAGAGGAATATATCTGACTAGTAAGAATCTTAACACCTATGTATTGATATGTCTCCGTAAGGGAATCAAGTGTGTCTAGACTGGCATAAACATGGCAGCGAGAATCAGCTCAAACCCACTATAAAAAGGAATTTCAAAAATAAAACAAAAAAATTGGGAAATTCTTTACAATTCCTTCTGGGTCTCTGATGAAACCTGGAATGACCCTATCTACAATGACAGCTGGATGTGGCATAAGGATGGACACTTGGGACTGAGAGGATTGGTGAGATTGGGTGGGCAAATGCAGACCCTTTAAAGCAATAATGCCTGCCAGCCATTCCATTGGTCACAACTCTCCAGCTTCAAGGGAATATTACTACAGCTATAACATGTACGGTTAACCTAGAGAACGGACACACTGTGAATACGAAAGGTTTCTAAAATTCAACGAATAATCCCTCTCCTGGTGCTCCGGTTTGACTTTCCATCTGCTTTACTATCAGCATCCCAACTTGGAGAGACAGCCCCTTTAACCTCCTGGTTCGCACAGGTTTCCAATTTGGCAGAGGATGAAAGGGAAGAGGGAGAACCAATGAGAGAATAGCTGTTAGACATTTGGACGGGCACATATCACTCTAACTTCCAAACAGGAAGAGGAATTAACCAAGTCTCAACCCCCTAACGGGAACCAGCATAAATCATGAACCAAAATTTTGGAGTTGCGTTCAGCTCACAAAAAACGAGTTGAAAAATGGAGCTAAAGGTCACATCAATTCACAAACTTGCAGATTAATAAAAGATAACTATCGTCCAAAAATCTGTTAAGGGAAGGCAACGAGGCGGACTTGAAAGCGGGGCAGAATAGCAGGAAACAGATTTCAAGAGGTACGTTGGAATCGCCTTTAAAGCACAGGACGTGGGGCACAACTTCGTCAATGATGCACTTGGTCAAAAAGGGCGTATGCGTTTTCTCCTGAATATATTCAGTAGAAAACGCATACGGCCGTTTTGGCCAAGCAAGCAAGCGGGCAATGCAAATCTGCACTACAAAGAAGTATCACTTCCCACCGGTCAAAAGGGACATCCACAAAATGTGTAAAAACCAGAAAGGCAAGACAGGCCCTGGAGAACAGGGAGCCTTTTTATGCTGATGGGCGGGATGTAAATTGCCAACTGCCTATCTGGAGGAGTGCATTGTGTTCCCTAAAACAAGTAAAGAACAGAGCTACAGAGCCAAGGGCACTTCCAGTCTAGGGAATATACCTTGGGAAAACTGAAAATCAATAAGACAGAGCCACCCCAAAATTTAGGGCTGCACTGCTTACAAGGACCTCAACTTGGGTACACCTTAAATATCCAAGGAAATATCAAAATGGTTCCAAAAATTGTGGTACTTACGTACGATGGAATATCCCTCAGCCATGAAATCAATGTCATAAGATCAGTAGCAGCAAAATGGGTGGATTCAGGTACGATGATTCTAAGTGAAATAAGTCACACAGAAAAAGAAACTTATCATAACATATCACTTATGAAGATCCTGTAAACATGGCTACACTTGAACTGAGTTAGGAAAGAGAACAGTGTCTCACATTTAGAAAACACTCTTATGCCTGCTTAAGGGGGAAGGAGAGGTGGGGTGATGCATAAAACCAGAGTTTGATATAAGCACAGGTACCGTTCCCAAAACCAACTATGGAATAGACAAGACCTACACCTTCCCCAGTGAAAGGGACACAAAACCCCATATTTCCCACAGAGGAATATATCTGACTAGTAAGAATCTTAAAACCTATGTATTGATATGTCTCCGTAAGGGAATCAAGTGTGTCTAGACTGGCATAAACATGGCAGCGAGAATCAGCTCAAACCCACTATAAAAAGGAATTTCAAAAACAAAACAAAAAAACTGGGAAATTCTTTACAATTCCTTCAGGGTCTCTGATGAAACCTGGAATGACCCTATCTACAATGACAGCTGGATGTGGCAAAAGGAGGGACACTTGGGACTGAGACGATTGGTGAGATTGGGAGAGCAAATGCAGACCCTTTAAAGCACAAAGGCCTGCCACCCATTCCATGGGTCCCAACTCTCCTGGTTGAAGGGAATATTACTAGAGCTATAACATTTTCGGGAAACCTAGAGAACAGACACACTGTGAATACGAAAGGTTTCTAAAACTCAACGAATAGTCCCTCTCCTGGTGCTCCGGTTTGACTTTCCATCTGCTTTACTATCAACCTCCCAACTTGGAGAGACAGCCCCTTTAACCTCCTGGTTCGCACAGGTTGCCAATTTGGCAGAGGATGAAAGGGAAGAGGGAGAACCAATGGGAGAGTAGCTGTTAGGCATTTGGACGGGCACATATCACTGTAATTTCCCAGCAGGAAGAAGAATTAACCAAAGTCTCAGCCACCCACCGGGAATCAGTATAGATCCTGAACCAAAATTTTGGACTTGCGGTCAGCTCACCAAAAACGAGTTGAAAAATGGAGCTCAGGGGCACAGCAATTCACAAACTGGCCGAGTAATAAAGGACAACTATCGTCCAAAAATCTGTTGAGGGAAGGCAACGAGGCGGACTTGAAAGCGAGGCAGAATAGCAGGAAACAGATTTCAAGAGGTACGTTGGAATCGCCTTTAAAGCACAGGAAGAGGGGCACAACTTCGACAATGATGCACTTGGCCAAAAAGGGCATATGCGTTTTCTCCTGAATATATTCAGGTGAAAACGCGTATGCCCTTTTTGGCCAAGCAAGCAAGCGGGCAATGCAAATTTGCACTACAAAGAAGTATCACTTCCCACCGGTCAAAAGGGACATCCACAAAATGTGTAAAAACCAGAAAGGCAAGACAGGCCCTGGAGAACAGGGAGCCTTGTTATGCTGATGGGCGGGATGTAAATTGCCAACTGCCTCTATGGAAGAGTGCACTGTGTTCCCTAAAACAAGTAAAGAACAGAGCTACAGAGCCAAGGGCACTTCCAGTCTAGGGAATATACCTTGGGAAAACTGAAAATCAATAAGACAGACCCACCCCAAAATTTAGGGCTGCACTGCTTACAAGGACCTCAACTTGGGTACACCTTAAATATCCCAGGAAATATAAAAATGGTTCAAAAAATTGTAGTACTTACGTACGATGGAATATCCCTCAGCCATGAAATCAATGTCATAAGACCAGTAGCAGCAAAATGGGTGGATTCAGGTACGATGATTCTAAGTGAAATAAGTCACACAGAAAAAGAAACTTATCATAAGATATCACTTATGAAGATCCTGTAAACATGGCTACACTTGAACTGAGTTAGGAAAGAGAACAGTGTCTCACATTTAGAAAACACTCTTATGCTTGCTTAAGGGGGAAGGAGAGGTGGGGTGATGCATAAAACCAGAGTTTGATATAAGCACAGGTACCGTTCCAAAAACCAACTATGGAATAGACAACACCTACACCTTCCTCAGTGAAAGGGACTCAAAACCCGATATTTCCCGCAAAGGAATATATCTGACTAGTAAGAATTTTAAAACCTATGTATTGATATGTCTCCGTAAGGGAATCAAGTCTGTCTAGACTGGCATAAACATGGCAGCGAGAATCAGCTCAAACCCACTATAAAAAGGAATTTCAAAAACAATACAAAAAAACTGGGAAATTCTTTACAATTCCTTCAGGGTCGCTGATGAAACCTGGAATGACCCTATCTACAATGACAGCTTGATGTGGCATAAGGAGGGACACTTGGGACTGAGACGATTGGTGAGATTGGGTGAGCAAATGCATACCCTTTAAAGCTCAAATGCCTGGCACCCATTCCATGGGTCCAAACTCTCTATGTTGAAAGGAATATTACTACAGCTATAACATGTACGGGAAACCTAGAGAACGGACACACTGTGAATACGAAAGGTTTCTAAATCTCAACGAATAGTACCTCTCCTGGTGTTCCGGTTTGACTTTCCATCTGTTTTACTATCAACCTCCCAACTTGGAGAGACAGCCCCTTTAACCTCCAGGTTCGCACAGGTTGCCAATTTGGCAGAGGATGAAAGGGAAGAGGGAGAACCAATGAGAGAGTTGCTGTTAGACATTTGGACGGGCACATATCACTGTAATTTCACGGCAGGAAGAAGAATTAAACAAAGTCTCAGCCACCCACCGGGAACCAGTATAGGTCCTGAACCAAAATTTTGGACTTGCGGTCAGCTCACCAAAAACGAGTTGAAAAATGGAGCTCAGGGGCACAGCAATTCACAAACTGGCCGAGTAATAAAAGACAACTATCGTCCAAAAATCTGTTGAGAGAAGCCAATGAGGCGGACTTGAAAGCGTGGCAGAATAGCAGGAAACAGATTTCAAGAGGTACGTTGGAATCACCTTTAAAGCACAGAAGAGGGGCCCAACTTCGACAATGATGCACTTGGCCAAAAAGGGCGTATGCGTTTTCTCCTGAATATATTCAGGAGAAAACGCATACGCCCTTTTTGGCCAAGCAAGCAAGCGGGCAATGCAAACCTGCACTACAAAGAAGTATCACTTCCCACCGGTCAAAAGGGACATCCACAAAATGTGTAATAACTAGAAAGGCAAGACAGGCCCTGGAGAACAGTGAGCCTTGTTATGCTGATGGGTGGGATGTAAATTGCCAACTGCCTCTCTGGAGGAGTGCATTGTGTTCCCTAAAACAAGTACAGACCAGAGCTACAGAGCCAAGGGCACTTCCAGTCTAGGGAATATGCCTTGGGAAAACTGAATATCAATAAGACAGAGCCACCCCAAAATTTAGGGCTGCACTGCTTACAAGGACCTCAACTTGGGTACACGTTACATATCCCAGGAAATATAAAAATGTTTCAAAAAATTGTGGTTCTTACGTACGATGGAATATCCCTCAGCCTTGAAATCAATGTCATAAGACCAGTAGCAGCAAAATGGGTGGATTCAGGTACGATGATTCTAAGTGAAATAAGTCACACAGAAAAAGAAACTTATCATAAGATATCACTTATGAAGATCCTGTAAACATGGCTACACTTGAACTGAGTTAGGAAAGAGAAGAGTGTCTCACATTTAGAAAACACTCTTATGCCTGCTTAAGGGGGAAAGAGAGGTGGGGTGATGCATAAAACCAGAGTTTGATATAAGCACAGGTACCGTTCCCAAAACCAACTATGGAATAGACAAGACCTACACCTTCCTCAGTGAAAGGGACTCAAAACCCCATATTTCCCGCAGAGGAATATATCTGACTAGTAAGAATCTTAAAACCTATGGATTGATATGTCTCCGTAAGGGAATCAAGTGTGTCTAGACTGGCATAAACATGGCAGCGAGAATCAGCTCAAACCCACTATAAAAAGGAATTTCAAAAACAAAACAAAAAAACTGGGAAATTCTTTACAATTCCTTCAGGGTCTCTGATGAAACCTGGAATGACCCTATCTACAATGACAGCAGGATGTGGCAAAAGGAGGGACACTTGGGACTGAGACGATTGGTGAGATTGGGTGAGCAAATGCAGACCCTTTAAAGCAATAATGCATGGCACCCATTCCATGGGTCCCAACACTCCAGGTTGAAGGGAATATTACTAGAGCTATAACATGTACGGGAAACCTAGAGAACAGACACACTGTGAATACGAAAGGTTTCTAAAACTCAACGAATAGTCCCTATCCTGGTGCTCCGGTTTGACTTTCCATCTGCTTTACTATCAACCTCCCAACTTGGAGAGACAGCCCCTTTAACCTCCTGGTTCGCACAGGTTTCCAATTTGGCAGAGGATGAAAGGGAAGAGGGAGAACCAAAGAGAGAGTAGCTGTTAGGCATTTGGACGGGCACATATCACTGTAATTTCCCAGCAGGAAGAAGAATTAACCAATGTCTCAGCCACTCACCGGGAACCAGTATAGGTCCTGAACCAAAATTTTGTCCTTGCGGTCAGCTCACCAAAAACGAGTTGAAAAATGGAGCTCAGGGGCACAGCAATTCACAAACTGGCCGAGTAATAAAGGACAACTATCATCCAAAAATCTGTTGAGGGAAGGCAACTAGGCGGACTTGAAAGCGAAACAGAATAGCAGGAAACAGATTTCAAGAGGTACGTTGGAATCGCCTTTAAAGCACAGGAAGAGGGGCCCAACTTCGACAATGATGCACTTGGCCAAAAAGGGCGTATTCCTTTTTTTCCTGAATATATACAGGAGAAAACGCCTACGCCCTTTTTGGCCAAGCAAGCAAGCAGGCAATGAAAATCTGCACTACAAAGAAGTATCACTTCCCCCAGGCCAAAAGGGGCATCCACAAAATGTGTAAAAACTAGAAAGGCAAGACAGGCCCTGGAGAACAGGGAGCCTTGTTATGCTGATGGGCGGGATGTAAATTGCCAACTGCCTCTCTGGAGGAGTACATTGTGTTCCCTAAAACAAGTAAAGAACAGAGCTACAGAGCCAAGGGCACTTCCAGTCTAGGGAATATACCTTGGGAAAACTGAAAAACAATAAGACAAAGCCACCGCACAATTTAGGGCTGCACTGCTTACAAGGACCTCAACTTGGGTACACCTTAAATATCCCAGGAAATATAAAAATGGTTCAAAAAATTGTGGTACTTACGTACGATGGAATATCCCTCAGCCATGAAATCAATGTCATAAGACCAGTAGCAGCAAACTGGGTGGATTCAGGTACGATGATTCTAAGTGAAATAAGTCACACAGAAAAAGAAACTTATCATAAGATATCACTTATGAAGATCCTGTAAACATGGCTACACTTGAACTGAGTTAGGAAAGAGAACAGTGTCTCACATTTAGAAAACACTCTTATGCCTGCTTAAGGGGGAAGGAGAGGTGGGGTGATAAATAAAACCAGAGTTTGATATAAGCACAGGTACCGTTCCAAAAACCAACTATGGAATAGACAGGACCTACACCTTCCTCAGTGAAAGGGACTCAAAACGCCATATTTCCCGCAGAGGAATATATCTGACTAGTAAGAATCTTAAAACCTTTGTATTGATATCTCTCCGTAAGAGAATCAAGTGTGTCTAGACTGGCATAAACATGGCAACGAGAATCAGCTGAAACCCACTATAAAAAGGAATTTCAAAAACAAAACAAAAAAACTGGGAATTTCTTTACAATTCCTTCAGGGTCTCTGATGAAACCTGGAATGACCCTATCTACAACGACAGCTGGATGTGGCATAAGGCTGGACACTTGCGACTGAGAGGATTGGTGAGATTAGGTGAGCAAATGCAGACCCTTTAAAGCAATAATGCATGGCACACATTCCATGGGTCCCAACTCTCCAGGTTGAAGGGAATATTACTACAGTTATAACATGTACGAGAAACCTAGAGAACGGACACACTGTGAATACGAAAGGTTTCTAAAACTCAACGAATAGTCCCTCTCCTGTTGCTCCGGTTTGACTGTCCATCTGCTTTACTATCAATCTCCCAAATTGGAGAGACAGCAACTTTAACCTCCTGGTTCTCACAGGTTGCCAATTTGGCAGAGGATGAAAGGGAAGAGGGAGAACCAATGAGAGAGTAGCTGTTAGGCATTTGAAAGGGCACATATCACTCTAACTTCACGGCAGGAAGAAGAATTAACCAAAGTCTCAGCCCCCCACAGGGAACCAGCATAGGTCCTGAACCAAAATTTTGGACTTGCGGTCAGCTCACCAAAAACGAGTTGAAAAATGGAGCTCAGGGGCTCAGCAATTCACAAACTGGCCGAGTAATAAAGGACAACTATCGTCCAAAAATCTGTTGAGGGGAGGCAACGAGGCAGACTTGAAAGCGAGGCAGAATAGCAGGAAACAGATTTCAAGAGGTACGTTGTAATCGCCTTTAAAGCACAGGAAGAGGGTCCCAACTTCGACAATGATGCACTTGGCCAAAAAGGGCGTATGCCTTTTTTTCCTGAATATATACAGGAGAAAACGCATACGCCCTTTTTGGCCAAGCAAGCAAGCGGGCAATGAAAATCTGCACTACACAGAAGTATCACTTCCCACAGGCCAAAAGGAACATCCACAAAATGTGTAAAAACTAGAAAGGCAAGACAGGCCCTGGAGAACAGGGCGCCTTGTTATGCTGATGAGAGGGATGTAAATTGCCAACTGCCTCTCTGGAGGAGTACATTGTGTTCCCTAAAACAAGTAAAGAACAGAGCTTCAGAGCCAAGGGCACTTCCAGTCTAGGGAATATACCTTGGGAAAACTGAAAATCAATAAGACAGAGCCACCCCACAATTTAGGGCTGCACTGCTTACAAGGACCACAACTTGGGTACACCTTAAATATCCCAGGAAATATAAAAATGGTTCAAAAAATTGTGGTACTTACGTACGATGGAATATCCCTCAGCCATGAAATCAATGTCATAAGACCAGTAGCAGCAAAATGGGTGGATTCAGGTACGATGATTCTAAGTGAAATAAGTCACACAGAAAAAGAAACTTATCATAAGATATCCCTTATGAAGATCCTGTAAACATGGCTACACTTGAACTGAGTTAGGAAAGAGAACAGTGTCTCACATTTAGAAAACACTCTTATGCCTGCTTAAGGGGGAAGGAGAGGTGGGGTGATGCATAAAACCAGAGTTTGATATAAGCACAGGTACCGTTCCAAAAAAAACTATGGAATAGACAAGACCTACACCTTCCTCAGTGAAAGGGACTCAAAACGCCATATTTCCCGCAGACGAATATATCTGACTAGTAAGAATCTTAAAACCTTTGTATTGATATGTCTCCGTAAGGGAATCAAGTGTGTCTAGACTGGCATAAACATGGCAGCGAGAATCAGCTGAAACCCACTATAAAAAGGAATTTCAAAAACAAAACAAAAAAACTGGGAATTTCTTTACAATTCCTTCAGGGTCTCTGATGAAACCTGGAATGACCCTATCTACAACGACAGCTGGATGTGGCATAAGGCTGGACACTTGGGACTGAGAGGATTGGTGAGATTGGGTGAGCAAATGCAGACCCTTTAAAGCAATAATGCATGGCACCCATTCTATGGGTCCCAACTCTCCAGGTTGAAGGGAATATTACTACAGTTATAACATGTACGAGAAACCTAGAGAACGGACACACTGTGAATACGAAAGGTTTCTAAAACTCAACGAAGGGTCCCTCTCCTGGTGCTCTGGTTTGACTGTCCATCTGCTTTACTATCAATCTCCCAACTTGGAGAGACAGCCCCTTTAACCTCCTGGTTCGCACAGGTTGCCAATTTGGCAGAGGATGAAAGGGAAGAGGGAGAACCAATGAGAGAGTAGCTGTTAGGCATTTGAAAGGGCACATATCACTCTAACTTCACGGCAGGAAGAAGAATTAACCAAAGTCTCAGCCCCCCACTGGGAACCACCATAGGTCCTGAACCAAAATTTTGGACTTGCGGTCAGCTCACCAAAAACGAGTTGAAAAATGGAGCTCAGGGGCACAGCAATTCACAAACTGGCCGAGTAATAAAGGACAACTATCGTCCAAAAATTTGTTGAGGGAAGGCAACGAGGCGGACTTGAAAGCGAGGCAGAATAGCAGGAAACAGATTTCAAGAGGTACGTTGGAATCGCCTTTAAAGCACAGGAAGAGGGGCCCAACTTCGACAATGATGCACTTGGCCAAAAGGGCGTATGCGTTTTCTCCTGAATATATTCAGGAGAAAACGCATACGCCCATTTTGGCGAAGCAAGCAAGAGGGCAATGCAAATCTGCACTACAAAGAAGTATCACTTCCCACCGTTCAAAAGGGAAATCCACATAATATGTAAAAATCATAAAGGCAAGACAGGCCCTGGAAAACAGGGAGCCTTTTTATGCTGATGGGCGGTATGTAAATTGCCAACTGCCTCTCTGGAGGAGTGCATTGTGTTCCCTAAAACAAGTAAAGAACAGAGCTACAGAGCCAAGGGCACTTCCCGTCTAGGGAATATACCTTGGGAAAACTGAAAATCAATAAGACAGAGCCACCCCAAAATTTAGGGCTGCACTGCTTACAAGGACCTCAACTTGGGTACACCTTAAATATCCCAGGAAATATAAAAATGGTTCAAAAAATTGTGGTACTTACGTACGATGGAATATCCCTCAGCCATGAAATCAATGTCATAAGACCAGTAGCAGAAAACTGGGTGGATTCAGGTACGATGATTCTAAGTGAAATAAGTCACACAAAAAAGAAATTTATCATAAGATATCACTTATGAAGATCCTGTAAACATGGCTACACTTGAACTGAGTTAGGAAAGAGAACAGTGTCTCACATTTAGAAAACACTCTTATGCCTGCTTAAGGGGGAAGCAGAGGTGGGGTGATGCATAAAACCAAAGTTTGATATAAGCACAGGTACCGTTCCAAAAACCAACTATGGAATAGACAAGACCTACACCTTCCTCAGTGAAAGGGACACAAAACCCCATATTTCCCGCAGAGGAATATATCTGACTAGTAAGAATCTTAAAACCTATGTATTGAAATGTCTCCGTAAGGGAATCAAGTGTGTCTAGACTGGCATAAACATGGCAGCGAGAATCAGCTGAAACCCACTATAAAAAGGAATTTCAAAAACAAAACAAAAAAACTGGGAAATTCTTTACAATTCCTTCAGGGTCTCTGATGAACCCTGGAATGAACCTATGTACAACGACAGCTGGATGTGGCATAAGGATGGACACTTGGGACTGAGAGGATTGGTGAGATTGGGTGAGCAAATGCAGACCCTTTAAAGCAATAATGCATGGCACCCATTCCATGGGTCCCAACTCTCCAGGTTGAAGGGAATATTACTACAGTTATAACATGTACGAGAAACCTAGAGAACGGACACACTGTGAATATGAAAGGTTTCTAAAACTCAACGAATAGTCCCTCTCCTGGTGCTCCAGTTTGACTTTCCATCTGCTTTACTATCAATCTCCCAACGTGGAGAGACAGCCCCTTTAACCTCCTGGTGCGCACAGGTTTCCAATTTGGCAGAGGATGAAAGGGAAGAGGGAGAACCAATGAGAGAGTAGCTGTTAAGCATTTGGACGGGCACATATCACTCTAACTTCCCGGCAGGAAGTAGAATTAACCAAAGTCTCAGCCACCCACCGGGAACCAGTATAGGTCCTGAACCAAAATTTTGGACTTGCGGTCAGCTCACCATAAACGAGTTGAAAAATGGAGCTCAGGGGCACAGCAATTCACAAACTGGCCGAGTAATAAAGGACAACTATCGTCCAAAAATCTGTTGAGGGAAAGCAACGAGGCGGACTTGAAAGCGAGGCAGAATAGCAGGAAACAGATTTCAAGAGGTACGTTGGAATCACCTTTAAAGCACAGGAAGAGGGGCACAACTTTGACAATGATGCACTTGGCCAAAAAGGGCGTATGCGTTTTCTCCTGAATATATTCAGGAGAAAACACATACGCCCTTTTTGGCCAAGCAAGCAAGCGGGCAATGCAAATCTGCACTACAAAGAAGTATCACTTCCCACCGGTCAAAAGGGACATCCACAAAATGTGTAAAAACCAGAAAGGCAAGACAGGCCTTGGAGAACAGGGAGCCTTGTTATGCTGATGGGCGGGATGTAAATTGCCAACTGCCTCTCTGGAGGAGTACATTGTGTTCCCTAAAACAATTAAAGAAGAGAGCTACAGAGCCAAGGGCACTTCCATTCTAGGGAATATGCCTTGGGAAAACTGAAAATCAATAAGACAGAGCCACCCCAAAATTTAGGGCTGCACTGCTTACAAGGACCTCAATTTGGGTATGCCTTAAATATACCAGGAAATATAAAAATGGTTCAAAAAATTGTGGTAATTACATAAGACGGAATATCCCTCAGCCATGAAATCAATGTCATAAGACCAGTAGCAGCAAAATGGGTGGATTCAGGTACGATGATTCTAAGTGAAATAAGTCACAGAGAAAAAGAAACTTATCATAAGATCTCACTTATGAAGATCCTGTAAACATGGCTACACTTGAACTGAGTTAGGAAAGAGAACAGTGTCTCACATTTAGAAAACACTCTTATGCCTGCTTAAGGGGGAAGGAGAGGTGGGGTGATGCATAAAAACAGAGTTTGATATAAGCACAGGTACCGTTCCCAAAACCAACTATGGAATAGACAAGACCTACACCTTCCTCAGTGAAAGGGACTCAAAACCCGATATTTCCCGCAGAGGAATATATCTGACTAGTAAGAATCTTAAAACCTATGTATTGATATGTCTCCGTAAGGGAATCAAGTGTGTCTAGACTGGCATAAACATGGCAGCGAGAATCAGCTCAAACCCACTATAAAAAGGAATTTCAAAAACAAAACAAAAAAACTGGGAAATTCTTTACAATTCCTTCAGGGTCTCTGATGAAACCTGGAATGAACCTATGTACAACGACAGCTGGATGTGGCATAAGGATGGACACTTGGGTCTGAGAGGATTGGTGAGATTGGGTGAGCAAATGCAGACCCTTTAAAGCAATAATGTATGGCACCCATTCCATGGGTCCCAACTCTCCAGGTTGAAGGGAATATTACTACAGTTATAACATGTACGAGAAACCTAGAGAACGGACACACTGTGAATATGAAAGGTTTCTAAAACTCAACGAATAGTCCCTCTCCTGGTGCTCCGGTTTGACTTTCCATCTGTTTTACTATCAACCTCCCAACTTGGAGAGACAGCCCCTTTAACCTCCTGGTTCGCACAGGTTGCCAATTTGGCAGAGGATGAAAGGGAAGAGGGAGAACCAATGAGAGAGTAGCTGTTAGGCGTTTGGATGGGCACATATCACTGTAATTTCCCGGCAGGAAGAAGAATTAACCAAAGTCTCAGCCCCCCACCGGGAACCAGTATAGGTCCTGAACCAAAATTTTGGACTTGCGGTCAGCTCAGCAAAAACGAGTTGAAAAATGGAGCTCAGGGGCACAGCAATTCACAAACTGGCCAAGTAATAAAGGACAACTATCGTCCAAAAATCGGTTGAGGGAAGGCAACGAGGCAGCCTTGAAAGCGAGGCAGAATAGCAGGAAACAGATTTCAAGAGGTACGTTGGAATTGCCTTTAAAGCACAGGAAGAGGGGCACAACTTCGACAATGATGCACTTGGCCAAAAAGGGCGTATGCGTTTTCTCGTGAATATATTCAGGAGAAAATGCATACGCCCTTTTTGGCCAAGGAAGCACGAGGGCAATGCAAATATGCACTACAAAGAAGTATCACTTCCCACCGGTCAAAAGGGACATCCACAAAATGTGTAAAAACCAGAAAGGCAAGACAGGCCCTGGAGAACAGGGAGCCTTGTTATGCTGATGGGCAGGATGTAAATTGCCAACTGCCTCTCTGGAGGAGTGCATTGTGTTCCCTAAAACAAGTAAAGAACAGAGCTACAGAGCCAAGGGCACTTCCAGTCTAGGGAATATACCTTGGGAAAACTGAAAATCAATAAGACAGAGCCACACCAAAATTTAGGGCTGCACTGCTTACAAGGACCTCAACTTGGGTACACCTTAAATATCCCAGGAAATATAAAAATGGTTCAAAAAATTGTGGTACTTACGTACGATGGAATATCCCTCAGCCATGAAATCAATGTCATAAGACCAGTAGCAGCAAAATGGGTGGATTCAGGTATGATGATTCTAAGTGAAATAAGTCACACAGAAAAAGAAACTTATCATAAGATATCACTTATGAAGATCCTGTAAACATGGCTACACTTGAACTGAGTTAGGAAAGAGAACAGTGGCTCACATTTAGAAAACACTCTTATGCCTGCTTAAGGGGGAAGGAGAGGTGGGGTGATGCATAAAACCAGAGTTTGATATAAGCACAGGTACCGTTCCAAAAACCAACTATGGAATAGACAACACCTACACCTTCCTCAGTGAAAGGGACTCAAAACCCCATATTTCCCGCAGAGGATTATATCTGACTAGTAAGAATCTTAAAACCTATGGATTGATATGTCTCCGTAAGGGAATCAAGAGTGTCTAGACTGGCATAAACATGGCAGCGAGAATCAGCTCAAACCCACTATAAAAAGGAATTTCAAAAACAAAACAAAAAAACTGGGAAATTCTTTACAATTCCTTCAGGGTCTCTGATGAAACCTGGAATGACCCTATCTACAATGACAGCAGGATGTGGCAAAAGGAGGGACACTTGGGACTGAGACGATTGGTGATATTGGGTGAGCAAATGCAGACCCTTTAAAGCAATAATGCATGGCACCCATTCCATGGGTCCCAACTCTCCAGGTTGAAGGGAATATTACTAGAGCTATAACATGTACGGGAAACCTAGAGAACAGACACACTGTGAATACGAAAGGTTTCTAAAACTCAACGAATAGTCCCTATCCTGGTGCTCCGGTTTGACTTTCCATCTGCTTTACTATCAACCTCCCAACTTGGAGAGACAGCCCCTTTAACCTCCTGGTTCGCACAGGTTTCCAATTTGGCAGAGGATGAAAGGGAAGAGGGAGAACCAATGAGAGAGTAGCTGTTAGGCATTTGGACGGGCACATATCACTGTAATTTCCCGGCAGGAAGAAGAATTAACCAAAGTCTCAGCCACTCACCGGGAACCAGTATAGGTCCTGAACCAAAATTTTGTCCTTGCGGTCAGCTCACCAAAAACGAGTTGAAAAATGGAGCTCAGGGGCACAGCAATTCACAAACTGGCCGAGTAATAAAGGACAACTATCATCCAAAAATCTGTTGAGGGAAGGCAACTAGGCGGACTTGAAAGCGAAACAGAATAGCAGGAAACAGATTTCAAGAGGTACGTTGGAATCGCCTTTAAAGCACAGGAAGAGGGGCCCAACTTCGACAATGATGCACTTGGCCAAAAAGGGCGTATGCCTTTTTTTCCTGAATATATACAGGAGAAAACGCATATGCCCTTTTTGGCCAAGCAAGCCAGCGGGCAATGAAAATCTGCACTACAAAGAAGTATCACTTCCCCCAGGCCAAAAGGGGCATCCACAAAATGTGTAAAAACTAGAAAGGCAAGACAGGCCCTGGAGAACAGGGCGCCTTGTTATGCTGATGGGCGGGATGTAAATTGCCAACTGCCTCTCTGGAGGAGTACATTGTGTTCCCTAAAACAAGTAAAGAACAGAGCTACAGAGCCAAGGGCACTTCCAGTCTAGGGAATATACCTTGGGAAAACTGAAAAACAATAAGACAGAGCCACCCCACAATTTAGGGCTGCACTGCTTACAAGGACCTCAACTTGGGTACACCTTAAATATCCCAGGAAATATAAAAATGGTTCAAAAAATTGTGGTACTTACGTACGATGGAATATCCCTCAGCCATGAAATCAATGTCATAAGACCAGTAGCAGCAAACTGGGTGGATTCAGGTACGATGATTCTAAGTGAAATAAGTCACACAGAAAAAGAAACTTATCATAAGACATCACTTATGAAGATCCTGTAAACATGGCTACACTTGAACTGAGTTAGGAAAGAGAAGAGTGTCTCACATTTAGAAAACACTCTTATGCCTGCTTAAGGGGGAAGGAGAGGTGGGGTGATGCATAAAACCAGAGTTTGATATAAGCACAGGTACCGTTCCAAAAACCAACTATGGAATAGACAGGACCTACACCTTCCTCAGTGAAAGGGACTCAAAACGCCATATTTCCTGCAGAGGAATATATCTGACTACTAAGAATCTTAAAACCTTTGTATTGATATGTCTCCGTAAGGGAATCAAGTGTGTCTAGACTGGCATAAACATGGCAGCGAGAATCAGCTGAAACCCACTATAAAAAGGAATTTCAAAAACAAAACAAAAAACTGGGAATTTCTTTACAATTCCTTCAGGGTCTCTGATGAAACCTGGAATGACCCTATCTACAACGACAGCTGGATGTGGCATAAGGCTGGACACTTGGGACTGAGAGGATTGGTGAGATTGGGTGAGCAAATGCAGACCCTTTAAAGCAATAATGCATGGCACCCATTCTATGGGTCCCAACTCTCCAGGTTGAAGGGAATATTACAACAGTTATAACATGTACGAGAAACCTAGAGAACGGACACACTGTGAATACGAAAGGTTTCTAAAACTCAACGAATAGTCCCTCTCCTGGTGCTCTGGTTTGACTGTCCATCTGCTTTACTATCAATCTCCCAACTTGGAGAGACAGCCCCTTTAACCTCCTGGTTCGCACAGGTTGCCAATTTGGCAGAGGATGAAAGGGAAGAGGGAGAACCAATGAGAGAGTAGCTGTTAGGCATTTGAAAGGGCACATATCACTCTAACTTCACGGCAGGAAGAAGAATTAACCAAAGTCTCAGCCCCCCACTGGGAACCAGCATAGGTCCTGAACCAAAATTTTGGACTTGCGGTCAGCTCACCAAAAACGAGTTGAAAAATGGAGCTCAGGGGCACAGCAATTCACAAACTGGCCGAGTAATAAAGGACAACTATCGTCCAAAAATCTGTTGAGGGAAGGCAACGAGGCGGACTTGAAAGCGAGGCAGAATAGCAGGAAACAGATTTCAAGAGGTACGTTGGAATCGCCTTTAAAGCACAGGAAGAGGGGCCCAACTTCGACAATGATGCACTTGGCCAAAAAGGGCGTATGCGTTTTCTCCTGAATATATTCAGGAGAAAACGCATACGCCCATTTTGGCGAAGCAAGCAAGAGGGCAATGCAAATCTGCACTACAAAGAAGTATCACTTCCCACCGTTCAAAAGGGAAATCCAAATAATGTGTAAAAATCATAAAGGCAAGACAGGCCCTGGAAAACAGGGAGCCTTTTTATGCTGATGGGCGGTATGTAAATTGCCAACTGACTCTCTGGAGGAGTGCATTGTGTTCCCTAAAACAAATAAAGAACAGAGCTACAGAGCCAAGGGCACTTCCAGTCTAGGGAATATACCTTGGGAAAACTGAAAATCAATAAGACAGAGCCACCCCAAAATTTAGGGCTGCACTTCTTACAAGGACCTCAACTTGGGTACACCTTAAATATCCCAGGAAATATAAAAATGGTTCAAAAAATTGTGGTACTTACGTACGATGGAATATCCCTCAGCCATGAAATCAATGTCATAAGACCAGTAGCAGAAAACTGGGTGGATTCAGGTACGATGATTCTAAGTGAAATAAGTCACACAGAAAAAGAAATTTATCATAAGATATCACTTATGAAGATCCTGTAAATATGGCTACACTTGAACTGAGTTAGGAAAGAGAAGAGTGTCTCACATTTAGAAAACACTCTTATGCCTGCTTAAGGGGGAAGGAGAGGTGGGGTGATGCATAAAACCAGAGTTTGATATAAGCACAGGTACCGTTCCCAAAACCAACTATGGAATAGAAAAGACCTACACCTTCCTCAGTGAAAGGGACTCAAAACGCCATATTTCCCGCAGAGGAATATATCTGACTAGTAAGAATTTTAAAACCTATGTATTGATATGTCTCCGTAAGGGAATCAATTGTGTCTAGACTGGCATAAACATGGCAGCGAGAATCAGCTCAAACCCACTATAAAAAGGAATTTCCAAAACAATACAAAAAAACTGGGAAATTCTTTACAATTCCTTCAGGGTCTCTGATGAAACCTGGAATGAACCTATGTACAACGGCAGCTGGATGTGGCATAAGGATGGACACTTGGGACTGAGAGGATTGGTGAGATTGGGTGAGCAAATGCAGACCCTTTAAAGCAATAATGCATGGCACCCATTCCATGGGTCCCAAATCTCCAGGTTGAAGGGAATATTACTACAGCTATAACATGTACGGGAAACCTAGGGAACGTACACACTGTGAATACGAAAGGTTTCTAAAACTCAACGAATAGTCCCTCTCCTGGTGCTCCGGTTTGACTTTCCATCTGCTTTACTATCAACCACCCATCTTGGAGAGACAGCCCCTTTAACCTCCTGGTTCGCACAGGTTTCCAATTTGGCAGAGGATGAAATGGAAGAGGGAGAACCAATGAGAGAGTAGCTGTTAGGCATTTGGACGGGCACATATCACTCTAACTTCCCGGCAGGAAGAAGAATTAAGCAAAGTATAAGCCCCCCACCGGGAACCAGCATAGGTCCTGAACTAAAATTTTGGACTTGCGGTCAGCTCACCAAAAACGAGTTGAAAAATGGAGCTCAGGGGCACAGCAATTCACAAACTGGCTGAGTAATAAAGGACAACTATCATCCAAAAATCTGTTGAGGGAAGGCAACGAGGCGGACTTGAAAGCGAAACAGAATAGCAGGAAACAGATTTCAAGAGGTACGTTGGAATCGCCTTTAAAGCACAGGAAGAGGGGCCCAACTTCGACAATGATGCACTTGTCCAAAAAGGGCGTATGTCTTTTTTTCCTGAATATATACAGGAGAAAACGCATACGCCCTTTTTGGCCAAGCAAGCAAGCGGGCAATGAAAATCTGCACTACACAGAAGTATCACTTCCCACATGCCAAAAGGAACATCCACAAAATGTGTAAAAACTAGAAAGGCAAGACAGGCCCTGGAGAACAGGGCGCCTTGTTATGCTGATGAGAGGGATGTAATTTGCCAACTGCCTCTCTGGAGGAGTACATTGTGTTCCCTAAAACAAGTAAAGAACAGAGCTACAGAGCCAAGGGCACTTCCAGTCTAGGGAATATACCTTGGGAAAACTGAAAATCAATAAGACAGAGCCTCCCCACAATTTAGGGCTGCACTGCTTACAAGGACCACAACTTGGGTACACCTTAAATATCCCAGGAAATATAAAAATGGTTCAAAAAATTGTGGTACTTACGTACGATGGAATATCCCTCAGCCATGAAATCAATGTCATAAGACCAGTAGCAGCAAAATGGGTGGATTCAGGTACGATGATTCTAAGTGAAATAAGTCACACAAAAAAAGAAACTTATCATAAGATATCACTTATGAAGATCCTGTAAACATGGCTACACTTGAACTGAGTTAGGAAAGAGAAGAGTGTCTCACATTTAGAAAACACTCTTATGCCTGCTTAAGGGGGAAGGAGAGGTGGGGTGATGCATAAAACCAGAGTTTGATATAAGCACAGGTACCGTTCCAAAAACCAACTATGGAATAGACAAGACCTACACCTTCCTCAGTGAAAGGGACTCAAAACGCCATATTTCCCGCAGAGGAATATATCTGACTAGTAAGAATCTTAAAACCTTTGTATTGATATGTCTCCATAAGGGAATCAAGTGTGTCTAGACTGGCATAAACATGGCAGCGAGAATCAGCTGAAACCCACTATAAAAAGGAATTTCAAAAACAAAACAAAAAAACTGGGAATTTCTTTACAATTCCTTCAGGGTCTCTGATGAAACCTGGAATGACCCTATCTACAACGACAGCTGGATGTGGCATAAGGCTGGACACTTGGGACTGAGAGGATTGGTGAGATTGGGTGAGCAAATGCAGACCCTTTAAAGCAATAATGCATGGCACCCATTCTATGGGTCCCAACTCTCCAGGTTGAAGGGAATATTACAACAGTTATAACATGTACGAGAAACCTAGAGAACGGACACACTGTGAATACGAAAGGTTTCTAAAACTCAACGAATAGTCCCTCTCCTGGTGCTCTGGTTTGACTGTCCATCTGCTTTACTATCAATCTCCCAACTTGGAGAGACAGCCCCTTTAACCTCCTGGTTCGCACAGGTTGCCAATTTGGCAGAGGATGAAAGGGAAGAGGGAGAACCAATGAGAGAGTAGCTGTTAGGCATTTGAAAGGGCACATATCACTCTAACTTCACATCAGGAAGAAGAATTAACCAAAGTCTCAGCCCCCCACTGGGAACCAGCATAGGTCCTGAACCAAAATTTTGGACTTGCGGTCAGCTCACCAAAAACGAGTTGAAAAATGGAGCTCAGGGGCACAGCAATTCACAAACTGGCCGAGTAATAAAGGACAACTATCGTCCAAAAATCTGTTGAGGGAAGGCAACGAGGCGGACTTGAAAGCGAGGCAGAATAGCAGGAAACAGATTTCAAGAGGTACGTTGGAATCGCCTTTAAAGCACAGGAAGAGGGGCCCAACTTCGACAATGATGCACTTGGCCAAAAAGGGCGTATGCGTTTTCTCCTGAATATATTCAGGAGAAAACGCATACGCCCATTTTGGCGAAGCAAGCAAGAGGGCAATGCAAATCTGCACTACAAAGAAGTATCACTTCCCACCGTTCAAAAGGGAAATCCACATAATGTGTAAAAATCATAAAGGCAAGACAGGCCCTGGAAAACAGGGAGCCTTTTTATGCTGATGGGCGGTATGTAAATTGCCAACTGCCTCTCTGGAGGAGTGCATTGTGTTCCCTAAAACAAATAAAGAACAGAGCTACAGAGCCAAGGGCACTTCCAGTCTAGGGAATATACCTTGGGAAAACTGAAAATCAATAAGACAGAGCCACCCCAAAATTTAGGGCTGCACTGCTTACAAGGACCTCAACTTGGGTACACCTTAAATATCCCAGGAAATATAAAAATGGTTCAAAAAATTGTGGTACTTACGTAAGATGGAATATCCCTCAGCCATGAAATCAATGTCATAAGACCAGTAGCAGAAAACTGGGTGGATTCAGGTACGATGATTCTAAGTGAAATAAGTCACACAGAAAAAGAAATTTATCATAAGATATCACTTATGAAGATCCTGTAAACATGGCTACACTTGAACTGAGTTAGGAAAGAGAAGAGTGTCTCACATTTAGAAAACACTCTTATGCCTGCTTAAGGGGGAAGGAGAGGTGAGGTGATGCATAAAACCAGAGTTTGATATAAGCACAGGTACCGTTCCCAAAACCAACTATGGAATAGAAAAGACCTACACCTTCCTCAGTGAAAGGGACTCAAAACCCCATATTTTCCGCAGAGGAATATATCTGACTAGTAAGAATCTTAAAACCTATGTATTGATATGTCTCCGTAAGGGAATCAAGTGTGTCTAGACTGGCATAAACATGGCAGCGAGAATCAGCTCAAACCCACTATAAAAAGGAATTTCAAAAACAAAACAAAAAAACTGGGAAATTCTTTACAATTCCTTCAGGGTCTCTGATGAAACCTGGAATGAACCTATGTACAACGACAGCTGGATGTGGCATAAGGATGGACACTTGGGACTGAGAGGATTGGTGAGATTGGGTGAGCAAATGCAGACCCTTTAAAGCAATAATGCATGGCACCCATTCCATGGGTCCCAACTCTCCAGGTTGAAGGGAATATTACTACAGTTATAACATGTACGAGAAACCTAGAGAACGGACACACTGTGAATATGAAAGGTTTCTAAAACTCAACGAATAGTCCCTCTCCTGGTGCTCCGGTTTGACTTTCCATCTGCTTTACTATCAATCTCCCAACTTGGAGAGACAGCCCCTTTAACCTCCTGGTGCGCACAGGTTTCCAATTTGGCAGAGGATGAAAGGGAAGAGGGAGAACCAATGAGAGAGTAGCTGTTAAGCATTTGGACGGGCACATATCACTCTAACTTCCCGGCAGGAAGTAGAATTAACCAAAGTCTCAGCAACCCATCGGGAACCAGTATAGGTCCTGAACCAAAATTTTGGACTTGCAGTCAGCTCACCATAAACGAGTTGAAAAATGGAGCTCAGGGGCACAGCAATTCACAAACTGGCCGAGTAATAAAGGACAACTATCATCCAAAAATCTGTTGAGGGAAAGCAACGAGGCGGACTTGAAAGCGAAACAGAATAGCAGGAAACAGATTTCAAGAGGTACGTTGGAATCGCCTTTAAAGCACAGGAAGAGGGGCCCAACTTCGACAATGATGCACTTGTCCAAAAAGGGCGTATGTCTTTTTTTCCTGAATATATACAGGAGAAAACGCATACGCCCTTTTTGGCCAAGCAAGCAAGCGGGCAATGAAAATCTGCACTACACAGAAGTATCACTTCCCACATGCCAAAAGGAACATCCACAAAATGTGTAAAAACTAGAAAGGCAAGACAGGCCCTGGAGAACAGGGCGCCTTGTTATGCTGATGAGAGGGATGTAAATTGCCAACTGCCTCTCTGGAGGAGTACATTGTGTTCCCTAAAACAAGTAAAGAACAGAGCTACAGAGCCAAGGGCACTTCCAGTCTAGGGAATATACCTTGGGAAAACTGAAAATCAATAAGACAGAGCCACCCCACAATTTAGGGCTGCACTGCTTACAAGGACCACAACTTGGGTACACCTTAAATATCCCAGGAAATATAAAAATGGTTCAAAAAATTGTGGTACTTACGTACGATGGAATATCCCTCAGCCATGAAATCAATGTCATAAGACCAGTAGCAGCAAAATGGGTGGATTCAGGTACGATGATTCTAAGTGAAATAAGTCACACAGAAAAAGAAACTTATCATAAGATATCACTTATGAAGATCCTGTAAACATGGCTACACTTGAACTGAGTTAGGAAAGAGAACAGTGTCTCACATTTAGAAAACACTCTTATGCCTGCTTAAGGGGGAAGGAGAGGTGGGGTGATGCATAAAACCAGAGTTTGATATAAGCACAGGTACCGTTCCAAAAACCAACTATGGAATAGACAAGACCTACACCTTCCTCAGTGAAAGGGACTCAAAACGCCATATTTCCCGCAGAGGAATATATCTGACTAGTAAGAATCTTAAAACCTTTGTATTGATATGTCTCCGTAAGGGAATCAAGTGTGTCTAGACTGGCATAAACATGGCAGCGAGAATCAGCTGAAACCCACTATAAAAAGGAATTTCAAAAACAAAACAAAAAAACTGGGAATTTCTTTACAATTCCTTCAGGGTCTCTGATGAAACCTGGAATGACCCTATCTACAACGACAGCTGGATGTGGCATAAGGCTGGACACTTGGGACTGAGAGGATTGGTGAGATTGGGTGAGCAAATGCAGACCCTTTAAAGCAATAATGCATGGCACCCATTCTATGGGTCCCAACTCTCCAGGTTGAAGGGAATATTACAACAGTTATAACATGTACGAGAAACCTAGAGAACGGACACACTGTGAATACGAAAGGTTTCTAAAACTCAACGAAGAGTCCCTCTCCTGGTGCTCTGGTTTGACTGTCCATCTGCTTTACTATCAATCTCCCAACTTGGAGAGACAGCCCCTTTAACCTCCTGGTTCGCACAGGTTGCCAATTTGGCAGAGGATGAAAGGGAAGAGGGAGAACCAATGAGAGAGTAGCTGTTAGGCATTTGAAAGGGCACATATCACTCTAACTTCACGTCAGGAAGAAGAATTAACCAAAGTCTCAGCCCCGCACTGGGAACCAGCATAGGTCCTGAACCAAAATTTTGGACTTGCGGTCAGCTCACCAAAAACGAGTTGAAAAATGGAGCTCAGGGGCACAGCAATTCACAAACTGGCCGAGTAATAAAGGACAACTATCGTCCAAAAATCTGTTGAGGGAAGGCAACGAGGCGGACTTGAAAGCGAGGCAGAATAGCAGGAAACAGATTTCAAGAGGTACGTTGGAATCGCCTTTAAAGCACAGGAAGAGGGGCACAACTTCGACAATGATGCACTTGGCCAAAAAGTGCGTATGCGTTTTCTCCTGAATATATTCAGGAGAAAACGCATACGCCCATTTTGGCGAAGCAAGCAAGAGGGCAATGCAAATCTGCACTACAAAGAAGTATCACTTCCCACCGTTCAAAAGGGAAATCCACATAATGTGTAAAAATCATAAAGGCAAGACAGGCCCTGGAAAACAGGGAGCCTTTTTATGCTGATGGGCAGTATGTAAATTGCCAACTGCCTCTCTGGAGGAGTGCATTGTGTTCCCTAAAACAAATAAAGAACAGAGCTACAGAGCCAAGGGCACTTCCAGTCTAGGGAATATACCTTGGGAAAACTGAAAATCAATAAGACAGAGCCACCCCAAAATTTAGGGCTGCACTGCTTACAAGGACCTCAACTTGGGTACACCTTAAATATCCCAGGAAATATAAAAATGGTTCAAAAAATTGTGGTACTTACGTAAGATGGAATATCCCTCAGCCATGAAATCAATGTCATAAGACCAGTAGCAGAAAACTGGGTGGATTCAGGTACGATGATTCTAAGTGAAATAAGTCACACAGAAAAAGAAATTTATCATAAGATATCACTTATGAAGATCCTGTAAACATGGCTACACTTGAACTGAGTTAGGAAAGAGAAGAGTGTCTCACATTTAGAAAACACTCTTATGCCTGCTTAAGGGGGAAGGAGAGGTGAGGTGATGCATAAAACCAGAGTTTGATATAAGCACAGGTACCGTTCCCAAAACCAACTATGGAATAGAAAAGACCTACACCTTCCTCAGTGAAAGGGACTCAAAACCCCATATTTTCCGCAGAGGAATATATCTGACTAGTAAGAATCTTAAAACCTATGTATTGATATGTCTCCGTAAGGGAATCAAGTGTGTCTAGACTGGCATAAACATGGCAGCGAGAATCAGCTCAAACCCACTATAAAAAGGAATTTCAAAAACAAAACAAAAAAACTGGGAAATTCTTTACAATTCCTTCAGGGTCTCTGATGAAACCTGGAATGAACCTATGTACAACGACAGCTGGATGTGGCATAAGGATGGACACTTGGGACTGAGAGGATTGGTGAGATTGGGTGAGCAAATGCAGACCCTTTAAAGCAATAATGCATGGCACCCATTCCATGGGTCCCAACTCTCCAGGTTGAAGGGAATATTACTACAGTTATAACATGTACGAGAAACCTAGAGAACGGACACACTGTGAATATGAAAGGTTTCTAAAACTCAACGAATAGTCCCTCTCCTGGTGCTCCGGTTTGACTTTCCATCTGCTTTACTATCAATCTCCCAACTTGGAGAGACAGCCCCTTTAACCTCCTGGTGCGCACAGGTTTCCAATTTGGCAGAGGATGAAAGGGAAGAGGGAGAACCAATGAGAGAGTAGCTGTTAAGCATTTGGACGGGCACATATCACTCTAACTTCCCGGCAGGAAGTAGAATTAACCAAAGTCTCAGCAACCCATCGGGAACCAGTATAGGTCCTGAACCAAAATTTTGGACTTGCAGTCAGCTCACCATAAACGAGTTGAAAAATGGAGCTCAGGGGCACAGCAATTCACAAACTGGCCGAGTAATAAAGGACAACTATCATCCAAAAATCTGTTGAGGGAAAGCAACGAGGCGGACTTGAAAGCGAAACAGAATAGCAGGAAACAGATTTCAAGAGGTACGTTGGAATCGCCTTTAAAGCACAGGAAGAGGGGCCCAACTTCGACAATGATGCACTTGTCCAAAAAGGGCGTATGTCTTTTTTTCCTGAATATATACAGGAGAAAACGCATACGCCCTTTTTGGCCAAGCAAGCAAGCGGGCAATGAAAATCTGCACTACACAGAAGTATCACTTCCCACATGCCAAAAGGAACATCCACAAAATGTGTAAAAACTAGAAAGGCAAGACAGGCCCTGGAGAACAGGGCGCCTTGTTATGCTGATGAGAGGGATGTAAATTGCCAACTGCCTCTCTGGAGGAGTACATTGTGTTCCCTAAAACAAGTAAAGAACAGAGCTACAGAGCCAAGGGCACTTCCAGTCTAGGGAATATACCTTGGGAAAACTGAAAATCAATAAGACAGAGCCACCCCACAATTTAGGGCTGCACTGCTTACAAGGACCACAACTTGGGTACACCTTAAATATCCCAGGAAATATAAAAATGGTTCAAAAAATTGTGGTACTTACGTACGATGGAATATCCCTCAGCCATGAAATCAATGTCATAAGACCAGTAGCAGCAAAATGGGTGGATTCAGGTACGATGATTCTAAGTGAAATAAGTCACACAGAAAAAGAAACTTATCATAAGATATCACTTATGAAGATCCTGTAAACATGGCTACACTTGAACTGAGTTAGGAAAGAGAACAGTGTCTCACATTTAGAAAACACTCTTATGCCTGCTTAAGGGGGAAGGAGAGGTGGGGTGATGCATAAAACCAGAGTTTGATATAAGCACAGGTACCGTTCCAAAAACCAACTATGGAATAGACAAGACCTACACCTTCCTCAGTGAAAGGGACTCAAAACGCCATATTTCCCGCAGAGGAATATATCTGACTAGTAAGAATCTTAAAACCTTTGTATTGATATGTCTCCGTAAGGGAATCAAGTGTGTCTAGACTGGCATAAACATGGCAGCGAGAATCAGCTGAAACCCACTATAAAAAGGAATTTCAAAAACAAAACAAAAAAACTGGGAATTTCTTTACAATTCCTTCAGGGTCTCTGATGAAACCTGGAATGACCCTATCTACAACGACAGCTGGATGTGGCATAAGGCTGGACACTTGGGACTGAGAGGATTGGTGAGATTGGGTGAGCAAATGCAGACCCTTTAAAGCAATAATGCATGGCACCCATTCTATGGGTCCCAACTCTCCAGGTTGAAGGGAATATTACAACAGTTATAACATGTACGAGAAACCTAGAGAACGGACACACTGTGAATACGAAAGGTTTCTAAAACTCAACGAAGAGTCCCTCTCCTGGTGCTCTGGTTTGACTGTCCATCTGCTTTACTATCAATCTCCCAACTTGGAGAGACAGCCCCTTTAACCTCCTGGTTCGCACAGGTTGCCAATTTGGCAGAGGATGAAAGGGAAGAGGGAGAACCAATGAGAGAGTAGCTGTTAGGCATTTGAAAGGGCACATATCACTCTAACTTCACGTCAGGAAGAAGAATTAACCAAAGTCTCAGCCCCGCACTGGGAACCAGCATAGGTCCTGAACCAAAATTTTGGACTTGCGGTCAGCTCACCAAAAACGAGTTGAAAAATGGAGCTCAGGGGCACAGCAATTCACAAACTGGCCGAGTAATAAAGGACAACTATCGTCCAAAAATCTGTTGAGGGAAGGCAACGAGGCGGACTTGAAAGCGAGGCAGAATAGCAGGAAACAGATTTCAAGAGGTACGTTGGAATCGCCTTTAAAGCACAGGAAGAGGGGCACAACTTCGACAATGATGCACTTGGCCAAAAAGTGCGTATGCGTTTTCTCCTGAATATATTCAGGAGAAAACGCATACGCCCATTTTGGCGAAGCAAGCAAGAGGGCAATGCAAATCTGCACTACAAAGAAGTATCACTTCCCACCGTTCAAAAGGGAAATCCACATAATGTGTAAAAATCATAAAGGCAAGACAGGCCCTGGAAAACAGGGAGCCTTTTTATGCTGATGGGCAGTATGTAAATTGCCAACTGCCTCTCTGGAGGAGTGCATTGTGTTCCCTAAAACAAATAAAGAACAGAGCTACAGAGCCAAGGGCACTTCCAGTCTAGGGAATATACCTTGGGAAAACTGAAAATCAATAAGACAGAGCCACCCCAAAATTTAGGGCTGCACTGCTTACAAGGACCTCAACTTGGGTACACCTTAAATATCCCAGGAAATATAAAAATGGTTCAAAAAATTGTGGTACTTACGTACGATGGAATATCCCTCATCCATGAAATCAATGTCATAAGACCAGTAGCAGAAAACTGGGTGGATTCAGGTACGATGATTCTAAGTGAAATAAGTCACACAGAAAAAGAAATTTATCATAAGATATCACTTATGAAAATCCTGTAAACATGGCTACACTTGAACTGAGTTAGGAAAGAGAAGAGTGTCTCACATTTAGAAAACACTCTTATGCCTGCTTAAGGGGGAAGGAGAGGTGAGGTGATGCATAAAACCAGAGTTTGATATAAGCACAGGTACCGTTCCCAAAACCAACTATGGAATAGAAAAGACCTACACCTTCCTCAGTGAAAGGGACTCAAAACCCCATATTACCCGCAGAGGAATATATCTGACAAGTAAGAATCTTAAAACCTATGTATTGATATGTCTCCGTAAGGGAATCAAGTGTGTCTAGACTGGCATAAACATGGCAGCGAGAATCAGCTCAAACCCACTATAAAAAGGAATTTCAAAAACAAAACAAAAAAACTGGGAAATTCTTTACAATTCCTTCAGGGTCTCTGATGAAACCTGGAATGAACCTATGTACAACGACAGCTGGATGTGGCATAAGGCTGGACACTTGGGACTGAGAGGATTGGTGAGATTGGGTGAGCAAATGCAGACCCTTTAAAGCAATAATGCATGGCACCCATTCCATGGGTCCCAACTCTCCAGGTTGAAGGGAATATTACTACAGTTATAACATGTACGAGAAACCTAGAGAACGGACACACTGTGAATATGAAAGGTTTCTAAAACTCAACGAATAGTCCCTCTCCTGGTGCTCCGGTTTGACTTTCCATCTGCTTTACTATCAATCTCCCAACTTGGAGAGACAGCCCCTTTCACCTCCTGGTGCGCACAGGTTTCCAATTTGGCAGAGGATGAAAGGGAAGAGGGAGAACCAATGAGAGAGTAGCTGTTAAGCATTTGGACGGGCACATATCACTCTAACTTCCCGGCAGGAAGTAGAATTAACCAAAGTCTCAGCAACCCATCGGGAACCAGTATAGGTCCTGAACCAAAATTTTGGACTTGCAGTCAGCTCACCATAAACGAGTTGAAAAATGGAGCTCAGGGGCACAGCAATTCACAAACTGGCCGAGTAATAAAGGACAACTATCGTCCAAAAATCTGTTGAGGGAAGGCAACGAGGCGGACTTGAAAGCGAGGCAGAATAGCAGGAAACAGATTTCAAGAGGTACGTTGGAATCGCCTTTAAAGCACAGGAAGAGGGGCACAACTTTGACAATGATGCACTTGGCCAAAAAGGGCGTATGCGTTTTCTCCTGAATATATTCAGGAGAAAACGCATACGCCCTTTTTGGCCAAGCAAGCAAGCGGGCAATGCAAATCTGCACTACAAAGAAGTATCACTTCCCACCGGTCAAAAGGGACATCCACAAAATGTGTAAAAACCAGAAAGGCAAGACAGGCCCTGGAGAACAGGGAGCCTTGTTATGCTGATGGGCGGGATGTAAATTGCCAACTGCCTCTCTGGAGGAGTACATTGTGTTCCCTAAAACAATTAAAGAAGAGAGCTACAGAGCCAAGGGCACTTCCATTCTAGGGAATATACCTTGGGAAAACTGAAAATCAATAAGACAGAGCCACCCCAAAATTTAGGGCTGCACTGCTTACAAGGACCTCAACTTGGGTACACCTTAAATATCCCAGGAAATATAAAAATGGTTCAAAAAATTGTGGTACTTACATACGATGGAATATCCCTCAGCCATGAAATCAATGTCATAAGACCAGTAGCAGCAAAATGGGTGGATTCAGGTACGATGATTGTAAGTGAAATAAGTCACACAGAAAAAGAAACTTATCATAAGGTATCACTTATGAAGATCCTGTAAACATGGCTACACTTGAACTGAGTTAGGAAAGAGAACAGTGTCTCACATTTAGAAAACACTCTTATGCCTGATTAAGGGGGAAGGAGAGGTGGGGTGATG
Organism: Hyperoodon ampullatus; assembly: GCF_949752795.1. NCBI lineage: Eukaryota > Metazoa > Chordata > Mammalia > Artiodactyla > Ziphiidae > Hyperoodon > Hyperoodon ampullatus. The sequence continues at coordinate 150,600 of NW_027641085.1, forward strand.
CATAAAACCAGAGTTTGATATAAGCACAGGTACCGTTCCCAAAACCAACTATGGAATAGACAAGACCTACACCTTCCTCAGTGAAAGGGACTCAAAACCCCATATTTCCCACAGAGGAATATATCTGACTAGTAAAAATCTTAAAACTTATGTATTGATATGTCTCCGTAAGGGAATCAAGTGTGTCTAGACTGGCATAAACATGGCAGCGAGAATCAGCTCAAACCCACTATAAAAAGGAATTTCAAAAACAAAACAAAAAATCTGGGAAATTCTTTACAATTCCTTCAGGGTCTCTGATGAAACCTGGAATGAACCTATGTACAACGACAGCTGGATGTGGCATAAGGATGGACACTTGGGTCTGAGAGGATTGGTGAGATTGGGTGAGGAAATGCAGACCCTTTAAAGCAATAATGCATGGCACCCATTCCATGGGTCCCAACTCTCCAGGTTGAAGGGAATATTACTACAGTTATAACATGTACGAGAAACCTAGAGAACGGACAAACTGTGAATATGAAAGGTTTCTAAAACTCAATGAATAGTCCCTCTCCTGGTGCTCTGGTTTGACTTTCCATCTGCTTTACAATCAATCTCCAAACTTGGAGAGACAGCCCCTTTAACCTCCTGGTTCGCACAGGTTTCCAATTTGGCAGAGGATGAACGGGAAGAGGGAGAACCAATGAGAGAGTAGCTGTTAGGCATTTGGACGGGCACATATCACTCTAACTTCCCGGCAGGAAGAAGAATTAACCACAGTCTCAGTGCCCCACCGGGAACCAGTATAGGTCCTGAACCAAAATTTTGGACTTGCGGTCAGCTCACCAAAAACGAGTTGAAAAATGGAGCTCAGGGACACAGCAATTCACAAACTGGCCGAGTAATAAAGGACAACTATCGTCCAAAAATCTGTTGAGGGAAGGCAACGAGGCGGACTTGAAAGCGAGGCAGAATAGCAGGAAACAGATTTCAAGAGGTACGTTGGAATCGCCTTTAAAGCACAGGAAGAGGGGCACTACTTCGACAATGATGCACTTGGCCAAAAAGGGCGTATGTGTTTTCTCCTGAATATATTCAGGAGAAAACGCATACGCCCTTTTTGGCCAAGCAATCAAGCGGGCAATGCAAATCTGCACTACAAAGAAGTATCACTTCCCACCGGTGAAAAGGGACATCCACAAAATGTGTAAAAACCAGAAAGGCAAGACAGGCCCTGGAGAACAGGGAGCCTTGTTATGCTGATGGGCGGGATGTAAATTGCCAACTGCCTCTCTGGAGGAGTGCATTGTGTTCCTTAAAACAAGTAAAGAACAGAGCTACAGAGCCAAGGGCACTTCCAGTCTAGGGAATATACCTTGGGAAAACTGAAAATCAATAAGACAGAGCCACCCCAAAATTTAGGGCTGCACTGCTTACAAGGAACTCAATTTGGGTATGCCTTAAATATCCCAGGAAATATAAAAATGGTTCAAAAAATTGTGGTAATTACATACGACGGAATATCCCTCAGCCATGAAATCAATGTCATAAGACCAGTAGCAGCAAAATGGGTGGATTCAGGTACGATGATTCTAAGTGAAATAAGTCACACAGAAAAAGAAATTTATCATAAGATATCACTTATGAAGATCCTGTAAACATGGCTACACTTGAACTGAGTTAGGAAAGAGAACAGTGTCTCACATTTAGAAAACACTCTTATGCCTGCTTAAGGGGGAAGGAGAGGTGGGGTGATGCATAAAACCAGAGTTTGATATAAGCACAGGTACCGTTCCCAAAACCAACTATGGAATAGAAAAGACCTACACCTTCCTCAGTGAAAGGGACTCAAAACCCCATATTTCCCGCAGAGGAATATATCTGACTAGTAAGAATTTTAAAACCTATGTATTGATATGTCTCCGTAAGGTAATCAAGTGTGTCTAGACTGGCATAAACATGGCAGCGAGAATCAGCTCAAACCCACTATAAAAAGGAATTTCAAAAACAAAACAAAAAAACTGGGAAATTCTTTACAATTCCTTCAGGGTCTCTGATGAAACCTGGAATGAACCTATGTACAACGGCAGCTGGATGTGGCATAAGGATGGACACTTGGGACTGAGAGGATTGGTGAGATTGGGTTAGCAAATGCAGACCCTTTAAAGCAATAATGCATGGCACCCATTCCATGGGTCCCAACTCTCCAGGTTGAAGGGAATATTACTACAGCTATAACATGTACGGGAAACCTAGGGAACGGACACACTGTGAATACGAAAGGTTTCTAAAACTCAACGAATAGTCCCTCTCCTGGTGCTCCGGTTTGACTTTCCATCTGCTTTACTATCAACCACCCATCTTGGAGAGACAGCCCCTTTAACCTCCTGGTTCGCACAGGTTTCCAATTTGGCAGAGGATGAAATGGAAGAGGGAGAACCAATGAGAGAGTAGCTGTTAGGCATTTGGACGGGCACATATCACTCTAACTTCCCGGCAGGAAGAAGAATTAACCAAAGTATCAGCCCCCCACCGGGAACCAGCATAGGTCCTGAACTAAAATTTTGGACTTGTGGTCAGCTCACCAAAAACGAGTTGAAAAATGGAGCTCAGGGGCACAGCAATTCACAAACTGGCCGAGTAATAAAGGACAACTATCATCCAAAAATCTGTTGAGGGAAGGCAACGAGGCGGACTTGAAAGCGAAACAGAATAGCAGGAAACAGATTTCAAGAGGTACGTTGGAATCGCCTTTAAAGCACAGGAAGAGGGGCCCAACTTCGACAATGATGCACTTGTCCAAAAAGGGCGTATGCCTTTTTTTCCTGAATATATACAGGAGAAAACGCATACGCCCTTTTTGGCCAACCAAGCAAGCGGGCAATGAAAATCTGCACTACACAGAAGTATCACTTCCCACATGCCAAAAGGAACATCCACAAAATGTGTAAAAACTAGAAAGGCAAGACAGGCCCTGGAGAACAGGGAGCCTTGTTATGCTGATGAGAGGGATGTAAATTGCCAACTGCCTCTCTGGAGGAGTACATTGTGTTCCCTAAAACAAGTAAAGAACAGAGCTACAGAGCCAAGGGCACTTCCAGTCTAGGGAATATACCTTGGGAAAACTGAAAATCAATAAGACAGAGCCACCCCACAATTTAGGGCTGCACTGCTTACAAGGACCACAACTTGGGTACACCTTAAATATCCCAGGAAATATAAAAATGGTTCAAAAAATTGTGGTACTTACGTACGATGGAATATCCCTCAGCCATGAAATCAATGTCATAAGACCAGTAGCAGCAAAATGGGTGGATTCAGGTACGATGATTCTAAGTGAAATAAGTCACACAGAAAAAGAAACTTATCATAAGATATCACTTATGAAGATCCTGTAAACATGGCTACACTTGAACTGAGTTAGGAAAGAGAACAGTGTCTCACATTTAGAAAACACTCTTATGCCTGCTTAAGGGGGAAGGAGAGGTGGGGTGATGCATAAAACCAGAGTTTGATATAAGCACAGGTACCGTTCCAAAAACCAACTATGGAATAGACAAGACCTACACCTTCCTCAGTGAAAGGGACTCAAAACGCCATATTTCCCGCAGAGGAATATATCTGACTAGTAAGAATCTTAAAACCTTTGTATTGATATGTCTCCGTAAGTGAATCAAGTGTGTCTAGACTGGCATAAACATGGCAGCGAGAATCAGCTGAAACCCACTATAAAAAGGAATTTCAAAAACAAAACAAAAAAACTGGGAATTTCTTTACAATTCCTTCAGGGTCTCTGATGAAACCTGGAATGACCCTATCTACAACGACAGCTGGATGTGGCATAAGGCTGGACACTTGGGACTGAGAGGATTGGTGAGATTGGGTGAGCAAATGCAGACCCTTTAAAGCAATAATGCATGGCACCCATTCTATGGGTCCCAACTCTCCAGGTTGAAGGGAATATTACAACAGTTATAACATGTACGAGAAACCTAGAGAACGGACACACTGTGAATACGAAAGGTTTCTAAATCTCAACGAAGAGTCCCTCTCCTGGTGCTCTGGTTTGACTGTCCATCTGCTTTACTATCAATCTCCCAACTTGGAGAGACAGCCCCTTTAACCTCCTGGTTCGCACAGGTTGCCAATTTGGCAGAGGATGAAAGGGAAGAGGGAGAATCAATGAGAGAGTAGCTGTTAGGCATTTGAAAGGGCACATATCACTCTAACTTCACGGCAGGAAGAAGAATTAACCAAAGTCTCAGCCCCGCACTGGGAACCAGCATAGGTCCTGAACCAAAATTTTGGACTTGCGGTCAGCTCACCAAAAACGAGTTGAAAAATGGAGCTCAGGGGCACAGCAATTCACAAACTGGCCGAGTAATAAAGGACAACTATCGTCCAAAAATCTGTTGAGGGAAGGCAACGAGGCGGACTTGAAAGCGAGGCAGAATAGCAGGAAACAGATTTCAAGAGGTACGTTGGAATCGCCTTTAAAGCACAGGAAGAGGGGCCCAACTTCGACAATGATGCACTTGGCCAAAAAGGGCGTATGCGTTTTCTCCTGAATATATTCAGGAGAAAACACATACGCCCATTTTGGCGAAGCAAGCAAGAGGGCAATGCAAATCTGCACTACAAAGAAGTATCACTTCCCACCGTTCAAAAGGGAAATCCACATAATGTGTAAAAATCATAAAGGCAAGACAGGCCCTGGAAAACAGGGAGCCTTTTTATGCTGATGGGCGGTATGTAAATTGCCAACTGCCTCTCTGGAGGAGTGCATTGTGTTCCCTAAAACAAGTAAAGAACAGAGCTACAGAGCCAAGGGCACTTCCAGTCTAGGGAATATACCTTGGGAAAACTGAAAATCAATAAGACAGAGCCACCCCAAAATTTAGGGCTGCACTGCTTACAAGGACCTCAACTTGGGCACACCTTAAATATCCCAGGAAATATAAAAATGGTTCAAAAAATTGTGGTACTTACGTACGATGGAATATCCCTCAGCCATGAAATCAATGGCATAAGACCAGTAGCAGAAAACTGGGTGGATTCAGGTACGATGATTCTAAGTGAAATAAGTCACACAGAAAAAGAAATTTATCATAAGATATCACTTATGAAGATCCTGTAAACATGGCTACACTTGAACTGAGTTAGGAAAGAGAACAGTGTCTCACATTTAGAAAACACTCTTATGCCTGCTTAAGGGGGAAGGAGAGGTGGGGTGATGCATAAAACCAGAGTTTGATATAAGCACAGGTACCGTTCCCAAAACCAACTATGGAATAGAAAAGACCTACACCTTCCTCAGTGAAAGGGACTCAAAACCCCATATTTCCCGCAGAGGAATATATCTGCCTAGTAAGAATCTTAAAACCTATGTATTGATATATCTCCGTAAGGGAATCAAGTGTGTCTAGACTGGCATAAACATGGCAGCGAGAATCAGCTCAAACCCACTATAAAAAGGAATTTCAAAAACAAAACAAAAAAACTGGGAAATTCTTTACAATTCCTTCAGGGTCTCTGATGAAACCTGGAATGAACCTATGTACAACGACAGCTGGATGTGGCATAAGGATGGACACTTGGGACTGAGAGGATTGGTGAGATTGGGTGAGCAAATGCAGACCCTTTAAAGCAATAATGCATGGCACCCATTCCATGGGTCCCAACTCTCCAGGTTGAAGGGAATATTACTACAGTTATAACATGTACGAGAAACCTAGAGAACGGACACACTGTGAATATGAAAGGTTTCTAAAACTCAACGAATAGTCCCTCTCCTGGTGCTCCGGTTTGACTTTCCATCTGCTTTACTATCAATCTCCCAACTTGGAGAGACAGCCCCTTTCACCTCCTGGTGCGCACAGGTTTCCAATTTGGCAGAGGATGAAAGGGAAGAGGGAGAACCAATGAGAGAGTAGCTGTTAAGCATTTGGACGGTCACATATCACTCTAACTTCCCGGCAGGAAGTAGAATTAACCAAAGTCTCAGCCACACACCGGGAACCAGTATAGGTCCTGAACCAAAATTTTGGACTTGCGGTCAGCTCACCATCAACGAGTTGAAAAATGGAGCTCAAGGGCACAGCATTTCACAAACTGGCCGAGTAATAAAGGACAACTATCGTCCAAAAATCTGTTGAGGGAAGGCAACGAGGCGGACTTGAAAGCGAGGCAGAATAGCAGGAAACAGATTTCAAGAGGTACGTTGGAATCACCTTTAAAGCACAGGAAGAGGGGCACAACTTTGACAATGATGCACTTGGCCAAAAAGGGCGTATGCGTTTTCTCCTGAATATATTCAGGAGAAAACGCATACGCCCTTTTTGGCCAAGCAATCAAGCGGGCAATGCAAATCTGCACTACAAAGAAGTATCACTTCCCACCGGTGAAAAGGGACATCCACAAAATGTGTAAAAACCAGAAAGGCAAGACAGGCACTGGAGAACAGGGAGCCTTGTTATGCTGATGGGCGGGATGTAAATTGCCAACTGCCTCTCTGGAGGAGTGCATTGTGTTCCCTAAAACAAGTAAAGAACAGAGCTCCAGAGCCAAGGGCACTTCCAGTCTAGGGAATATACCTTGGGAAAACTGAAAATCAATAAGACAGAGCCACCCCAAAATTTAGGGCTGCACTGCTTACAAGGAACTCAATTTGGGTATGCCTTAAATATCCCAGGAAATATAAAAATGGTTCAAAAAATTGTGGTAATTACATACGACGGAATATCCCTCAGCCATGAAATCAATGTCATAAGACCAGTAGCAGCAAAATGGGTGGATTCAGGTACGATGATTCTAAATGAAATAAGTCACACAGAAAAAGAAACTTATCATAAGATATCACTTATGAAGATCCTGTAAACATGGCTACACTTGAACTGAGTTAGGAAAGAGAACAGTGTCTCACATTTAGAAAACACTCTTATGCCTGCTTAAGGGGGAAGGAGAGGTGGGGTGATGCATAAAACCAGAGTTTGATATAAGCACAGGTACCGTTCCCAAAACCAACTATGGAATAGACAAGACCTACACCTTCCTCAGTGAAAGGGACTCAAAACCCCATATTTCCCGCAGAGGAATATATCTGACTAGTAAGAATCTTAAAACCTAGGTATTGATATGTCTCCATAAGGGAATCAAGTGTGTCTAGACTGGCATAAACATGGCAGCGAGAATCAGCTCAAACCCACTATAAAAAGGAATTTCAAAAACAAAACAAAAAAACTGGGAAATTCTTTACAATTCCTTCAGGGTCTCTGATGAAACCTGGAATGACCCTATCTACAACGACAGCTGGATGTGGCATAAGGCTGGACACTTGGGACTGAGAGGATTGGTGAGATTGGGTGAGGAAATGCAGACCCTTTAAAGCACAAATGCCTGGCACCCATTCCATGGGTCCCAACTCTCCAGGTTGAAGGGAATATTACTATAGCCATAACATGTACGTGAAACCTAGAGAACGGACACACTGTGAATACGAAAGGTTTCTAAAACTCAACGAATAGTCCCTCTCCTGGTGCTCCGGTTTGACTTTCCATCTGCTTTAATATCAACCTCCCAACTTGGAGAGACAGCCCCTTTATCCTCCTGTTTTCCACAGTTTGCCAATTTGGCACAGGATGAAAGGGAAGAGGGAGAACCAATGAGAGAGTAGCTGTTAGGCGTTTGGACGGGCACATATCACTGTAATTTCCCGGCAGAAAGAAGAATTAACCAAAGTATCAGCCACCCACCGGGAAACAGTATAGGTCCTGAACCAAAATTTTGGACTTGCGGTCAGCTCACAAAAAACGAGTTGAAAAATGGATCTCAGGGGCACAGCAATTCACAAACTGGCTGAGTAATAAAGGACAACTATCGTCCAAAAATCTGTTGAGGGAAGGCAACGAGGCGGACTTGAAAGCGAGGCAGAATAGCAGGAAACAGATTTCAAGAGGTACGTTGGAATCGCCTTTAAAGCACAGGAAGAGGGGCACAACTTCGACAATGATGCACTTGGCCAAAAAGGTGTATGCGTTTTCTCCTGAGTATATTCAGGAGAAAACGCATACGCCCTTTTTGGCCAAGCAAGCAAGCGGGCAATGCAAATCTGCACTACAAGGAAGTATCACTTCCCACCGGTCAAAAGGGACATCCACAGAATGTGTAAAAACCAGAAAGGCAAGACAAGCCCTGGAGAACAGGGAGCCTTGTTATGCTGATGGGCGGAATGTAAATTGCCAACTGCCTCTCTGGAGGAGTGCATTGTGTTCCCTAAAACAAGTAAAGAACAGAGCTACAGAGCCAAGGGCACTTCCAGTCTAGGGAATATACCTTGGGAAAACTGAAAATCAATAAGACAGAGCCACCCCACAATTTAGGGCTGCACTGCTTACAAGGACCACAACTTGGGTACACCTTAAATATCCCAGGAAATATAAAAATGGTTCAAAAAATTGTGGTACTTACGTACGATGGAATATCCCTCAGCCATGAAATCAATGTCATAAGACCAGTAGCAGCAAAATGGGTGGATTCAGGTACGATGATTCTAAGTGAAATAAGTCACACAGAAAAAGAAACTTATCATAAGATATCACTTATGAAGATCCTGTAAACATGGCTACACTTGAACTGAGTTAGGAAAGAGAACAGTGTCTCACATTTAGAAAACACTCTTATGCCTGCTTAAGGGGGAAGGAGAGGTGGGGTGATGCATAAAACCAGAGTTTGATATAAGCACAGGTACCGTTCCAAAAACCAACTATGGAATAGACAAGACCTACACCTTCCTCAGTGAAAGGGACTCAAAACGCCATATTTCCCGCAGAGGAATATATCTGACTAGTAAGAATCTTAAAACCTTTGTATTGATATGTCTCCGTAAGTGAATCAAGTGTGTCTAGACTGGCATAAACATGGCAGCGAGAATCAGCTGAAACCCACTATAAAAAGGAATTTCAAAAACAAAACAAAAAAACTGGGAATTTCTTTACAATTCCTTCAGGGTCTCTGATGAAACCTGGAATGACCCTATCTACAACGACAGCTGGATGTGGCATAAGGCTGGACACTTGGGACTGAGAGGATTGGTGAGATTGGGTGAGCAAATGCAGACCCTTTAAAGCAATAATGCATGGCACCCATTCTATGGGTCCCAACTCTCCAGGTTGAAGGGAATATTACAACAGTTATAACATGTACGAGAAACCTAGAGAACGGACACACTGTGAATACGAAAGGTTTCTAAATCTCAACGAAGAGTCCCTCTCCTGGTGCTCTGGTTTGACTGTCCATCTGCTTTACTATCAATCTCCCAACTTGGAGAGACAGTCCCTTTAACCTCCTGGTTCACACAGGTTGCCAATTTGGCAGAGGATGAAAGGGAAGAGGGAGAATCAATGAGAGAGTAGCTGTTAGGCATTTGAAAGGGCACATATCACTCTAACTTCACGGCAGGAAGAAGAATTAACCAAAGTCTCAGCCCCGCACTGGGAACCAGCATAGGTCCTGAACCAAAATTTTGGACTTGCGGTCAGCTCACCAAAAACGAGTTGAAAAATGGAGCTCAGGGGCACAGCAATTCACAAACTGGCCGAGTAATAAAGGACAACTATCGTCCAAAAATCTGTTGAGGGAAGGCAACGAGGCGGACTTGAAAGCGAGGCAGAATAGCAGGAAACAGATTTCAAGAGGTACGTTGGAATCGCCTTTAAAGCACAGGAAGAGGGGCCCAACTTCGACAATGATGCACTTGGCCAAAAAGGGCGTATGCGTTTTCTCCTGAATATATTCAGGAGAAAACACATACGCCCATTTTGGCGAAGCAAGCAAGAGGGCAATGCAAATCTGCACTACAAAGAAGTATCACTTCCCACCGTTCAAAAGGGAAATCCACATAATGTGTAAAAATCATAAAGGCAAGACAGGCCCTGGAAAACAGGGAGCCTTTTTATGCTGATGGGCGGTATGTAAATTGCCAACTGCCTCTCTGGAGGAGTGCATTGTGTTCCCTAAAACAAGTAAAGAACAGAGCTACAGAGCCAAGGGCACTTCCAGTCTAGGGAATATACCTTGGGAAAACTGAAAATCAATAAGACAGAGCCACCCCACAATTTAGGGCTGCACTGCTTACAAGGACCTCAACTTGGGCACACCTTAAATATCCCAGGAAATATAAAAATGGTTCAAAAAATTGTGGTACTTACGTACGATGGAATATCCCTCAGCCATGAAATCAATGGCATAAGACCAGTAGCAGAAAACTGGGTGGATTCAGGTACGATGATTCTAAGTGAAATAAGTCACACAGAAAAAGAAATTTATCATAAGATATCACTTATGAAGATCCTGTAAACATGGCTACACTTGAACTGAGTTAGGAAAGAGAACAGTGTCTCACATTTAGAAAACACTCTTATGCCTGCTTAAGGGGGAAGGAGAGGTGGGGTGATGCATAAAACCAGAGTTTGATATAAGCACAGGTACCGTTCCCAAAACCAACTATGGAATAGAAAAGACCTACACCTTCCTCAGTGAAAGGGACTCAAAACCCCATATTTCCCGCAGAGGAATATATCTGCCTAGTAAGAATCTTAAAACCTATGTATTGATATATCTCCGTAAGGGAATCAAGTGTGTCTAGACTGGCATAAACATGGCAGCGAGAATCAGCTCAAACCCACTATAAAAAGGAATTTCAAAAACAAAACAAAAAAACTGGGAAATTCTTTACAATTCCTTCAGGGTCTCTGATGAAACCTGGAATGAACCTATGTACAACGACAGCTGGATGTGGCATAAGGATGGACACTTGGGACTGAGAGGATTGGTGAGATTGGGTGAGCAAATGCAGACCCTTTAAAGCAATAATGCATGGCACCCATTCCATGGGTCCCAACTCTCCAGGTTGAAGGGAATATTACTACAGTTATAACATGTACGAGAAACCTAGAGAACGGACACACTGTGAATATGAAAGGTTTCTAAAACTCAACGAATAGTCCCTCTCCTGGTGCTCCGGTTTGACTTTCCATCTGCTTTACTATCAATCTCCCAACTTGGAGAGACAGCCCCTTTCACCTCCTGGTGCGCACAGGTTTCCAATTTGGCAGAGGATGAAAGGGAAGAGGGAGAACCAATGAGAGAGTAGCTGTTAAGCATTTGGACGGTCACATATCACTCTAACTTCCCGGCAGGAAGTAGAATTAACCAAAGTCTCAGCCACACACCGGGAACCAGTATAGGTCCTGAACCAAAATTTTGGACTTGCGGTCAGCTCACCAAAAACGAGTTGAAAAATGGAGCTCAAGGGCACAGCATTTCACAAACTGGCCGAGTAATAAAGGACAACTATCGTCCAAAAATCTGTTGAGGGAAGGCAACGAGGCGGACTTGAAAGCGAGGCAGAATAGCAGGAAACAGATTTCAAGAGGTACGTTGGAATCACCTTTAAAGCACAGGAAGAGGGGCACAACTTTGACAATGATGCACTTGGCCAAAAAGGGCGTATGCGTTTTCTCCTGAATATATTCAGGAGAAAACGCATACGCCCTTTTTGGCCAAGCAATCAAGCGGGCAATGCAAATCTGCACTACAAAGAAGTATCACTTCCCACCGGTGAAAAGGGACATCCACAAAATGTGTAAAAACCAGAAAGGCAAGACAGGCACTGGAGAACAGGGAGCCTTGTTATGCTGATGGGTGGGATGTAAATTGCCAACTGCCTCTCTGGAGGAGTGCATTGTGTTCCCTAAAACAAGTAAAGAACAGAGCTCCAGAGCCAAGGGCACTTCCAGTCTAGGGAATATACCTTGGGAAAACTGAAAATCAATAAGACAGAGCCACCCCAAAATTTAGGGCTGCACTGCTTACAAGGAACTCAATTTGGGTATGCCTTAAATATCCCAGGAAATATAAAAATGGTTCAAAAAATTGTGGTAATTACATACGACGGAATATCCCTCAGCCATGAAATCAATGTCATAAGACCAGTAGCAGCAAAATGGGTGGATTCAGGTACGATGATTCTAAATGAAATAAGTCACACAGAAAAAGAAACTTATCATAAGATATCACTTATGAAGATCCTGTAAACATGGCTACACTTGAACTGAGTTAGGAAAGAGAACAGTGTCTCACATTTAGAAAACACTCTTATGCCTGCTTAAGGGGGAAGGAGAGGTGGGGTGATGCATAAAACCAGAGTTTGATATAAGCACAGGTACCGTTCCCAAAACCAACTATGGAATAGACAAGACCTACACCTTCCTCAGTGAAAGGGACTCAAAACCCCATATTTCCCGCAGAGGAATATATCTGACTAGTAAGAATCTTAAAACCTAGGTATTGATATGTCTCCATAAGGGAATCAAGTGTGTCTAGACTGGCATAAACATGGCAGCGAGAATCAGCTCAAACCCACTATAAAAAGGAATTTCAAAAACAAAACAAAAAAACTGGGAAATTCTTTACAATTCCTTCAGGGTCTCTGATGAAACCTGGAATGACCCTATCTACAACGACAGCTGGATGTGGCATAAGGCTGGACACTTGGGACTGAGAGGATTGGTGAGATTGGGTGAGGAAATGCAGACCCTTTAAAGCACAAATGCCTGGCACCCATTCCATGGGTCCCAACTCTCCAGGTTGAAGGGAATATTACTATAGCCATAACATGTACGTGAAACCTAGAGAACGGACACACTGTGAATACGAAAGGTTTCTAAAACTCAACGAATAGTCCCTCTCCTGGTGCTCCGGTTTGACTTTCCATCTGCTTTAATATCAACCTCCCAACTTGGAGAGACAGCCCCTTTATCCTCCTGTTTTCCACAGTTTGCCAATTTGGCACAGGATGAAAGGGAAGAGGGAGAACCAATGAGAGAGTAGCTGTTAGGCGTTTGGACGGGCACATATCACTGTAATTTCCCGGCAGAAAGAAGAATTAACCAAAGTATCAGCCACCCACCGGGAAACAGTATAGGTCCTGAACCAAAATTTTGGACTTGCGGTCAGCTCACAAAAAACGAGTTGAAAAATGGATCTCAGGGGCACAGCAATTCACAAACTGGCTGAGTAATAAAGGACAACTATCGTCCAAAAATCTGTTGAGGGAAGGCAACGAGGCGGACTTGAAAGCGAGGCAGAATAGCAGGAAACAGATTTCAAGAGGTACGTTGGAATCGCCTTTAAAGCACAGGAAGAGGGGCACAACTTCGACAATGATGCACTTGGCCAAAAAGGTGTATGCGTTTTCTCCTGAGTATATTCAGGAGAAAACGCATACGCCCTTTTTGGCCAAGCAAGCAAGCGGGCAATGCAAATCTGCACTACAAGGAAGTATCACTTCCCACCGGTCAAAAGGGACATCCACAGAATGTGTAAAAACCAGAAAGGCAAGACAAGCCCTGGAGAACAGGGAGCCTTGTTATGCTGATGGGCGGAATGTAAATTGCCAACTGCCTCTCTGGAGGAGTGCATTGTGTTCCCTAAAACAAGTAAAGAACAGAGCTACAGAGCCAAGGGCACTTCCAGTCTAGGGAATATACCTTGGGAAAACTGAAAATCAATAATACAGAGCCACCCCAAAATTTAGGGCTGCACTGCTTACAAGGAACTCAATTTGGGTATGCCTTAAATATCCCAGGAAATATAAAAATGGTTCAAAAAATTGTGGTAATTACATACGACGGAATATCCCTCAGCCATGAAATCAATGTCATAAGACCAGTAGCAGCAAAATGGGTGGATTCAGGTACGATGATTCTAAGTGAAATAAGTCACACAGAAAAAGAAACTTATCATAAGATATCACTTATGAAGATCCTGTAAACATGGCTACACTTGAACTGAGTTAGGAAAGAGAACAGTGTCTCACATTTAGAAAACACTCTTATGCCTGCTTAAGGGGGAAGGAGAGGTGGGGTGATGCATAAAACCAGAGTTTGATATAAGCACAGGTACCGTTCCCAAAACCAACTATGGAATAGACAAGACCTACACCTTCCTCAGTGAAAGGGACTCAAAACCCCATATTTCCCGCAGAGGAATATATCTGACTAGTAAGAATCTTAAAACCTAGGTATTGATATGTCTCCATAAGGGAATCAAGTGTGTCTAGACTGGCATAAACATTGCAGCGAGAATCAGCTCAAACCCACTATAAAAAGGAATTTCAAAAACAAAACAAAAAAACTGGGAAATTCTTTACAATTCCTTCAGGGTCTCTGATGAAACCTGGAATGACCCTATCTACAACGACAGCTGGATGTGGCATAAGGCTGGACACTTGGGACTGAGAGGATTGGTGAGATTGGGTGAGGAAATGCAGACCCTTTAAAGCACAAATGCCTGGCACCCATTCCATGGGTCCCAACTCTCCAGGTTGAAGGGAATATTACTATAGCCATAACATGTACGCGAAACCTAGAGAACGGACACACTGTGAATACGAAAGGTTTCTAAAACTCAACGAATAGTCCCTCTCCTGGTGCTCCGGTTTGACTTTCCATCTGCTTTAATATCAACCTCCCAACTTGGAGAGACAGCCCCTTTAACCTCCTTGTTTCCACAGTTTGCCAATTTGGCAGAGGATGAAAGGGAAGAGGGAGAACCAATGAGAGAGTAGCTATTAGGCGTTTGGACGGGCACATATCACTGTAATTTCCCGGCAGGAAGAAGAATTAACCACAGTCTCAGCCCCCCACCGGGAACCAGTATAGGTCCTGAACCAAAATTTTGGACTTGCGGTCAGCTCACCAAAAACGAGTTGAAAAATGGATCTCAGGGGCACAGCAATTCACAAACTGGCTGAGTAATAAAGGACAACTATCGTCCAAAAATCTGTTGAGGGAAGGCAATGAGGCGGACTTGAAAGCGAGGCAGAATAGCAGGAAACAGATTTCAAGAGGTACGTTGGAATCGCCTTTAAAGCACAGGAAGAGGGGCACAACTTCGACAATGATGCACTTGGCCAAAAAGGCGTATGCGTTTTCTCCTGAGTATATTCTGGAGAAAACGCATACGCCCTTTTTGGCCAAGCAAGCAAGCGGGCAATGCAAATCTGCACTACAAGGAAGTATCACTTCCCACCGGTCAAAAGGGACATCCACAGAATGTGTAAAAACCAGAAAGGCAAGACAAGCCCTGGAGAACAGGGTGCCTTGTTATGCTGATGGGCGGAATGTAAATTGCCAACTGCCTCTCTGGAGGAGTGCATTGTGTTCCCTAAAACAAGTAAAGAACAGAGCTACAGAGCCAAGGGCACTTCCAGTCTAGGGAATATACCTTGGGAAAACTGAAAATCAATAAGACAGAGCCACCCCAAAATTTAGGGCTGCACTGCTTACAAGGAACTCAATTTGGGTATGCCTTAAGTATTCCAGGAAATATAAAAATGGTTCAAAAAATTGTGGTAATTACATACGACGGAATATCCCTCAGCCATGAAATCAATGTCATAAGACCAGTAGCAGCAAAATGGGTGGATTCAGGTACGATGATTCTAAGTGAAATAAGTCACACAGAAAAAGAAACTTATCATAAGATATCACTTATGAAGATCCTGTAAACATGGCTACACTTGAACTGAGTTAGGAAAGAGAACAGTGTCTCACATTTAGAAAACACTCTTATGCCTGCTTAAGGGGGAAGGAGAGGTGGGGTGATGCATAAAACCAGAGTTTGATATAAGCACAGGTACCGTTCCCAAAACCAACTATGGAATAGACAAGACCTACACCTTCCTCAGTGAAAGGGACTCAAAACCCCATATTTCCCGCAGAGGAATATATCTGACTAGTAAGAATCTTAAAACCTAGGTATTGATATGTCTCCATAAGGGAATCAAGTGTGTCTAGACTGGCATAAACATGGCAGCGAGAATCAGCTCAAACCCACTATAAAAAGGAATTTCAAAAACAAAACAAAAAAACTGGGAAATTCTTTACAATTCCTTCAGGGTCTCTGATGAAACCTGGAATGACCCTATCTACAACGACAGCTGGATGTGGCATAAGGCTGGACACTTGGGACTGAGAGGATTGGTGAGATTGGGTGAGGAAATGCAGACCCTTTAAAGCACAAATGCCTGGCACCCATTCCATGGGTCCCAACTCTCCAGGTTGAAGGGAATATTACTATAGCCATAACATGTACGCGAAACCTAGAGAACGGACACACTGTGAATACGAAAGGTTTCTAAAACTCAACGAATAGTCCCTCTCCTGGTGCTCTGGTTTGACTTTCCATCTGCTTTAATATCAACCTCCCAACTTGGAGAGACAGCCCCTTTAACCTCCTGGTTTCCACAGTTTGCCAATTTGGCAGAGGATGAAAGGGAAGAGGGAGAACCAATGAGAGAGTAGCTATTAGGCGTATGGACGGGCACATATCACTGTAATTTCCCGGCAGGAAGAAGAATTAACCAAAGTCTCAGCCACCCACCGGGAACCAGTATAGGTCCTGAACCAAAATTTTGGACTTGCGGTCAGCTCACCAAAAAAGAGTTGAAAAATGGAGCTCAGGGGCACAGCAATTCACAAACTGGCCGAGTAATAAAGGACAACTATCGTCCAAAAATCTGTTGAGGGAAGGCAACGAGGCGGACTTGAAAGCGAAACAGAATAGCAGGAAACAGATTTCAAGAGGTACGTTGGAATCGCCTTTAAAGCACAGGAAGAGGGGCACAACTTCGACAATGATGCACTTGGCCAAAAAGGGCGTATGCATTTTCTCCTGAATATATTCAGGAGAAAACGCATACGCCCTTTTTCGCAAAGCAATCAAGCGGGCAATGCAAATCTGCACTACAAAGAAGTATCACTTCACACCGGTCAAAAGGGACATCCAGAAAATGTGTAAAAACCAGAAAGGCAAGACAGGCCCTGGAGAACAGGGAGCCTTGTTATGCTGATGGGCGGGATGTAAATTGCCAACTGCCTCTCTGGAGGAGTGCATTGTGTTCCCTAAAACAAGTAAAGAACAGAGCTACAGAGCCAAGGGCACTTCCTGTCTAGGGAATATACCTTGGGAAAACTGAAAATCAATAAGACAGAGCCACACCAAAATTTAGGGCTGCACTGCTTACAAGGACCTCAACTTGGGTACACCTTAAATATCCCAGGAAATATAAAAATGGTTCAAAAAATTGTGGTACTTACGTACGATGGAATATCCCTCAGCCATGAAATCAATGTCATAAGACCAGTAGCAGCAAAATGGGTGGATTCAGGTACGATGATTCTAAGTGAAATAAGTCACACAGAAAAAGAAATTTATCATAAGATATCACTTATGAAGATCCTGTAAACATGGCTACACTTGAACTGAGTTAGGAAAGAGAAGAGTGTCTCACATTTAGAAAACACTCTTATGCCTGCTTAAGGGGGAAGGAGAGGTGGGGTGATGCATAAAACCAGAGTTTGATATAAGCACAGGTACCGTTCCAAAAACCAACTATGGAATAGACAAGACCTACACCTTCCTCAGTGAAATGGACTCAAAACCCCCTATTTCCCGCAGAGGAATATATCTGACTAGTAAGAATCTTAAAACCTATGGATTGATATGTCTCCGTAAGGGAATCAAGTGTGTCTAGATTTGCATAAACATGGCAGCGAGAATCAGCTCAAACCCACTATAAAAAGGAATTACAAAAACAAAACAAAAATCTGGGAAATTCTTTACAATTCCTTCAGGGTCTCTGATGAAACCTGGAATGAACCTATGTACAACGACAGCTGGATGTGGCATAAGGATGGACACTTGGGACTGAGACAATTGGTGAGATTGGGTGAGCAAATGCAGACCCTTTAAAGCAATAATGCATGGCACCCATTCCATGGGACCCAACTCTCCAGGTTTAAGGGAATATTACACCAGTTATAACATGCACGAGAAACCTAGAGAACGGACACGCTGTGAATATGAAAGGTTTCTAAAACTCAACGAATAGTCCCTCTCCTGGTGCTCCGGTTTGACTTTCCATCTGCTTTACTATCAATCTCCCAAATTGGAGAGACAGCCCCTTTAACCTCCTGGTTCGCACAGGTTAACAATTTGGCAGAGGATGAAAGGGAAGAGGGAGAACCAATGAGAGAGTAGCTGTTAGGCATTTGGACGGGCACATATCACTCTAACTTCCTAGGAGGAAGAAGAATTAACCAAAGTCTCAGCCACCCACCGGGAAACAGTATAGGTCCTGAACCAAAATTTTGGACTTGCGGTCAGCTCACCAAAAACGAGTTGTAAAATGGAGCTCAGGGGCACAGCAATTCACAAACTGGCCGAGTAATAAAGGACAACTATCGTCCAAAAATCTGTTGAGGGAAGGCAACGAGGTGGACTTGAAAGCGAGGCAGAATAGCAGGAAACAGATTTCAAGAGGTACGTTGGAATCGCCTTTAAAGCACAGGAAGAGGGGCACAACTTCGACAATGATGCACTTGGCCAAAAAGGGCGTATGCGTTTTCTCCTGAATATATTCAAGAGAAAACGCATACGCCCTTTTTGGCCAAGCAAGCAAGCGTGCAATGCAAATCTGCACTATAAAGAAGTATCACTTCCCACCGGACAAAAGGGACATCCACAAAATGTGTAAAAACCAGAAAGGCAAGACAGGCCCTGGAGAACAGGGAGCCTTGTTATGCTGATGGGCGGGATGTAAATTGCCAACTGCCTCTCTCAAGGAGTACATTGTGTTCCCTAAAACAAGTAAAGAACAGAGCTACAGAGCCAAGGGCACTTCCAGTCTAGGGAATATACCTTGGGAAAACTGAAAATCAATAAGACAGAGCCACCCCAAAATTTAGGGCTGCACTGCTTACAAGGAACTCAATTTGGGTATGCCTTAAATATCCCAGGAAATATAAAAATGGTTCAAAAAATTGTGGTAATTACATACGACGGAATATCCCTCAGCCATGAAATCAATGTCATAAGACCAGTAGCAGCAAAATGGGTGGATTCAGGTACGATGATTCTAAGTGAAATAAGTCACACAGAAAAAGAAACTTATCATAAGATATCACTTATGAAGATCCTGTAAACATGGCTACACTTGAACTGAGTTAGGAAAGAGAACAGTGTCTCACATTTAGAAAACACTCTTATGCCTGCTTAAGGGGGAAGGAGAGGTGGGGTGATGCATAAAACCAGAGTTTGATATAAGCACAGGTACCGTTCCCAAAACCAACTATGGAATAGACAAGACCTACACCTTCCTCAGTGAAAGGGACTCAAAACCCCATATTTCCCGCAGAGGAATATATCTGACTAGTAAGAATCTTAAAACCTAGGTATTGATATGTCTCCATAAGGGAATCAAGTGTGTCTAGACTGGCATAAACATGGCAGCGAGAATCAGCTCAAACCCACTATAAAAAGGAATTTCAAAAACAAAACAAAAAAACTGGGAAATTCTTTACAATTCCTTCAGGGTCTCTGATGAAACCTGGAATGACCATATCTACAACGACAGCTGGATGTGGCATAAGGCTGGACACTTGGGACTGAGAGGATTGGTGAGATTGGGTGAGGAAATGCAGACCCTTTAAAGCACAAATGCCTGGCACCCATTCCATGGGTCCCAACTCTCCAGGTTGAAGGGAATATTACTATAGCCATAACATGTACGTGAAACCTAGAGAACGGACACACTGTGAATACGAAAGGTTTCTAAAACTCAACGAATAGTCCCTCTCCTGGTGCTCCGGTTTGACTTTCCATCTGCTTTAATATCAACCTCCCAACTTGGAGAGACAGCCCCTTTATCCTCCTGTTTTCCACAGTTTGCCAATTTGGCAGAGGATGAAAGGGAAGAGGGAGAACCAATGAGAGAGTAGCTGTTAGGCGTTTGGACGGGCACATATCACTGTAATTTCCCGGCAGAAAGAAGAATTAACCAAAGTATCAGCCACCCACCAGGAAACAGTATTGGTCCTGAACCAAAATTTTGGACTTGCGGTCAGCTCACAAAAAACGAGTTGAAAAATGGATCTCAGGGGCACAGCAATTCACAAACTGGCTGAGTAATAAAGGACAACTATCGTCCAAAAATCTGTTGAGGGAAGGCAACGAGGCGGACTTGAAAGCGAGGCAGAATAGCAGGAAACAGATTTCAAGAGGTACGTTGGAATCGCCTTTAAAGCACAGGAAGAGGGGCACAACTTCGACAATGATGCACTTGGCCAAAAAGGCGTATGCGTTTTCTCCTGAGTATATTCAGGAGAAAACGCATACGCCCTTTTTGGCCAAGCAAGCAAGCGGGCAATGCAAATCTGCACTACAAGGAAGTATCACTTCCCACCTGTCAAAGGGGACATCCACAGAATGTGTAAAAACCAGAAAGGCAAGACAAGCCCTGGAGAACAGGGAGCCTTGTTATGCTGATGGGCGGAATGTAAATTGCCAACTGCCTCTCTGGAGGAGTGCATTGTGTTCCCTAAAACAAGTAAAGAACAGAGCTACAGAGCCAAGGGCACTTCCAGTCTAGGGAATATACCTTGGGAAAACTGAAAATCAATAATACAGAGCCACCCCAAAATTTAGGGCTGCACTGCTTACAAGGAACTCAATTTGGGTATGCCTTAAATATCCCAGGAAATATAAAAATGGTTCAAAAAATTGTGGTAATTACATACGACGGAATATCCCTCAGCCATGAAATCAATGTCATAAGACCAGTAGCAGCAAAATGGGTGGATTCAGGTACGATGATTCTAAGTGAAATAAGTCACACAGAAAAAGAAACTTATCATAAGATATCACTTATGAAGATCCTGTAAACAGGGCTACACTTGAACTGAGTTAGGAAAGAGAACAGTGTCTCACATTTAGAAAACACTCTTATGCCTGCTTAAGGGGGAAGGAGAGGTGGGGTGATGCATAAAACCAGAGTTTGATATAAGCACAGGTACCGTTCCCAAAACCAACTATGGAATAGACAAGACCTACACCTTCCTCAGTGAAAGGGACTCAAAACCCCATATTTCCCGCAGAGGAATATATCTGACTAGTAAGAATCTTAAAACCTAGGTATTGATATGTCTCCATAAGGGAATCAAGTGTGTCTAGACTGGCATAAACATTGCAGCGAGAATCAGCTCAAACCCACTATAAAAAGGAATTTCAAAAACAAAACAAAAAAACTGGGAAATTCTTTACAATTCCTTCAGGGTCTCTGATGAAACCTGGAATGACCCTATCTACAACGACAGCTGGATGTGGCATAAGGCTGGACACTTGGGACTGAGAGGATTGGTGAGATTGGGTGAGGAAATGCAGACCCTTTAAAGCACAAATGCCTGGCACCCATTCCATGGGTCCCAACTCTCCAGGTTGAAGGGAATATTACTATAGCCATAACATGTACGCGAAACCTAGAGAACGGACACACTGTGAATACGAAAGGTTTCTAAAACTCAACGAATAGTCCCTCTCCTGGTGCTCCGGTTTGACTTTCCATCTGCTTTAATATCAACCTCCCAACTTGGAGAGACAGCCCCTTTAACCTCCTTGTTTCCACAGTTTGCCAATTTGGCAGAGGATGAAAGGGAAGAGGGAGAACCAATGAGAGAGTAGCTATTAGGCGTTTGGACGGGCACATATCACTGTAATTTCCCGGCAGGAAGAAGAATTAACCACAGTCTCAGCCCCCCACCGGGAACCAGTATAGGTCCTGAACCAAAATTTTGGACTTGCGGTCAGCTCACCAAAAACGAGTTGAAAAATGGATCTCAGGGGCACAGCAATTCACAAACTGGCTGAGTAATAAAGGACAACTATCGTCCAAAAATCTGTTGAGGGAAGGCAATGAGGCGGACTTGAAAGCGAGGCAGAATAGCAGGAAACAGATTTCAAGAGGTACGTTGGAATCGCCTTTAAAGCACAGGAAGAGGGGCACAACTTCGACAATGATGCACTTGGCCAAAAAGGCGTATGCGTTTTCTCCTGAGTATATTCAGGAGAAAACGCATACGCCCTTTTTGGCCAAGCAAGCAAGCGGGCAATGCAAATCTGCACTACAAGGAAGTATCACTTCCCACCGGTCAAAAGGGACATCCACAGAATGTGTAAAAACCAGAAAGGCAAGACAAGCCCTGGAGAACAGGGTGCCTTGTTATGCTGATGGGCGGAATGTAAATTGCCAACTGCCTCTCTGGAGGAGTGCATTGTGTTCCCTAAAACAAGTAAAGAACAGAGCTACAGAGCCAAGGGCACTTCCAGTCTAGGGAATATACCTTGGGAAAACTGAAAATCAATAAGACAGAGCCACCCCAACATTTAGGGCTGCACTGCTTACAAGGAACTCAATTTGGGTATGCCTTAAGTATTCCAGGAAATATAAAAATGGTTCAAAAAATTGTGGTAATTACATACGACGGAATATCCCTCAGCCATGAAATCAATGTCATAAGACCAGTAGCAGCAAAATGGGTGGATTCAGGTACGATGATTCTAAGTGAAATAAGTCACACAGAAAAAGAAACTTATCATAAGATATCACTTATGAAGATCCTGTAAACATGGCTACACTTGAACTGAGTTAGGAAAGAGAACAGTGTCTCACATTTAGAAAACACTCTTATGCCTGCTTAAGGGGGAAGGAGAGGTGGGGTGATGCATAAAACCAGAGTTTGATATAAGCACAGGTACCGTTCCCAAAACCAACTATGGAATAGACAAGACCTACACCTTCCTCAGTGAAAGGGACTCAAAACCCCATATTTCCCGCAGAGGAATATATCTGACTAGTAAGAATCTTAAAACCTAGGTATTGATATGTCTCCATAAGGGAATCAAGTGTGTCTAGACTGGCATAAACATGGCAGCGAGAATCAGCTCAAACCCACTATAAAAAGGAATTTCAAAAACAAAACAAAAAAACTGGGAAATTCTTTACAATTCCTTCAGGGTCTCTGATGAAACCTGGAATGACCCTATCTACAACGACAGCTGGATGTGGCATAAGGCTGGACACTTGGGACTGAGAGGATTGGTGAGATTGGGTGAGGAAATGCAGACCCTTTAAAGCACAAATGCCTGGCACCCATTCCATGGGTCCCAACTCTCCAGGTTGAAGGGAATATTACTATAGCCATAACATGTACGCGAAACCTAGAGAACGGACACACTGTGAATACGAAAGGTTTCTAAAACTCAACGAATAGTCCCTCTCCTGGTGCTCTGGTTTGACTTTCCATCTGCTTTAATATCAACCTCCCAACTTGGAGAGACAGCCCCTTTAACCTCCTGGTTTCCACAGTTTGCCAATTTGGCAGAGGATGAAAGGGAAGAGGGAGAACCAATGAGAGAGTAGCTATTAGGCGTATGGACGGGCACATATCACTGTAATTTCCCGGCAGGAAGAAGAATTAACCAAAGTCTCAGCCCCCCACCGGGAACCAGTATAGGTCCTGAACCAAAATTTTGGACTTGCGGTCAGCTCACCAAAAACGAGTTGAAAAATGGAGCTCAGGGGCACAGCAATTCACAAACTGGCCGAGTAATAAAGGCCAACTATCGTCCAAAAATCTGTTGAGGGAAGGCAACGAGGCGGACTTGAAAGCGAAACAGAATAGCAGGAAACAGATTTCAAGAGGTACGTTGGAATCGCCTTTAAAGCACAGGAAGAGGGGCACAACTTCGACAATGATGCACTTGGCCAAAAAGGGCGTATGCATTTTCTCCTGAATATATTCAGGAGAAAACGCATACGCCCTTTTTCGCAAAGCAATCAAGCGGGCAATGCAAATCTGCACTACAAAGAAGTATCACTTCACACCGGTCAAAAGGGACATCCACAAAATATGTAAAAACCAGAAAGGCAAGACAGGCCCTGGAGAACAGGGAGCCTTGTTATGCTGATGGGCGGGATGTAAATTGCCAACTGCCTCTCTGGAGGAGTGCATTGTGTTCCCTAAAACAAGTAAAGAACAGAGCTACAGAGCCAAGGGCACTTCCATTCTAGGGAATATACCTTGGGAAAACTGAAAATCAATAAGACAGAGCCACACCAAAATTTAGGGCTGCACTGCTTACAAGGACCTCAACTTGGGTACACCTTAAATATCCCAGGAAATATAAAAATGGTTCAAAAAATTGTGGTACTTACGTACGATGGAATATCCCTCAGCCATGAAATCAATGTCATAAGACCAGTAGCAGCAAAATGGGTGGATTCAGGTACGATGATTCTAAGTGAAATAAGTCACACAGAAAAAGAAACTTATCATAAGATATCACTTATGAAGATCCTGTAAACATGGCTACACTTGAACTGAGTTAGGAAAGAGAAGAGTGTCTCACATTTAGAAAACACTCTTATGCCTGCTTAAGGGGGAAGGAGAGGTGGGGTGATGCATAAAACCAGAGTTTGATATAAGCACAGGTACCGTTCCAAAAACCAACTATGGAATAGACAAGACCTACACCTTCCTCAGTGAAAGGGACTCAAAACCCCATATTTCCCGCAGAGGAATATATCTGACTAGTAAGAATCTTAAAACCTATGGATTGATATGTCTCCGTAAGGGAATCAAGTGTGTCTAGATTTGCATAAACATGGCAGCGAGAATCAGCTCAAACCCACTATAAAAAGGAATTTCAAAAACAAAACAAAAATCTGGGAAATTCTTTACAATTCCTTCAGGGTCTCTGATGAAACCTGGAATGAACCTATGTACAACGACAGCTGGATGTGGCATAAGGATGGACACTTGGGACTGAGACAATTGGTGAGATTGGGTGAGCAAATGCAGACCCTTTAAAGCAATAATGCATGGCACCCATTCCATGGGACCCAACTCTCCAGGTTTAAGGGAATATTACACCAGTTATAACATGCACGAGAAACCTAGAGAACGGACACGCTGTGAATATGAAAGGTTTCTAAAACTCAACGAATAGTCCCTCTCCTGGTGCTCCGGTTTGACTTTCCATCTGCTTTACTATCAATCTCCCAAATTGGAGAGACAGCCCCTTTAACCTCCTGGTTCGCACAGGTTAACAATTTGGCAGAGGATGAAAGGGAAGAGGGAGAACCAATGAGAGAGTAGCTGTTAGGCATTTGGACGGGCACATATCACTCTAACTTCCTAGGAGGAAGAAGAATTAACCAAAGTCTCAGCCACCCACCGGGAAACAGTATAGGTCCTGAACCAAAATTTTGGACTTGCGGTCAGCTCACCAAAAACGAGTTGTAAAATGGAGCTCAGGGGCACAGCAATTCACAAACTGGCCGAGTAATAAAGGACAACTATCGTCCAAAAATCTGTTGAGGGAAGGCAACGAGGTGGACTTGAAAGCGAGGCAGAATAGCAGGAAACAGATTTCAAGAGGTACGTTGGAATCGCCTTTAAAGCACAGGAAGAGGGGCACAACTTCGACAATGATGCACTTGGCCAAAAAGGGCGTATGCGTTTTCTCCTGAATATATTCAAGAGAAAACGCATACGCCCTTTTTGGCCAAGCAAGCAAGCGTGCAATGCAAATCTGCACTATAAAGAAGTATCACTTCCCACCGGACAAAAGGGACATCCACAAAATGTGTAAAAACCAGAAAGGCAAGACAGGCCCTGGAGAACAGGGAGCCTTGTTATGCTGATGGGCGGGATGTAAATTGCCAACTGCCTCTCTCAAGGAGTACATTGTGTTCCCTAAAACAAGTAAAGAACAGAGCTACAGAGCCAAGGGCACTTCCAGTCTAGGGAATATACCTTGGGAAAACTGAAAATCAATAAGACAGAGCCACCCCAAAATTTAGGGCTGCACTGCTTACAAGGAACTCAATTTGGGTATGCCTTAAATATCCCAGGAAATATAAAAATGGTTCAAAAAATTGTGGTAATTACATACGACGGAATATCCCTCAGCCATGAAATCAATGTCATAAGACCAGTAGCAGCAAAATGGGTGGATTCAGGTACGATGATTCTAAGTGAAATAAGTCACACAGAAAAAGAAACTTATCATAAGATATCACTTATGAAGATCCTGTAAACATGGCTACACTTGAACTGAGTTAGGAAAGAGAACAGTGTCTCACATTTAGAAAACACTCTTATGCCTGCTTAAGGGGGAAGGAGAGGTGGGGTGATGCATAAAACCAGAGTTTGATATAAGCACAGGTACCGTTCCCAAAACCAACTATGGAATAGACAAGACCTACACCTTCCTCAGTGAAAGGGACTCAAAACCCCATATTTCCCGCAGAGGAATATATCTGACTAGTAAGAATCTTAAAACCTATGGATTGATATGTCTCCGTAAGGGAATCAAGTGTGTCTAGATTTGCATAAACATGGCAGCGAGAATCAGCTCAAACCCACTATAAAAAGGAATTTCAAAAACAAAACAAAAATCTGGGAAATTCTTTACAATTCCTTCAGGGTCTCTGATGAAACCTGGAATGAACCTATGTACAACGACAGCTGGATGTGGCATAAGGATGGACACTTGGGACTGAGACAATTGGTGAGATTGGGTGAGCAAATGCAGACCCTTTAAAGCAATAATGCATGGCACCCATTCCATGGGACCCAACTCTCCAGGTTGAAGGGAATATTACACCAGTTATAACATGCACGAGAAACCTAGAGAACGGACACACTGTGAATATGAAAGGTTTCTAAAACTCAACGAATAGTCCCT
The DNA here is from genome assembly GCF_949752795.1 of Hyperoodon ampullatus. NCBI lineage: Eukaryota > Metazoa > Chordata > Mammalia > Artiodactyla > Ziphiidae > Hyperoodon > Hyperoodon ampullatus. Next base: position 177,231 of record NW_027641085.1, read on the forward strand.
CTCCTGGTGCTCCGGTTTGACTTTCCATCTGCTTTGCTATCAATCTCCCAAATTGGAGAGACAGCCCCTTTAACCTCCTGGTTCGCACAGGTTTCCAATTTGGCAGAGGATGAAAGGGAAGAGGGAGAACCAATGAGAGAGTAGCCGTTAGGCATTTGGACGGGCACATATCACTCTAACTTCCCAGCAGGAAGAAGAATTAACCAAAATCTCAGCCACCCACCGGGAAACAGTATAGGTCCTGAACCAAAATTTTGGACTTGCGGTCAGCTCACCAAAAACGAGTTGTAAAATGGAGCTCAGGGGCACAGCAATTCACAAACTGGCCGAGTAATAAAGGACAACTATCGTCCAAAAATCTGTTGAGGGAAGGCAACGAGGCGGACTTGAAAGCGAGGCAGAATAGCAGGAAACAGATTTCAAGAGGTACGTTGGAATCACCTTTAAAGCACAGGAAGAGGGGCACAACTTCGACAATGATGCACTTGGCCAAAAAGGGCGTATGCGTTTTCTCCTGAATATATTCAAGAGAAAACGCATACGCCCTTTTTGGCCAAGCAAGCAAGCGCGCAATGCAAATCTGCACTATAAAGAAGTATCACTTCCCACCGGACAAAAGGGACATCCACAAAATGTGTAAAAACCAGAAAGGCAAGACAGGCCCTGGAGAAAAGGGAGCCTTGTTATGCTGATGGGCGGGATGTAAATTGCCAACTGCCTCTCTCGAGGAGTACATTGTGTTCCCTAAAACAAGTAAAGAACAGAGCTACAGAGCCAAGGGCACTTCCAGTCTAGGGAATATACCTTGGGAAAACTGAAAATCAATAAGACAGAGCCACCCCAAAATTTAGGGCTGCACTTCTTACAAGGACCTCAACTTGGGTACACCTTAAATATCCCAGGAAATATAAAAATGGTTCAAAATATTGTGGTATTTACGTAAGATGGAATATCCCTCAGCCATGAAATCAATGTCATAAGACCAGTAGCAGCAAACTGGGTGGATTCAGGTAAGATGATTCTAAGTGAAATAAGTCACACAGAAAAAGAAACTTATCATAAGATATCACTTATGAAGATCCTGTAAACATGGCTACACTTGAACTGAGTTAGGAAAGAGAACAGTGTCTCACATTTAGAAAACACTCTTATGCCTGCTTAAGGGGGAAGGAGAGGTGGGGTGATGCATAAAAACAGAGTTTGATATAAGCACAGGTACCGTTCCAAAAACCAACTATGGAATAGACAAGACCTACACATTCCTTAATGAAAGGGACTCAAAACCCCATATTTCCCGCAGAGGAATATATCTGACTAGTAAGAATCTTAAAACCTATGTATTGATATGTCTCCGTAAGGGAATCAAGTGTGTCTAGACTGGCATAAACATGGCAGCGAGAATCAGCTCAAATCCACTATAAAAAGAATTTCAAAAACAAACCAAAAAAACTGGGAAATTCTTTACAATTCCTTCAGGGTCTCTGATGAAACCTGGAATGACCATTTCTACAATGACAGCTGGATGTGGCATAAGGAGGGACACTTGGGACTGAGACGATTGGTGAGATTGGGTGAGCAAATGCAGACCCTTAAAAGGACAAATTCCTGACACCCCTTCCATTGTTCCCAGCTCTCCAGGATGAAGGGAATATTACTACAGCTATAACATGTACGGGAAACCTAGAGAACGGACACACTGTGAATACGAAAGGTTTCTAAAACTCAACGAATACTCCCTCTCCTGGTGCTCTGGTTTGACTTTCATCTCCTTTACTATCAACCTCCCAACTTGGAGAGACAGCCCCTTTAACCTCCTGGTTCGCACAGGTTGCCAATTTGGCAGAGGATGAAAGGGAAGAGGGAGAACCAATGAGAGAGTAGCTGTTAGGCGTTTGGATGGGAACATATCACTGTAATTTCCCGGCAGGAAGAAGAATTAACCAAAGTCTCAGCCCCCCACCGGGAAACAGTATAGGTCCTGAACCAAAATTTTGGACTTGCGGTCAGCTCAGCAAAAACGAGTTGAAAAATGGAGCTCAGGGGCACAGCAATTCACAAACTGGCCGAGTAATAAAAGACAACTATCGTCCAAAAATCTGTTGAGGGAAGGCAACGAGGCGGACTTGAAAGCGAGGCAGAATAGCAGGAAACAGATTTCAAGAGGTACGTTGGAATCGCCTTTAAAGCACAGGAAGAGGGGCACAACTTCGACAATGATGCACTTGGCCAAAAAGGGAGTATGCGTTTTCTCCTGAATATATTCAGAAGAAAACGCATACGCCCTTTTTGGCCAAGCAAGCAAGCAGGCAATGCAAATCTTCACTACAAAGAAGTATCACTTCCCACCGGTCAAAAGGGACATCCACAAAATGTGTAAAAACCAGAAAGGCAAGACAGGCCCTGGAGAACAGGGAGCCTTTTTATGCTGTTGGGCTGGATGTAAATTGCCAACTGCCTCTCTGGAGGAGTGCATTGTGTTCCCTAAAACAAGTAAAGAACAGAGCTACAGAGCCAAGGGCACTTCCAGTCTAGGGAATATACCTTGGGAAAACTGAAAATCAATAAGACAGAGCCACACCAAAATTTAGGGCTGCACTGCGTACAAGGACCTCAACTTGGGTACACCTTAAATATCCCAGGAAATATAAAAATGGTTCAAAATATTGTAGTACTTACGTACGATGGAATATCCCTCAGCCATGAAATCAATGTCATAAGACCAGTAGCAGAAAAATGGGTGGATTCAGGTACGATGATTCTAAGTGAAATAAGTCACACAGAAAAAGAAACTTATCATAAGATATCACTTATGAAGATCCTGTCAACATGGCTACACTTGAACTGAGTTAGGAAAGAGAAGAGTGTCTCACATTTAGAAAACACTCTTATGCCTGCTTAAGGGGGAAGGAGAGGTGGGGTGATGCATAAAACCAGAGTTTGATATAAGCACAGGTACCTTTCCAAAAACCAACTATGGAATAGACAACACCTACACCTTCCTCAGTGAAAGGGACTCAAAACCCCATATTTCAAGCAGAGGAATATATCTGACTAGTAAGAATTTTAAAACCTATGTATTGATATGTCTCCGTAAGGGAAACAAGTGTGTCTAGACTGGCATAAACATGGCAGCGAGAATCAGCTCAAACCCACTATAAAAAGGAATTTCAAAAATAAAACAAAAAAACTGGGAAATTCTTTACAATTCCTTCAGGGTCTCTGATGAAACCTGGAATGACCCTATCTACAACGACAGCTGGATGTGGCATAAGGAGGGACACTTGGGACTGAGACGATTGGTGAGATTGGGTGAGCAAATGCATACCCTTTAAAGTTCAAATGTCTGGCACCCATTCCATGGGTCCCAACTCTCTATTTTGAAAGGAATATTACTTCAGATATAACATGTACGGGAAACCTAGAGAACGGACACACTGTGAATACGAAAGGTTTCTAAATCTCAACGATTAGTCCCTCTCCTGGTGCTCCGGTTTGACTTTCCATCTGTTTTACTATCAACCTCCCAACTTGGAGAGACAGCCCCTTTAACCTCCTGGTTCGCACAGGTTGCCAATTTGGCAGAGGATGAAAGGGAAGAGGGAGAACCAATGAGAGAGTTGCTGTTAGACATTTGGACGGGCACATATCACTGTAATTTCCCGGCAGGAAGAAGAATTAACCAAAGTATCAGCCACCCACCGGGATCCAGTATAGGTCCTGAACCAAAATTTTGGACTTGCGGTCAGCTCACCAAAAACGAGTTGAAAAATGGAGCTCAGGGGCACAGCAATTCACAAACTGGCCGAGTAATAAAAGACAACAATCGTCCAAAAATCTGTTGAGAGAAGCCAATGAGGCGGACTTGAAAGCGAGGCAGAATAGCAGGAAACAGATTTCAAGAGGTACGTTGGAATCACCTTTAAAGCACAGGAAGAGGGCCCCAACTTCGACAATGATGCACTTGGCCAAAAAGGGCGTATGCGTTTTCTCCTGAATATATTCAAGAGAAAACACATACGCCCTTTTTGGCCAAGCAAGCAAGCGGGCAATGCAAACCTGCACTACAAAGAAGTATCACTTCCCACCGGTCAAAAGGGACATCCACAAAATGTGTAATAACTAGAAAGGCAAGACAGGCCCTGGAGAACAGGGAGCCTTGTTATGCTGATGGGTGGGATGTAAATTGCCAACTGCCTCTCTGGAGGAGTGCATTGTGTTCCCTAAAACAAGTACAGACCAGAGCTACAGAGCCAAGGGCACTTCCAGTCTAGGGAATATACCTTGGGAAAACTGAAAATCAATAAGACAGAGCCACCCCAAAATTTAGGGCTGCACTGCTTACAAGGACCTCAACTTGGGTACACCTTAAATATCCCAGGAAATATAAAAATGTTTCCAAAAATTGTGGTTCTTACGTACGATGGAATATCCCTAAGCCATTAAATAAATGTCATAAGACCAGTAGCAGCAAAATGGGTGGATTCAGGTACGATGATTCTAAGTGAAATAAGTCACAGAGAAAAAGAAACTTATCATAAGATATCACTTATGAAGATCCTGTAAACATGGCTACACTTGAACTGAGTTAGGAAAGAGAACAGTGTCTCACATTTAGAAAACACTCTTATGCCTGCTTAAGGGTGAAGGAGAGGTGGGGTGATGCATAAAGCCAGAGTTTGATATAAGCACACGTACCGTTCCAAAAACCAACTATGGAATAGACAAGACCTACACCTTCCTCAGTGAAAGGGACTCAAAACCCCCTATTTCCCACAGAGGAATATATCTGACTAGTAAGAATCTTGAAACCTATGTATTGATGTGTGTCCATAAGGGAATCAAGTGTGTCTAGACTGGCATAAACATGGCAGCGAGAATCAGCTCAAACCCAGTATAAAGAGGAATTTCAAAAACAAAACAAAAAAACTGGGAAATTCTTTACAATTCCTTCAGGGTCTCTGATGAATTCTGGAATGACCCTATCTACAACGACAGCTGGATGTGCCATAAGGCTGGACACTTGGGACTGAGAGGATAGGGGAGATTGCATGAGCAAATGCAGACCCTTTAAAGCACAAATTCCTGGCACCCATTCCATGGGTCCCAACTCTCCAGGTTGAAGGGAATATTACTACAGCTATAACATGTACGGGAAACCTAGAGAAAGGACACACTGTGAATATGAAAGGTTTCTAAAACTCAACGAATAGTCCCTCTCCTGGTGCTCCGGTTTGACTTTCCATCTGCTTTACTATCAACATCCCAACTTGGAGAGACAGCCCCTTTAACGTCCTGGTTCGCACAGGTTTCCAATTTGGCAGAGGATGAAAGGGAAGAGGGAGAACCAATGAGAGAGTAGCTGTTAGGCATTTGGACGGGCACATATCACTCTAACTTCCCGTCAGGAAGAAGAATTAACCAAAGTCTCAGCCGCCCACCGGGAACCAGCATAAGTCCTGAACCAAAATTTTGGACTTGCGGTCAGCTCACCAAAAACGAGTTGAAAAATGGAGCTCAGGGGTACAGCAATTCACAAACTGGCGGAGTAATAAAGGAGAACTATGGTCCAAAAATCTGTTGAGGGAAGGCAACGAGGCGGACTTGAAAGCGAGGCAGAATAGCAGGAAACAGATTTCAAGAGGTACGTTGGAATCGCCTTTAAAGCACAGGAAGAGGGGCACAACTTCGACAATGATGCACTTGGCCAAAAAGGGCGTATGCGTTTTCTCCTGAATATATTCAGGAGAAAACCCATACGCCCTTTTTGGCCAAGCATGCAAGCGGGCAATGCAAATCTGCACTACAGAGAAGTATCACTTCCCACCGGTCAAAAGGGACATCCACAAAATGTGTAAAAACCAGAAAGGCAAGACAGGCCCTGGAGAACAGGGAGCCTTCTTATGCAGATGGGCGGGATGTAAATTGCCAACTGCCTCTCTGGAGGAGTGCATTGTGTTCCCTAAAACAAGTAAACAACAGATCTACAGAGCCAAGGGCACTTCCTGTCTAGGGAATAAACCTTGGGAAAACTGAAACTCAGTAAGACAGAGCCCGCCCAAAATTTAGGCCTGCACTGCTTAAAAGAACCTCAACTTGGGTACAACTTAAATATCACAGGAAATATAAAAATGGTTCAAAAAATTGTGGTCCTTATGTACGATGGAATATCCCTCAGCCATTAAATAAATGTCATAAGACCAGTAGCAGCAAAATGAGTGGATTCAGGTACGATGATTCTAAGTGAACTAAGTCAAAGAGAAAAAGAATATTATCATATGATATTACTTTTGAAGATCCTGTAAACATGGCTACACTTGAACTGAGTTAGGAAACAGAACAGTGTCTCACATTTAGAAAACACTCTTATGCCTGATTAAGGGGGAAGGAGAGGTGAGGTGATGCATAAAACCAGAGTTTGATATAAGCACAGGTACCGTTCCAAAAACAAATTATGGAATAGACAAGACCTACACCTTCCTCAGTGAAAGGGACTCAAAACCCCATATTTCCCGCAGAGGAATATATCTGACTAGTAAGAATCTTAAAACCTATGTAGTGATGTGTCTCCGTAAGGGAATCAACTGTGTCTAGACTGGCATAAACATGGCAGCGAGAATCAGCTCAAACCCACTATAAAAAGGAATTTCAAAAACAAAACAAATAAACTGGGAATTTCTTTACAATTCCTTCAGGGTCTCTGATGAAACCTGGAATGACCCTATCTACAACGACAGCTGGATGTGGCATAAGGCTGGACACTTGGGACTGAGAGGATTGGTGAGATTGGGTGAGCAAATGCCGACCCTTTAAAGCAATAATGCATGGAACCCATTCCATGGGTCCCAACTATCCAGGTTGAAGGGAATGTGACTACAGTTATAACATGTACGGGAAACCTAGAGAACGGACACACTGTGAAATAGATAGGTTTCTAAAACTCAACGAATAGTCCCTCACCTGGTGCTCCGGTTTGACTTTCCATCTTCTTTACTATCAATCTCCCAACTTGGAGAGACATACCCTTTAACCTCCTGGCTCGCACAGGTTTCCAATTTGGCAGAGGATGAAAGGGAAGAGGGAGAACCAATGAGAGAGTAGCCGTTAGGCATTTGGACGGGCACATATCACTCTAACTTCCCGGCAGGAAGAAGAATTAACCAAAGTCTCAGCCACTCACCGGGAACCAGCATAGATCCCGAACCAAAAATTTGGACTTGCGGTCAGCTCACCAAAAACGAGTTGAAAAATGGAGCTCAGGGGCACAGCAATTCACAAACTGGCCGAGTAATAAAGGACAACTATCGTCCAAAAATCTGTTGAGGGAAGGCAACGAGGCGGACTTGAAAGCGAGGCAGAATAGAAGGAAACAGATTTCAAGAGGTACTTTGGAATCGCCTTTAAAGCACAGGAAGAGGGGCACAACTTCGACAATGATGCACTTGGCCAAAAAGGGCATATGCGTTTTCTCCTGAATATATTCAGGAGAAAACGCATACGCCCTTTTGGGCCAAGCAAGCAAGCGGGCAATGCAAATCTGCACTACAGAGAAGTATCACTTCCCACCGGTCAAAAGGGACATCCACAAAATGTGTAAAAAGCAGAAAGGCAAGACAGGCCCTGGAGAACAGGGAGCCTTGTTATGCTGATGGGCGGGATGTAAATTGCCAACTGCCTCTCTGGAGGAGTGCATTGTGTTCCCTAAAACAAGTAAACAACAGATCTACAGAGCCAAGGGCACTCCCAGTCTAGGGAATATACCTTGGGAAAACTGAAACTCAATAAGACAGAGGCAGCCCAAAATTTAGGGCTGCACTGCTTAAAAGAACCTCAAATTGGGTACACCTTAAATATCCCAGGAAATATAAAAATGGTTCAAAAAATTGTGGTCCTAATGTACGATGGAATATCCCTCAGCCATTAAATAAATGTCATAAGACCAGTAGCAGCAAAATGAGTGGATCCAGGTACGATGATTCTAAGTGAAATAAGTCACTCAGAAAAAGAAAAGTATCATAAGATATCACTCATGAAGATCCTGTAAACATGGCTACACTTGAACTGAGTTAGGAAAGAGAACAGAGTCTCACATTTAGAAAACACTCTTATGCCTGCTTAAGGGAGAAGGAGAAGTGGGGTGATGCATAAACCCAGAGTTTGATATAAGCACAGGTACCCTTCCAAAAACCAACTATGGAATAGACAAGACCTACACTTTCTTCAGTGAAAGGGTCTCAAAACCGCTTATTTCCTGCACAGGAATATATCCGACTAGTAAGAATCTTAAAACCTATGTATTGATATGTCTCCGTAAGGGAATCAAGTGTGTCTAGACTGGCATAAACATGGCAGCGAGAATCAGCTCAAAACCAGTAAAAAAAGGAATTTCAAAAACAAAACAAAAAAACTGGGAAATTCTTTACAATTCCTTCAGGGTCTCTGATGAAACCTGGAATGACCTTATGTACAAAGACAGCTGGATGTGGCATAAGGCTGGACACTTTGGACTGAGAGGATTGGTGAGATTGGGTGAGCCAATGCAGACCCTTTAAAGCAATAATGCATGGCACCCATTCCATGGGTCCCAACTCTCCAGGTTGAAGGGAATATTACTACAGCTATGACATGTACGGGAAACCTAGAGAACGGACACACTGTGAATACGAAAAGTTTCTAAAACTCAACGAATAGTCCCTCTCCTGTTGCTCCGGTTTGACTTTCCATCTGCTTTACTATCAATCTCCCAACTTGGAGAGACAGCCCCTTTAACCTCCTGGTTCGCCCAGGTTGCCAATTTGGCAGAGGATGAAAGGGAAGAGGGAGAACCAATGAGAGAGTAGCTGTTAGGCATTTGGACGGGCACATATCACTCTAACTTCCCAGCAGGAAGAAGAATTAACCAAAGTCTCAGCCACCCAACGGGAACCTGTATAGGTCCTGAACCAAAATTTTGGACTTGTGGGCCGCTCACCAAAAACGAGTTGAAAAATGGAGCTCAGGGGCACAGCAATTCACAAACTGGCCGAGTAATAAAGGACAACTATCGTCCAAAATTCTGTTGAGGGAAGTCAACTAGGCGAACTTGAAAGCGAGGCAAATAGCAGGAAACAGATTTCAAGAGGTACGTTGGAATCGCCTTTAAAGCACAGGAAGAGGGGCAAAACTTCGACAATGATGCACTTGGCCAAAAAGGGCGTATGCGTTTTCTCCTGAATATATTCAGGAGAAAACGCATACGCCCTTTTTGGCCAAGCAAGCAAGCGGGCAATGCAAATCTGCACTACAAAGAAGTATCACTTCCCACCGGTCAAAAGGGACATCCACAAAATGTGTAAAAACCAGAAAGGCAAGACAGGCCCTGGAGAACAGGGAGCCTTGTTATGCTTATGGGCGGGATGTAAATTGCCAACTGCGTCTCTGGAGGAGTGCATTGTGTTCCCTAAAACAAGTAAAGAAGAGTGCTACAGAGCCAAGGGCACTTCCAGTCTAGGGAATATACCTTGGGAAAACTGAAAATCAATAAGACAGAGCCACACCAAAATTTAGGGCTGCACTGCGTACAAGGACCTCAACTTGGGTACACCTTAAATATCCCAGGAAATATAAAAATGGTTCAAAAAATTGTGGTACTTACGTACGATGGAATATCCCTCAGCCATGAAATCAATGTCATAAGACCAGGAGCAGCAAACTGGGTGGATTCAGGTACGATGATTCTAAGTGAAATAAGTCACACAGAAAAAGAAACTTATCATAAGATATCACTTATGAAGATCCTGTAAACATGGCTACACTTGAACTGAGTTAGGAAAGAGAAGAGTGTCTCACATTTAGAAAACACTCTTATGCCTGCTTAAGGGGGAAGGAGAGGTGGGGTGATGCATAAAAACAGAGTTTGATATAAGCACAGGAACCGTTCCAAAAACCAACTATGGAATAGACAAGACCTACACATTCCTCAGTGAAAGGGACTCAAAACCCCATATTTCCCGCAGAGGAATATATCTGACTAGTAAGAATCTTAAAACCTATGTATTGATATGTCTCCGTAAGGGAATCAAGTGTGTCTAGACTGGCATAAACATGGCAGCGAGAATCAGCTCAAACCCACTATAAAAAGGAATTTCAAAAACAAACCAAAAAAACTGGGAAATTCTTTACAATTCCTTCAGGGTCTCTGATGAAACCTGGAATGACCCTATCTACAATGACAGCTGGATGTGGCATAAGGCTGGACACTTGGGACTGAGACGATTGGTGAGATTGGGTGAGCAAATGCAGACCCTTTAAAGGACAAATTCCTGACACCCCATCCATGGGTCCCAGCTCTCCAGGTTGAAGGGAATATTATTACAGCTATAACATGTACGGGAAACCTAGAGAACGGACACATTGTGAATACGAAAGGTTTCTAAAACTCAACGAATAGTCCCTCTCCTGGTGCTCTGGTTTGACTTTCATCTCCTTTACTATCAACCTCCCAACTTGGAGAGACAGCCCCTTTAACCTCCTGGTTCGCACAGGTTGCCAATTTGGCAGAGGATGAAAGGGAAGAGGGAGAACCAATGAGAGAGTAGCTGTTAGGCGTTTGGATGGGCACATATCACTGTAATTTCCCAGCAGGAAGAAGAATTAACCAAAGTCTCAGCCCCCCACCGGGAACCAGTATAGGTCCTGAACCAAAATTTTGGACTTGCGGTCAGCTCAGCAAAAACGAGTTAAAAAATGGAGCTCAGGGGCACAGCAATTCACAAACTGGCCGAGTAATAAAGGACAACTATCGTCCAAAAATCTGATGAGGGAAGGCAACGAGGCGGACTTGAAAGCGAGGCAGAATAGCAGGAAACAGATTTCAAGAGGTACATTGGAATTACCTTTAAAGCACAGGAAGAGGGGCACAACTTCGACAATGATGCACTTGGCCAAAAAGGGCGTATGCGTTTTCTCCTGAATATATTCAGGAGAAAATGCATACGCCCTTTTTGGCCAAGGAAGCACGAGAGCAATGCAAATATGCACTACAAAGAAGTATCACTTCCCACCGGTCAAAAGGGACATCCACAAAATGTGTAAATCCAGAAAGGCAAGACAGGTCCTGGAGAACAGGGAGCCTTGTTATGCTGATGGGCTGGATGTAAATTGCCAACTGCCTCTCTGGAGGAGTGCATTGTGTTCCCTAAAACAAGTAAAGAACAGAGCTACAGAGCCAAGGGCACTTCCAGTCTAGGGAATATACCTTGGGAAAACTGAAAATCAATAAGACAGAGCCACACCAAAATTTAGGGCTGCACTGCTTACAAGGACCTCAACTTGGGTACACCTTAAATATCCCAGGAAATATAAAAATGGTTCAAAAAATTGTGGTACTTACGTACGATGGAATATCCCTCAGCCATGAAATCAATGTCATAAGACCAGTAGCAGCAAAATGGGTGGATTCAGGTACGATGATTCTAAGTGAAATAAGTCACACAGAAAAAGAAACTTATCATAAGATATCACTTATGAAGATCCTGTAAACATGGCTACACTTGAACTGAGTTAGGAAAGAGAACAGTGTCTCACATTTAGAAAACACTTTTATGCCTGCTTAAGGGGGAAGGAGAGGTGGGGTGATGCATAAAACCAGAGTTTGATATAAGCACAGGTACCGTTCCAAAAACCAACTATGGAATAGACAACACCTACACCTTCCTCAGTGAAAGGGACTCAAAACCCCCTATTTCCCGCAGAGGAATATATCTGACTAGTAAGAATTTTAAAACCTATGTATTGATATGTCACCGTAAGGGAATCAAGTGTGTCTAGACTGGCATAAACATGGCAGCGAGAATCAGCTCAAACCCACTATAAAAAGGAATTTCAAAAATAAAACAAAAAAACTGGGAAATTCTTTACAATTCCTTCAGGGTCTCTGATGAAACCTGGAATGACCCTATTTACAACGACAGCTGGATGTGGCATAAGGAGGGACACTTGGGACTGAGACGATTGGTGAGATTGGGTGAGCAAATGCATACCCTTTAAAGCTCAAATGTCTGGCACCCATTCCATGGGTCCCAACTCTCTATGTTGAAAGGAATATTACTACAGCTATAACATGTACGAGAAACCTAGAGAACGGACACACTGTGAATACGAAAGGTTTCTAAATCTCAACGAACAGTCCCTCTCCTGGTGCTCCAGTTTGACTTTCCATCTGTTTTACTATCAACCTCCCAACTTGGAGAGACAGCCCCTTTAACCTCCTGGTTCGCACAGGTTGCCAATTTGGCAGAGGATGAAAGGGAAGAGGTAGAACCAATGAGAGAGTTGCTGTTAGACATTTGGACGGGCACATATCACTGTAATTTCCCGGCAGGAAGAAGAATTAACCAAAGTCTCAGCCACCGACCGGGAACCAGTATAGGTCCTGAACCAAAATTTTGGACTTGCGGTCAGCTCACCAAAAACGAGTTGAAAAATGGAGCTCAGGGGCACAGCAATTCACAAACTGGCCGAGTAATAAAAGACAACTATCGTCCAAAAATCTGTTGAGAGAAGCCAATGAGGCAGACTTGAAAGCGAGGCAGAATAGCAGGAAACAGATTTCAAGAGGTACGTTGGAATCACCTTTAAAGCACAGGAAGAGGGGCCCAACTTCGACAATGATGCACTTGGCCAAAAAGGGCGTATGCGTTTTCTCCTGAATATATTCAGGAGAAAACACATACGCCCTTTTTGGCCAAGCAAGCAAGCGGGCAATGCAAATCTGCACTACAAAGAAGTATCACTTCCCACCGGTCAAAAGGGACATCCACAAAATGTGTAATAAGTAGAAAGGCAAGACAGGCCCTGGAGAACAGGGAGCCTTGTTATGCTGATGGGTGGGATGTAAATTGCCAACTGCCTCTCTGGAGGAGTGCATTGTGTTCCCTAAAACAAGTACAGACCAGAGCTACAGAGCCAAGGGCACTTCCAGTCTAGGGAATATACCTTGGGAAAACTGAATATCAATAAGACAGAGCCACCCCAAAATTTAGGGCTGCACTGCTTACAAGGACCTCAACTTGGATACACTTTAAATATCCCAGGAAATATAAAAATGTTTCAAAACATTGTGGTTCTTACGTACGATGGAATATACCTCAGCCATTAAATAAATGTCATAAGACCAGTAGCAGCAAAATGGGTGGATTCAGGTACGATGATTCTAAGTGAAATAAGTCACAGAGAAAAAGAAACTTATCATAAGATATCACTTATGAAGATCCTGTAAACATGGCTACACTTGAACTGAGTTAGGAAAGAGAACAGTGTCTCACATTTAGAAAACACTCTTATGCCTGCTTAAGGGGGAAGGAGAGGTGGGGTGATGCATAAAACCAGGGTTTGATATAAGCACAGGTACCGTTCCAAAAACCAACTATGGAATAGACAAGACCTACACCTTCCTCAGTGAAAGGGACTCAAAACCCCCTATTTCCCACAGAGGAATATATCTGACTAGTAAGAATCTTAAAACATATCTATTGATGTGTCTCCGTAAGGGAATCAACTGTGTCTAGACTGGCATAAACATGGCAGCGAGAATCAGCTCAAACCCACTATAAAAAGGAATTTCAAAAACAAAACAAATAAACTGGGAATTTCTTTACAATTCCTTCAGGGTCTCTGATGAAACCTGGAATGACCCTATCTACAACGACAGCTGGATGTGGCATAAGGCTGGACACTTGGGACTGAGAGGATTGGTGAGATTGGGTGAGCAAATGCAGACCCTTTAAAGCAATAATGCATGGAACCCATTCCATGGGTCCCAACTATCCAGGTTGAAGGGAATATGACTACAGTTATAACATGTACGGGAAACCTAGAGAACAGACACACTGTGAAATCGATAGTTTTCTAAAACTCAACGAATAGTCCCTCACCTGGTGCTCCGGTTTGATTTTCCATCTTCTTTACTACCAATCTCCCAACTTGGAGAGACATACCCTTTAACCTCCTGGCTCGCACAGGTTGCCAATTTGGCAGAGGATGAAAGGGAAGAGGGAGAACCAATGAGAGAGTAGCTGTTAGGCATTTGGACGGGCACATATCACTCTAACTTCCCGGCAGGAAGAAGAATTAACCAAAGTCTCAGCCACTCACGGGGAACCAGCATAGATCCTGAACCAAAATTTTGGACTTGCGGTCAGCTCAACAAAAACGAGTTGAAAAATGGAGCTCAGGGGCACAGCAATTCACAAACTGGCCGAGTAATAAAGGACAACTATCGTCCATAAATCTGTTGAGGGAAGGCAACGAGGCGGACTTGAAAGCGAGGCAGAATAGCAGGAAACAGATTTCAAGAGGTACTTTGGAATCGCCTTTAAAGCACAGGAAGAGGGGCACAACTTCGACAATGATGCACTTGGCCAAAAAGGGCATATGCGTTTTCTCCTGAATATATTCAGGAGAAAACGCATACGCCCTTTTTGGCCAAGCAAGCAAGCGGGCAATGCAAATCTGCACTACAGAGAAGTATCACTTCCCACCGGTCAAAAGGGACATCCACAAAATGTGTAAAAAGCAGAAAGGCAAGACAGGCCCTGGAGAACAGGGAGCCTTGTTATGCTGATGGGCGGGATGTAAATTGCCAACTGCCTCTCTGGAGGAGTGCATTGTGTTCCCTAAAACAAGTAAACAACAGATCTACAGAGCCAAGGGCACTCCCAGTCTAGGGAATATACCTTGGGAAAACTGAAACTCAATAAGACAGAGGCAGCCCAAAATTTAGGGCTGCACTGCTTAAAAGAACCTCAAATTGGGTACACCTTAAATATCCCAGGAAATATAAAAATGGTTCAAAAAATTGTGGTCCTAATGTACGATGGAATATCCCTCAGCCATTAAATATATGTCATAAGACCAGTAGCAGCAAAATGAGTGGATCCAGGTACGATGATTCTAAGTGAAATAAGTCACTCAGAAAAAGAAACGTATCATAAGATATCACTCATGAAGATCCTGTAAACATGGCTACACTTGAACTGAGTTAGGAAAGAGAACAGAGTCTCACATTTAGAAAACACTCTTATGCCTGCTTAAGGGAGAAGGAGAAGTGGGGTGATGCATAAACCCAGAGTTTGATATAAGCACAGGTACCGTTCCAAAAACCAACTATGGAATAGACAAGACCTACACTTTCTTCAGTGAAAGGGTCTCAAAACCGCTTATTTCCTGCACAGGAATATATCCGACTAGTAAGAATCTTAAAACCTATGTATTGATATGTCTCCGTAAGGGAATCAAGTGTGTCTAGACTGGCATAAACATGGCAGCGAGAATCAGCTCAAAACCAGTAAAAAAAGGAATTTCAAAAACAAAACAAAAAAACTGGGAAATTCTTTACAATTCCTTCAGGGTGTCTGATGAAACCTGGAATGACCTTATGTACAAAGACAGCTGGATGTGGCATAAGGCTGGAAACTTTGGACTGAGAGGATTGGTGAGATTGGGTGAGCAAATGCAGACCCTTTAAAGCAATAATGCATGGCACCCATTCCATGGGTCCCAACTCTCCAGGTTGAAGGGAATATTACTACAGCTATGACATGTACGGGAAACCTAGAGAACGGACAAACTGTGAATACGAAAAGTTTCTAAAACTCAACGAATAGTCCCTCTCCTGTTGCTCCGGTTTGACTTTCCATCTGCTTTACTATCAATCTCCCAACTTGGAGACACAGCCCCTTTAACCTCCTGGTTCGCCCAGGTTGCCAATTTGGCAGAGGATGAAAGGGAAGAGGGAGAACCAATGAGAGAGTAGCTGTTAGGCATTTGGACGGGCACATATCACTCTAACTTCCCAGCAGGAAGAAGAATTAACCAAAGTCTCAGCCACCCAACGGGAACCTGTATAGGTCCTGAACCAAAATTTTGGACTTGTGGGCCGCTCACCAAAAACGAGTTGAAAAATGGAGCTCAGGGGCACAGCAATTCACAAACTGGCCGAGTAATAAAGGACAACTATCGTCCAAAATTCTGTTGAGGGAAGTCAACGAGGCGAACTTGAAAGCGAGGCAAATAGCAGGAAACAGATTTCAAGAGGTACGTTGGAATCGCCTTTAAAGCACAGGAAGAGGGGCACAACTTCGACAATGATGCACTTGGCCAAAAAGGGCGTATGCGTTTTCTCCTGAATATATTCAGGAGAAAACGCATACGCCCTTTTTGGCCAAGCAAGCAAGCGGGCAATGCAAATCTGCACTACAAAGAAGTATCACTTCCCACCGGTCAAAAGGGACATCCACAAAATGTGTAAAAACCAGAAAGGCAAGACAGGCCCTGGAGAACAGGGAGCCTTGTTATGCTGATGGGCGGGATGTAAATTGCCAACTGCGTCTCTGGAGGAGTGCATTGTGTTCCCTAAAACAAGTAAAGAAGAGAGCTACAGAGCCAAGGGCACTTCCAGTGTAGGGAATATACCTTGGGAAAACTGAAAATCAATAAGACAGAGCCACCCCAAAATTTAGGGCTGCACTGCGTACAAGGACCTCAACTTGGGTACACCTAAATATCCCAGGAAATATAAAAATGGTTCAAAAAATTGTGGTACTTACGTACGATGGAATATCCCTCAGCCATGAAATCAATGTCATAAGACCAGTAGCAGCAAAATGGGTGGATTCAGGTACGATGATTCTAAGTGAAATAAGTCACACAGAAAAAGAAACTTATCATAAGATATCACTTATGAAGATCCTGTAAACATGGCTACACTTGAACTGAGTTAGGAAAGAGAACAGTGTCTCACATTTAGAAAACACTCTAATGCCTGCTTAAGATGGAAGGAGAGGTGGGGTGATGCATAAAACCAGAGTTTGATATAAGCACAGGTACCGTTCCCAAAACCAACTATGGAATAGACAAGACCTACACCTTCCTCAGTGAAAGGGACTCAAAACCCCCTATTTCCCGCAGAGGAATATATCTGACTAGTAAGAATCTTAAAACCTATGTATTGATGTGTCTCCATAAGGGAATCAAGTGTGTCTACACTGGCATAAACATGGAAGCGAGAATCAGCTCAAACCCACTATAAAAAGGAATTTCAAAAACAAAACAAAAAAACTGGGAAATTCTTTAAAATTCCTTCAGGGTCTCTGATGAAACCTGGAATGACCCTATCTACAACGACAGCTGGATGTGGCATAAGGCTGGACACTTGGGACTGAGAGGATTGGTGAGATTGGGTGAGCAAATGCAGACCCTTTAAAGCAATAATGCATGGAACCCATTCCATGGGTCTCAACTGTCCAGGTTGAAGGGAATATTACTACAGTTATAACATGTACGGGAAACCTAGAGAACGGACACACTGTGAAATCGATAGGTTTCTAAAACTCAACGAATAGTCCCTCACCTGGTGCTCCGGTTTGAATTTCCATCTTCTTTACTATCAATCTCCCAACTTGGAGAGACATACCCTTTAACCTCCTGGCTCGCACAGGTTTCCAATTTGGCAGAGGATGAAAGGGAAGAGGGAGAACCAATGAGAGAGTAGCTGTTAGGCATTTGGACGGGCACATATCACTCTAACTTCCCGGCAGGAAGAAGAATTAACCAAAGTCTCAGCCACTCACCGGGAACCAGCATAGATCCCGAACCAAAATTTTGGACTTGCGGTCAGCTCACCAAAAACGAGTTGAAAAATGGAGCTCAGGGGCACAGGAATTCACAAACTGGCCGAGTAATAAAGGACAACTATCGTCCAAAAATCTGTTGAGGGAAGGCAACAAGGCGGACTTGAAAGCGAGGCAGAATAGAAGGAAACAGATTTCAAGAGGTACTTTGGAATCGCCTTTAAAGCACAGGAAGAGGGGCACAACTTCGACAATGATGCACTTGGCCAAAAAGGGCATATGCGTTTTCTCCTGAATATATTCAGGAGAAAACGCATACGCCCTTTTTGGCCAAGCAAGCAAGCGGGCAATGCAAATCTGCACTACAGAGAAGTATCACTTCCCACCGGTCAAAAGGGACATCCACAAAATGTGTAAAAAGCAGAAAGGCAAGACAGGCCCTGGAGAACAGGGAGCCTTGTTATGCTGATGGGCGGGATGTAAATTGCCAACTGCCTCTCTGGAGGAGTGCATTGTGTTCCCTAAAACAAGTAAACAACAGATCTACAGAGCCAAGGGCACTCCCAGTCTAGGGAATATACCTTGGGAAAACTGAAACTCAATAAGACAGAGGCAGCCCAAAATTTAGGGCTGCACTGCTTAAAAGAACCTCAAATTGGGTACACCTTAAATATCCCAGGAAATATAAAAATGGTTCAAAAAATTGTGGTCCTAATGTACGATGGAATATCCCTCAGCCATTAAATAAATGTCATAAGACCAGTAGCAGCAAAATGAGTGGATCCAGGTACGATGATTCTAAGTGAAATAAGTCACTCAGAAAAAGAAAAGTATCATAAGATATCACTCATGAAGATCCTGTAAACATGGCTACACTTGAACTGAGTTAGGAAAGAGAACAGAGTCTCACATTTAGAAAACACTCTTATGCCTGCTTAAGGGAGAAGGAGAAGTGGGGTGATGCATAAACCCAGAGTTTGATATAAGCACAGGTACCCTTCCAAAAACCAACTATGGAATAGACAAGACCTACACTTTCTTCAGTGAAAGGGTCTCAAAACCGCTTATTTCCTGCACAAGAATATATCCGACTAGTAAGAATCTTAAAACCTATGTATTGATATGTCTCCATAAGGGAATCAAGTGTGTCTAGACTGGCATAAACATGGCAGCGAGAATCAGCTCAAAACCAGTAAAAAAAGGAATTTCAAAAACAAAACAAAAAAACTGGGAAATTCTTTACAATTCCTTCAGGGTCTCTGATGAAACCTGGAATGACCTTATGTACAAAGACAGCTGGATGTGGCATAAGGCTGGACACTTTGGACTGAGAGGATTGGTGAGATTGGGTGAGCAAATGCAGACCCTTTAAAGCAATAATGCATGGCACCCATTCCATGGGTCCCAACTCTCCAGGTTGAAGGGAATATTACACCAGTTATAACATGCACGAGAAACCTAGAGAACGGACACACTGTGAATATGAAAGGTTTCTAAAACTCAACGAATAGTCCCTCTCCTGGTGCTCCGGTTTGACTTTCCATCTGCTTTACTATCAATCTCCCAAATTGGAGAGACAGCCCCTTTAACCTCCTGGTTCGCACAGGTTTCCAATTTGGCAGAGGATGAAAGGGAAGAGGGAGAACCAATGAGAGAGTAGCCGTTAGGCATTTGGACGGGCACATATCACTCTAACTTCCCAGCAGGAAGAAGAATTAACCAAAATCTCAGCCACCCACCGGGAAACAGTATAGGTCCTGAACCAAAATTTTGGACTTGCGGTCAGCTCACCAAAAACGAGTTGTAAAATGGAGCTCAGGGGCACAGCAATTCACAAACTGGCCGAGTAATAAAGGACAACTATCGTCCAAAAATCTGTTGAGGGAAGGCAACGAGGCGGACTTGAAAGCGAGGCAGAATAGCAGGAAACAGATTTCAAGAGGTACGTTGGAATCGCCTTTAAAGCACAGGAAGAGGGGCACAACTTCGACAATGATGCACTTGGCCAAAAAGGGCGTATGCGTTTTCTCCTGAATATATTCAAGAGAAAACGCATACGCCCTTTTTGGCCAAGCAAGCAAGCGCGCAATGCAAATCTGCACTATAAAGAAGTATCACTTCCCACCGGACAAAAGGGACATCCACAAAATGTGTAAAAACCAGAAAGGCAAGACAGGCCCTGGAGAAAAGGGAGCCTTGTTATGCTGATGGGCGGGATGTAAATTGCCAACTGCCTCTCTCGAGGAGTACATTGTGTTCCCTAAAACAAGTAAAGAACAGAGCTACAGAGCCAAGGGCACTTCCAGTCTAGGGAATATACCTTGGGAAAACTGAAAATCAATAAGACAGAGCCACCCCAAAATTTAGGGCTGCACTTCTTACAAGGACCTCAACTTGGGTACACCTTAAATATCCCAGGAAATATAAAAATGGTTCAAAATATTGTGGTATTTACGTAAGATGGAATATCCCTCAGCCATGAAATCAATGTCATAAGACCAGTAGCAGCAAACTGGGTGGATTCAGGTAAGATGATTCTAAGTGAAATAAGTCACACAGAAAAAGAAACTTATCATAAGATATCACTTATGAAGATCCTGTAAACATGGCTACACTTGAACTGAGTTAGGAAAGAGAACAGTGTCTCACATTTAGAAAACACTCTTATGCCTGCTTAAGGGGGAAGGAGAGGTGGGGTGATGCATAAAAACAGAGTTTGATATAAGCACAGGTACCGTTCCAAAAACCAACTATGGAATAGACAAGACCTACACATTCCTTAATGAAAGGGACTCAAAACCCCATATTTCCCGCAGAGGAATATATCTGACTAGTAAGAATCTTAAAACCTATGTATTGATATGTCTCCGTAAGGGAATCAAGTGTGTCTAGACTGGCATAAACATGGCAGCGAGAATCAGCTCAAATCCACTATAAAAAGAATTTCAAAAACAAACCAAAAAAACTGGGAAATTCTTTACAATTCCTTCAGGGTCTCTGATGAAACCTGGAATGACCATTTCTACAATGACAGCTGGATGTGGCATAAGGAGGGACACTTGGGACTGAGACGATTGGTGAGATTGGGTGAGCAAATGCAGACCCTTTAAAGGACAAATTCCTGACACCCCTTCCATTGTTCCCAGCTCTCCAGGATGAAGGGAATATTACTACAGCTATAACATGTACGGGAAACCTAGAGAACGGACACACTGTGAATACGAAAGGTTTCTAAAACTCAACGAATATTCCCTCTCCTGGTGCTCTGGTTTGACTTTCATCTCCTTTACTATCAACCTCCCAACTTGGAGAGACAGCCCCTTTAACCTCCTGGTTCGCACAGGTTGCCAATTTGGCAGAGGATGAAAGGGAAGAGGGAGAACCAATGAGAGAGTAGCTGTTAGGCGTTTGGATGGGAACATATCACTGTAATTTCCCGGCAGGAAGAAGAATTAACCAAAGTCTCAGCCCCCCACCGGGAAACAGTATAGGTCCTGAACCAAAATTTTGGACTTGCGGTCAGCTCAGCAAAAACGAGTTGAAAAATGGAGCTCAGGGGCACAGCAATTCACAAACTGGCCGAGTAATAAAAGACAACTATCGTCCAAAAATCTGTTGAGGGAAGGCAACGAGGCGGACTTGAAAGCGAGGCAGAATAGCAGGAAACAGATTTCAAGAGGTACGTTGGAATCGCCTTTAAAGCACAGGAAGAGGGGCACAACTTCGACAATGATGCACTTGGCCAAAAAGGGAGTATGCGTTTTCTCCTGAATATATTCAGAAGAAAACGCATACGCCCTTTTTGGCCAAGCAAGCAAGCAGGCAATGCAAATCTTCACTACAAAGAAGTATCACTTCCCACCGGTCAAAAGGGACATCCACAAAATGTGTAAAAACCAGAAAGGCAAGACAGGCCCTGGAGAACAGGGAGCCTTTTTATGCTGTTGGGCTGGATGTAAATTGCCAACTGCCTCTCTGGAGGAGTGCATTGTGTTCCCTAAAACAAGTAAAGAACAGAGCTACAGAGCCAAGGGCACTTCCAGTCTAGGGAATATACCTTGGGAAAACTGAAAATCAATAAGACAGAGCCACACCAAAATTTAGGGCTGCACTGCGTACAAGGACCTCAACTTGGGTACACCTTAAATATCCCAGGAAATATAAAAATGGTTCAAAATATTGTAGTACTTACGTACGATGGAATATCCCTCAGCCATGAAATCAATGTCATAAGACCAGTAGCAGAAAAATGGGTGGATTCAGGTACGATGATTCTAAGTGAAATAAGTCACACAGAAAAAGAAACTTATCATAAGATATCACTTATGAAGATCCTGTCAACATGGCTACACTTGAACTGAGTTAGGAAAGAGAAGAGTGTCTCACATTTAGAAAACACTCTTATGCCTGCTTAAGGGGGAAGGAGAGGTGGGGTGATGCATAAAACCAGAGTTTGATATAAGCACAGGTACCTTTCCAAAAACCAACTATGGAATAGACAACACCTACACCTTCCTCAGTGAAAGGGACTCAAAACCCCATATTTCAAGCAGAGGAATATATCTGACTAGTAAGAATTTTAAAACCTATGTATTGATATGTCTCCGTAAGGGAATCAAGTGTGTCTAGACTGGCATAAACATGGCAGCGAGAATCAGCTCAAACCCACTATAAAAAGGAATTTCAAAAATAAAACAAAAAAACTGGGAAATTCTTTACAATTCCTTCAGGGTCTCTGATGAAACCTGGAATGACCCTATCTACAACGACAGCTGGATGTGGCATAAGGAGGGACACTTGGGACTGAGACGATTGTTGAGATTGGGTGAGCAAATGCATACCCTTTAAAGTTCAAATGTCTGGCACCCATTCCATGGGTCCCAACTCTCTATTTTGAAAGGAATATTACTTCAGATATAACATGTACGGGAAACCTAGAGAACGGACACACTGTGAATACGAAAGGTTTCTAAATCTCAACGATTATTCCCTCTCCTGGTGCTCCGGTTTGACTTTCCATCTGTTTTACTATCAACCTCCCAACTTGGAGAGACAGCCCCTTTAACCTCCTGGTTCGCACAGGTTGCCAATTTGGCAGAGGATGAAAGGGAAGAGGGAGAACCAATGAGAGAGTTGCTGTTAGACATTTGGACGGGCACATATCACTGTAATTTCCCGGCAGGAAGAAGAATTAACCAAAGTATCAGCCACCCACCGGGATCCAGTATAGGTCCTGAACCAAAATTTTGGACTTGCGGTCAGCTCACCAAAAACGAGTTGAAAAATGGAGCTCAGGGGCACAGCAATTCACAAACTGGCCGAGTAATAAAAGACAACTATCGTCCAAAAATCTGTTGAGAGAAGCCAATGAGGCGGACTTGAAAGCGAGGCAGAATAGCAGGAAACAGATTTCAAGAGGTACGTTGGAATCACCTTTAAAGCACAGGAAGAGGGCCCCAACTTCGACAATGATGCACTTGGACAAAAAGGGCGTATGCGTTTTCTCCTGAATATATTCAAGAGAAAACACATACGCCCTTTTTGGCCAAGCAAGCAAGCGGGCAATGCAAACCTGCACTACAAAGAAGTATCACTTCCCACCGGTCAAAAGGGACATCCACAAAATGTGTAATAACTAGAAAGGCAAGACAGGCCCTGGAGAACAGGGAGCCTTGTTATGCTGATGGGTGGGATGTAAATTGCCAACTGCCTCTCTGGAGGAGTGCATTGTGTTCCCTAAAACAAGTACAGACCAGAGCTACAGAGCCAAGGGCACTTCCAGTCTAGGGAATATACCTTGGGAAAACTGAAAATCAATAAGACAGAGCCACCCCAAAATTTAGGGCTGCACTGCTTACAAGGACCTCAACTTGGGTACACCTTAAATATCCCAGGAAATATAAAAATGTTTCAAAAAATTGTGGTTCTTACGTACGATGGAATATCCCTAAGCCATTAAATAAATGTCATAAGACCAGTAGCAGCAAAATGGGTGGATTCAGGTACGATGATTCTAAGTGAAATAAGTCACAGAGAAAAAGAAACTTATCATAAGATATCACTTATGAAGATCCTGTAAACATGGCTACACTTGAACTGAGTTAGGAAAGAGAACAGTGTCTCACATTTAGAAAACACTCTTATGCCTGCTTAAGGGTGAAGGAGAGGTGGGGTGATGCATAAAGCCAGAGTTTGATATAAGCACACGTACCGTTCCAAAAACCAACTATGGAATAGACAAGACCTACACCTTCCTCAGTGAAAGGGACTCAAAACCCCCTATTTCCCACAGAGGAATATATCTGACTAGTAAGAATCTTAAAACCTATGTATTGATGTGTGTCCATAAGGGAATCAAGTGTGTCTAGACTGGCATAAACATGGCAGCGAGAATCAGCTCAAACCCAGTATAAAGAGGAATTTCAAAAACAAAACAAAAAAACTGGGAAATTCTTTACAATTCCTTCAGGGTCTCTGATGAATTCTGGAATGACCCTATCTACAACGACAGCTGGATGTGCCATAAGGCTGGACACTTGGGACTGAGAGGATAGGGGAGATTGCATGAGCAAATGCAGACCCTTTAAAGCACAAATTCCTGGCACCCATTCCATGGGTCCCAACTCTCCAGGTTGAAGGGAATATTACTACAGCTATAACATGTACGGGAAACCTAGAGAAAGGACACACTGTGAATATGAAAGGTTTCTAAAACTCAACGAATAGTCCCTCTCCTGGTGCTCCGGTTTGACTTTCCATCTGCTTTACTATCAACATCCCAACTTGGAGAGACAGCCCCTTTAACGTCCTGGTTCGCACAGGTTTCCAATTTGGCAGAGGATGAAAGGGAAGAGGGAGAACCAATGAGAGAGTAGCTGTTAGGCATTTGGACGGGCACATATCACTCTAACTTCCCGTCAGGAAGAAGAATTAACCAAAGTCTCAGCCGCCCACCGGGAACCAGCATAAGTCCTGAACCAAAATTTTGGACTTGCGGTCAGCTCACCAAAAACGAGTTGAAAAATGGAGCTCAGGGGTACAGCAATTCACAAACTGGTGGAGTAATAAAGGAGAACTATGGTCCAAAAATCTGTTGAGGGAAGGCAACGAGGCGGACTTGAAAGCGAGGCAGAATAGCAGGAAACAGATTTCAAGAGGTACGTTGGAATCGCCTTTAAAGCACAGGAAGAGGGGCACAACTTCGACAATGATGCACTTGGCCAAAAAGGGCGTATGCGTTTTCTCCTGAATATATTCAGGAGAAAACCCATACGCCCTTTTTGGCCAAGCATGCAAGCGGGCAATGCAAATCTGCACTACAGAGAAGTATTCCTTCCCACCGGTCAAAAGGGACATCCACAAAATGTGTAAAAACCAGAAAGGCAAGACAGGCCCTGGAGAACAGGGAGCCTTCTTATGCAGATGGGCGGGATGTAAATTGCCAACTGCCTCTCTGGAGGAGTGCATTGTGTTCCCTAAAACAAGTAAACAACAGATCTACAGAGCCAAGGGCACTTCCTGTCTAGGGAATAAACCTTGGGAAAACTGAAACTCAGTAAGACAGAGCCCGCCCAAAATTTAGGCCTGCACTGCTTAAAAGAACCTCAACTTGGGTACAACTTAAATATCACAGGAAATATAAAAATGGTTCAAAAAATTGTGGTCCTTATGTACGATGGAATATCCCTCAGCCATTAAATAAATGTCATAAGACCAGTAGCAGCAAAATGAGTGGATTCAGGTACGATGATTCTAAGTGAACTAAGTCAAAGAGAAAAAGAATATTATCATATGATATTACTTTTGAAGATCCTGTAAACATGGCTACACTTGAACTGAGTTAGGAAACAGAACAGTGTCTCACATTTAGAAAACACTCTTATGCCTGATTAAGGGGGAAGGAGAGGTGAGGTGATGCATAAAACCAGAGTTTGATATAAGCACAGGTACCGTTCCAAAAACAAATTATGGAATAGACAAGACCTACACCTTCCTCAGTGAAAGGGACTCAAAACCCCATATTTCCCGCAGAGGAATATATCTGACTAGTAAGAATCTTAAAACCTATGTAGTGATGTGTCTCCGTAAGGGAATCAACTGTGTCTAGACTGGCATAAACATGGCAGCGAGAATCAGCTCAAACCCACTATAAAAAGGAATTTCAAAAACAAAACAAATAAACTGGGAATTTCTTTACAATTCCTTCAGGGTCTCTGATGAAACCTGGAATGACCCTATCTACAACGACAGCTGGATGTGGCATAAGGCTGGACACTTGGGACTGAGAGGATTGGTGAGATTGGGTGAGCAAATGCCGACCCTTTAAAGCAATAATGCATGGAACCCATTCCATGGGTCCCAACTATCCAGGTTGAAGGGAATGTGACTACAGTTATAACATGTACGGGAAACCTAGAGAATGGACACACTGTGAAATCGATAGGTTTCTAAAACTCAACGAATAGTCCCTCACCTGGTGCTCCGGTTTGACTTTCCATCTTCTTTACTATCAATCTCCCAACTTGGAGAGACATACCCTTTAACCTCCTGGCTCGCACAGGTTTCCAATTTGGCAGAGGATGAAAGGGAAGAGGGAGAACCAATGAGAGAGTAGCTGTTAGGCATTTGGACGGGCACATATCACTCTAACTTCCCGGCAGGAAGAAGAATTAACCAAAGTCTCAGCCACTCACCGGGAACCAGCATAGATCCCGAACCAAAAATTTGGACTTGCGGTCAGCTCACCAAAAACGAGTTGAAAAATGGAGCTCAGGGGCACAGCAATTCACAAACTGGCCGAGTAATAAAGGACAACTATCGTCCAAAAATCTGTTGAGGGAAGGCAACGAGGCGGACTTGAAAGCGAGGCAGAATAGAAGGAAACAGATTTCAAGAGGTACTTTGGAATCGCCTTTAAAGCACAGGAAGAGGGGCACAACTTCGACAATGATGCACTTGGCCAAAAAGGGCATATGCGTTTTCTCCTGAATATATTCAGGAGAAAACGCATACGCCCTTTTGGGCCAAGCAAGCAAGCGGGCAATGCAAATCTGCACTACAGAGAAGTATCACTTCCCACCGGTCAAAAGGGACATCCACAAAATGTGTAAAAAGCAGAAAGGCAAGACAGGCCCTGGAGAACAGGGAGCCTTGTTATGCTGATGGGCGGGATGTAAATTGCCAACTGCCTCTCTGGAGGAGTGCATTGTGTTCCCTAAAACAAGTAAACAACAGATCTACAGAGCCAAGGGCACTCCCAGTCTAGGGAATATACCTTGGGAAAACTGAAACTCAATAAGACAGAGGCAGCCCAAAATTTAGGGCTGCACTGCTTAAAAGAACCTCAAATTGGGTACACCTTAAATATCCCAGGAAATATAAAAATGGTTCAAAAAATTGTGGTCCTAATGTACGATGGAATATCCCTCAGCCATTAAATAAATGTCATAAGACCAGTAGCAGCAAAATGAGTGGATCCAGGTACGATGATTCTAAGTGAAATAAGTCACTCAGAAAAAGAAAAGTATCATAAGATATCACTCATGAAGATCCTGTAAACATGGCTACACTTGAACTGAGTTAGGAAAGAGAACAGAGTCTCACATTTAGAAAACACTCTTATGCCTGCTTAAGGGAGAAGGAGAAGTGGGGTGATGCATAAACCCAGAGTTTGATATAAGCACAGGTACCCTTCCAAAAACCAACTATGGAATAGACAAGACCTACACTTTCTTCAGTGAAAGGGTCTCAAAACCGCTTATTTCCTGCACAGGAATATATCCGACTAGTAAGAATCTTAAAACCTATGTATTGATATGTCTCCGTAAGGGAATCAAGTGTGTCTAGACTGGCATAAACATGGCAGCGAGAATCAGCTCAAAACCAGTAAAAAAAGGAATTTCAAAAACAAAACAAAAAAACTGGGAAATTCTTTACAATTCCTTCAGGGTCTCTGATGAAACCTGGAATGACCTTATGTACAAAGACAGCTGGATGTGGCATAAGGCTGGACACTTTGGACTGAGAGGATTGGTGAGATTGGGTGAGCCAATGCAGACCCTTTAAAGCAATAATGCATGGCACCCATTCCATGGGTCCCAACTCTCCAGGTTGAAGGGAATATTACTACAGCTATGACATGTACGGGAAACCTAGAGAACGGACACACTGTGAATACGAAAAGTTTCTAAAACTCAACGAATAGTCCCTCTCCTGTTGCTCCGGTTTGACTTTCCATCTGCTTTACTATCAATCTCCCAACTTGGAGAGACAGCCCCTTTAACCTCCTGGTTCGCCCAGGTTGCCAATTTGGCAGAGGATGAAAGGGAAGAGGGAGAACCAATGAGAGAGTAGCTGTTAGGCATTTGGACGGGCACATATCACTCTAACTTCCCAGCAGGAAGAAGAATTAACCAAAGTCTCAGCCACCCAACGGGAACCTGTATAGGTCCTGAACCAAAATTTTGGACTTGTGGGCCGCTCACCAAAAACGAGTTGAAAAATGGAGCTCAGGGGCACAGCAATTCACAAACTGGCCGAGTAATAAAGGACAACTATCGTCCAAAATTCTGTTGAGGGAAGTCAACTAGGCGAACTTGAAAGCGAGGCAAATAGCAGGAAACAGATTTCAAGAGGTACGTTGGAATCGCCTTTAAAGCACAGGAAGAGGGGCACAACTTCGACAATGATGCACTTGGCCAAAAAGGGCGTATGCGTTTTCTCCTGAATATATTCAGGAGAAAACGCATACGCCCTTTTTGGCCAAGCAAGCAAGCGGGCAATGCAAATCTGCACTACAAAGAAGTATCACTTCCCACCGGTCAAAAGGGACATCCACAAAATGTGTAAAAACCAGAAAGGCAAGACAGGCCCTGGAGAACAGGGAGCCTTGTTATGCTTATGGGCGGGATGTAAATTGCCAACTGCGTCTCTGGAGGAGTGCATTGTGTTCCCTAAAACAAGTAAAGAAGAGTGCTACAGAGCCAAGGGCACTTCCAGTCTAGGGAATATACCTTGGGAAAACTGAAAATCAATAAGACAGAGCCACACCAAAATTTAGGGCTGCACTGCGTACAAGGACCTCAACTTGGGTACACCTTAAATATCCCAGGAAATATAAAAATGGTTCAAAAAATTGTGGTACTTACGTACGATGGAATATCCCTCAGCCATGAAATCAATGTCATAAGACCAGGAGCAGCAAACTGGGTGGATTCAGGTACGATGATTCTAAGTGAAATAAGTCACACAGAAAAAGAAACTTATCATAAGATATCACTTATGAAGATCCTGTAAACATGGCTACACATGAACTGAGTTAGGAAAGAGAACAGAGTCTCACATTTAGAAAACACACTTATGCCTGCTTAAGGGTGAAGGAGAGGTGGGGGGGGGATGCATAAAACCAGAGTTTGATATAAGCACAGGAACCGTTCCAAAAACCAACTATGGAATAGACAAGACCTACACATTCCTCAGTGAAAGGGACTCAAAACCCCATATTTCCCGCAGAGGAATATATCTGACTAGTAAGAATCTTAAAACCTATGTATTGATATGTCTCCGTAAGGGAATCAAGTGTGTCTAGACTGGCATAAACATGGCAGCGAGAATCAGCTCAAACCCACTATAAAAAGGAATTTAAAAAACAAACCAAAAAAACTGGGAAATTCTTTACAATTCCTTCAGGGTCTCTGATGAAACCTGGAATGACCCTATCTACAATGACAGCTGGATGTGGCATAAGGCTGGACACTTGGGACTGAGACGATTGGTGAGATTGGGTGAGCAAATGCAGACCCTTTAAAGGACAAATTCCTGACACCCCATCCATGGGTCCCAGCTCTCCAGGTTGAAGGGAATATTATTACAGCTATAACATGTACGGGAAACCTAGAGAACGGACACATTGTGAATACGAAAGGTTTCTAAAACTCAACGAATAGTCCCTCTCCTGGTGCTCTGATTTGACTTTCATCTCCTTTACTATCAACCTCCCAACTTGGAGAGACAGCCCCTTTAACCTCCTGGTTCGCACAGGTTGCCAATTTGGCAGAGGATGAAAGGGAAGAGGGAGAACCAATGAGAGAGTAGCTGTTAGGCGTTTGGATGGGCACATATCACTGTAATTTCCCGGCAGGAAGAAGAATTAACCAAAGTCTCAGCCACCCACCGGGAACCAGTATAGGTCCTGAACCAAAATTTTGGACTTGCGGTCAGCTCAGCAAAAACGAGTTAAAAAATGGAGCTCAGGGGCACAGCAATTCACAAACTGGCCGAGTAATAAAGGACAACTATCGTCCAAAAATCTGTTGAGGGAAGGCAACGAGGCGGACTTGAAAGCGAGGCAGAATAGCAGAAAACAGATTTCAAGAGGTACATTGGAATTACCTTTAAAGCACAGGAAGAGGGGCACAACTTCGACAATGATGCACTTGGCCAAAAAGGGCGTATGCGTTTTCTCCTGAATATATTCAGGAGAAAATGCATACGCCCTTTTTGGCCAAGGAAGCACGAGAGCAATGCAAATATGCACTACAAAGAAGTATCACTTCCCACCGGTCAAAAGGGACATCCACAAAATGTGTAAAAACCAGAAAGGCAAGACAGGTCCTGGAGAACAGGGAGCCTTGTTATGCTGATGGGCTGGATGTAAATTGCCAACTGCCTCTCTGGAGGAGTGCATTGTGTTCCCTAAAACAAGTAAAGAACAGAGCTACAGAGCCAAGGGCACTTCCAGTCTAGGGAATATACCTTGGGAAAACTGAAAATCAATAAGACAGAGCCACACCAAAATTTAGGGCTGCACTGCTTACAAGGACCTCAACTTGGGTACACCTTAAATATCCCAGGAAATATAAAAATGGTTCAAAAAATTGTGGTACTTACGTACGATGGAATATCCCTCAGCCATGAAATCAATGTCATAAGACCAGTAGCAGCAAAATGGGTGGATTCAGGTACGATGATTCTAAGTGAAATAAGTCACACAGAAAAAGAAACTTATCATAAGATATCACTTATGAAGATCCTGTAAACATGGCTACACTTGAACTGAGTTAGGAAAGAGAACAGTGTCTCACATTTAGAAAACACTTTTATGCCTGCTTAAGGGGGAAGGAGAGGTGGGGTGATGCATAAAACCAGAGTTTGATATAAGCACAGGTACCGTTCCAAAAACCAACTATGGAATAGACAACACCTACACCTTCCTCAGTGAAAGGGACTCAAAACCCCCTATTTCCCGCAGAGGAATATATCTGACTAGTAAGAATTTTAAAACCTATGTATTGATATGTCACCGTAAGGGAATCAAGTGTGTCTAGACTGGCATAAACATGGCAGCGAGAATCAGCTCAAACCCACTATAAAAAGGAATTTCAAAAATAAAACAAAAAAACTGGGAAATTCTTTACAATTCCTTCAGGGTCTCTGATGAAACCTGGAATGACCCTATTTACAACGACAGCTGGATGTGGCATAAGGAGGGACACTTGGGACTGAGAGGATTGGTGAGATTGGGTGAGCAAATGCATACCCTTTAAAGCTCAAATGTCTGGCACCCATTCCATGGGTCCCAACTCTCTATGT
Source organism: Hyperoodon ampullatus (assembly GCF_949752795.1). NCBI lineage: Eukaryota > Metazoa > Chordata > Mammalia > Artiodactyla > Ziphiidae > Hyperoodon > Hyperoodon ampullatus. The sequence continues at coordinate 208,427 of NW_027641085.1, forward strand.
TGAAAGGAATATTACTACAGCTATAACATGTACGGGAAACCTAGAGAACGGACACACTGTGAATACGAAAGGTTTCTAAATCTCAACGAACAGTCCCTCTCCTGGTGCTCCAGTTTGACTTTCCATCTGTTTTACTATCAACCTCCCAACTTGGAGAGACAGCCCCTTTAACCTCCTGGTTCGCACAGGTTGCCAATTTGGCAGAGGATGAAAGGGAAGAGGTAGAACCAATGAGAGAGTTGCTGTTAGACATTTGGACGGGCACATATCACTGTAATTTCCCGGCAGGAAGAAGAATTAACCAAAGTCTCAGCCACCCACCGGGAACCAGTATAGGTCCTGAACCAAAATTTTGGACTTGCGGTCAGCTCACCAAAAACGAGTTGAAAAATGGAGCTCAGGGGCACAGCAATTCACAAACTGGCCGAGTAATAAAAGACAACTATCGTCCAAAAATCTGTTGAGAGAAGCCAATGAGGCGGACTTGAAAGCGAGGCAGAATAGCAGGAAACAGATTTCAAGAGGTACGTTGGAATCACCTTTAAAGCACAGGAAGAGGGGCCCAACTTCGACAATGATGCACTTGGCCAAAAAGGGCGTATGCGTTTTCTCCTGAATATATTCAGGAGAAAACACATACGCCCTTTTTGGCCAAGCAAGCAAGCGGGCAATGCAAATCTGCACTACAAAGAAGTATCACTTCCCACCGGTCAAAAGGGACATCCACAAAATGTGTAATAACTAGAAAGGCAAGACAGGCCCTGGAGAACAGGGAGCCTTGTTATGCTGATGGGTGGGATGTAAATTGCCAACTGCCTCTCTGGAGGAGTGCATTGTGTTCCCTAAAACAAGTACAGACCAGAGCTACAGAGCCAAGGGCACTTCCAGTCTAGGGAATATACCTTGGGAAAACTGAATATCAATAAGACAGAGCCACCCCAAAATTTAGGGCTGCACTGCTTACAAGGACCTCAACTTGGATACACTTTAAATATCCCAGGAAATATAAAAATGTTTCAAAAAATTGTGGTTCTTACGTACGATGGAATATACCTCAGCCATTAAATAAATGTCATAAGACCAGTAGCAGCAAAATGGGTGGATTCAGGTACGATGATTCTAAGTGAAATAAGTCACAGAGAAAAAGAAACTTATCATAAGATATCACTTATGAAGATCCTGTAAACATAGCTACACTTGAACTGAGTTAGGAAAGAGAACAGTGTCTCACATTTAGAAAACACTCTTATGCCTGCTTAAGGGGGAAGGAGAGGTGGGGTGATGCATAAAAACAGAGTTTGATATAAGCACAGGAACCGTTCCAAAAACCAACTATGGAATAGACAAGACCTACACATTCCTCAGTGAAAGGGACTCAAAACCCCATATTTCCCGCAGAGGAATATATCTGACTAGAAAGAATCTTAAAACCTATGTATTGATATGTCTCCGTAAGGGAATCAAGTGTGTCTAGACTGGCATAAACATGGCAGCGAGAATCAGCTCAAACCCACTATAAAAAGGAATTTCAAAAACAAACCAAAAAAACTGGGAAATTCTTTACAATTCCTTCAGGGTCTCTGATGAAACCTGGAATGACCCTATCTACAATGACAGCTGGATGTGGCATAAGGCTGGACACTTGGGACTGAGACGATTGGTGAGATTGGGTGAGCAAATGCAGACCCTTTAAAGGACAAATTCCTGACACCCCATCCATGGGTCCCAGCTCTCCAGGTTGAAGGGAATATTATTACAGCTATAACATGTACGGGAAACCTAGAGAACGGACACATTGTGAATACGAAAGGTTTCTAAAACTCAACGAATAGTCCCTCTCCTGGTGCTCTGGTTTGACTTTCATCTCCTTTACTATCAACCTCCCAACTTGGAGAGACAGCCCCTTTAACCTCCTGGTTCGCACAGGTTGCCAATTTGGCAGAGGATGAAAGGGAAGAGGGAGAACCAATGAGAGAGTAGCTGTTAGGCGTTTGGATGGGCACATATCACTGTAATTTCCCGGCAGGAAGAAGAATTAACCAAAGTCTCAGCCCCCCACCGGGAACCAGTATAGGTCCTGAACCAAAATTTTGGACTTGCGGTCAGCTCAGCAAAAACGAGTTAAAAAATGGAGCTCAGGGGCACAGCAATTCACAAACTGGCCGAGTAATAAAGGACAACTATCGTCCAAAAATCTGTTGAGGGAAGGCAACGAGGCGGACTTGAAAGCGAGGCAGAATAGCAGGAAACAGATTTCAAGAGGTACATTGGAATTACCTTTAAAGCACAGGAAGAGGGGCACAACTTCGACAATGATGCACTTGGCCAAAAAGGGCGTATGCGTTTTCTCCTGAATATATTCAGGAGAAAATGCATACGCCCTTTTTGGCCAAGGAAGCACGAGAGCAATGCAAATATGCACTACAAAGAAGTATCACTTCCCACCGGTCAAAAGGGACATCCACAAAATGTGTAAAAACCAGAAAGGCAAGACAGGTCCTGGAGAACAGGGAGCCTTGTTATGCTGATGGGCTGGATGTAAATTGCCAACTGCCTCTCTGGAGGAGTGCATTGTGTTCCCTAAAACAAGTAAAGAACAGAGCTACAGAGCCAAGGGCACTTCCAGTCTAGGGAATATACCTTGGGAAAACTGAAAATCAATAAGACAGAGCCACACCAAAATTTAGGGCTGCACTGCTTAAAAGGACCTCAACTTGGGTACACCTTAAATATCCCAGGAAATATAAAAATGGTTCAAAAAATTGTGGTACTTACGTACGATGGAATATCCCTCAGCCATGAAATCAATGTCATAAGACCAGTAGCAGCAAAATGGGTGGATTCAGGTACGATGATTCTAAGTGAAATAAGTCACACAGAAAAAGAAACTTATCATAAGATATCACTTATGAAGATCCTGTAAACATGACTACACTTGAACTGAGTTAGGAAAGAGAACAGTGTCTCACATTTAGAAAACACTTTTATGCCTGCTTAAGGGGGAAGGAGAGGTGGGGTGATGCATAAAACCAGAGTTTGATATAAGCACAGGTACCGTTCCAAAAACCAACTATGGAATAGACAAGACCTACACCTTCCTCAGTGAAAGGGACTCAAAACCCCCTATTTCCCGCAGAGGAATATATCTGACTAGTAAGAATTTTAAAACCTATGTATTGATATGTCACCGTAAGGGAATCAAGTGTGTCTAGACTGGCATAAACATGGCAGCGAGAATCAGCTCAAACCCACTATAAAAAGGAATTTCAAAAATAAAACAAAAAAACTGGGAAATTCTTTACAATTCCTTCAGGGTCTCTGATGAAACCTGGAATGACCCTATTTACAACGACAGCTGGATGTGGCATAAGGAGGGACACTTGGGACTGAGACGATTGGTGAGATTGGGTGAGCAAATGCATACCCTTTAAAGCTCAAATGTCTGGCACCCATTCCATGGGTCCCAACTCTCTATGTTGAAAGGAATATTACTACAGCTATAACATGTACGGGAAACCTAGAGAACGGACACACTGTGAATACGAAAGGTTTCTAAATCTCAACGAACAGTCCCTCTCCTGGTGCTCCAGTTTGACTTTCCATCTGTTTTACTATCAACCTCCCAACTTGGAGAGACAGCCCCTTTAACCTCCTGGTTCGCACAGGTTGCCAATTTGGCAGAGGATGAAAGGGAAGAGGTAGAACCAATGAGAGAGTTGCTGTTAGACATTTGGACGGGCACATATCACTGTAATTTCCCGGCAGGAAGAAGAATTAACCAAAGTCTCAGCCACCGACCGGGAACCAGTATAGGTCCTGAACCAAAATTTTGGACTTGCGGTCAGCTCACCAAAAACGAGTTGAAAAATGGAGCTCAGGGGCACAGCAATTCACAAACTGGCCGAGTAATAAAAGACAACTATCGTCCAAAAATCTGTTGAGAGAAGCCAATGAGGCGGACTTGAAAGCGAGGCAGAATAGCAGGAAACAGATTTCAAGAGGTACGTTGGAATCACCTTTAAAGCACAGGAAGAGGGGCCCAACTTCGACAATGATGCACTTGGCCAAAAAGGGCGTATGCGTTTTCTCCTGAATATATTCAGGAGAAAACACATACGCCCTTTTTGGCCAAGCAAGCAAGCGGGCAATGCAAATCTGCACTACAAAGAAGTATCACTTCCCACCGGTCAAAAGGGACATCCACAAAATGTGTAATAAGTAGAAAGGCAAGACAGGCCCTGGAGAACAGGGAGCCTTGTTATGCTGATGGGTGGGATGTAAATTGCCAACTGCCTCTCTGGAGGAGTGCATTGTGTTCCCTAAAACAAGTACAGACCAGAGCTACAGAGCCAAGGGCACTTCCAGTCTAGGGAATATACCTTGGGAAAACTGAATATCAATAAGACAGAGCCACCCCAAAATTTAGGGCTGCACTGCTTACAAGGACCTCAACTTGGATACACTTTAAATATCCCAGGAAATATAAAAATGTTTCAAAACTTTGTGGTTCTTACGTACGATGGAATATACCTCAGCCATTAAATAAATGTCATAAGACCAGTAGCAGCAAAATGGGTGGATTCAGGTACGATGATTCTAAGTGAAATAAGTCACAGAGAAAAAGAAACTTATCATAAGATATCACTTATGAAGATCCTGTAAACATGGCTACACTTGAACTGAGTTAGGAAAGAGAACAGTGTCTCACATTTAGAAAACACTCTTATGCCTGCTTAAGGGGGAAGGAGAGGTGGGGTGATGCATAAAACCAGGGTTTGATATAAGCACAGGTACCGTTCCAAAAACCAACTATGGAATAGACAAGACCTACACCTTCCTCAGTGAAAGGGACTCAAAACCCCCTATTTCCCACAGAGGAATATATCTGACTAGTAAGAATCTTAAAACATATCTATTGATGTGTCTCCGTAAGGGAATCAACTGTGTCTAGACTGGCATAAACATGGCAGCGAGAATCAGCTCAAACCCACTATAAAAAGGAATTTCAAAAACAAAACAAATAAACTGGGAATTTCTTTACAATTCCTTCAGGGTCTCTGATGAAACCTGGAATGACCCTATCTACAACGACAGCTGGATGTGGCATAAGGCTGGACACTTGGGACTGAGAGGATTGGTGAGATTGGGTGAGCAAATGCAGACCCTTTAAAGCAATAATGCATGGAACCCATTCCATGGGTCCCAACTATCCAGGTTGAAGGGAATATGACTACAGTTATAACATGTACGGGAAACCTAGAGAACAGACACACTGTGAAATCGATAGTTTTCTAAAACTCAACGAATAGTCCCTCACCTGGTGCTCCGGTTTGATTTTCCATCTTCTTTACTACCAATCTCCCAACTTGGAGAGACATACCCTTTAACCTCCTGGCTCGCACAGGTTGCCAATTTGGCAGAGGATGAAAGGGAAGAGGGAGAACCAATGAGAGAGTAGCTGTTAGGCATTTGGACGGGCACATATCACTCTAACTTCCCGGCAGGAAGAAGAATTAACCAAAGTCTCAGCCACTCACGGGGAACCAGCATAGATCCTGAACCAAAATTTTGGACTTGCGGTCAGCTCAACAAAAACGAGTTGAAAAATGGAGCTCAGGGGCACAGCAATTCACAAACTGGCCGAGTAATAAAGGACAACTATCGTCCATAAATCTGTTGAGGGAAGGCAACGAGGCGGACTTGAAAGCGAGGCAGAATAGCAGGAAACAGATTTCAAGAGGTACTTTGGAATCGCCTTTAAAGCACAGGAAGAGGGGCACAACTTCGACAATGATGCACTTGGCCAAAAAGGGCATATGCGTTTTCTCCTGAATATATTCAGGAGAAAACGCATACGCCCTTTTTGGCCAAGCAAGCAAGCGGGCAATGCAAATCTGCACTACAGAGAAGTATCACTTCCCACCGGTCAAAAGGGACATCCACAAAATGTGTAAAAAGCAGAAAGGCAAGACAGGCCCTGGAGAACAGGGAGCCTTGTTATGCTGATGGGCGGGATGTAAATTGCCAACTGCCTCTCTGGAGGAGTGCATTGTGTTCCCTAAAACAAGTAAACAACAGATCTACAGAGCCAAGGGCACTCCCAGTCTAGGGAATATACCTTGGGAAAACTGAAACTCAATAAGACAGAGGCAGCCCAAAATTTAGGGCTGCACTGCTTAAAAGAACCTCAAATTGGGTACACCTTAAATATCCCAGGAAATATAAAAATGGTTCAAAAAATTGTGGTCCTAATGTACGATGGAATATCCCTCAGCCATTAAATATATGTCATAAGACCAGTAGCAGCAAAATGAGTGGATCCAGGTACGATGATTCTAAGTGAAATAAGTCACTCAGAAAAAGAAACGTATCATAAGATATCACTCATGAAGATCCTGTAAACATGGCTACACTTGAACTGAGTTAGGAAAGAGAACAGAGTCTCACATTTAGAAAACACTCTTATGCCTGCTTAAGGGAGAAGGAGAAGTGGGGTGATGCATAAACCCAGAGTTTGATATAAGCACAGGTACCGTTCCAAAAACCAACTATGGAATAGACAAGACCTACACTTTCTTCAGTGAAAGGGTCTCAAAACCGCTTATTTCCTGCACAGGAATATATCCGACTAGTAAGAATCTTAAAACCTATGTATTGATATGTCTCCGTAAGGGAATCAAGTGTGTCTAGACTGGCATAAACATGGCAGCGAGAATCAGCTCAAAACCAGTAAAAAAAGGAATTTCAAAAACAAAACAAAAAAACTGGGAAATTCTTTACAATTCCTTCAGGGTGTCTGATGAAACCTGGAATGACCTTATGTACAAAGACAGCTGGATGTGGCATAAGGCTGGAAACTTTGGACTGAGAGGATTGGTGAGATTGGGTGAGCAAATGCAGACCCTTTAAAGCAATAATGCATGGCACCCATTCCATGGGTCCCAACTCTCCAGGTTGAAGGGAATATTACTACAGCTATGACATGTACGGGAAACCTAGAGAACGGACAAACTGTGAATACGAAAAGTTTCTAAAACTCAACGAATAGTCCCTCTCCTGTTGCTCCGGTTTGACTTTCCATCTGCTTTACTATCAATCTCCCAACTTGGAGACACAGCCCCTTTAACCTCCTGGTTCGCCCAGGTTGCCAATTTGGCAGAGGATGAAAGGGAAGAGGGAGAACCAATGAGAGAGTAGCTGTTAGGCATTTGGACGGGCACATATCACTCTAACTTCCCAGCAGGAAGAAGAATTAACCAAAGTCTCAGCCACCCAACGGGAACCTGTATAGGTCCTGAACCAAAATTTTGGACTTGTGGGCCGCTCACCAAAAACGAGTTGAAAAATGGAGCTCAGGGGCACAGCAATTCACAAACTGGCCGAGTAATAAAGGACAACTATCGTCCAAAATTCTGTTGAGGGAAGTCAACGAGGCGAACTTGAAAGCGAGGCAAATAGCAGGAAACAGATTTCAAGAGGTACGTTGGAATCGCCTTTAAAGCACAGGAAGAGGGGCACAACTTCGACAATGATGCACTTGGCCAAAAAGGGCGTATGCGTTTTCTCCTGAATATATTCAGGAGAAAACGCATACGCCCTTTTTGGCCAAGCAAGCAAGCGGGCAATGCAAATCTGCACTACAAAGAAGTATCACTTCCCACCGGTCAAAAGGGACATCCACAAAATGTGTAAAAACCAGAAAGGCAAGACAGGCCCTGGAGAACAGGGAGCCTTGTTATGCTGATGGGCGGGATGTAAATTGCCAACTGCGTCTCTGGAGGAGTGCATTGTGTTCCCTAAAACAAGTAAAGAAGAGAGCTACAGAGCCAAGGGCACTTCCAGTGTAGGGAATATACCTTGGGAAAACTGAAAATCAATAAGACAGAGCCACCCCAAAATTTAGGGCTGCACTGCGTACAAGGACCTCAACTTGGGTACACCTAAATATCCCAGGAAATATAAAAATGGTTCAAAAAATTGTGGTACTTACGTACGATGGAATATCCCTCAGCCATGAAATCAATGTCATAAGACCAGTAGCAGCAAAATGGGTGGATTCAGGTACGATGATTCTAAGTGAAATAAGTCACACAGAAAAAGAAACTTATCATAAGATATCACTTATGAAGATCCTGTAAACATGGCTACACTTGAACTGAGTTAGGAAAGAGAACAGTGTCTCACATTTAGAAAACACTCTAATGCCTGCTTAAGATGGAAGGAGAGGTGGGGTGATGCATAAAACCAGAGTTTGATATAAGCACAGGTACCGTTCCCAAAACCAACTATGGAATAGACAAGACCTACACCTTCCTCAGTGAAAGGGACTCAAAACCCCCTATTTCCCGCAGAGGAATATATCTGACTAGTAAGAATCTTAAAACCTATGTATTGATGTGTCTCCATAAGGGAATCAAGTGTGTCTACACTGGCATAAACATGGAAGCGAGAATCAGCTCAAACCCACTATAAAAAGGAATTTCAAAAACAAAACAAATAAACTGGGAAATTCTTTACAATTCCTTCAGGGTCTCTGATGAAACCTGGAATGACCCTATCTACAACGACAGCTGGATGTGGCATAAGGCTGGACACTTGGGACTGAGAGGATTGGTGAGATTGGGTGAGCAAATGCAGACCCTTTAAAGCAATAATGCATGGAACCCATTCCATGGGTCTCAACTGTCCAGGTTGAAGGGAATATTACTACAGTTATAACATGTACGGGAAACCTAGAGAACGGACACACTGTGAAATCGATAGGTTTCTAAAACTCAACGAATAGTCCCTCACCTGGTGCTCCGGTTTGAATTTCCATCTTCTTTACTATCAATCTCCCAACTTGGAGAGACATACCCTTTAACCTCCTGGCTCGCACAGGTTTCCAATTTGGCAGAGGATGAAAGGGAAGAGGGAGAACCAATGAGAGAGTAGCTGTTAGGCATTTGGACGGGCACATATCACTCTAACTTCCCGGCAGGAAGAAGAATTAACCAAAGTCTCAGCCACTCACCGGGAACCAGCATAGATCCCGAACCAAAATTTTGGACTTGCGGTCAGCTCACCAAAAACGAGTTGAAAAATGGAGCTCAGGGGCACAGGAATTCACAAACTGGCCGAGTAATAAAGGACAACTATCGTCCAAAAATCTGTTGAGGGAAGGCAACAAGGCGGACTTGAAAGCGAGGCAGAATAGAAGGAAACAGATTTCAAGAGGTACTTTGGAATCGCCTTTAAAGCACAGGAAGAGGGGCACAACTTCGACAATGATGCACTTGGCCAAAAAGGGCATATGCGTTTTCTCCTGAATATATTCAGGAGAAAACGCATACGCCCTTTTTGGCCAAGCAAGCAAGCGGGCAATGCAAATCTGCACTACAGAGAAGTATCACTTCCCACCGGTCAAAAGGGACATCCACAAAATGTGTAAAAAGCAGAAAGGCAAGACAGGCCCTGGAGAACAGGGAGCCTTGTTATGCTGATGGGCGGGATGTAAATTGCCAACTGCCTCTCTGGAGGAGTGCATTGTGTTCCCTAAAACAAGTAAACAACAGATCTACAGAGCCAAGGGCACTCCCAGTCTAGGGAATATACCTTGGGAAAACTGAAACTCAATAAGACAGAGGCAGCCCAAAATTTAGGGCTGCACTGCTTAAAAGAACCTCAAATTGGGTACACCTTAAATATCCCAGGAAATATAAAAATGGTTCAAAAAATTGTGGTCCTAATGTACGATGGAATATCCCTCAGCCATTAAATAAATGTCATAAGACCAGTAGCAGCAAAATGAGTGGATCCAGGTACGATGATTCTAAGTGAAATAAGTCACTCAGAAAAAGAAAAGTATCATAAGATATCACTCATGAAGATCCTGTAAACATGGCTACACTTGAACTGAGTTAGGAAAGAGAACAGAGTCTCACATTTAGAAAACACTCTTATGCCTGCTTAAGGGAGAAGGAGAAGTGGGGTGATGCATAAACCCAGAGTTTGATATAAGCACAGGTACCCTTCCAAAAACCAACTATGGAATAGACAAGACCTACACTTTCTTCAGTGAAAGGGTCTCAAAACCGCTTATTTCCTGCACAGGAATATATCCGACTAGTAAGAATCTTAAAACCTATGTATTGATATGTCTCCATAAGGGAATCAAGTGTGTCTAGACTGGCATAAACATGGCAGCGAGAATCAGCTCAAAACCAGTAAAAAAAGGAATTTCAAAAACAAAACAAAAAAACTGGGAAATTCTTTACAATTCCTTCAGGGTCTCTGATGAAACCTGGAATGACCTTATGTACAAAGACAGCTGGATGTGGCATAAGGCTGGACACTTTGGACTGAGAGGATTGGTGAGATTGGGTGAGCAAATGCAGACCCTTTAAAGCAATAATGCATGGCACCCATTCCATGGGTCCCAACTCTCCAGGTTGAAGGGAATATTACTACAGCTATGACATGTACGGGAAACCTAGAGAACGGACACACTGTGAATACGAAAAGTTTCTAAAACTCAACGAATAGTCCCTCTCCTGTTGCTCCGGTTTGACTTTCCATCTGCTTTACTATCAATCTCCCAACTTGGAGAGACAGCCCCTTTAACCTCCTGGTTCGCCCAGGTTGCCAATTTGGCAGAGGATGAAAGGGAAGAGGGAGAACCAATGAGAGAGTAGCTGTTAGGCATTTGGACGGGCACATATCACTCTAACTTCCCAGCAGGAAGAAGAATTAACCAAAATCTCAGCCACCCAACGGGAACCTGTATAGGTCCTGAACCAAAATTTTGGACTTGTGGGCCGCTCACCAAAAACGAGTTGAAAAATGGAGCTCAGGGGCACAGCAATTCACAAACTGGCCGAGTAATAAAGGACAACTATCGTCCAAAATTCTGTTGAGGGAAGTCAACGAGGCGAACTTGAAAGCGAGGCAAATAGCAGGAAACAGATTTCAAGAGGTACGTTGGAATCGCCTTTAAAGCACAGGAAGAGGGGCACAACTTCGACAATGATGCACTTGGCCAAAAAGGGCGTATGCGTTTTCTCCTGAATATATTCAGGAGAAAACGCATACGCCCTTTTTGGCCAAGCAAGCAAGCGGGCAATGCAAATCTGCACTACAGAGAAGTATCACTTCCCACCGGTCAAAAGGGACATCCACAAAATGTGTAAAAAGCAGAAAGGCAAGACAGGCCCTGGAGAACAGGGAGCCTTGTTATGCTGATGGGCGGGATGTAAATTGCCAACTGCCTCTCTGGAGGAGTGCATTGTGTTCCCTAAAACAAGTAAACAACAGATCTACAGAGCCAAGGGCACTCCCAGTCTAGGGAATATACCTTGGGAAAACTGAAACTCAATAAGACAGAGGCAGCCCAAAATTTAGGGCTGCACTGCTTAAAAGAACCTCAAATTGGGTACACCTTAAATATCCCAGGAAATATAAAAATGGTTCAAAAAATTGTGGTCCTAATGTACGATGGAATATCCCTCAGCCATTAAATAAATGTCATAAGACCAGTAGCAGCAAAATGAGTGGATCCAGGTACGATGATTCTAAGTGAAATAAGTCACTCAGAAAAAGAAAAGTATCATAAGATATCACTCATGAAGATCCTGTAAACATGGCTACACTTGAACTGAGTTAGGAAAGAGAACAGAGTCTCACATTTAGAAAACACTCTTATGCCTGCTTAAGGGAGAAGGAGAAGTGGGGTGATGCATAAACCCAGAGTTTGATATAAGCACAGGTACCCTTCCAAAAACCAACTATGGAATAGACAAGACCTACACTTTCTTCAGTGAAAGGGTCTCAAAACCGCTTATTTCCTGCACAGGAATATATCCGACTAGTAAGAATCTTAAAACCTATGTATTGATATGTCTCCGTAAGGGAATCAAGTGTGTCTAGACTGGCATAAACATGGCAGCGAGAATCAGCTCAAAACCAGTAAAAAAAGGAATTTCAAAAACAAAACAAAAAAACTGGGAAATTCTTTACAATTCCTTCAGGGTCTCTGATGAAACCTGGAATGACCTTATGTACAAAGACAGCTGGATGTGGCATAAGGCTGGACACTTTGGACTGAGAGGATTGGTGAGATTGGGTGAGCCAATGCAGACCCTTTAAAGCAATAATGCATGGCACCCATTCCATGGGTCCCAACTCTCCAGGTTGAAGGGAATATTACTACAGCTATGACATGTACGGGAAACCTAGAGAACGGACACACTGTGAATACGAAAAGTTTCTAAAACTCAACGAATAGTCCCTCTCCTGTTGCTCCGGTTTGACTTTCCATCTGCTTTACTATCAATCTCCCAACTTGGAGAGACAGCCCCTTTAACCTCCTGGTTCGCCCAGGTTGCCAATTTGGCAGAGGATGAAAGGGAAGAGGGAGAACCAATGAGAGAGTAGCTGTTAGGCATTTGGACGGGCACATATCACTCTAACTTCCCAGCAGGAAGAAGAATTAACCAAAGTCTCAGCCACCCAACGGGAACCTGTATAGGTCCTGAACCAAAATTTTGGACTTGTGGGCCGCTCACCAAAAACGAGTTGAAAAATGGAGCTCAGGGGCACAGCAATTCACAAACTGGCCGAGTAATAAAGGACAACTATCGTCCAAAATTCTGTTGAGGGAAGTCAACTAGGCGAACTTGAAAGCGAGGCAAATAGCAGGAAACAGATTTCAAGAGGTACGTTGGAATCGCCTTTAAAGCACAGGAAGAGGGGCACAACTTCGACAATGATGCACTTGGCCAAAAAGGGCGTATGCGTTTTCTCCTGAATATATTCAGGAGAAAACGCATACGCCCTTTTTGGCCAAGCAAGCAAGCGGGCAATGCAAATCTGCACTACAAAGAAGTATCACTTCCCACCGGTCAAAAGGGACATCCACAAAATGTGTAAAAACCAGAAAGGCAAGACAGGCCCTGGAGAACAGGGAGCCTTGTTATGCTTATGGGCGGGATGTAAATTGCCAACTGCGTCTCTGGAGGAGTGCATTGTGTTCCCTAAAACAAGTAAAGAAGAGTGCTACAGAGCCAAGGGCACTTCCAGTCTAGGGAATATACCTTGGGAAAACTGAAAATCAATAAGACAGAGCCACCCCAAAATTTAGGGCTGCACTGCGTACAAGGACCTCAACTTGGGTACACCTTAAATATCCCAGGAAATATAAAAATGGTTCAAAAAATTGTGGTACTTACGTACGATGGAATATCCCTCAGCCATGAAATCAATGTCATAAGACCAGGAGCAGCAAACTGGGTGGATTCAGGTACGATGATTCTAAGTGAAATAAGTCACACAGAAAAAGAAACTTATCATAAGATATCACTTATGAAGATCCTGTAAACATGGCTACACTTGAACTGAGTTAGGAAAGAGAAGAGTGTCTCACATTTAGAAAACACTCTTATGCCTGCTTAAGGGGGAAGGAGAGGTGGGGTGATGCATAAAAACAGAGTTTGATATAAGCACAGGAACCGTTCCAAAAACCAACTATGGAATAGACAAGACCTACACATTCCTCAGTGAAAGGGACTCAAAACCCCATATTTCCCGCAGAGGAATATATCTGACTAGTAAGAATCTTAAAACCTATGTATTGATATGTCTCCGTAAGGGAATCAAGTGTGTCTAGACTGGCATAAACATGGCAGCGAGAATCAGCTCAAACCCACTATAAAAAGGAATTTAAAAAACAAACCAAAAAAACTGGGAAATTCTTTACAATTCCTTCAGGGTCTCTGATGAAACCTGGAATGACCCTATCTACAATGACAGCTGGATGTGGCATAAGGCTGGACACTTGGGACTGAGACGATTGGTGAGATTGGGTGAGCAAATGCAGACCCTTTAAAGGACAAATTCCTGACACCCCATCCATGGGTCCCAGCTCTCCAGGTTGAAGGGAATATTATTACAGCTATAACATGTACGGGAAACCTAGAGAACGGACACATTGTGAATACGAAAGGTTTCTAAAACTCAACGAATAGTCCCTCTCCTGGTGCTCTGGTTTGACTTTCATCTCCTTTACTATCAACCTCCCAACTTGGAGAGACAGCCCCTTTAACCTCCTGGTTCGCACAGGTTGCCAATTTGGCAGAGGATGAAAGGGAAGAGGGAGAACCAATGAGAGAGTAGCTGTTAGGCGTTTGGATGGGCACATATCACTGTAATTTCCCGGCAGGAAGAAGAATTAACCAAAGTCTCAGCCACCCACCGGGAACCAGTATAGGTCCTGAACCAAAATTTTGGACTTGCGGTCAGCTCAGCAAAAACGAGTTAAAAAATGGAGCTCAGGGGCACAGCAATTCACAAACTGGCCGAGTAATAAAGGACAACTATCGTCCAAAAATCTGTTGAGGGAAGGCAACGAGGCGGACTTGAAAGCGAGGCAGAATAGCAGAAAACAGATTTCAAGAGGTACATTGGAATTACCTTTAAAGCACAGGAAGAGGGGCACAACTTCGACAATGATGCACTTGGCCAAAAAGGGCGTATGCGTTTTCTCCTGAATATATTCAGGAGAAAATGCATACGCCCTTTTTGGCCAAGGAAGCACGAGAGCAATGCAAATATGCACTACAAAGAAGTATCACTTCCCACCGGTCAAAAGGGACATCCACAAAATGTGTAAAAACCAGAAAGGCAAGACAGGTCCTGGAGAACAGGGAGCCTTGTTATGCTGATGGGCTGGATGTAAATTGCCAACTGCCTCTCTGGAGGAGTGCATTGTGTTCCCTAAAACAAGTAAAGAACAGAGCTACAGAGCCAAGGGCACTTCCAGTCTAGGGAATATACCTTGGGAAAACTGAAAATCAATAAGACAGAGCCACACCAAAATTTAGGGCTGCACTGCTTACAAGGACCTCAACTTGGGTACACCTTAAATATCCCAGGAAATATAAAAATGGTTCAAAAAATTGTGGTACTTACGTACGATGGAATATCCCTCAGCCATGAAATCAATGTCATAAGACCAGTAGCAGCAAAATGGGTGGATTCAGGTACGATGATTCTAAGTGAAATAAGTCACACAGAAAAAGAAACTTATCATAAGATATCACTTATGAAGATCCTGTAAACATGGCTACACTTGAACTGAGTTAGGAAAGAGAACAGTGTCTCACATTTAGAAAACACTTTTATGCCTGCTTAAGGGGGAAGGAGAGGTGGGGTGATGCATAAAACCAGAGTTTGATATAAGCACAGGTACCGTTCCAAAAACCAACTATGGAATAGACAACACCTACACCTTCCTCAGTGAAAGGGACTCAAAACCCCCTATTTCCCGCAGAGGAATATATCTGACTAGTAAGAATTTTAAAACCTATGTATTGATATGTCACCGTAAGGGAATCAAGTGTGTCTAGACTGGCATAAACATGACAGCGAGAATCAGCTCAAACCCACTATAAAAAGGAATTTCAAAAATAAAACAAAAAAACTGGGAAATTCTTTACAATTCCTTCAGGGTCTCTGATGAAACCTGGAATGACCCTATTTACAACGACAGCTGGATGTGGCATAAGGAGGGACACTTGGGACTGAGAGGATTGGTGAGATTGGGTGAGCAAATGCATACCCTTTAAAGCTCAAATGTCTGGCACCCATTCCATGGGTCCCAACTCTCTATGTTGAAAGGAATATTACTACAGCTATAACATGTACGGGAAACCTAGAGAACGGACACACTGTGAATACGAAAGGTTTCTAAATCTCAACGAACAGTCCCTCTCCTGGTGCTCCAGTTTGACTTTCCATCTGTTTTACTATCAACCTCCCAACTTGGAGAGACAGCCCCTTTAACCTCCTGGTTCGCACAGGTTGCCAATTTGGCAGAGGATGAAAGGGAAGAGGTAGAACCAATGAGAGAGTTGCTGTTAGACATTTGGACGGGCACATATCACTGTAATTTCCCGGCAGGAAGAAGAATTAACCAAAGTCTCAGCCACCCACCGGGAACCAGTATAGGTCCTGAACCAAAATTTTGGACTTGCGGTCAGCTCACCAAAAACGAGTTGAAAAATGGAGCTCAGGGGCACAGCAATTCACAAACTGGCCGAGTAATAAAAGACAACTATCGTCCAAAAATCTGTTGAGAGAAGCCAATGAGGCGGACTTGAAAGCGAGGCAGAATAGCAGGAAACAGATTTCAAGAGGTACGTTGTAATCACCTTTAAAGCACAGGAAGAGGGGCCCAACTTCGACAATGATGCACTTGGCCAAAAAGGGCGTATGCGTTTTCTCCTGAATATATTCAGGAGAAAACACATACGCCCTTTTTGGCCAAGCAAGCAAGCGGGCAATGCAAATCTGCACTACAAAGAAGTATCACTTCCCACCGGTCAAAAGGGACATCCACAAAATGTGTAATAACTAGAAAGGCAAGACAGGCCCTGGAGAACAGGGAGCCTTGTTATGCTGATGGGTGGGATGTAAATTGCCAACTGCCTCTCTGGAGGAGTGCATTGTGTTCCCTAAAACAAGTACAGACCAGAGCTACAGAGCCAAGGGCACTTCCAGTCTAGGGAATATACCTTGGGAAAACTGAATATCAATAAGACAGAGCCACCCCAAAATTTAGGGCTGCACTGCTTACAAGGACCTCAACTTGGATACACTTTAAATATCCCAGGAAATATAAAAATGTTTCAAAAAATTGTGGTTCTTACGTACGATGGAATATACCTCAGCCATTAAATAAATGTCATAAGACCAGTAGCAGCAAAATGGGTGGATTCAGGTACGATGATTCTAAGTGAAATAAGTCACAGAGAAAAAGAAACTTATCATAAGATATCACTTATGAAGATCCTGTAAACATGGCTACACTTGAACTGAGTTAGGAAAGAGAACAGTGTCTCACATTTAGAAAACACTCTTATGCCTGCTTAAGGGGGAAGGAGAGGTGGGGTGATGCATAAAACCAGGGTTTGATATAAGCACAGGTACCGTTCCAAAAACCAACTATGGAATAGACAAGACCTACACCTTCCTCAGTGAAAGGGACTCAAAACCCCCTATTTCCCACAGAGGAATATATCTGACTAGTAAGAATCTTAAAACATATCTATTGATGTGTCTCCGTAAGGGAAACAACTGTGTCTAGACTGGCATAAACATGGCAGCGAGAATCAGCTCAAACCCACTATAAAAAGGAATTTCAAAAACAAAACAAATAAACTGGGAATTTCTTTACAATTCCTTCAGGGTCTCTGATGAAACCTGGAATGACCCTATCTACAACGACAGCTGGATGTGGCATAAGGCTGGACACTTGGGACTGAGAGGAATGGTGAGATTGGGTGAGCAAATGCAGACCCTTTAAAGCAATAATGCATGGAACCCATTCCATGGGTCCCAACTATCCAGGTTGAAGGGAATATGACTACAGTTATAACATGTACGGGAAACCTAGAGAACAGACACACTGTGAAATCGATAGTTTTCTAAAACTCAACGAATAGTCCCTCACCTGGTGCTCCGGTTTGATTTTCCATCTTCTTTACTACCAATCTCCCAACTTGGAGAGACATACCCTTTAACCTCCTGGCTCGCACAGGTTGCCAATTTGGCAGAGGATGAAAGGGAAGAGGGAGAACCAATGAGAGAGTAGCTGTTAGGCATTTGGACGGGCACATATCACTCTAACTTCCCGGCAGGAAGAAGAATTAACCAAAGTCTCAGCCACTCACGGGGAACCAGCATAGATCCTGAACCAAAATTTTGGACTTGCGGTCAGCTCAACAAAAACGAGTTGAAAAATGGAGCTCAGGGGCACAGCAATTCACAAACTGGCCGAGTAATAAAGGACAACTATCGTCCATAAATCTGTTGAGGGAAGGCAACGAGGCGGACTTGAAAGCGAGGCAGAATAGCAGGAAACAGATTTCAAGAGGTACTTTGGAATCGCCTTTAAAGCACAGGAAGAGGGGCACAACTTCGACAATGATGCACTTGGCCAAAAAGGGCATATGCGTTTTCTCCTGAATATATTCAGGAGAAAACGCATACGCCCTTTTTGGCCAAGCAAGCAAGCGGGCAATGCAAATCTGCACTACAGAGAAGTATCACTTCCCACCGGTCAAAAGGGACATCCACAAAATGTGTAAAAAGCAGAAAGGCAAGACAGGCCCTGGAGAACAGGGAGCCTTGTTATGCTGATGGGCGGGATGTAAATTGCCAACTGCCTCTCTGGAGGAGTGCATTGTGTTCCCTAAAACAAGTAAACAACAGATCTACAGAGCCAAGGGCACTCCCAGTCTAGGGAATATACCTTGGGAAAACTGAAACTCAATAAGACAGAGGCAGCCCAAAATTTAGGGCTGCACTGCTTAAAAGAACCTCAAATTGGGTACACCTTAAATATCCCAGGAAATATAAAAATGGTTCAAAAAATTGTGGTCCTAATGTACGATGGAATATCCCTCAGCCATTAAATATATGTCATAAGACCAGTAGCAGCAAAATGAGTGGATCCAGGTACGATGATTCTAAGTGAAATAAGTCACTCAGAAAAAGAAACGTATCATAAGATATCACTCATGAAGATCCTGTAAACATGGCTACACTTGAACTGAGTTAGGAAAGAGAACAGAGTCTCACATTTAGAAAACACTCTTATGCCTGCTTAAGGGAGAAGGAGAAGTGGGGTGATGCATAAACCCAGAGTTTGATATAAGCACAGGTACCGTTCCAAAAACCAACTATGGAATAGACAAGACCTACACTTTCTTCAGTGAAAGGGTCTCAAAACCGCTTATTTCCTGCACAGGAATATATCCGACTAGTAAGAATCTTAAAACCTATGTATTGATATGTCTCCGTAAGGGAATCAAGTGTGTCTAGACTGGCATAAACATGGCAGCGAGAATCAGCTCAAAACCAGTAAAAAAAGGAATTTCAAAAACAAAACAAAAAAACTGGGAAATTCTTTACAATTCCTTCAGGGTGTCTGATGAAACCTGGAATGACCTTATGTACAAAGACAGCTGGATGTGGCATAAGGCTGGAAACTTTGGACTGAGAGGATTGGTGAGATTGGGTGAGCAAATGCAGACCCTTTAAAGCAATAATGCATGGCACCCATTCCATGGGTCCCAACTCTCCAGGTTGAAGGGAATATTACTACAGCTATGACATGTACGGGAAACCTAGAGAACGGACAAACTGTGAATACGAAAAGTTTCTAAAACTCAACGAATAGTCCCTCTCCTGTTGCTCCGGTTTGACTTTCCATCTGCTTTACTATCAATCTCCCAACTTGGAGACACAGCCCCTTTAACCTCCTGGTTCGCCCAGGTTGCCAATTTGGCAGAGGATGAAAGGGAAGAGGGAGAACCAATGAGAGAGTAGCTGTTAGGCATTTGGACGGGCACATATCACTCTAACTTCCCAGCAGGAAGAAGAATTAACCAAAGTCTCAGCCACCCAACGGGAACCTGTATAGGTCCTGAACCAAAATTTTGGACTTGTGGGCCGCTCACCAAAAACGAGTTGAAAAATGGAGCTCAGGGGCACAGCAATTCACAAACTGGCCGAGTAATAAAGGACAACTATCGTCCAAAATTCTGTTGAGGGAAGTCAACGAGGCGAACTTGAAAGCGAGGCAAATAGCAGGAAACAGATTTCAAGAGGTACGTTGGAATCGCCTTTAAAGCACAGGAAGAGGGGCACAACTTCGACAATGATGCACTTGGCCAAAAAGGGCGTATGCGTTTTCTCCTGAATATATTCAGGAGAAAACGCATACGCCCTTTTTGGCCAAGCAAGCAAGCGGGCAATGCAAATCTGCACTACAAAGAAGTATCACTTCCCACCGGTCAAAAGGGACATCCACAAAATGTGTAAAAACCAGAAAGGCAAGACAGGCCCTGGAGAACAGGGAGCCTTGTTATGCTGATGGGCGGGATGTAAATTGCCAACTGCGTCTCTGGAGGAGTGCATTGTGTTCCCTAAAACAAGTAAAGAAGAGAGCTACAGAGCCAAGGGCACTTCCAGTGTAGGGAATATACCTTGGGAAAACTGAAAATCAATAAGACAGAGCCACCCCAAAATTTAGGGCTGCACTGCGTACAAGGACCTCAACTTGGGTACACCTAAATATCCCAGGAAATATAAAAATGGTTCAAAAAATTGTGGTACTTACGTACGATGGAATATCCCTCAGCCATGAAATCAATGTCATAAGACCAGTAGCAGCAAAATGGGTGGATTCAGGTACGATGATTCTAAGTGAAATAAGTCACACAGAAAAAGAAACTTATCATAAGATATCACTTATGAAGATCCTGTAAACATGGCTACACTTGAACTGAGTTAGGAAAGAGAACAGTGTCTCACATTTAGAAAACACTCTAATGCCTGCTTAAGATGGAAGGAGAGGTGGGGTGATGCATAAAACCAGAGTTTGATATAAGCACAGGTACCGTTCCCAAAACCAACTATGGAATAGACAAGACCTACACCTTCCTCAGTGAAAGGGACTCAAAACCCAATATTTCCAGCAGAAGAATATATCTTACTAGTAAGAATCTTAAAACCTATGTATTGATATGTCTCCCTAAGGGAATCAAGCGTGTCTAGACTGGCATAAACATGGCAGCGAGAATCAGCTCAAACCCACTATAAAAAGGAATTTCAAAAACAAAATAAAAAAACTGGGAAATTCTTTACAATTCCTTCAGGGTCTCTGATGAAACCTGGAATGACCCTATCTACAACGACAGCTGGATGTGGCATAAGGCTGGACACTTGGGACTGAGACGATTGGTGAGATTGGGTGAGCACATGCAGACCCTTTAAAGCAATAATGCATGGCACCCATTCCATGGGTCCCAACTCTCCAGGTTGAAGGGAATATTACTACAGTTATAACATGTACGAGAAACATAGAGAACTGACACACTGTGAATACGAAAGGTTTCTAAAACTCAACGAATTGTCCCTCTCCTGGTGCTCGGGTTTGACGTTCAATCTGTTTTACTATCAACATCCCAACTTGGAGAGACAGACCCTTTAACCTCCTTGTTCGCACAGGTTTCCAATTTGGCAGAGGATGAAAGGGAAGAGGGAGAAACAATGAGAGAGTAGCTGTTAGGCATTTGGACGGGCACATATCACTGTAATTTCCTGGGAGGAAGAAGAATTAACCAAAGTCTCAGCCACCCACCGGGAAACAGTATAGGTCCTGAACCAAAATTTTGGACATGCGGTCAGCTCACCAAAAACGAGTTGAAAAATGGAGCTCAGGGGCACAGCAATTCACAAACTGGCCGAGTAATAAAGGACAACTATCTTCCAAAAATCTGTTGAGGGAAGGCAACGAGGTGGACTTGAAAGCGAGGCAGAATATCAGGAAGCAGATTTCAAGAGGTACGTTGGAATCGCCTTTAAAGCACAGGAAAAGGGCCCCAAATTCAACAATGATGCACTTGGCCAAAAAGAGCGTATGTGTTTTCTCCTGAATATATTCAGGAGAAAATGCATACGCCCTTTTTGGCAAAGCAAGCAAGCGGGCAATGCAAATCTGCACTACAAAGAAGTATCACTTCCCACCGGTCAAAAGGGACATCCAAAAATGTAAAAAAACCAGAAAGGCAAGACAGGCCCTGGAGAACAGGGAGCCTTGTTATGCTGATGGGCGGGAAGTAAATTGCCAACTGCCTCTCTGGAGGAGGGCATTGTGTTCCCTAAAACAAGTAAAGAACAGAGCTACAGAGCCAAGGACACTTACAGTGTAGGGAATATACCTTGGGAAAACTGAAAATCAATAAGACAGAGCCACCCCAAAATTTAGGGCTGCACTTCTTACAAGGACCTCAACTTGGGTACACCTTAAATATCCCAGGAAATATAAAAATGGTTCAAAAAATTGTGGTACTTACGTACGATGGAATATCCCTCAGCCATGAAATCAATGTCATAAGACCAGTAGCAGCAAATTGGGTAGATTCAGGTACGATGATTCTAAGTGAAATAAGTCACAGAGAAAAAGAAACTTATCATAAGATATCACTTATGAAGATCCTGTAAACATGGCTACACTTGAAATGAGTTAGGAAAGAGAACAGTGTCTCACATTTAGAAAACACTCTTATGCCTGCTTAAGGGGGAAGGAGAGGTGGGGTGATGCATAAAACCAGAGTTTGATATAAGCACAGGTAGCGTTCCAAAAACCAACTATGGAATAGACAAGACCTACACCTTCCTCAGTGAAAGGGACTCAAAACCCCATATTTCCCGCAGAGGAATATATCTCACTAGTAAGAATCTTAAAACCTATGTATTGATATGTCTCCATAAAAGAATCAAGTGTGTCTAGACTGGCATAAATATGGCAGCGAGAATCAGCTCAAACCCACTATAAAAAGGAATTTCAAAAACAAAACAAAAAAACTGGGAAATTCTTTACAATTCCTTCAGAGTCTCTGAAGAAACCTGGAATGACCCTATCTACAACGACAGCTGGATTTGGCATAAGGCTGGACACATGGGACTGAGACGATTGGTGAGATTGGGTGAACAAATGCAGACCCTTTAAAGCACAAATGCCTGGCACCCATTCCATGGGTCCCAACTCTCCAGGTTGAAGGGAATATTACTACAGTTATACCATGTACGGGAAACCTAGAGAACGGACACACTGTGAATATGAAAGGTTTCTAAAACTCAACGAATAGTCCCTCTCCTGGTGCAGCGGTTTGACTTTCCATCTGCTTTACTATCAACCTCCCAAATTGGAGAGACAGCCCCTTTAACCCCCTGGTTCACACAGGTTTCCAATTTGGCAGAGGATGAAAGGGAAGAGGGAGAACCAATGAGAGAGTAGCTATTAGGCATTTGGACGGGCACATATCACTCTGACTTCCCGGCAGGAAAAAGAATTAACCAAAGTCTCAGCCCCCCACTGGGAACCAGCATAGGTCCTGAACCAAAATTTTGGACTTGCGGTCAGCTCACAAAAAACGGGTTGAAAAATGGAGCTCAGGGGCACAGCAATTCACAAACTGGCCGAGTAATAAAGGACAACTATCATCCAAAAATCTGTTGAGGGAAGGCAACGAGGCGGACTTCAAAGCGAGGCAGAATAGCAGGAAACAGATTTCAAGAGGTACGTTGGAATCGTCTTTAAAGCACAGGAAGAGGGGCACAACTTCGACAATGATGCACTTGGCCAAAAAGGGCGTATGCGTTTTCTCCTGTATATATTCAGGAGAAAATGCATACGCCCTTTTTGGCCAAGCATGCAAGTGGGCAATGCAAATCTGCACTACAAAGAAGTATCACTTCCCACCAGTCAAAAGGGACATCCACAAAATGTGTAAAAAGCAGAAAGGCAAGACAGGCCCTGGAGAACAGGGAGCCTTGTTATGCTGATGGGCGGGATGTAAATTGCCAACTGCCTCTCTGGAGGAGTACATTGTGTTCCGTAAAACAAGTAAAGAACAGAGCTACAGAGCCAAGGGCACTTCCAGTCTAGGGAATATACCCTGGGAAAATTGAAAATCAATAAGACAGAGCCACCCCAAAATTTAGGGCTTCACTGCTTACAAGGTCCTCAACTTGGGTACACCTTAAATATCCCAGGAAATATAAAAATGGTTCAAAAAATTGTGGTACTTACGTACGATGGAATATCCCTCAGCCATGAAATCAATGTCATAAGACCAGTAGCAGCAAAACGAGTGCATTCAGGTACGATGATTCTAAGTGAAATAAGTCACACAGAAAAAGAAACTTATCATAAGATATCACTTATGAAGATCCTGTAAACATGGCTACACTAGAACTGAGTTAGGAAAGAGAACAGAGTCTCACATTTGGAAAACACTCTTATGCCTGCTTAAGGGGGAAGGAGAGTTGGGGTGATGCATAAAACCAGAGTTTGATATAAGCACAGGTACCGTTCCAAAAACCAACTATGGAATAGACAAGACCTACACCTTCCTCAGTGAAAGGGACTCAAAACCCCATATTTCCCGCAGAGGAATATATCTGACTGGTAAGAATCTTAAAACCTATGAATTGATATGTCTCCGTAAGGAAATCAAGTGTGTCTAGACTGGCATAAACATGGCAGCGAGAATCAGCTCAAACCCACTATAAAAAGGAATTTCAAAAACAAAACAAAAAAACTGGGAAATTCTTTACAATTCCTTCAGGGTCTCTGATGAAACCTGGAATGACCCTATCTACAATGACAGCTGGATGTGGCATAGGAGGGACACTTGGGACTGAGACGATTGGTGAGATTGGGTGAGCAAATGCAGACCCTTTAAAGCACAAATGCCTGGCACCCATTCCATGGGTCCCAACTCTCCAGGTTGAAGGGAATATTACTACAGTTATAACATGTACGAGAAACCTAGAGAACGGACACACTGTGAATACAAAAGGTTTCTAAAACTCAACGAATAGTCCCTCTCCTGGTGCTCCGGTTTGACTTTCCATCTTCTTTACTATCAATCTCCCAACTTGGAGAGACAGCCCCTTTAACCTCCTGGTTCGCACAGGTTGCCAATTTGGCAGAGGATGAAAGGGAAGAGGGAGAACCAAAGAGAGAGTAGCTGTTAGGCATTTGGACGGGCACCTGTCACTCTAATTTCCCGATAGGAAGGTGAATTAACCAAAGTCTCAGCCACCCACCGGGAACCAGTATAGGTCCTGAACCAAAATTTTGGACTTGCGGTCTGCTCACAAAAACGAGTTGAATAATGGAGCTCAGGGGCACAGCAATTCACAAACTGGCCGAGTAATAAAGGACAACTACCGTCCAAAAATCTGTTGAGGGAAGGCATCGAGGAAGACTTGAAAGCGAGGCAGAATAGCAGGAAACAGATTTCAAGAGGTACGTTGGAATCGCCTTGAAAGCACTGGAAGAGGGGCACAATTTCGCCAATATGGCACTTGGCCCAAAAGGGTGTTTGCGTTTCCTCCTGAATATATTCAGGAGGATACGCATACAACCTTATTGTCCAAGCAAGCAAGCGGGCAATGCAAATCTGCACTACAAAGAAGTATCACTTCCCACCGGTCAAAAGGGACATCCACAAAATGTGTAAAAACCAGAAAGGCAAGACAGGCCCTGGAGCCCAGGGAGCCTTGTTATGCTGATGGGCGGGATGTAAATTGCCAACTGCCTCTCTGGAGGAGTGCATTGTGTTCCCTAAAACAAGTAAACAACAGAGCTACTGAGCCAAGGGCACTTCCAGTCTAGGGAATATACCTTGGGATAATTGAAAGTCAATAAGCCACAGCCACCCCAAAATTTAGGGCTGCACTGCTTACAAGAACCTCAACTTGGGTACACCTTAAATATCACAGGATATATAAAAATGGTTCAAAAAATTGTGATACTTACGTACGATGGAATATCCCTCAGCCATGAAATCAATGTCATAAGACCAGTAGCAGCAAAATGAGTGCCTTCAGGTACGATGATTCTAAGTGAAATAAGTCACGCAGAAAAAGAAACTTATCATAAGATATCACTTATGAAGATCCGGTAAACATGGCTACACTTGAACTGAGTTAGGAAAGAGAACAGAGTCTCACATTTGGAAAACACTCTTATGCCTGCTTAAGGGGGAAGGAGAGGTGGGGTGATGCATAAAACCAGAGTTTGATATAAGCACAGGTACCGTTCCAAAAACCAACTATGGAATAGACAAGACCTACACCTTCCTCAGTGAAAGGGACTCAAAACCCCATATTTCACGCACAGGAATATATCTGACTAGTAAAATCTTAAAACCTATGTATTGATATGTCTCCGTAAGGGAATCAAGTGTGTCTAGACTGGCATAAACATGGCAGCGAGAATCAGCAGAAACCCACTATCAAAAGGAATTTCAAAAGCAAAACAGAAAAACAGGGAAAGTCTTTACAATTCCTTCAGGGTCTCTGATGAAACCTGGAATTACCCTATCTACAATGACAGCTGGATGTGGCATAAGGCTGGACACTTGGGACTGAGAGGATTGGTGAGATTGGGTGAGCAAATGCAGACCCTTTAAAGCAATAATGCGTAGCACCAATTCCATGGGTCCCAACTCTCCAGGTTGAAGGGAATATTACTACAGCTATAACATGTACGGGAAACCTAGAGAATGGACACACTGTGAATACGAAAGGTTTCTAAAACTCAACGAATAGTCCCTCTCCTGGTGCTCCGGTTTGACTTTCCAACTGGTTTACTATCAATCTCCCAACTTGGAGAGACAGCCCCTTTAACCTCCTGGTTCGCACAGGTTGCCAATTTGGCAGAGGATGAAAGGGAAGAGGGAGAACCAATGAGAGAGTAGCTGTTAGGCATTTGGAAGGGCACATGTCACTCTAATTTCCTGACAGGAAGAAGAATTAACCAAAGTCTCAGACACCCACCGGGAACCAGTATAGGTCCTGAACCAAAATTTTGGACTTGCGGTCTGCTCACAAAAAACGAGTTGAAAAATGGAGCTCAGGCGCACAGCAATTCACAAACTGGCAGAGTAATAAAGGACAACTATCGTCCAAAAATCTGTTGAGGTAAGGCATCGAGGCAGACTTGAAAGCTAGGCAGAAGAGCAGGAAACACATTTAAAGAGGTACGTTGGAATCGCTTTTAAAGCACATGAAGAGGGGCACAACTTCGACAATGATGCACTTTGCCAAAATGGGCATATGGGTTTTCTCCTGAATATATTCAGGAGAAAACGCATACGCCCTTTTTGGCCAAGCAAGCAAGCGGGCAATGCAAATCTGCACTACAAAGAAGTATCATTTCCCACCGGTCAAAAGGGACAACCACAAAATGTTTAAAATCCAGAAAGGCAAGAAAGGCCCTGGAGACCAGGGAGCCTTGTTATGCTGATGGGCGGGATGTAAATTGCCAACTGCCTCTCTGGAGGAGTGCACTGTGTTCCCTAAAACAAGTAAACAACAGAGCTACAGAGCCAAGGGCACTTCCAGTCTAGGGAATATACCTTGGGAAAACTGAAAATCAATAAGACAGAGCCACCCCAAAATTTAGGGCTGCACTGCTTACAAGGACCTCAACTTGGGTACTCCTTAAATATCCCAGGAAATATAAAAATGGTTCAGAAAATTGTGGTACTTACGAACGATGGAATATCCCTCAGCCATGAAATCAATGTCATAACACCAGTAGAAGCAAAATGAGTGGATTCAGGTACGATGATTCTAAGTGAAATAAGTCACACAGAAAAAGAAACTTATCATAAGATATCACTTATGAAGATCCTGTAAACATGGCTACACTTGAACTGAGTTAGGAAAGAGAACAGAGTCTCACATTTGGAAAACACTTTTATGCCTGCTTAAGGAGGAAGGACAGGTGGGGTGATGCAGAAACCCAGAGTTTGATATAAGCACAGGTACCATTCCAAAAACCAACTATGGTATAGACAAGATCTACACCTTCCTCATTGAAAGGGACTCAAAACCCCATATTTCCCACAAAAGAATATAACTGACTACTAAGAATCTTAAAAAATATGTATTGATTTGTCTCCGTAAGGTAATCAAGTGTGTCTAGACTGGCATAAACATGGCAGAGAGAATCAGCTGAAACCGAATATAAAAAGGAATTTCAAAAACAAAACAAAAAAAAAACTGGGAAATTCTTTATAATTCCTTCAGGGTCTCAGAGGAAACCTGGAATGACCCTATCTAAAATGACAGCTGGATATGCCATAAGGCTGGATAATTGGGAATGAGAGGATTGTTGAGATTGGGTGAGCAAATGCAGACCCTTTAAAGCACAAATGCCTGGCACCCATTCCATGGGTCCCAACTCTCCAGGATGAAGGGAATATTACTACAGATATAACATGTACGGGAAACCTAGAGAACGGACACACTGTGAATACGAAAGGTTTCTAAAAATCAACGAATAGTCCCTCTCCTGGTGCTCCGGTTTGACTTTCCATCTGCTTTACTATCAACCTCCCAAGTTGGAGAGACAGCCCCTTCAACCTCCTGGTTCGCACAGGTTGCCAATTTGGCAGAGGATGAAAGGGAAGAGGGAGAACCAATGAGAGAGTAGCTGTTAGGCATTTGGACGGGCACATATCACTGTAATTTCCCGGCAGGAAGAAGAATTAACCAAAGTCTCAGCCACCCACCGGGAACCAGTATAGGTCCTGAACCAAAATTTTGGACTTGCGGTCAGCTCACCAAAAACGAGTTGAAAAATGGAGCTCAGGGGCACAGCAATTCACAAACTGGCCGAGTAATAAAGGACAACTATCGTTCAAAAATCTGTTGAGGGAGGACAAAGAACAGGAATTGAAAGCGAGGCCGAATAGGAAGAAACAGATTTCAAGAGGTACGTTGGCATCGGCTTTAAAGCACAGGTAGAGGGGCACAACTTCGACAATGATGCACTTGGCCAAAAAGGGCGTACGCGTTTTCTCCTGAATATATTCAGGAGAAAACGCGTACGCCCTTTTTGGCCAAGCAAGCAAGCGGGCAATGCAAATCTGCAATACAAAGAAGTATCACTTCCCACCGGTCAAAAGGGACATCCACAAAATGTGTAAAAACCAGAAAGTCAAGACAGGCCCTGGGGAACAGGGAGCCTTGTTATGCTGATGGGTGGGATGTAAATTGCCAACTGCCTCTCTGGAGGAGTACATTGTGTTCCCTAAAACAAGTAAACAACAGAGCTACAGAGCCAAGGGCACATCCTGTCTAGGGAATATACCTGGGGAAAACTGAAAATCAATAAGACAGAGCCACCCCAAAATTTAGGGCTGCACTGCTTACAAGGACCTCAACTTGGGTACACCTTAAATATCCCAGGAAATATAAAAATGGTTCAAAAACTTGTTGTACTTACGTACGAAGGACTATCCGTCAGCCATGAAATCAATGTCATAAGACCAGTAGCAGCAAAATGGGTGGATTCAGGTACGATGATTCTAAGTGAAATAAGTCACAGAGAAAAAGAAACTTATCATAAGATATCACTTATGAAGATCCTGTAAACATGGGTACACTTGAACTGAGTTAGGAAAGAGAACAGTGTCTCACATTTAGAAAACATTCTTATGCCTGCTTAAGGGGGAAGGAGAGGTGGGGTGATGCATAAAACTAGAGTTTGATATAAGCACAGGTACCGTTCCAAAAACCAACTATGGAATAGACAAGACCTACACCCTCCTCAGTGAAAGGGACTCAAAACCCCATATTTCCCGCAGAGGAATATATCTGACTCGTAAGAATCTTAAAACCTATGTATTGATATGTCTCCATAAGGGAATCAAGTGTGTCTAGACTGGCATAAACATGGCAGCGAGAATCAGCTCAAACCCACTATAAAAAGGAATTTCAAAAACAAAACAAAAAAACTGGGAAATTCTTTACAATTCCTTGAGGGTCTCTGATGAAACCTGGAATGACCCTATCTACAATGACAGCTGGATGTGGCATAAGTAGGGATATTTGGGACTGAGACGATTGGTGAGATTGGGTGAGAAAATGCAGACGCTTTAAAGCACAGATGCCTGGCACCCATTCCATGGGTCCCAACTCTCCAGGTTGAAGGGAATATTACTACAGCTATAACATGTACGGGAAACCTAGAGAACGGACACACTGTGAATACGAAAGGTTTCTAAAACTCAACGAATAGTCCCTCTCCTGGTGCTCCGGTTTGACTTTCCATCTGCTTTACTATCAACCTCCCAACTTGCAGAGACAGCCCCTTTATCCTACTGGTTCGCACAGGTTGCCAATTTGGCAGAGCATGAAAGGGAAGAGGGAGAACCAATGAGAGAGTAGCTGTTAGGCATTTGGACGGGCACATATCACTGTAATTTCCCGGCAGGAAGAAGAATTAACCAAAGTCTCAGCCACCCACCGGGACCCAGTATAGGTCCTGGACCAAAATTTTGGACTTGCGGTCAGCTCACCAAAAACGAGTTGAAAAATGGAGCTCAGGGTCACAGCAATTCACAAACTGACCGAGTAATAAAGGACAACTATCGTCCAAAAATCTGTTGAGGGAAGGCAACGAGGCGGACTTGAAAGCGAGGCAGAATAGCAGGAAACAGATTTCAAGAGGTACGTTGGAATCGCCTTTAAAGCACAGGAAGAGGGGCACAACTTCAACAATGATGCACTTGGCCAAAAAGGGCATATGCGTTTTCTCCTGAATATATTCAGGAGAAAACGCATATGCCCTTTTTGGCCAAGCAAGCAAGCGGGCAATGCAAATCTGCACTACAAAGAAGTATCACTTCCCACCGGTGAAAAGGGACATCCACAAAATGTGTAAAAACCAGAAAGGCAAGACAGGCCCTGGAGAACAGGGAGCCTTGTTATGCTGATGGGCGGGATGTAAATTGCCAACTGCCTCTCTGGAGGAGTGCATTGTGTTCCCTAAAACAAGGAAAAGAAGAGAGCTACAGAGCCAAGGGCACTTCCAATCTAGGGAATATACCTTGGGAAAACTGAAAATCAATAAGACAGAGCCACCCCAAAATTTAGGGCTGCACTGCTTACAAGGACCTCAACTTGGGTACACCTTAAATATCCCAGGAAATATAAAAATGGCTCAAAAAATTGTGGTACATACGTACGATGGAAAATCCCTCAGCCATGAAATCAATGCCATAAGACCAGTAGCAGCAAAATGGGTGGATTCAGGTACGATGATTCTAAGTGAAATAAGTCACAGAGAAAAAGAAACTTATCATAAGATATCACTTATGAAGATCCTGTAAACATGGCTACACTTGAACTGAGTTAGGAAAGAGAACAGTGTCTCACATTTAGAAAACACTCTTATGCCTGCTTAAGGGGGAAGGAGAGGTGGGGTGATGCAAAAACCCAGAGTTTGATATAAGCAGAGGTACCGTTCCAAAAACCAACTATGGAATAGACAAGACCTACACCTTCCTCAGTGAAAGGGACTCAAAACCCCATATTTCCCGCAGAGGAATATATCTGACTAGTAAGAATCTTAAAACCTATGTATTGATATGTCTCCGTAAGGGAATCAAGTGTGTCTAGACTGGCATAAACATGGCAGCGAGAATCAGCTCAAACCCACTATAAAAAGGAATTTCAAAAACAAAACAAAAAAACTGGGAAATTCTTTACAATTCCTTGAGGGTCTCTGATGAAACCTGGAATGACCATATCTACAACGACAGCTGGATGTGGCATAAGGCTGGACACTTGGGACTGAGAGGATTGGTGAGATTGGTTGACCAAATGCAGACGCTTTAAAGCACAAATGCCTGGCACCCATTCCATGGGTCCCAACTCTCCAGGTTGAAGGGAATATTACTACAGCTATTACATGTACGGGAAACCTAGAGAACGGACACACTGTGACTACGAAAGGTTTTTAAAACTCAACGAATAGTCCCTCTCCTGGTGCTCCGGTTTGACTTTCCATCTGCTTTACTAAAAACCTCCCAACATGGAGAGACAGCCACTTTAACCTCCTGGTTCACACAGGTTGCCAATTTGGCAGAGGATGAAAGGGAAGAGGGAGAACCAATGAGAGAGTAGCTGTTAGGCATTTGGATGGGCACATATCACTCTAACTTCCCGGCAGGAAAAAGAATTAACCAAAGTCTCAGCCCGCCATCGGGAACCAGCATAGGTTCTGAACCAAAATTTGGGACTCGCGGTCAGCACACAAAAAACGAGTTGAAAAATGGAGCTCAGGGTCACAGCAATTCACAAACTGGCCGAGTAATAAAGGACAACTATCGTCCAAAAATCTGTTGAGGGTAGGCAACGAGGCGGACTTGAAAGTGAGGCAGAATAGCAGGAAACAGATTTCAAGAGGTACGTTGGAATCGCCTTTAAAGCACAGGAAGAGGGGCACAACTTCGACAATGATGCACTTGGCCAAAAAGGCGTATGCGTTTTCTCCTGAGTATATTCAGGAGAAAACGCATACGACAAATTTGGCCAAGCAAGCAAGCTGGCAATGCAAATCTGCACTACAAAGAAGTATCACTTCCCACCGGTCTAAAGGGACATCCACAAAATGTGTAAAAACCAGAAAGGCAAGACAGGCCCTGGAGAACAGGGAGCCTTGTTATGCTGATGGGCGGGATGTAAATTGCCAACTGCCCCTCTGGAGGAGTACATTGTGTTCCCTAAAACAAGTAAAGAACAGAGCTACAGAACAAAGGGCACTTCCAGTCTAGGGAATATACCTTGGGAAAACTGAAAATCAATAAGACAGAGCCACCCCAAAATTTAGGGCTGCACTGCTTACAAGGACTTCAACTTGGGTACACCTTAAATATCGAAGGAAATACAAAATTGGTTCAAAAATTGTGGTACTTACGTACGATGGAATATCCCTCAGCCATGAAATCAATGTCATAAGACCAGTAGCAGCAAAATGGGTGGATTCAGGTACGATGATTCTAAGTGAAATAAGTCACACAGAAAAAGAAACATATCATAAAATATCACTTATGAAGATCCTGTAAACATGGCTACACTTGAACTGAGTTAGGAAAGAGAACAGTGTCTCACATTTAGAAAACACTCTTATGCCTGCTTAAGGGGGAAGGAGAGGTGGGGTGATGCATAAAACCAGAGTTTGATATAAGCACAGGTACCATTCCAAAAACCAACTATGGAATAGACAAGACCTACACCTTCCTCAGTGAAAGGGACTCAAAACCCCATATTTCCCGCAGAGGAATATATCTGACTAGTAAGAATCTTAAAACCTATGTATTGATATGTCTCCGTAAGGGAATCAAGTGTGTCTAGACTGGCATAAACATGGCAGCGAGAATCAGCTCAAACCCACTATAAAAAGGAATTTCAAAAACAAAACAAAAAAACTGGGAAATTCTTTACAATTCCTTCAGGGTCTCTGATGAAACCTGGAATGACCCTATCTACAACGACAGCTGGATGTGGCATAAGCCTGGACACTTGGGACTGAGAGGATTGGTGAGATTGGGTGAGCAAATGCAGACCCTGTAAAGCAATAATGCATGGCACCCATTTCATGGGTCCCAACTCTCCAGGATGAAGGGAATATTACTACAGTTATAACATGTACGGGAAACCTAGAGAACGGACACACTGTGAATACGAAAGGTTTCTAAAACTCAACGAATAGTCCCTCTCCTGGTGCTCCGGTTTGACTTTCCATCAGCTTTACTATCAATCTCCCAACTTGGAGAGACAGCCCCTTTAACCTCATGGTTCGCACAGGTTACCAATTTGGCAGAGGATGAAAGGGAAGAGGGAGAACCAATGAGAGAGTAGCTGTTAGGCATTTGGACGGGCACATATCACTCTAACTTCCCAGCAGGAAGAAGAATTAACCAAAGTCTCAGCCCCCCACCGGGAACCAGCATAGGTCCTGAACCAAAATTTTGGACTTGCGGTCAGCTCACCAACAACGAGTTGAAAAATGGAGCTCAGGGGCACAGCAATTCACAAACTGGCCGAGTAATAAAGGACAATATCGTCCAAAAATCTGTTGAGGGAAGGCAACGAGGTGGACTTGAAAGCGAGGCAGAATAGCAGGAAACAGATTTCAAGAGGTATGTTGGAATCGCCTTTAAAGCACAGGAAGAGGGGCACAAGTTAGACAATGATGCACTTGGCCAAAAAGGGCGTATGCGTTTTCTCCTGAATATATTCAGGAGAAAACGCATACGCCCTTTTTGGCCAAGCAAGCAAGCGGGCAATGCAAATCTGCACTACAAAGAAGTATCACTTCCCACCGGTCAAAAGGGACATCCACAAAATGTGTAAAAACCAGAAAGGCAAGACAGGCCCTGGAGAACAGGGAGCCTTGTTATGCTGATGGGCGGGATGTAAATTGCCAACTGCCCCTCTGGAGGAGTACATGGTGTTCACTAAAACAAGGAAAAGATGAGAGCTACAGAGCCAAGGGCACTTCCAATCTAGGGAATATACCTTGGGAAAACTGAAAATCAATAAGACAGAGCCACCCCAAAATTGAGGGCTGCACTGCTTACAAGGACCTCAACTTGGGTACACCTTAAATATCCCAGGAAATATAAAAATGGTTCAAAAAATTGTGGTACTTACGTACGATGGAATATCCCTCAGCCATGAAATCAATGTCATAAGACCAGTAGCAGCAAAATGGGTGGATTCAGGTACGATGATTCTAAGTGAAATAAGTCATAGAGAAAAAGAAACTTATCATAAGATATCACTTATGAAGATCCTGTAAACATGGTTACACTTGAACTGAGTTAGCAAAGAGAACAGTGTCTCTCATTTAGAAAACACTCTTATGCCTGCCTAAGGGGGAAGGAGAGGTGGGGTAATGCATAAAACCAGAGTTTGATATAAGCACAGGTACCGTTCCAAAAACCAACTATGGAATAGACAAGACCTACACCTTCCTCAGTGAAAGGGACTCAAAACCCCATATTTCCCGCAGAGGAATATATCTGACTAGTAAGAATCTTAAAACCTATGTATTGATATGTCTCCGTAAGGGAATCAAGTGTGTCTAGACTGGCATAAACATGGCAGCGAGAATCAGCTCAAACCCACTATAAAAAGGAATTTCAAAAACAAAACAAAAAAACTGGGAAATTCTTTACAATTCCTTCAGGGTCTCTGATGAAACCTGGAATGACCCTATCTACAACGACAGCTGGATGTGGCATAAGCCTGGACACTTGGGACTGAGAGGATTGGTGAGATTGGGTGAGCAAATGCAGACACTGTAAACAATAATGCATGGCACCCATGTCATGGGTCCCAACTCTCCAGGTTGAAGGGAATATTACTACAGTTATAACATGTACGGGAAACCTAGAGAACGGACACACTGTGAATACGAAAGGTTTCTAAAACTCAACGAATAGTCCCTCTCCTGGTGCTCCGGTTTGACTTTCCATCAGCTTTACTATCAATCTCCCAACTTGGAGAGACAGCCCCTTTAACCTCATGGTTTGCACAGGTTTCCAATTTGGCAGAGGATGAAAGGGAAGAGGGAGAACCAATGAGAGAGTAGCTGTTAGGCACTTGGACGGGCACATATCACTCTAACTTCCCGGCAGGAAGAAGAAATAACCAAAGTCTCAGCCCCCCACCGGGAAACAGCATAGGTCCTGAACCAAAATTTTGGACTTGCGGTTAGCTCACCAAAAACGAGTTGAAAAATGGAGCTCAGGGGCACAGCAATTCACAAACTGGCCGAATAATAAAGGACAATATCTTCCAAAAATCTGTTGAGGGAAGGCACGAGGCGGACTTGAAAGCGACGCAGAATAGCAGGAAACAGAATTCAAGAGGTATGTTGGAATCGCCTTTAAAGCACAGGAAGAGGGGCACAAGTTAGACAATGATGCACTTGGCTAAAAAGGGCGTATGCGTTTTCTCCTGAATATATTCAGGAGAAAACGCATACGCCATTTTTGGCCAAGCAAGCAAGCGGGCAATGCAAATCTGCACTACAAAGAAGTATCACTTCCCACCGGTCAAAAGGGACATCCACAAAATGTGTAAAAACCAGAAAGGCAAGACAGGCCCTGGAGAACAGGGAGCCTTGTTATGCTGATGGGCGGGATGTAAATTGCCAACTGCCCCTCTGGAGGAGTACATTGTGTTCCCTAAAACAAGTAAAGAACAGAGCTACAGAGCCAAGGGCACTTCCATTCTAGGGAATATACCTTGGGAAAACTGAAAATCAATAAGACAGAGCCACCCCAAAATTTAGGGCTGCACTGCTTACAAGGACTTCAACTTGGGTACACCTTAAATATCCCAGGAAATATAAAAATGGTTCAAAAAATTGTGGTATTTACGTACGATGGAATATCCCTCAGCCATGAAATCAGTCATAAGACCAGTAGCAGCAAAATGGGTAGATTCAGGTACGATGATTATAAGTGAAATAAGTCACAGAGAAAAAGAAACTTATCATAAGATATCACTTATGAAGATCCTGTAAACATGGCTACACTTGAACTGAGTTAGGAAAGAGAACAGTTCTCACATTTAGAAAACACTCTTATGCCTGCTTAAGGGGGAAGGAGAGGTGGGGTGATGCATAAAACCAGAGTTTGATATAAGCACAGGTACCGTTCCAAAAACCAACTATGGAATAGACAAGACCTACACCCTCCTCAGTGAAAGGGACTCAAAACCCCATATTTCCCGCAGAGGAATATATCTGACTAGTAAGAATCTTAAAACCTATGTATTGATATGTCTCCGTAAGGGAATCAAGTGTGTCTAGACTGGCATAAACATGGCAGCGAGAATCAGCTCAAACCCACTATAAAAAGGAATTTCAAAAACAAAACAAAAAAACTGGGAAATTCTTTACAATTCCTTCAGGGTCTCTGATGAAACCTGGAATGATCCTATCTACAATGACAGCTGGATGTGGCATAAGGCTGGACACTTGGGACTGAGAGGATTGGTGAGATTGGGTGAGCAAATGCAGACGCTTTAAAGCACAAATGCCTGGCACCCATTCCATGGGTCTCAACTCTCCAGGTTGAAGGGAATATTACTACAGCTATAACATGTACGGGAAACCTAGAGAACAGACACACTGTGAATACGAAAGGTTTCTAAAACTCAACGAATAGTCCCTCTCCTGGTGCTACGGTTTGACTTTCCATCTGCTTTACTCTCAACCTCCCAAGTTGGAGAGACAGCCCCTTTATCCTACTGGTTCGCACAGGTTGCCAATTTGGCAGAGGATGAAAGGGAAGAGGGAGAACCAATGAGAGAGTAGCTGTTAGGCATTTGGACGGGCACATATCACTGTAATTTCCCGGCAGGAAGAAGAATTAACCAAAGTCTCAGCCACCCACCGGGAACCAGTATAGGTCCTGAACCAAAATTTTGGACTTGCGGTCAGCTCACCAAAAACGAGTTGAAATATGGAGCTCAGGGTCACAGCAATTCACAAACTGGCCGAGTAATAAAGGACAACTATCTTCCAAAAATCTGTTGAGGGAAGGCAACGAGGCGGACTTGAAAGCGAGGCAGAATAGCAGGAAACAGATTTCAAGAGGTACGTTGGAATCGCCTTTAAAGCACAGGAAGAGGGGCACAACTTCAACAATGATGCACTTGGCCAAAAAGGGCATATGCGTTTTCTCCTGAATATATTCAGGAGAAAACGCATATGCCCTTTTTGGCCAAGCAAGCAAGCGGGCAATGCAAATCTGCACTACAAAGAAGTATCACTTCCCACCGGTCAAAAGGGACATCCACAAAATGTGTAAAAACCAGAAAGGCAAGACAGGCCCTGGAGAACAGGGAGCTTTGTTATGCTGATGGGCGGGATGTAAATTGCCAACTGCCTCTCTGGAGGAGTACATTGTGTTCCCTAAAACAAGGAAAAGAAGAGAGCTACAGAGCCAAGGGCACTTCCAATCTAGGGAATATACCTTGGGAAAACTGAAAATCAATAAGACAGAGCCACCCCAAAATTTAGGGCTGCACTGCTTACAAGGACCTCAACTTGGGTACACCTTAAATATCCCAGGAAATATAAAAATGGTTCAAAAAATTGTGTTACTTACGTACGATGGAAAATCCCTCAGCCATGAAATCAATGCCATAAGACCAGTAGCAGCAAAATGGGTGGATTCAGGTACGATGATTCTAAGTGAAATAAGTCACACAGAAAAAGAAACTTATCAAAAGATATCACTTATGAAGATCCTGTAAACATGGCTACACTTGAACTGAGTTAGGAAAGAGAACAGTGTCTCACATTTAGAAAACACTCTTATGCCTGCTTAAGGGGGAAGTAGAGGTTGGGTGATGCATAAACCCAGAGTTTGATATAAGCACAGGTACCGTTCCAAAAACCAACTATGGAATAGACAAGACCTACACCTTCCTCAGTGAAAGGGACTCAAAACACCATATTTCCCGCAGAGGAATATATCTGACTAGTAAGAATCTTAAAACCTATGTATTGATAAGTCTCTGTAAGGGAATCAAGTGTGTCTAGACTGGCATAAACATGGCAGCGAGAATCAGCTCAAACCCACTATAAAAAGGAATTTCAAAAACAAAACAAAAAAACTGGGAAATTCTTTACAATTCCTTCAGGGTCTCTGATGAAACCTGGAATGACCCTATCTACAACGACAGCTGGATGTGGCATAAGGCTGGACACTTGGGACTGAGAGGATTGGTGAGATTGGGTGAGCATATGCAGACGCTTTAAAGCACAAATGCCTGGCACCCATTCCATGGGTCCCAACTCTCCAGGTTGAAGGGAATATTACTACAGCTATAACATGTACGGGAAACCTAGAGAACGGACACACTGTGACTACGAAAGGTTTTTAAAACTCAACGAATAGTCCCTCTCCCGGTGCTCCGGTTTGACTTTCCATCTGCTTTACTAACAACCTCCCAACATGGAGAGACAGCCACTTTAACCTCCTGGTTCACACAGGTTGCCAATTTGGCAGAGGATGAAAGGGAAGAGGGAGAACCAATGAGAGAATAGCTGTTAGGCATTTGGACGGGCACATATCACTGTAATTTCCCGGCAGGAAGAAGAATTAACCAAAGTCTCAGCCCCCCACCGGGAACCAGCATAGGTCCTGAACCAAAATTTTGGACCTGCGGTCAGCTCACCAAAAACGAGTTGAAAAATGGAGCTCAGGGTCACAGCAATTCACAAACTGGCCGAGTAATAAAGGACAACTATCGTCCAAAAATATGTTGAGGGTAGGCAACGAGGCGGACTTGAAAGTGAGGCAGAAGAGCAGGAAACAGATTTCAAGAGGTACGTTGCAATCGCCTTTAAAGCACAGGAAGAGGGGCACAAGTTCGACAATGATGCACTTGGCCGAAAATGCGTATGCGTTTTCTCCTGAGTATATTCAGGAGAAAACGCATACCACAAATTTGGCCAAGCAAGCAAGCGGGCAATGCAAATCTGCACTACAAAGAAGTATCACTTCCCACCGGTCTAAAGGGACATCCACAAAATGTGTAAAAACCAGAAAGGCAAGACAGGCCCTGGAGAACAGGGAGCCTTGTTATGCTCATGGGCGGGATGTAAATTGCCAACTGCCCCTCTGGAGGAGTACATTGTGTTCCCTAAAACAAGTAAAGAACAGAGCTACAGAGCCAAGGGCACTTCCAGTCTAGGGAATATACCTTGGGAAAACTGAAAATCAATAAGACAGAGCCACCCCAAAATTTAGGGCTGCACTGCTTACAAGGACTTCAACTTGGGTACACCTTAAATATTCAAGGAAATACAAAATTGGTTCAAAAAATTGTGGTACTTACGTACGATGGAATATCCTTCAGCCATGAAATCAATGTCATAAGACCAGTAGCAGCAAAATGGGGGGATACAGGTACGATGATTCTAAGTGAAATAAGTCTTAGAGAAAAAGAAACATATCATAAGATATCACTTATGAAGATCCTGTAAACATGGTTACACTTGAACTGAGTTAGGAAAGAGAACAGTGTCTCTCATTTAGAAAACACTCTTATGCCTGCCTAAGGGGGAAGGAGAGGTGGGGTAATGCATAAAACCAGAGTTTGATATAAGCACAGGTACCGTTCCAAAAACCAACTATGGAATAGACAAGACCTACACCTTCCTCAGTGAAAGGGACTCAAAACCCCATATTTCCCGCAGAGGAATATATCTGACTAGTAAGAATCTTAAAACCTATGTATTGATATGTCTCCGTAAGGGAATCAAGTGTGTCTAGACTGGCATAAACATGGCAGCGAGAATCAGCTCAAACCCACTATAAAAAGGAATTTCAAAAACAAAACAAAAAAACTGGGAAATTCTTTACAATTCCTTCAGGGTCTCTGATGAAACCTGGAATGACCCTATCTACAACGACAGCTGGATGTGGCATAAGCCTGGACAAATGGGACTGAGAGGATTGGTGAGATTGGGTGAGCAAATGCAGACCCTGTAAAGCAATAATGCATGGCACCCATTTCATGGGTCCCAACTCTCCAGGATGAAGGGAATATTACTACAGTTATAACATGTACGGGAAACCTAGAGAACGGACACACTGTGAATACGAAAGGTTTCTAAAACTCAACGAATAGTCCCTCTCCTGGTGCTCCGGTTTGACTTTCCATCAGCTTTACTATCAATCTCCCAACTTGGAGAGACAGCCCCTTTAACCTCATGGTTCCCACAGGTTTCCAATTTGGCAGAGGATGAAAGGGAAGAGGGAGAACCAATGAGAGAGTAGCTGTTAGGCATTTGGACGGGCACATATCACTCTAACTTCCCGGCAGGAAGAAGAATTAACCAAAGTCTCAGCCCCCCACCGGGAACCAGCATAGGTCCTGAACCAAAATTTTGGACTTGCGGTCAGCTCACCAACAACGAGTTGAAAAATGGAGCTCAGGGGCACAGCAATTCACAAACTGGCCGAGTAATAAAGGACAATATCGTCCAAAAATCTGTTGAGGGAAGGCAACGAGGCGGACTTGAAAGCGAGGCAGAATAGCAGGAAACAGATTTCAAGAGGTATGTTGGAATCGCCTTTAAAGCACAGGAAGAGGGGCACAAGTTAGACAATGATGCACTTGGCTAAAAAGGGCGTATGCGTTTTCTCCTGAATATATTCAGGAGAAAACGCATACGCCCTTTTTGGCCAAGCAAGCAAGCGGGCAATGCAAATCTGCACTACAAAGAAGTATCACTTCCCACCGGTCAAAAGGGACATCCACAAAATGTGTAAAAACCAGAAAGGCAAGACAGGCCCTGGAGAACAGGGAGCCTTGTTATGCTGATGGGCGGGATGTAAATTGCCAACTGCCCCTCTGGAGGAGTACATTGTGTTCCCTACAACAAGTAAAGAACAGAGCTACAGAGCCAAGGGCACTTCCAGTCTAGGGAATATACCTTGGGAAAACTGAAAATCAATAAGACAGAGCCACCCCAAAATTTAGGGCTGCACTGCTTACAAGGACTTCAACTTGGGTACACCTTAAATATCCCAGAAAATATAAACATGGTTCAAAAATTGTGGTACTTACGTACGATGGAATATCCCTCAGCCATGAAATCAATGTCATAAGACCAGTAGCAGCAAAATGGGTGGATTCACGTACGATGATTCTAAGTGAAATAAGTCACACAGAAAAAGAAACTTATCATAAGATATCACTTATGAAGATCCTGTAAACATGGTTACACTTGAACTGAGTTAGGAAAGAGAACAGTGTCTCACATTTAGAAAACACTCTTATGCCTGCTTAAGGGTGAAGGAGAGGTGGGGTGATGCATAAAACCAGAGTTTGATATAAGCACAGGTACCGTTCCAAAAACCAACTATGGAATAGACAAGACCTCCACCTTCCTCAATGAAAGGGACTCAAAATCCCATATTTTTGGCAGAGGAATATATCTGACTGTTAAGAATCTTAAAACCCATGTATTGATATGTCTCCATAAGGGAATCAAGTGTGTCTAGACTGGCATAAACATGGCAGCGAGAATCAGCTCAAACTCACTATGAAAAGGAATTTCAAAAACAAAACAAAAAAACTGGGAAATTCTTTACAATTCCTTCAGGGTCTCTGATGAAACCTGGAATGACCCTATCTACAATGACAGCTGGATGTGTCATAAGGAGGGACACTTGGGACTGAGACGATTGGTGAGATTGGGTGAGCAAATGCAGACCCTTTAAAGCACAAATGCCTGGCACCCATTCCATGGGTCCCAACTCTCCAGGTTGAAGGGAATATTACTACAGCTATAACATGTACGGGAAACATAGAGAACGGACACACTGTGAATACGAAAGGTTTCTAAAACTCAACGAATAGTCCCTCTCCTGGTGCTCCGGTTTGACTTTCCATCTGCTTTACTATCAACCTCCCAACTTGGAGAGACAGCCCCTTTAACCTCCTGGTTCGCACAGGTTGCCAATTTGGCAGAGGATGAAAGGGAAGAGGGAGAACCAAAGAGAGAGTAGCTGTTAGGCATTTGAACGGGCACATATCACTGTAATTTCCCGGCAGGAAGAAGAATTAACCAAAGTCTCAGCCTCCCACAGGGAACCAGCATAGGTCCTGAACCAAAATGTTGGACTTGCGGTCAGCTCACCAAAAACGAGTTGAAAAATGGAGATCAGGGGCACAGCAATTCACAAACTGGCCGAGTAATAAAGGACAACTATCGTCCAAAAATCTGTTGAGGGAAGGCAATGAGGCGGACTTGAAAGCGAGGCAGAATAGCAGGAAAGAGATTTCAAGAGGTTCGTTGGAATCGCCTTTAAAGCACAGGAAGAGGGGCACAACTTCGACAATGATGCACTTGGCCAAAAAGGGCGTATGCGTTTTCTCCTGAATATATTCAGGAGAAAACGCATACGCCCTTTTTGGCCAAGCAAGCAAGCGGGCAATGCAAATCTGCACTACAAAGAAGTATCACTTCCCACCGGTCAAAAGGGACATCCACAAAATGTGTAAAAACCAGAAAGGCAAGACAGGCCCTGGAGAACAGGGAGCCTTGTTATGCTGATGGGCGGGATGTAAATTGCCAACTGCCTCTCTGGAGGAGTGCATTGTGTTCCCTAAAACAAGTAAACAACAGAGCTACAGAGACACGGGCACTTCCAGTCTAGGGAATATTCCTTGGGAAAACTGAAAATCAATAAGACAGAGCCACCCCAAAATTTAGGGCTGCACTGCTTACAAGGACCTCAACTTGGGTACACCTTAAATATCTCAGGAAATATAAACATGGTTCAAAAAATTGTGGTACTTACGTACGATGGAATATCCCTCAGCCATGAAATCAATGTCATAAGACCAGTAGCAGCAAAATGGGTGGATTCAGGTACGATGATTCTAAGTGAAATAAGTCACACAGAAAAAGAAACTTATCATAAGATATCACTTATGAAGATCCTGTAAACATGGCTACACTTGAACTGAGTTAGGAAAGAGAACAGTGTCTCACATTTAGAAAACACTCTTATGCCTGCTTAAGGGGGAAGGAGAGGTGGGGTGATGCATAAAACCAGAGTTTGATATAAGCACAGGTACCGTTCCAAAAACCAACTATGGAATAGACAAGACCTCCACCTTCCTCAGTGAAAGGGACTCAAAATCCCATATTTTTGGCAGAGGAATATATCTGAGTGTTAAGAATCTTAAAACCTATGTATTGATATGTCTCCATAAGGGAATCAAGTGTGTCTAGACTGGCATAAACATGGCAGCGAGAATCAGCTCAAACTCACTATGAAAAGGAATTTCAAAAACAAAACAAAAAAACTGGGAAATTCTTTACAATTCCTTCAGGGTCTCTGATGAAACCTGGAATGACCCTATCTACAATGACAGCTGGATGTGTCATAAGGAGGGACACTTGGGACTGAGACGATTGGTGAGATTGGGTGAGCAAATGCAGACCCTTTAAAGCACAAATGCCTGGCAACCATTCCATGGGTCCAAACTCTCCAGGTTGAAGGGAATATTACTACAGCTATAACATGTACGGGAAACATAGAGAACGGACACACTGTGAATACGAAAGGTTTCTAAAACTCAACGAATAGTCCCTCTCCTGGTGCTCTGGTTTGACTTTCCATCTGCTTTACTATCAACCTCCCAACTTGGAGAGACAGCCCCTTTAACCTCCTGGTTTGCACAGGTTTCCAATTTGGCAGAGGATGAAAGGGAAGAGGGAGAACCAATGAGAGAGTAGCTGTTAGGCATTTGAACGGGCACATATCACTGTAATTTCCCGGCAGGAAGAAGAATTAACCAAAGTCTCAGCCTCCCACAGGGAACCAGCATAGGTCCTGAACCAAAATGTTGGACTTGCGGTCAGCTCACCAAAAACGAGTTGAAAAATGGAGCTCAGGGTCACAGCAAGTCACAAACTGGCCGAGTAATAAAGGACAACTATCGTCCAAAAATCTGTTGAGGGAAGGCAATGAGGCGGACTTGAAAGCGAGGCAGAATAGCAGGAAACAGATTTCAAGAGGTACGTTGGAATCGCCTTTAAAGCACAGGAAGAGGGGCACAACTTCGACAATAATGCACTTGGCCAAAAAGGGCGTATGCGTTTTCTCCGGAATATATTCAGGAGAAAACGCATACGCCCTTTTTGGCCAAGCAAGCATTCGGGCAATGCAAATCTGCACTACAAAGAAGTATCACTTCCCACCAGTCAAAAGGGACATCCACAAGATGTGTAAAAACAAGAAAGGCAAGACAGGCCCTGGAGAACAGGGAGCCTTGTTATGCTGATGGGCGGGATGTAAATTGCCAACTGCCTCTCTGGAGGAGTGCATTGTGTTCCCTAAAACAAGGAAACAACAGAGCTACAGAGCCCAGGGCACTTCCAGTCTAGGGAATATTCCTTGGGAAAACTGAAAAT
The DNA here is from genome assembly GCF_949752795.1 of Hyperoodon ampullatus. NCBI lineage: Eukaryota > Metazoa > Chordata > Mammalia > Artiodactyla > Ziphiidae > Hyperoodon > Hyperoodon ampullatus. The sequence continues at coordinate 252,804 of NW_027641085.1, forward strand.
CAATAAGACACAGCCACACCAAAATTTAGGACTGCACTGCTTACAAGGACCTCAACTTGGGTACACCTTAAATATCCCAGGAAATATAAAAATGGTTCAAAAATTTGTGGTACTTACATACGATGGAATATCCCTCAGCCATGAAATCAATGTCATAAGACCAGTAGCAGCAAAATGGGTGGATTCAGGTACGATGATTCTAAGTGAAATAAGTCACACAGAAAAAGAAACTTATCATAAGATATCACTTATGAAGATCCTGTAAACATGGCTACACTTGAACTGAGTTAGGAAAGAGAACAGTGTCTCACATTTAGAAAACACTCTTATGCCTGCTTAAGGGGGAAGGAGAGGTGGGGTGATGCATAAAACCAGAGTTAGATATAAGCACAGGTACCGTTCCAAAAACCAACTATGGAATAGACAAGACCTACACCTTCCTCAGTGAAAGGGACTCAAAACACCATATTTCCCACAGAGGAATATATCTGACTAGTAAGAATATTAAAACCTATGTATTGATATATCTCCTTAAGGGAATCAAGTGTGTCTAGACTGGCATAAACATGGCAGCGAGCATCAGCTCAAACACACTATAAAAAGGAATTTCAAAAAGAAAACAAAAAAACTGGAAAATTCTTTACAATTCCTTGAGGGTCTCTGATGAAACCTGGAATGACCCTATCTACAATGACAGCTGGTTGTGGCATAAGGAGGGACACTTGGGACTGAGACGATTGGTGAGATTTAGTGAGAAAATGCAGACCCTTCAAAGCACAAATGCCTGGCACCCATTCCATGGGTCCCAACTCTCCAGGTTGAAGGGAATATTACTACAGCTATAATATGTACAGGAAACCTAGAGAACGGACACACTGTGAATACGAAAGGTTTCTAAAACTCAACGAATAGTCCCTCTCCTGGTGCTCCGGTTTGACTTTCCATCTGCTTTACTATCAACCTCCCAACTTGGAGAGACAGCCCCTTTAACCTCCTGGTTCGCACAGGTTGCCAATTTGGCAGAGGCTGAAAGGGAAGAGGGAGAACCAATGAGAGAGTAGCTGTTAGGCATTTGGATGGGCACATATCACTGTAATTTCCCAGCAAGAAGAAGAATTAACCAAAGTCTCAGCCACCCACCGGGAACCAGTATAGGTCCTGAACCAAAATTTTGGACTTGCGGTCAGCTCACCAAAAACGAGTTGAAAAATGGAGCTCAGGGGCACAGCAATTCACAAACTGGCCGAGTAATAAAGGACAACTATCGTCCAAAAATCTGTTGAGGGAAGGCAACGAGGCGGACTTGAAAGCGAGGCAGAATAGCAGGAAACAGATTTCAAGAGGTACGTTGGAATCGCCTTTAAAGCACAGGCAGAGGGGCACAACTTCGACAATGATGCACTTGGCCAAAAAAGGCGTATGCGTTTTCTCCTGAATATATTCAGGAGAAAACGCATACGCCCTTTTTGGCCAAGCAAGCAAGCGGGCAATGCAAATCTGCACTACAAAGAAGTATCACTTCCCACCGGTCAAAAGGGACATCCACAAAATGTGTAAAAACCAGAAAGACAAGACAGGCCCTGGAGAACAGGGAGCCTTGTTATGCTGATGGGCGGGATGTAAATTGCCAACTGCCTCTCTGGAGGAGTACATTGTGTTCCCTAAAACAAGTAAAGAACAGAGCTACAGAGCCAAGGGCACTTCCAGTCTAGGGAATATACCTCGGGAAAACTGAAAATCAATAAGACAGAGCCACCCCAAAACTTAGGGCTGCACTGCTTAAAAGGACCTCAACTTGGGTACACCTTAAATATCCCAGGAAATATAAAAATGTTTCAAAAAATTGTGGTACTTACGTACGATGGAATATCCCTCAGCCATGAAATCAATGTCATCAGACCAGTAGCAGCAAAATGGGTGGATTCAGGTACGATGATTCTAAGTGAAATAAGTCACACAGAAAAAGAAACTTATCATAAGATATCACTTATGAAGATCCTGTACACATGGCTACACTTGAACTGAGTTAGGAAAGAGAACAGTGTCTCACATTTAGAAAACACTCTTATGCCTGCTTAAGGGGGAAGGAGAGGTGGGGTGATGCATAAAACAAGAGTTTGATATAAGCACAGGTACCGTTCCAAAAACCAACTATGGAATAGACAAGACCTACACCTTCCTCAGTGAAAGGGACTCAAAACCCCATATTTCCCACAGAGGAATATATCTGACTAGTAAGAATCTTAAAACCTATGTATTGATATGTCTCCGCAGGGGAATCAAGTGTGTCTAGACGGGCATAAACATGGCAGCGAGAATCAGCTCAAACCCACTATAAAAAGGAATTTCAAAAACAAAACAAAAAAACTGGGAAATTCTTTACAATTCCTTCAGGGTCTCTGATGAAACCTGGAATGACCCTATCTACAATGACAGCTGGATATGGCATAAGGAGGGACACTTGGGACTGAGACGATTGGTGAGATTGGGTGAGCAAATGCGGACCCTTTAAAGCAGAAATGCCTGGCACCCATTCCATAGATCCCAACTCACCAGGTTGAAGGGAATATTACTACCGCTATAACATGTACGGGAAACCTAGAGAACGGACCCACTGTGAATACGAAAGGTTTCTAAAACTCAACGAATAGTCCCTCTCCTGGTGCTCCGGTTTGACTTTCCATCTGCTTTACTATCAACCTCCCAACTTGGAGAGACAGCCCCTTTAACCTCCTGGTTCACACAGGTTTCCAATTTGGCAGAGGATGAAAGGGAAGAGGGAGAACCAATGAGAGAGTAGCTGTTAGGCATTTGGACGGGCAAATATCACTCTAACTTCCCGGCAGAAAGAAGAATTAACCAAAGTCTCAGCCCCCCACTGGGAACCAGCATAGGTCCTGAACCAAAATGTTGGACTTGGGGTCAGCTCACCAAAAACGAGTTGAAAAATGGAGCTCAGGGGCACAGCAATTCACAAACTGGCCGAGTAATAAAGGACAACTATCAACCAAAAATCTGTTGAGGGAAGGCAACTAGGCGGACTTGAAAGCGAGGCAGAATAGCAGGAAACAGATATCAAGAGGTACGTTGGAATCGCCTTTAAAACACAGGAAGAGGGGCACAACTTCGACAATGATGCACTTGGCCAAAAAGGGCGTATGCGTTTTCTCCTGAATATATTCAGGAGAAAACACATACGCCCTTTTTGGCCAAGCAAGCAAGCGGGCAATGCAAATCTGCACTACAAAGTAGTATCACTTCCCACCGGTCAAAAGGGACATCCAAAAAATGTGTAAAAACCAGAAAGGCAAGACAGGCCCTGGAGAACAGGGAGCCTTGTTATGCTGATGGGCGGGATGTAAATTGCCAACTGCCTCTCTGGAGGAGTGCATTGTGTTCCCTAAAACAAGTAAACAACAGAGCTACAGAGCCAAGGGCACTTCCAGTCTAGGGAATATACCTCGGGAAAAGTGAAAATCAATAAGACAGAGCCACCGCAAAACTTAGGGCTGCACTGCTTACAAGGACCTCAACTTGGGTACACCTTAAATATCCCAGGAAATATAAAAATGTTTCAAAAAATTGTGGTACTTACGTACGATGGAATATCCCTCAGCCATGAAATCAATGTCATAAGACCAGTAGCAGCCAAATGGGTGGATTTAGGTACGATGATTCTATGTGAAATAAGTCACAGAGAAAAAGAAACTTATCATAAGATATCACTTATGAAGATCCTGTAAACATGGCTACACTTGAACTGAGTTAGGAAAGAGAACAGTGTCTCAAATTTAGAAAACACTCTTATGCCTGCTTAAGGGGGAAGGAGAGGTGGGGTGATGCATAAAACCAGAGTTTGATATAAGCACAGGTACCGTTCCAAAAACCAACTATTGAATAGACAAGACCTACACCTTCCTCAGTGAAAGGGACTCAAAACCCCATATTTCCCGTAGAGGAATATATCTGATCAGTAAGAATCTTAAAACCTATGTATTGATATGTCTCCGTAAGGGAATCAAGTGTGTCTAGACTGGCATAAACATGGCAGCGAGAATCAGCTCAAACCCACTATAAAAAGGAATTGCAAAAACAAACCAAATAAACTGGGAAATTCTTTACAATTCCTTCAGGGTCTCTGATGAAACCTGGAATGACCCTATCTACAATGACAGCTGGATGTGGCATAAGGAGGGACACTTGGGACTGAGACGATTGGTGAGATTGGGTGAGCAAATGCAGACCCTTCAAAGCACAAATGCCTGGCACCCATTCCTTGGGTCCCAACTCTCCAGGTTGAAGGGAATATTACTACAGCTATAATATGTACAGGAAACATAGAGAACGGACACACTGTGAATACGATAGGTTTCTAAAACTCAACGAATAGTCCCTCTCCTGGTGCTCTGGTATGACTTTCCATCTGCTTTACTATCAACCTCCCAACTTGGAGAGACAGCCCCTTTAACCTCCTGGTTCGCACAGGTTGCCAATTTGGCAGAGGATGAAAGGGAAGAGGGAGAACCAATGAGAGAGTAGCTGTTAGGCATTTGGACGGGCACATATCAATGTAATTTCCTGGCAGGAAGAAAAATTAACCAAAGTCTCAGCCCCCCACCGGGAACCAGCATATGTCATGAACCATAATTTTGGACTTGCGGTCAGCTCACCAAAAACGAGTTGAAAAATGGAGCTCAGGGGCACAGCAATTCACAAACTGGCCGAGTAATAAAGGACAACTATCATCCAAAAATCAGTTGAGGGAAGGCAACGAGGCGGACTTGAAAGCGAGGCAGAATAGCAGGAAACAGATTTCAAGAGGTACGTTGGAATCGCCTTTAAAGCACAGGAAGAGGGGCACAACTTCGACAATGATGCACTTGGCCAAAAAGGGCGTATGCGTTTTCTCCTGAATATATTCAGGAGAAAACGCATACGCCCTTTTTGGCCAAGCAAGCAAGCGGGCAATGCAAATCTGCACTACAAAGAAGTATCACTTCCCACCGGTCAAAAGGGACATCCACAAAATGTGTAAAAACCAGAAAGGCAAGACAGGCCCTGCAGAACAGGGTGCCTTGTTATGCTGATGGGCGGGATATAAATTGCCAACTGCCTCTCTGGAGGAGTGCATTGTGTTCCCTAAAACAAGTAAACAACAGAGTTACAGAGCCAAGGGCACTTCCAGTCTAGGGAATATACCTTGGGAAAACTGAAAATCAATAAGACAGAGCCACCCCAAAACTTAGTGCTGCACTGCTTACAAGGACCTCAACTTGGGTACACCTTCAATATCCCAGGAAATATAAAAATGGTTCAAAAAATTGTGGTACTTACGTATGATATAATATCCCTCAGCCATGAAATCAATGTCATAAGACCAGTAGCAGCCAAATGGGTGGATTCAGGTACGATGATTCTAAGTGAAATAAGTCACAGAGAAAAAGAAACTTATCATAAGATATCACTTATGAAGATCCTGTAAACATGGCTACACTTGAACTGAGTTAAGAAAGAGAACAGTGTCTCACATTTAGAAAACACTCTTAAGCCTGCTTAAGGGGGAAGGAGAGTTGGGGTGATGCATAAAACCAGAGTTTGATATAAGCACAGGTACCGTTCCAAAAACCAACTATGGAATAGACAAGACCTACACCTTCCTCAGTGAAAGGGACTCAAAACACCATATTTCCCGCAGAGGAATATATCTGATCAGTAAGTATCTTAAAACCTATGTATTGATATGTCTCCCTAAGGGAATCAAGTGTGTCTAGACTGGCATAAACATGGCAGCGAGAATCAGCTCAAACCCACTATAAAAAGGAATTGCAAAAACAAAACAAAAAAACTGGGAAATTCTTTACAATTCCTTCAGGGTCTCTGATGAAACCTGGAATGACCCTATCTACAATGACAGCTGGATGTGGCATAAGGAGGGACACTTGGGACTGAGACGATTGGTTAGATTGGGTGACCAAATGCAGACCCTTCAGAGCACAAATGCCTGGCACCCATTCCATGGGTCCCAACTCTCCAGGTTAAAGGGAATTTTACTACAGCTATAACATGTACGGGAAACCTAGAGAACGGACACACTGTGAATACGAAAGGTTTCTAAAACTCAACGAATAGTTCCTCTCCTGGTGCTCCGGTTTGATTTTCCATCTGCTTTACTATCAACCTCCCAACTTGGAGAGACAGCCCCTTTAACCTCCTGGTTTGCACAGGTTGCCAATTTGGCAGAGGATGAAAGGGAAGAGGGAGAACCAATGAGAGAGTAGCTGTTAGGCATTTGGACGGGCACATATCACTCTAACTTCCCGGCAGGAAGAAGAATTAACCAAAGTCTCAGCCCCCCACCGGGAACCAGCATTGGTCCTGAACCAAAATGTTGGACTTGCGGTCAGCTCACCAAAAACGAGTTGAAAAATGGAGCTCAGGGGCACAGCAATTCACAAACTGGCCGAGTAATAAAGGACAACTATCGTCCAAAAATCTGTTGAGGGAAGGCAACGAGGCAGAATTGAAAGCGAGGCAGGATAGCAGGAAACAGATTTCAAGAGGTACGTTGGAATCGCCTTTAAAGCACAGGAAGAGGGGCACAACTTCGACAATGATGCACTTGGCCAAAAAGGGCGTATGCGTTTTCTCCTGAATATATTCAGGAGAAAACGCATACGCCCTTTTTGGCCAAGCAAGCAAGCGGGCAATGCAAATCTGCACTACAAAGAAGTATCACTTCCCACCGGTCAAAAGGGACATCCAAAAAATGTGTAAAAACCAAAAAGGTAAGACAGGCCCTGGAGAACAGGGAGCCTTGTTATCCTGATGGGCGGGATGTACACTGCCAACTGCCTCTCTTGAGGAGTGCATTGTGTTCCCTAAAACAAGTAAACAACAGAGCTACAGAGCCAAGGGCACTTCCAGTCTAGGGAATATACCTTGGGAAAACTGAAAATCAATAAGACAGAGCCACCCCAAAATTTAGGGCTGCACTGCTTACAAGGACCTCAACTTGGGTACACCTTAAATATCCCAGGAAATATAAAAATGGTTCAAAAAATTGTGGTACTTTCGTACGATGGAATATCTCTCAGCCATGAAATCAAAGTCATAAGACAAGAAGCAGCAAAATGGGTGGATTCAGGTATGATGGTTCTAAGTGACATAAGTCACACAGAAAAAGAAACTTATCATAAGATATCACTTATGAAGATCCTGTAAACATGGCTACACTTGAACTGAGTTAGGAAAGAGAACAGTGTCTCACATTTAGAAAACACTCTTATGCCTGCTTAAGGGGGAAGGAGAGGTGGGGTGATGCATAAAACCAGAGTTTGATATAAGTACAGGTACCGTTCCAAAAACCAACTATGGAATAGACAAGACCTATACCTTCCTCAGTGAAAGGGACTCAAAACCCCATATTTCCCGCAGAGGAATATATCTGACTAGTAAGAATCTTAAAACCTATGTATTGATATGTCTCCGTAAGGGAATCAAGTGTGTCTAGACTGGCATAAACATGGCAGCGAGAATCAGCTCAAACCCACTATAAAAAGGAATTTCAAAAACAAAACAAAAAAACTGGGAAATTCTTTACAATTCCTTCAGGGTCTCTGATGAAACCTGGAATGATGCTATCTACAACGACAGCTCTATGTGGCATAAGGGTGGACACTTGGGACCCAGAGGATTGGTGAGATTGGGTGAGCAAATGCAGACCCTTTAAAGCAATAATGCATGGCGCCCATTCCATGGGTCCCAACTCTCCAAGTGGAAGGGAATATTACTACAGTTATAACATGTACGGGAAACCTAGAGAACGGACACCCTGTGAATACCAAAGTTTTCTAAAACTCAACGAATAATCCCTCCCCTGATGCTCCGGTTTGACTTTCCATCTGCTTTACTATCAACCTCCCAACTTGGAGAGAGAGTCCGTTTAACCTCCCTGTTCGCACAGGTTGCCAATTTGGCAGAGGATGAAAGGGAAGAGGGAGAACCAATGAGAGAGTAGCTGTTAGGCATTTGGACGGGCACATATCACTCTAACTTCCCGGCAGGAAGAAGAATTAACCAATGTCTCAGCCCCCCACCGGGAACCAGCATAGTTCCTGAACCAAAATTTTGGACTTGCGGTCAGCTCACCAAAAACGAGTTGAAAAATGGAGCTCAGGGGCACAGCAATTCACAAACTGGCTGAGTAAAAAAGGACAACTATCGTCCAAAAATCTGTTGAGCGAAGGCAACGAGGCAGACTTGAAAGCGAGGCAGAATAGCAGGAAACAGATTTCAAGAGGTACGTTGGAATCGCCTTTAAAGCACAGGAAGAGGGGCACAACTTCGACAATGATGCACTTGGCCAAAAAGGGCGTATGCGTTTTCTCCTGAATATATTCAGGAGAAAACGCATACGCCCTTTTTGGCCAAGCAAGCAAGCGGGCAATGCAAATCTGCACTACAAAGAAGTATCACTTCCCACCGGTCAAAAGGGACATCCACAAAATGTGTAGAAACCAGAAAGGCAAGACAGGCCCTGGAGAACAGGGAGCCTTGTTATGCTGATGGGCGGGATGTAAATTGCCAACTGCCTCTCTGGAGGAGTGCATTGTGTTCCCTAAAACAAGTAAGCAACAGAGCTACAGAGCCAAGGGCACTTCCAGTCTAGGGAATATACCTTGGGAAAACTGAAAATCAATAAGACAGAGCCACCCCAAAATTTAGGGCTGCACTGCTTACAAGGACCTCAACTGGGGTACACCTTAAATATACAAGGAAGTATAAAAATGGTTCAAAAAATTGTGGTACTTACGTACGATGGAATATCCCTCAGCCATGAAATCAATGTCATAAGACCAGTAGCAGCAATATGGGTGGATTCAGGTACGATGATTCTAAGTGAAATAAGTCACAGTGAAAAAGAAACTTATCATAAGATATCACTTATGAAGATCCTGTAAACATGGCTACACTTGAACTGAGTTAGGAAAGAGAACAGTGTCTCACATTTAGAAAACACTCTTATGCCTGCTTAAGGGAGAAGGAGAGGTGGGGTGATGCATAAAACCAGAGTTTGATATAAGCACTGGTACCGTTCCAAAAACCAACTATGGAATAGACAAGACCTACACCTTCCTCAGTGAAAGGGACTCAAAACCCCATATTTCCGCAGAGGAATATATCAGACTAGTAAGAATCTTAAAACCTATGTATTGATATGTCTCCGTACGGGAATCAAGTGTGTCTAGACTGGCATAAACATGGCAGCGAGAATCAGCTCAAACCCACTATAAAAAGGAATTTCAAAAACAAAACAAAAAAACTGGGAAATTCTTTACAATTCCTTCAGGGTCTCTGATGAAACCTGGAATGACCCTATCTACAACGACAGCTGGATGTGGCATAAGGCTGGACACTTGGGAGTGAAAGGATTGGTGAGATTGGTTGAGCAAATGCAGACCCTTTAAAGCACAAATGCCTGGCACCCATTCCATGGGTCCCAACCCTCCAGGTTGAAGGGAATATTACTACCGCAATAACATGTACGGGAAACCTAGAGAACAGACACACAGTGAATACGAAAGCTTTCTAAATCTCAACGAATAGTCCCTCTCCTGGTGCTCTGGTTTGACTTTCCATCTGCTTTACTATCAACCTCCCAACTTGGAGAGACAGCCCCTTTAACCTCCTGGTTCGCACAGGTTGCCAATTTGGCAGAGGATGAAAGGGAAGAGGGAGAACCAATGAGAGAGTAGCTGTTAGGCATTTGGACGGGCACATATCACTCTAACTTCCCGGCAGGAAGAAGAATTAACCAAAGTCTCAGCCCCCCACCGGGAACCAGCATAGGTCCTGAACCAAAATTTTGGACTTGCGGTTAGCTCACCAAAAACGAGTTGAAAAATGGAGCTCAGGGGCACAGCAATTCACAAACTGTCCGAGTAATAAAGGACAACTATGGTCCAAAAATCTGTTGAGGGAAGGCAACGAGGCGGACTTGAAAGTGAGGCAGAATAGCAGGAAACAGATTTCAAGAGGTACGTTGGAATCGCCTTTAAAGCACAGGAAGAGGGGCACAACTTTGACAATGATGCACTTGGCCAAAAAGGGAATATGCGTTTTCTCCTGAATATATTCAGGAGAAAACGCATACGCCCTTTTTGGCAAAGCAAGCAAGCAGGCAATGCAAATCTGCACTACAAAGAAGTATCACTTCCCACTGGTCAAAAGGGACATCCACAAAATGTGTAAAAACCAGAAAGGCAAGACAGGCCCTGCAGAACCGGGAGCCTTGTTATGTTGATGGTCGGGATGTAAATTGCCAACTGTCTCTCTGGAGGAGTGTATTGTGTTCCCTAAAACAAGCAAACAACAGAGCTACAGAGCCAAGGGCACTTCCAGTCTAGGGAATATACCCTTGGAAAACTGAAAATCAATATGACAGAGCCACCCCAAAATTTAGGGCTGCACTGCTTACAAGGACCTCAACTTGGGTGCACCTTAAATATCCCAGGAAACATAAAAATGGTTCAAAAAATTTTGGTACTTACGTACGATGGAATATCCCTCAGCCATGAAATCTATGTCATAAGACCAGTAGCAGCAAAATGGGTGGATTCAGGTACAATGATTCTAAGTGAAATAAGTCACAGAGAAAAAGAAACTTATCATAAGATATCCCTTATGAAGATCCTGTAAACATGGCTACACTTGAACTGAGTTAGGAAAGAGAACAGTGTCTCACATTTAGAAAACACACTTATGCCTGCTTAAGGGGGAAGGAGAGGTGGGCTGATGCATAAAACCAGAGTTTGATATAAGCACAGGTACCGTTCCAAAAACCAACTATGGAATAGACAAGACCTACACCTTCCTAAGTGAAAGGGACTCAAAACCCCCTATTTCCCACAGAGGAATATATCTGACTAGTAAGAATCTTAAAACCTATGTATTGATATGTCTCCGTAAGGGAATCAACTGTGTCTAGACTGGCATAAACATGGCAGCGAGAATCAGCTCAAACCCACTAAAAAATGGAATTTCAATAACAAAACAAAAAAACTGGGAAATTCTTTACAATTCCTTCAGGGTCTCTGATGAAACCTGGAATGACCCTATCTACAACGACACCTGGATGTGGCATAAGGCTGGACACTTGGGACTGAGAGGATTGGTGAGATTGGGTGAGCAAATGCAGACCCTTTAAAGCAATAATGCATGGCACCAATTCCATGGTTCCCAACTCTCCAGGTTGAAGGGAATATTATGAAAGTTATAACATGTACGGGAAAACTAGAGAACGGACACACTGTGAATACGAAAGGTTTCTAAAACTCAATGAATAGTCCCTCTCCTGGTGCTCCGGTTTGACTTTCCATCTGCTTTACTATCAACCTCCCAACTTCGAGAGACAGCCCCTTTAACCTCCTGGTTCGCACAGGTTGCCAATTTGGCAGAGGATGAAAGGGAAGAGGGAGAACCAATGAGAGAGTAGCTGTTAGGCATTTGGCCGGGCACATATCACTGTAATTTCCCGGCAGGAAGAAGAATTAACCAAAGTCTCAGCCACCCACCGGGAACCAGAATAGGTCCTGAACCAAAATTTTGGACTTGCGGTCAGCTCACCAAAAACGAGTTGAAAAATGGAGCTCAGGGGCACAGCAATTCACAAACTGGCCAAGTAAAAAGAACAATTATCGTCCAAAAATCTGTTGAGGGAAGGCAACGAGGCGGACTTGAATGCGAGGCAGAATAGCAGGAAACAGATTTCAAGAGGTACGTTGGAATCGCCTTTAAAGCACAGGAAGTGGGGCACAACTTCGACAATGATGCACTTGGCCAAAAAGGGCGTATGCGTTTTCTCCTGAATATAATCAGGAGAAAACGCATACGCCCTTTTTGGCCAAGCAAGCAAGGAAGCGGGCAATGCAAATCTGCACTACAAAGAAGTATCACTTCCCACCGGTCAAAAGGGACATCCACAAAATGTGTAAAAACCAGAAAGGCAAGACAGGCCCTGGAGAACAGGGAGCCTTGTTATGCTGATGGGCGGGATGTAAATTGCCAACTGCCTCTCTGGAGGAGTGCATTGTGTTCCCTAAAACAAGTAAACAACAGAGCTACAGAGCCAAGGGCACTTCCAGTCTAGGGAATATACCTTGGGAAAACTGAAAATCAATAAGACAGAGCCACCCCAAAATTTAGGGCTGCAGTGCTTACAAGGACCTCAACTTGGGTACACCTTAAATATCCCAGGAAATATAAAAATGGTTCCAAAAATAGTGGTACTTACGTACGATGGAATATCCCTCAGCCATGAAATCAATGTCATAAGACCAGTAGCAGCAAAATGGGTGGGTTCAGGTACGATGATTCTAAGTGAAATAAGTCACACAGAAAAAGAAACTTATCATAAGATATCACTTATGAAGATGCTGTAAACATGGCTACACTTGAACTGAGTTAGGAAAGAGAACAGTGTCTCACATTTAGAAAACACTCTTATGCCTGCTTAAGGTGGCAGTAGAGGTAGGGTGATGCATAAAACCAGAGCTTGTTATAAGCACAGGTACCGTTCCAAAAACCAACTATGGAATAGACAAGACCTACACCTTCCTCAGTGAAAGGGACTCAAAACCCCATATTTCCCGCAGAGGAATATATCTGACTAGTAAGAATCTTAAAACCTATGTATTGATATGTCTCCATAAGGGAATCAAGTGTGTCTAGACAGGCATAAACATGGCAGCGAGAATCAGCTCAAACCCATTATAAAAAGGAATTTCAAAAACAAAACAAAAAAACTGGGAAATTCTTTACAATTCCTTCAGGGTCTCTGATGAAACCTGGAATGACGCTATATACAATGACAGCTGGATGTGGCATAAGGCTGGACACTTGGGACTGAGAGGATTGGTGAGATTGGGTGAGCAAATGCAGACCCTTTAAAGCCATAATGCATGGCACCCACTCCATGGGTCCCAACTCTCCAGGTTGAAGGGAATATTACTACTGTTATAACATGTACGGGAAACCTAGAGAACGGACGCACTGTGAATACGAAAGATTTCTAAAACTCAACGAATAGTCCCTCCCCTGATGCTCCGGTTTGACCTTCCATCGGCTTTACTATCAATCTCCCACCTTGGAGAGACAGCCCGTTTTATCTCCTGGTTCGCACAGGTTTCCAATTTGGCAGAGGATGAAAGGGAAGAGGGAGAACCAATGAGAGAGTAGCTGTTAGGCATTTGGACGGGCACATATCACTGTAATTTCCCAGCAGGAATAAGAATTAACCAAAGTCTCAGCCACCCACCGGGAACCAGTATAAGTCCTGAACCAAAATTTTGGACTTGCGGTCAGCTCACCAAAAACGAGTTGAAAAATGGAGCTCAGGGGCACAGCAATTCACAAACTGGCCGAGTAATAAAGGACAACTATCGTCCAAAAATCTGTTGACGGAAGGCACTGAGGGGGACTTGAAAGCGAGGCAGAATAGCAGGAAATAGATTTCAAGAGATACGTTGGAATCGCCTTTAAAGCACAGGAAGAGGGACACAACTTCGACAATGATGCACTTGGCCAAAAAGGGCGTATGCGTTTTCTCCTGAATATATTCAGGAGAAAACGCATACGCCCTTTTTGGCCAAGCAAGCAAGCGGGCAATGCTAATCTGCACTACAAAGATGTATCACTTCCCACCGGTCAAAAGGGACATCCAAAAAATCTGTAAAAACCAAAAAGGTAAGACAGGCCCTGGAGAACAGGGAGCCTTGTTATCCTGATGGGCGGGATGTACACTGCCAACTGCCTCTCTTGAAGAGTGCATTGTGTTCCCTAAAACAAGTAAACAACAGAGCTACAGAGCCAAGGGCACTTCCAGTCTAGGGAATATACCTTGGGAAAACTGAAAATCAATAAGACAGAGCCACCCCAAAATTTAGGGCTGCACTGCTTACAAGGACTTCAACTTGGGTACACCTTAAATATCCCAGGAAATATAAAAATGGTTCAAAAAATTGTGGTACTTACGTACGATGGAATATCCCTCAGCAATGAAATCAATGGCATAAGACCAGTAGCAGCAAAATGGGTGGATTCAGGTACGATGATTCTAAGTGAAATAAGTCACAGAGAAAAAGAAACTTATCATAAGATATCACTTATGAAGATCCTGTAAACATGGCTACACTTGAACTGAGTTAGGAAAGAGAACAGTGTCTCACATTTAGAAAACACTCTTATGCCTGCTTAAGAGGGAAGGAGAGGTGGGGTGATGCATAAAACCAGAGTTTGATATAAGCACAGGTACCGTTCCAAAAACCAACTATGGAATAGACAAGACCTACACCTTCCTCAGTGAAAGGGACTCAAAACCCCATATTTCCCGCAGAGGAATATATCTGACTAGTAAGAATCTTAAAACCTATGTATTGATATGTCTCCGTAAGGGAATCAAGTGTGTCTAGACTGGCATAAACATGGCAGCGAGAATCAGCTCAAACCCACTATAAAAATGAATTTCAAACACAAAACAAAAAACTGGGAAATTCTTTACAATTCCTTCAGGGTCTCTGATGAAACCTGGAATGACCCTATCTACAACGACAGCTGGATGTGGCATAAGGCTGGACACTTGGGACTGAGAGGATTGGTGAGATTGGGTGAGCAAATGCAGTCCCTTTAAAGCACAAATGCCTGGCACCCATTCCATGGGTTCCAACTCTCCAGGTTGAAGGGAATATTACTACAGCTATAACATGTACGGGAAACCTAGAGAATGGACCCACTGTGAATACGAAATGTTTCTAAAACTCAACGAATAGTCCCTCTCCAGGTGCTCCGGTTTGACTTTCCATCTGCTTTACTATCAACCTCCCAAATTCGAGAGACAGCCCCTTTAAACTTCTGGTTCGCTCAGGTTTCCAATTTGGCAGAGGATAAAAGGGAAGAGGGAGAGCCAATGAGAGAGTAGCTGTTAGGCATTTGGACGGGCACATATCACTCAAATTTCCCAGCAGGAAGAAGAATTAACCAAAGTCTCAGCCCCCCACTGGGAACCAGCATAAGTCCTGAACCAAAATTTTGGACTTGCGGTCCGCTCACAAAAAACGAGTTGAAAATGGAGCTCAGGGGCACAGCAATTCACAAACTGGCCGAGTAATAAAGGACAACTATCGTCCAAAAATCTGTTGAGGGAATGCAACGAGGCGGACTTGAAAGCGAGGCAGAATAGCAGGAAACGGATTTCAAGAGGTACATTGGAATCGCCTTTAAAGCACAGGAAGAGAGGCACAACTTCGACAATGATGCACTTGGCCAAAAAGGGCGTATGCGTTTTCTCCTGAATATATTCAGGAGAAAACGCATACGCCCTTTTTGGCCAAGCAAGCAAGCGGGCAATGCAAATCTGCACTACAAAGAAGTATCACTTCCCACCGGTCGAAAGGGACATCCACAAAATATGTAAAAAACAGAAAGGCAAGACAGGCCCTGGAGAACAGGGAGCCTTGTTATGCTGATGGGCGGGATGTAAATTGCCAACTGCCTCGCTGGAGGAGTGCATTGTGTTCCCTAAAACAAGTAAACAACAGAGCTACAGAGCCAAGGGCACATCCAGTCTAGGGAATATACCTTGGGAAAACTGAAAATCAATAAGACAGAGCCACTCCAAAATTTAGGGCTGCACTGCTTACAAGGACCTCAACTTGGGTACACCTTAAATATCCCAGGAAATATAAAAATGGTTCAAAAAATTGTGGGACTTACGTACGATGCAATATCCCTCAGCCATGAAATCAATGTCATTAGACCAGTAGCAGCAAAATGGGTGGATTCAGGTACGATGATTCTAAGTGATATAAGTCACACAGAAAAAGAAACTTATCATAAGGTATCACTTATGAAGATCCTATAAACATGGCTAAACTTGAACTGCGTTAGGAAAGGGAAGAGTGTCTCACAGTTAGAAAACAATCTTAGGCCTGCTTAAGGGGGAAGGAGAGGTGGGGTGATGCATAAAACCAGAGTTTGGTATAAGCACAGGTACCGTTCCAAAAAGCAACTATGGAATAGACAAGACCTACACCTTCCTCAGTGAAAGGGACTCAAAACCCCATATTTCCCGCAGATGAATATATCTGACTAGTAAGAATCTTAAAACCTATGTATTGGTATGTGTCCATAAGGGAATAAAGTGTGTCTAGACTGGCATAAACATGGCAGCGAGAATCAGCTCAAACCCACTATAAAAAGGAATTGCAAAAACAAAACAAAACAACTGGGAAATTCTTTACAATTCCTTCAGGGTCTCTGATGAAACCTGGAATGACCCTATCTACAACGACAGCTGGATGTGGCATAAGGCTGGACACTTGGGACTGAGAGGATTGGGGAGATTGGGTGAGCAAATGCAGTCCCTTTAAAGCACAAATGCCTGGCACCCATTCCATGGGTCCCAACTCTCCAGGTTGAAGGGAATATTACTACAGCTATAACATGTACGGGAAAGCTAGAGAATGGACCCACTGTGAATACGAAATGTTTCTAAAACTCAACGAATAGTCCCTCTCCTGGTGCTCCGGTTTGACTTTCCATCTGCTTTACTATCAACCTCCCAACTTGGAGAGACAGCCCCTTTAACCTCCTGGTTCGCACAGGTTTCCAATTTGGCAGAGGACGAAAGGGAAGAGGGAGAACCAATGAGAGAGTAGCTGGTAGGCATTTGGACGGGCACATATCACTCAAATTTCCCGGCAGGAAGAAAAATTAACCAAAATCTCAGCCCCCCACTGTGAACCAGCATAGGTCCTGAACCAAGATTTTGGTCTTGCGGTCCGCTCACAAAAAACGAGTTGAAAAATAGAGCTGAGGGGCACAGCAATTCACAAACTGGCCGAGTAATAAAGGACAACTATCGTCCAAAAATCTGTTAAGAGAAGGCAACGAGGCGGACTGAAAGCGAGGCAGAATAGCAGGAAACAGATTTCAAGAGGTACGTTGGAATCTCCTTTAAAGCACAGGAAAAGGGGCACAACTTCGACAATGATGCACTTGGCCAAAAAGGGCATATTCGTTTTCTCCTGAATATATTCAGGCGAAAACGCATACGCCCTTTTTGGCCAAGCAAGCAAGCGGGCAATGCAAATCTGCACTACAAAGAAGTATCACTTCCCACCGGTCAAAAGGGACATCCACAAAATGTGTAAAAACCAGAAAGGCAAGACAGGCCCTGGAGAACAGGGAGCCTTGTTATCCTGATGGGCGGGATATACACTGACAACTGCCTCTCTGGAGGAGTGCATTGTGTTCCCTAAAACAAGTAAACAACAGAGCTACAGAGCCAAGGGCACGTCCAGTCTAGGGAATATACCTTGGGAAAACTGAAAATCAATAAGACAGAGCCACCCCAAAATTTAGGGCTGCACTGCTTACAAGGACCTCAACTTGGGTACAACTTAAATATCCCAGGAAATATATAAATTGTTCAAAAAATTGTGGTACTTACATATGATGGAATATCCCTCAGCCATGTAATCAATGTCATAGGACCAGTAGCAGCAAAATGGGTGGATTCAGGTACGATGATTCTAAGTGAAATAAGTCACACAGAAAAAGAAACTTATCATAAGATATCACTTATGAAGATCCTGTAAACATGGCTACACTTGAACTGAGTTAGGAAAGAGAGCAGTGTCTCACATTTACAAAACACTCTTATGCCTGCTTAACGGGGAAGGAGAGGTGGGGTGATGCATAAAACCAGAGTTTGATATAAGCACAGGTACCGTTCCAAAAACCAACTATGGAATAGACAAGACCTACACCTTCCTCAGTGAAAGGGACTCAAAACCCCATATTTCCCGCAGAGGAATATATCTGACTAGTAAGAATCTTAAAACCTATGTATTGGTATGTCTCTGTAAGGGAATCAAGTGTGTCTAGACTGGCATAAACATGGCAGCGAGAATCAGCTCAAACCCACTATAAAAAGGAATTTCAAAAACAAAACAAAAAAACTGGGAAATTCTTTACAATTCCTTCAGGGTCTCTGATGAAACCTGGAATGACCCTATCTACAACGACAGCTGGATGTGGCATAAGGCTGGACACTTGGGACTGAGAGGATTGGTGAGATTCGGTGAGCAAATGCAGAAACTTTAAAGCACAAATGCCTGGCACCCATTCCATGGGTCCCAACTCTCCAGGTTGAAGGGTATATTACTACAGCTATAACATGTACGGGAAACCTAGAGAACGGACCCACAGTGAATACGAAAGTTTTCTAAAACTCAACGAATAGTCCCTCTCCTGGTGCTCCGGTTTGACTTTCCATCTGCTTTACTATCAATCTCCCAACTTGGAGAGACAGCCCATTTAACCTCCTGGTTCCCACAGCTTTCCAATTTGGCAGAGGATGAAAGGGAAGAGGGAGAACCAATGAGAGAGTAGCTGTTAGGCATTTGGACGGGCACATATCACCCTAACTTCCCCACAGGATGAAGAATTAACCAAAGTCTCAGCCCCCCATCGGGAACCAGAATAGTTCCTGAAACAAAATTTTGGACTTGCGGTCAGCTCACAAAAAACGAGTTGAAAAATGGAGCTCAAGGGCACAGCAATTCACAAACTGGCAGAGTAATAAAGGACAACTATCGTCCAAAAATCTGATAAGGGAAGGCAACGAGGCGGACTTGAAAGCTAGGCAGAATAGCAGGAAATAGATTTCAAGAGGTACGTTGGAATCGCCTTTAAAGCACAGGAAGAGGGGCACAACTTCGACAATGATGCACTTGGCCAAAAAGGGCGTATGCGTTTTCTCCTGAATATATTCAGGAGAAAACGCATACACCCTTTTTGGCCAAGCAAGCAAGCGGGCAATGCTAATCTGCACTACAAAGAAGTATCACTTCCCACCGCTCAAAAGGGACATCCACAAAATGTGTAAAAACCAAAAAGGTAAGACAGGCCCTGGAGAACAGGGAGCCTTGTTATCCTGATGGGCGGGATGTACACTGCCAACTGCCTCTCTGGAGGAGTGCACTGTGTTCCCTAAAGCAAGTAAAGAACAGAGCTACAGAGCCAAGGGCACTTCCAGTCTAGGGAATATACCTTGGGAAAACTGAAAATCAATAAGACAGAGCCACCCCAAAATTTAGGGTTGCACTGCTTACAAGGACCTCAACTTGGGTACACCTTAAATATCCCAGGAAATATATTAATGGTTCAAAAAATTGTGGTACTTACATACGATGGAATATCCCTCAGCCATGAAATCAATGTCATAAGACCAGTAGCAGCAAAATGGGTGGATTCAGGTATGATGATTCTAAGTGAAATAAGTCACAGAGAAAAAGAATCTTATCATAAGATATCACTTATGAAGATCCTGTAAACATGGCTACACTTGAACTGAGTTAGGAAAGAGAACAGTGTCTCACATTTAGAAAACACTCTGATGCCTGCTTAAGGGGGAAGGAGAGGTGGGGTGATGCATAAAACCTGAGTTTGATATGAGCACAGGTACCGTTCCAAAAACCAACTATGGAATAGACAAGACCTACACCTTCCTCAGTGAAAGGGACCCGAGGCATCTGTGAGTAACCGTGAGCTGAGCCCCAGGCCAGCTGCTGTTGAACTTTTCCCACCCTTCCCAGGTAAAACACCTGAATATGTACAAGGTCTTCAAAGCCTAGAGGAAGGGGTGTGGAGCCACACCAGCGACAGCACGCAGGCCAACGTGGGGCCTGCAGGCCAGCCAGGATGGTCCTGGCCCTGGGCACTCTTCTGGAAGCATTCCATTGCCCTGCCTGAGATACCCCTCCTGTCCCGGCCCACACTGCTTTTTTCCTTCCTCACCTCTGTCCGGAGAGAAATTCCAGCGGAAGGTATGGGTGACACATCCTCTTCTTTACAGGTGGAAACCTGGCAACTCCTGCAGAAAGTCCAGCAGAGACCCACTCACACCGGGCCACCCACAAAGCCGTGGCCCCTCACTCCCTCCCTCCAGAACAGCCCCGAGACTGCTGACGGGGCAGAGAATATGGAGTCAGGCACAGCTTCAGGGGCTATTGCTGCCTGCAGCGCTGTTTATATTGACCTCAACCCAGGCACACCTGGGGAGGGCCGGCCAGCAGTGTCAGGCTACCCAAGTCAGCTAATCCTCAGCCCTCAGGGAATCACATTGTTGAAAATGGACCTCGCTAAGGCAGAATAGAAGCCAAGGAATAAAAGGACACAATGCCATTTGCAGCATCGTAGGTGTGTCTAGAGGTAATCACGTGACTTGTAGTAAGTCAGAAAGTGAAAGACACATATCATATCATATCTCTTATAGGTGTGACCGAAAAATGGATACCAGGGCAGATATTTCCACGGAGAAGGGCAATCACAGATTCTTTCAACAAACTTATGGTTCACCAATGGAAAGGTGTGAGGATTGGTTTCATTATGATATTGGGGTTAACAGACATATACAAACACAGGTGACATATAGAATCACCAAAGACCTACAGAATACCAAGAGAAGACTACTCAACATTCTGTCATAAGCTACATGGGAAAAGGATCCCAGGAAGAACAGACATATGTATATGTGTAAAAGAACCACATCTTCCACACCTACAACAAGCCAAACATTGTAATCATATTTGCTGTAATAAAAAATAAAAAATTACATTAAAAACTCGAACAAGAAGCAGTGAGACAAACTTGAGGGGCTTTCTCCTGGCACATTCCATTCTAAATTCCAATCTAGAACATGACTTCCACTGAGGCTCTGTTGCTCTATTAAGCAGATTTGGTAAGGGAGAACTGCTGCCACCTTGTGGCCGTTTCACAAAACAGCAGCTTTAATCCCAGCGCTAATGGTCAGTTGATATTCAAAATTATTGCAGGCCTGTAAAGGACACCTGCCCTGAAAAGAAATACCGGGTTCATATATCGACCAAAAAATTCAAAGTATGTCCATATTTCAAAACGACAGTTTCAAAAGGCATATATTACACACATTAGTGTTCTGCTTCTTTTTCTTTCTTTCTTTTTTTGTTAAAAAAACGGGAATGGCAAAAAGCATCCCTCAGAATGGGCGAAAATATTTGCAAACGAATCAATGTACAAAGGTTTAATCTCCAATATATATAAAGAGCTCATGCAGCTTAATATTAAAAAAACAAACAACCCAATACAAAAATGGGCAGAAGATCTAAAGAGACGTTTCTTCAAAGAAGACACAGAGATGGCCAAGACGCACATGAAAAGCTGCTCAACATCACTAATTATTAGAGAAATGCAAATCAAAACTACAGTGAGGTATCACCTCACACCTGTTAGAATCGGCATCATCAGAAAATCTACAAACAACAAATTCTGGGGAGGGTGTGGACAAAAGGATCCCTCTTCCACTAGTGGTGGAAATGTAAATTGATACAGTCACGATGGAGAACAGTATGGAGTTTCCTTAAAAAACATAGATATAGAATTACCATATGATCCAGCAATCCCGCTTCTGGGCATATACCCAGAGAAAACCATAAATCAAAAAGGCACATTCACCACAATGCTCATTTCAGCACTATTTACAATAGCCAGGTAATGGAAGCAACCTAAATACCCACAGACAGACGAATGGATAAAGATGTGGTACATATATAAAATGGAATATTACTCAGCCATAAGACGGAATGAAACTGGGTCATTTGTAGAGACGTCGATGGATCTAGAGACTGTCATACAGAATGAAGTAAGTCAGAAAGAGAAAAACAAATATGGTATATTAATGCATATATGTGGAACCTAGAAAAATGGTACAGATGAACTGGTTTGCAGGGAAGAAATAGAGACACAGAGGTAGAGAACACACGTATGGACACCTAGTGTGGGAAGCCATGGGGTGGTGGTGGTGGGATGAGTTGGGAGATTGGGATTGACCTGTACACATGTATATGCATAAAATACATAACTAATAATAACCTGCTGTATAAAAAAATAAATAAAATTAAATTTCAAAATTTAAAAAATAAAATTTAAAAATAAAACAGAAAAAAGTTCTTCCCTTCACACAGATGTATTTATATGAATGAATGATTTCCATGCTTATATCTATAAATACATAAAAGAGGAATAAAATCTAACTTGAACAAAAAAAGAAAAAAAATAACCTGAACCCACCAGTTAGACAGAGGAAAACACTATCAGGGCACTTGCTCCAGCGGTAAACAATTCTGAAATTGGTCAGAGGTGGGGAATCATCTCCCATAGAGCCAGCAGCCCACTCCTACGCAAGGAGCATCCTCATTGCAAAGAGGGGGCCATGCCGAGGCATCTGTGAGTAACCGTGAGCTGAGCCCCAGGCCAGCTGCTGTTGAACTTTTGCCACCCTTCCCAGGTAAAACACCTGAATATGTACAAGGGCTTGAAAGCCTAGAGAAAGGGCCGTGGAGCCACACCAGCGACAGCACGCAGGCCGACTTGGTGCCTGCAGGCCAGTCAGGATGGTCCTGTCCCCAGATGCTCTTCTGGAAGCTTTCCATTTCCCTGCCTGAGATACCCCTCCTGCCACGGCCCCCACTCCTTTTTTACTTCCTCACCTCTGCCTGGGGAGAAATTCCAGTGGCAGGTATGGGTGACACATCATCTTCTTTAGCAGGTGGCAGCCTGGCAACTCCAGCAGAAAGTCCAGCAGAGCCCCACTCACACTGGGCCACCCACAAAGCCACGGACCCTCACTCCCTCCCACCAGCACAGCTCCAGAACTGCCTACGGGGCAGAGAATATGGCGTCAGTCACAGCTACAAGGGCTGTCGCTCACTGGAGTGCTGTGTATATTGCCCTCAACCCAGGGACACCTGTGGCGGGCCGGCAGGCAGTTTCAGGCTGCCAAAATCAGCCAATCCTCAACCCTCAGGGTTCACAGTTGCAGAAAATGAAACTTGCTAAACGGGCCAGGCCCTAGGAACAGGTGTGGGCTCTTGAGAGTCACGATAGACAAGGGGCTGCAGCTGCGGCTTGTTTTCTTATCATTTTATCTGGTCCATGAGTGGAAAACAACTTCAAGAAGACCCTATCCTAATGAGAGGAACCCAGGAGTCAGGGAGAGGAGTGATGGTGGGTGGAGACAGAGGCCTGGTGCCCTGGCTGCATTGGAAGTGTCTGGAAGACCAGGCAGAAAGAGCCTGCAGAGAGTGATAGCCATGGTCACAAACCTGTCAGAGCTGCTGTTTGTTAGTTCAAGTCCTGCTCTGAGGTGTTCTGTGTCAGCTGTGAGCGACACGTGAGCTGTGGGTTCTCTGCAAGGTGGGCTATGTGCACAGTTCCTGTGTGTCCAGCCCTGCTGGGGTACCTGCCCAAGGGAGCTCTGTATCCTGGGAAGGGCCTGAGTAGGAGAGCCCCATGGGCTGCTGGGTAGCTGCAGAGGTGAGCTCCATACCCTGGGAGGGACTTGACCACGAGAGCCCCGTGGGCTGTGGGGTAGGGGTGCAGCCCAGGTGAGCTCCATATCCTGGGATTGGCCTGACCACGAGAGCCCCATGGGCTGCTGGAGACCTGGTAAAGGATATCAGGACAGTCAGTGAAGCCACCGAGGATATACATCCAGTAGCTCCTATTTCCTACTCCCTGCTGGTCATTCTACCTTCCACCAGGCCATGGCATTCTGTATTAGACTTCAATGATGCCTTCTTCTGTATTCCATTCATCTCAGAGTCACAAGAATTTTTGGCTTGTGAGTGGCAGGACACAACATGCAACAAAAGCAATAATGCTGGGCCGTCCTGCCCCAATGGTTCAAAAATCCCCACACCATCATTTGGGAAATGTCCTCTAAAGACCTAAAAGTTCAACCTCTGTAAAAGGGAACCCTCCTTCAATATGCAGATGACATTCTGATCGCCAGGCCTACTAAAGACGCCTCTGAACTACCTAGCCAAGAAAGGATAGAAGGTGTCCAAGAAAAACGCTCAAATATCCCAGGCTAAGGTGACATGCCTGGGCTTCATTCTCACAGATATTCGGAGAAACGCATCCCAGGATAGGGAAGAAGCCATTTGCAGCCTTATCTCTTCTGAAACTAGAAGACAGCTTAGGGGTTCCTGGGGAGGCCAAGGTTTTCTGCATCTGGATCCCTAACTACAGTGTAATAGCTGGGCCTCTACATGAAACACTGACACGAAAAGATGATGATCCTTTTGAATAGAATCCAGAAGCAGCCTTTCAAGAATGGAAAGAGCAGTCAATACAGACCCTTGCCCAGGAACTGCCTAATTTAGCTAAACCCTTTGACCTTTACATACCCGGTCAAAGGTTAATCGCCCTTGGAGCCTTAGTGCAAAAACTGGGACCACTTGAAATGGAGCAACACAAGAATGCCCTTCAGGTATGATAAACTATGGTCACCAAGGGCTTTGCCCACCGACTCATCAGGCCAGGATACTGGGGTATCTAAAAAGCTGGAAATCAGCAGCCCGCAAGGCCAGCTCCCTCCTAAGGGAAAAGGACCCCACGTGGTGATCCTAACCACCCATCATGCCCTGAAGTTGCAGCGGTCGCTCTGTGGACACACTGACCTCGAGTGAGGAGGCCCTCCAACTCCAACCTCCAGAGAGATAAACGGGGGCAACGGGCCCCCAAGATGACTCGTGTGACCATCACTTGACCTGGAGTTTCTCTCAGAAAACGACAAGACTGTGCCCCGAAAGAGCAGACTACTGCTTGCAGGACTTACTGCACCCAGAGGGGAGCTAATAAGCTTGGCGGGGGAAACGTATATCACGCTTTCACCATAGAAAACCCTACAGACACCGCGGTGATGGTGGCCAATATGACCGGCTGGACTGCTGGCTACTTCTAAAGGCCGTTGACTCAGTGGACGTCATGGTCCTGGATCACCACTGACCCTGGACTGTCTGGGAGTTGCGCGGGCAGGGCTCTGACACATGGTGCTGTTTGTACATTAATTCAGGGACCTAATTAAAGAAAGCACAGACTACTGGTCAGAGCATCTAGTCTGGCAAAAACTGTCAGCCTAAGGTCGCCGAACATATGTGGGGTGGGGTGAAACCTGCCACCGCAGCATCTCTGCGCCTCTCTTTCCTGGACCCTTAAAGGTCATTAGAATCTGTAACACTTCCAATGCTGGTGCTCAGGCGGACGAGAAGTGAGGCAGGAGGCCTTGGGACAATCAACCTCACCAGGAGGCTGGTGTGGAGACGTTTTGCCCCTCCCCCCATGTTTCAGGGCTCCCACCACAACATGAAGCAGTTACAAAAGAGGGGTCTGCACCCTCAACACCCCAAGAATAAGGAACGGAACAAAAAGCAGAGGAGGTGTTCGTCTCCGGCAACGTTCATTAAAAATTCCTGGGAGATAAAAAGAGAATCTGGGCAATAAAATAAAGTCTAACCTGTTTTTCCTTTGTGCTTTGTCTAATTTCACGTGCTCCTAGGGTTCCGCATGCAGAGGTCCCACACCCGGCACTTCAGACCCGATTTCCTAGTGCAGAATGGCTGGGTCGACACCTCAGTTAGCGGGGTCCCATGCAGACTCCGTGGCATAGAACCTGAGCTGCAGCCAACTCAGCCCTCGAGAGCTCCATCCCCTCCCTCCCACTGACGCTGCCGGGGACCCTACACAGCAGCCCAGCCCACAGCCCATGGGGGAGTGCACGCTCTCACCTCTCCATTCTGTTTTCAAAATAATGTTTCCTTTGCTTCTGAACCAAACTCAGTCTTGATCTGTTGGCTCCAATGACACTGGGCACGGGGACTCCTGTTGGGGTCCACTCTGGAGGATCAGTAACAGAAATTGAGAACATTGTAACTTCAATGAACAGATGTGTGAGCCAAACTGTAGTTAACATAGAGCAGTGTATAATGCTCGGGTAAAATAAGATGTTTCTAAGACTTACATTTGATATTTCCATCACTTTCCTATAAGCAAGTTCAGTGAAGACGTCTGTCTTATTTGTCAGGTCAACATTAGAGAAATGAAGTGATTTATTTTCATGGATGTACATCGAATACTCTTGGCTGAAGCTTCAATCTTGTTTTGAATGCTTTTCCATTGAAAATGATACCTCTCTTAAAGCTCCCCCATTTCTGAGAAGTATAAAACCTTATAATTTATTATTACCAAAGGGGAAAGGTAGGAGAAGGGATAAATTAACAGTTTGGGATTAACACATACACACTGCTATGTATAAAATAGATCATCAACAAGGAACTACTGTATAGCACAGGGAACTACACTGAATATTTTGCAATAACCTATAAGGGGAAATAATCTGATAAAGAATAGATATTTTTATTGACATCATCTATCAATGACAGATAAAATGTAACCTAAGCAAGGCCGATGGTGAGCGCTCTGACCCTGAAGATTTCAGTCATCTAAAGTTTGTGCTCTGCCTATTTCCCAAGGCCCTTAAAGGACATACGTGTAGCCGTAGCTTAAAAATTCCCCAGTTTGGGGTTCGTGGAGGCACTGATTTGGAAAACTCCCTGGTGTTCTCCTTACATGCACGGGACCCTTCCTACAGCTAAAACATGCCTGTCACACCTAGAGGATGGTACACCGTTTGATCGGAAAGAGTTTGGAAAAGGCACCTCATCTCCTCATCGCCTGGTGCTCGGGTTCAACCCTCCAGCATCTTTCCTAACAATCTCCTCACTTGGGGATATCAGCACCGTCAACATCCTGTTGCACACAGTTTGGAATTTGTCCAGAGGATGTAGCGGAAGGATGAGAAAAATATAGAGACATGTCTTAGGTGTTCGGACAGGCACATGCCACTCTAATTTCCAATCCAGAAGACAAATTCATCAAAGGCTAGAATTGCCCACGGAAACAGAATAGGGCTAGAGGAAATCCCGCTGTTTTGTGTCCAGTTTCCAAAAACACAAGTTGAAAAATGGAACTCAGGGGCACTAAAATTCATGAAACTGCAGAGTTGAAAATATCTATCGTCGAAAAATGTCTTGAGGTAAGTCACAGAAAAGGACTTGTAAGCAAGGGAGAGTGGCAGGAAACAGATTTGAAGAGGTAGAAAGGACTCCCCATTAAAGCACAAGAAAAGGGGCTGAACATCGCCAATGATGCAGTTGGCCAAAAAGGGTGTATGCATTTTTTCTGAATATATTCAAGTAAAGGCCATACACACTTTTTATCCAACCCAACAGGTGGGCACTGGAAATCAATATCACAAAATGTATCACTTCACATCAGTCAGAAGGGCCATCCACATAAAGTGTAAACACCAGAAATGCAGGACAGGGCAAGGAGAAAAGGGAGCCCTGTGAGGCTGATAGTGGAAATGTAATTTGCCAACGGAAACTCTGGAGAAGTGTATTGTGTTTGCTAAAACATCTAAAAAATGAGCTACAGAGCATAGGGCACTTGCACTCATGGGCGTGTACCTTGGGAAAAACAAAAATCGACAGAAAACAGGCACCCGAACGTTTACCACCTCTCTGTTAAAAACGGCCTCAACTTGGATATAACCTAAATGTCCCTGGAAGGATAAAATGGATAAAAGAGATGGGGTACTTATGTAGAGTGGAATATTACTCATCCAGAAATCAATGAAATAAGGCCAGTTGTAACAACTCTGGAGGAGTTACATACGATCATTCTAAGTGACATATGTCAGAAAGAAAAAGACACATATCATAAGATATCACTTAAAGGTGGAATCAAAAATGGCTACACATGAAATAAATTACAAAACAGTAACATAGTCAAATATGTAGAAAATAGACATAAGGCTGCTAAATGGGAAAGGTGGGGAATGGTGAGGTATTATCCAGGAGGTTGAAATTAGCAAAGATACCATTCCAAGTACCAAATTGAATAACTGACAAGGCCTACATGGTACCTCAAAGAACTGCACTCAGCCAACTCAAGTCACTGGAAAATAATACATATGACTGGTAAGCATCTGAAAAAGAATTTATTGTTGTCTCACAGTACATGAATCAAGTGGATGTACAGCAGCAAAAAACAGAGCTTTGAAAATCAGCTGTAACCAATATAAAAATAAATTTAAAACTATTTATAAAAACAGTGAGACAGACAAAAATTCTTACAACTTTTGTTGAAGGGCTACGATGTAACATGGATTGAACACATGTAGACCCACAGCAGGATGATTATATAAGGCTGGAAGCTATGCACGCTAAGAGATGTTAGAGAGGCTGGGTGAGGAAATGCAGACCTTTTAAAGTAATACTGCCTGGTACCCATTCCACGGGTCCCAAATCTGCAGGTTCAAGGGAGTCTTCTGACAGCGAAAACATGCCTGGGAAACCGAGATGAATGTACACCGTGTGCTCAGGAAAGGTGTCTAAAATGCACCTCATTTTTGATCTCCTGGTGCTGGGGCTCGCCATTCCAGCCACATTACTAACAACCTCCCCACTTGGAGAATCAGCACCTTTAACCTCCTGTTTCCCACAGTTTGCAATTTGTGCAGAGGGTAAATGGGAAGAGGGGGAACCAATGAGAGATTAGCTGTAGGAGTTTTGACAGGCACATGTCACTCTAATTTCCCATTAGGAAGAAGAATTAACCAAAGGCTCAGCCTGCCTCCCCAGAACCAGAATAGGGCCGGAAGCAATCCAATGGTTTGGCGGCCAGCTCACAAAAAAAGCGAGTTGCAAAATGGAGCTCAGGAGCAGACAATTCAAAGACCTGCAAAGATATAAATGATAACCAACGTCCAAAAATATATTCAGGTAAGGCAACGAAGAGGATTTGAATGAGAGGCAGAATTGCAGGAAACAGATTTCAAAAGGTAGATTGTACTCGCATTTAAAGCATATGAAAAGCAGCAGAAATTCTAAAATGATGCAGTTGGGCAAAAGGGTGTATGCGTTTTTTTCGTGAATATCTTCAGGAAAAATACACATTCAGAGTTTTTGGCCAACCAAGCAAGAGGGAAATGCAAATCTGCACAACAAAGGAGTCTCAATTTCCACTGCTCAGAAAGGCCATCCAAAAAATGTGTACAAACCAGAAATGCAGGAGAGGCCATGGAAAACAGGGAGCCTAGTCACGCTGATGGGTGGGGTATAAATATCCAAGAGCCACTCTGAAGAAGTGTATGCTGTTTCCTAAAACTTCTAAAATACAAAGCCCCCAAGCAAAGGGGACTTCAACTCACGGGCATATGACTTGGGAAGACTAAATATCAATAAGACACAGGCACCCCAATGTTTAGGGCTGCTCTGCATACAAGAACCTCAACTTTGGTACACCTAAAATATCCCAGGAAAAAGAGAAATGCATAAAGAACTTGTGGTAATTTTGTACAACGGAATATCACTCAGACGTGAAATCAGTGTATATAAGGCCAGTAGCAGCATAATGAGTGGATTTAGGTATGATGATTCTAAGGGAAATTAGTCACACAGAAAAAGAATCTTATCATAAGATATCACTTATAGAGGGAATGTCAATATCACAACACATGAACTGAATTAGGAAAGAGAACAGAGTCTCACATTTAGAAAAAAACTCTTATGCCTGCTTCAGGGGAAAGGAGAGGTGGGGTGATGCATAAAACCAGAGTATGATATTAGCACAGGTACCATTCCATAAACCAAATACAGAATAGACAAGACCTACACCTTCCTCAGTGAATGGGACTCAACACCCCTATTCCCCGCCGAGGAATATATCTGACTAGTAAGAATCTTAAAACCTATGTATTCATATGTCTCCGTAAGGAAATCAATTGTGTCTAGACTGGCATAAACAGGTCAGTGAAAACCAGCTCAACCCCATAATAAAAATGAATTTCAAAAACAAAACCAAAAAACAGCAAAATTCTTACACAATTCCTTCAGGGGTTCTAATGAAACCTGGAATGACCCTATCTGCAAAGACAGCTGGATGAGACATAAGGCTGGACACTTGGGACTGAGAGGACTGGTGAGGTTGGGAGAGAAAATGCAGACCCTTTAAAGTAGTAATGCATGCCACCATTCCATGGGTCCCAAATCTCCAGGTAGAAGGGAATATCACTACAGTTATAACATGTATGGGAAACCTAGAGAATGGACACCCTGTGATGGCGAAAGGTTTCTAAAACTCTCCTAATTTTTCCTCTCCTTGTGCTCCACTTTGGCATTCCAACTGCTTTACTATCAATCTCCCAACTTAGGAGAGTCAGCCCCTATAACCTCCTGGTTCGCACAGTTTGCTATTTGTGCAGATGATGAAAGGGAAGAGGGAGAACCAATCAGAGAGTAGATGTAGGCATTTGGACGGGCACATGTCACTCTAATTTCCCGTCAGGAAGAAGAATTAACCAAAGCCTCAGCCACCCACAGGGAACCAATAAAGCCATCCCTGGAACCAGTATAGGTCCTGAAGCAAAATTGTGGATTTGCGGCCAGCTCACAAAAATGGGATTTGAAAATTGGAGCTCAGGGGCCCAGCAATTCAAAAACCTGCAGAGTTATAAAGGACTACTCTCTTCCAGAAATCTGTTGAGGGAAGGCAATGAAGCGGACTTGAAAATGAGGCAGAATTGCACAAAACATATTTCAAGAGGTAAATTGGAATCGCCTTTGAAGCACAGAAAAAGCATCCCAACTTGGACGGTGATGCACTTGGCCAAAAAGGGCGTATGCCTTTTCCCCTGAATATATTCAGGAGAAAACGCATACGTCCTTTCTGGCCAATGAAGTAAGCATGCAATGCAAATCCACACTACAAAGAATTGTCACTTCCCACCGGTCGAAAGGGACATCTGTATATCTGTAAAAACCAGAAAGGCAAGAGCGAGATGACAAGGGCATGAAGCAATGTGATCCCAAGGGTCATGGAGGATTGTGATGACAAGCGCATGGAGCATTGTGATGACAAGATTAGGTAGCATTTTGCTGACAAAGGCAAGGAGCATTGTGATGACAAGGTTCATGGAGCACTTTGATGACAAGCGTCATGGAGCATTGTGATTACAGGGGTCATGGAGCATTGGGATGACAAGAGCATGGATCATTGTGATGACAAGGTTCATGGAGCATTTTGATGACAAGAGTCCCGGATCATTGTGTCGTCAGGGTTCATGGAGCGTTGTGATGACAGTGGTCATGGAGCATTGTGATGACAGGGGTCAGGGAGCATTGTGATGAGAAGGTCATGGACCATTGGGCTGAAAATGTTCATGGAGTATTGTGATGAGAGGCGTCATGGAGCATTGTGATGACAAGGTACTGGAGCATTGTGATGAGAAGACCATGGAGCCTTGTGATGACATGTCTCATGGGGCATTCTGAGGAAAAGGGGCATGCAGCATTGTGATTACAGAGGTCTTGGAGCATTGTGATGACAAGGGCATGGAGAATTGGGATGAGAAGGCCATGGAGCGTTCTGATGACATGCATCATGGAGCTTTGTGAGGACAAGGGCATGGAGCATTGTGTTTTCAGGGGTCTTGGAGCACTGTGATGAAAAGGGCATGGATCATTGTGATGAAAAAGGCATGGAGCCTGGTCATGACAGGGTTCAAGGAGCATACTGACGACAAGTGTCAGGGAGCATTGTGATGACAAGGGTATTGAGCATTGTGATGACAAAGGTCATGGAGCATTGTGATGAGAAGACGATGGATAATTGTGATGACGAGCGTCATGGGGCGTTGTGATGATAAGTGTTATGGAACATTTTGATCACAAGGATTTGGAGCATTGTGATGACAGAGGTCATGGAGCATTTTGATTTCATTGTGATGACAATAGCCTGAAGCATTATGATGATGGGCATGGTGCATTGTGATGACAGGGTTCATGGAGCATTGAGATGAAAAGGGGCATGGAGCATTGTGATTACAGGAGTCTTGGAGCATTGTGATGACAAGGGCATGGAGCATCGTGAATGAGAAGGCCATGGAGAATTCTGATGACATGCGTCATGGAGCTTTGTGATGACAAGGGCATGGAGCATTGTGATTACAGGGGTCTTGGAGCACTGTGATGACAAGGGTCATGGAGCCTTGTGATGACAAGGCCGTGGAACATTGTGATGGCAGTGGTCATGGAGCATTTTTATGACAGGGGTCATGAAGCATTGTGATGACCAGGGCATGGAACACTGTGATACATGGGTCATGGAGGATTGTAATGACAAGCGCATGGAGCATTGTGATAAGAATGGCATCGAGCATTGTGATGAAAAGCATCATGTAGCCTGTGATGACAAGGGCATGGAACAATGTGATGAGAGGTTTCATGGAGCATTGTGATGACAATGGCATGCAGCATTGTGATGCCAAGGGTCATGGAGCTTTGTGATGACAAAGGTCATGGAGCATTTTGATGACAAGAGGTGTGGTGCATTCTGTTGTGTAGAGCAGGGAGCATTGTGATAACAGGGTC
This sequence comes from Hyperoodon ampullatus, assembly GCF_949752795.1. NCBI lineage: Eukaryota > Metazoa > Chordata > Mammalia > Artiodactyla > Ziphiidae > Hyperoodon > Hyperoodon ampullatus. The sequence goes on from NW_027641085.1 coordinate 285,176, forward strand.
ATGGAGCAATTTGATGAAAAGTGTCATGGAACATTTTGATGACAGGGGTTATGGAACATTGAGATGTCAAGGGTCATGGAACATTTCCATGACAGGGTTTAAGGACCATTGTGATGACAGGGGAGTGGGTGTATTGTGATGACTAGTGAGGGAACATGTTGATATCAGTGGTGAGAGAGCATTTTTATAAGAAGTGCATGGAACATTGTGATGACAATCTTTATGGAGCATTGTGATGACAAGGTTGTGGAGCATTGTGATGACAAGGGTCATGGAGCATTGAGTTGACAAAGGCACGGAGCATTGTGATGACAAGTGTCACGGAGCATTGTGATGAAAAGTTCATGGAGCATTGTGGTGACAAAGTTCACAGAGCCTTGTGATGATGAGGGCATGGACCATTGTGATGACACAGGTCATGAAGCCTTGTGAAGACTGGAGTCACGGAGAATTGTGATGACTGGGGTCATGGAGCATTGTGATGACAAGGGCATGGAGCTTTGTGATGACAGGGGCATAGGGCATTGGTCTGACAAGTTTCATGGATAATTGTGTTGACAGTGGGCATGGCACATTGTGATGACAAGGTCATGGAGCATTGTGAAGACAAGGTCATGGAATATTGTGAAGACAGGTGTCAGGGAGCATTGTGATGACATATTTCATGGTCCATTGTGATGACAATGGCATGGAGCATTGTGATGCCAAGTGTTATGGAGGATTGTGATGACAAAGGTAATGGAGCATTGTGATGACAAGGGCTTGGATCATTGTGATGACAAGGGCATGGAGAATTGTGATGACAACGGGCAGTGAGAATTTTGATGAAAAGGTCGTGAAGCATTGTGATAACAAAGGCATGGAGCTTGCTATGACAGGGGTCATGGGGCATTGCGATGACAAGTGCATGGAGAATTGTGATGACAAGAGCATGTAACATAGTGATGAGAACTGTCATGGAGCACTGTGATGACAAGGACGTGGAGAATTGTGATGACAAGGGACATGGTGCATTGTCATAACCAGGGCATGGAGCATTGTGATGGCAAGACCGTGGAGCACTGTGATGAGAAGACCATGGATAATTGTGATGACGAGCATCATGGAACACTGTAATGACAAGGGGCATGGAGCATTGTGATGACAGGTGTCATGGAGCATTGTGACGACAGGGGTCATGGATCATTGTGATGACAAGTGTCACGGAGCATTCTGATGACAAGCTTGTGGAGTATTGTGATGAGAATGGCATGGAGCATTGTGATGAAAAGGGCATGGATCACTGTGATGAAAAAGGCATGGAGACTTGCCATGACAGGGTTCAATGAGCATACTGACGACAGGTGTCAGGGAGCATTGTGATGACAAGTGTATTGAGAATTGTGATGACAAGGGTCATGGAGCATTGTGATGAGAAGTCCATGGATAATTGTGATGACCAGCATCATGGGGCGTTGTGATGACAAGTGTTATGGAACATTGTGATCACAAGGGTTTGGAGCATTGTGATGACAGAGGTCATGGATCATTTTGATTTCATTGTGATGACAATAACATGAAGCATTATGATGATGGGCATGGTGCATTATGATGACAGGGTTCATGGATCATTGAGATGAAAAGGGGCATGGAGCATTGTGATTACAGGGGTCTTGGAGCATTGTGATGAGAAGGGTCATGGAGCCTTGTAATGACAAGGCCATGGAACATCGTGATGGCAGGGGTAATGGAGCATTGTTATCACAGGTGTAATGGAGCATTGTGATGGCAAGGGCATGGAGCATTGTGATGAGAAGGCCATGGAGCATTCTGATGACATGTGTCAGGTAGCATTGTGATGACAATGGCATGGAGCAATGTGATGAGAGCGTTCATGGAGCATTGTGATGACCATGACATGGAGCATTGTGATGCAAAGGGTCATGGATCTTTGTGATGACAAAGGTCATGGAGCATTTTGATGACAAGGGCGTGGTGCATTGTGATGAGAAGGGCAGGGAGCATTGTGATGACAGGGTCATGGAACAATTTGATGAAAAGGGTCATGCAACATTTTGATGACAGGGGTTATGGAACATTGTGATGTCAGGGGTCATTGAGCATTTTGATGAAATGGTTCATGGAGCATTTTGATGACAGGGGTTATGGAACATTGTGATGTCAGGGATCATCGAACATTGTGATGATAAGTGCATGTAGAATTGTGATGACAGGAGTCATGGAACATTGTGATGACAGGGGTGAGGGAGTATTGTGATGAATAGTGATGTAACATTGTGATATCAGTGGTGAGAGAGCATTTTGATGAGAAGTGCATGGAGCATTGTGATGACAAGGTTTATGGAGCATTGTGATGACAAGATTGTGGAGCACTGTGATGACAAGCGCATGACGCATTGTGATGACAAGGGTCATGGAGCATTGTGCTGAGAAAGGCATAGAGCATTGTGATGACAAGGGTCAAAGAGCATTGTGATGAAAAGTTCATGGAGCATTGTGGTTAAAAAGTCACAGAGACTGTAGATGAGGAGGGCATGGACCATTGTGATGACAAAGGTCATGAAGCATTGTGATGACTGGAGTCACGGAGAATTGTGATGACAGGGGTCGTGGAGCATTGTGATAAGAAGGGCATGGAACATTGTGATGACAAGGGCATGGAGCATTGGTCTAATAAGTTTCATGGATTATTGCGATGACAGTTGGAATGGCGCATTGTGATGACAAGGGCATGGAGCACTGTGATGACCAGGTCATGCAGTATTGTGAAGACAGGTGTCAGGGAGCATTGTGATGACATATGTAATGGCCCATTGTGATGACAATGGCATGGAGCATTGTGTTGCCAAGTGTCATGGAGGATTCTGATGACAAAGGTAATGGAGCATTGTGATGACAATGGCTTGGAGCATTGTGATGACAAGGGTCAGGGAGCATTCTGATGACAAGCTTGTGGAGTAATTTGATGACATTGGCATGGAGCATTGTGATGAAAACGGCATGGGGCATTGTGATGAAAAAGGCATGGAGCCTTTTCGTGACAGGGTTCAAGGAGCATTCTGAAGACAAGTGTCAGGGAGCATTGTGATCACAAGTGTATTGAAAATTATGATGACAAAGGTCATGGAGCATTGTGATGAAAAGGGCATGGAGTATTGTGATGAAAGGCATCATGGAGCGTTGTGATGACAAGTGTTATGGAACATTGTGATCACAAGGGTTTGGAGCATTGTGAGGACAGAGGTCTTGGATCATTTTGATTTCAAGGAACATGGAGCATTGTGATGACAAGGGCAGGAAGCAATGTGATCCCAAGGTTCATGGAGTATTGTGATGACAAGCGCATAGAGCATCGTAATGACAGGGTCATGTAGCATTTTGCTGACAAAAGCATGGAGCATTGAGATGACAGGTGTCCAGGAGCACTGTGATGGCAAGCGTCAAGGAGCATTGTACTTACAGGGGTCAAGGAGCATTGGGATGACAAGGGCATGCATCATTGTGATGCCAAGTGTCATGGAGCATTGGGCTGAAAATGTTCATGGAGTTTTGTGATGACAGGGGTCATGGAGCATTGTGATGACTAGGGAATGGAGCATTGTGATGACAAGAGTACCGGATCATTGTGTTGTCTGGTGTCATGGAGCGTTTTCATGACAGTGGTCATGGAGCATTGTGATGATATTGGTCAAGGAGCATTGTAATGAGAAAGTCATGGAGCATTGGGCTGAAAACGTTCATGGAGTATTGTGATGACAGGCGTCATGGAGCATTGTGATGATAAGGGAATGGAGCATTTTGATGACAACGTCCTGGAGCATTGTGATGAGAAGACCATGGAGCCTTGTGATGACAAGTCTCATGGAGCATTCTGATGAAAAGGGGCATGGAGCATTGTGATTACAGGGGTCTAGGACCATTGTGATAACAAGGGCATGGAGCATTGTGATGAAAAGTGCATGGATCATTGTGATGAAAAAGACATGGAGCCTTGTCATGAAAGGGTTCAAGGAGCATACCGATGGCAAGAGTAAGGGAGCATTGTGATGACATGTGTATTGAGCATTGTGATGACAAATGTCATGGGGCATTGTGATGAGAAGTCCATGGATAATTGTGATGACCAGCGTCATGGGGCATTGTGATGACAAGTGTTATGGAACATTGTGATCACAAGGGTTTGGAGCATTGTGATGACAGAGGTCATGGAGCATTTTGATTTCATTGTGATGACAATAGCATGAAGCATTATGATGATGGGCATGGTGCATTGTGATGACAGTGTTCATGGAGCATTTTGATGAAAAGGGTCATGGAGCATTTGTCTGACAAGTTTCATGGATTATTGTGATGACAGTGGGCATGGCACATTGTGATGACAAGGGCATGAAGCATTGTGATGACAAGGTCATGGAGTATTGTGAAGACAGGTGTCAGGGAGCATTGTGATGACATATGTCATGTTCCATTTTGATGACAATAACACGGAGCATTGTGATGCCAAGTGTCATGGAGGATTGTTGTGACAAACGTAAAGGAGCATTTTGATGACAAGGGCATGGAGCATTGAGATGACAAGGTCCACTGATAATTTTAATGTCCAGGTCGTGAAACATTGTGATGACAAGCGCATGGAGCTTCCTATGACAGGTGTCATGGAGCATTGCGATGACAAGTGCATGGAGTATTGTGATGACAAGAGCATATAACATTGTGATGAGAAGTGCCATGGAGCATTGTGATGACAAGGAAGTGGAGAATTGTGAGGACGAGGGACATTGAGCTTTGAGATGACCAGGGCATGGAGAATTGTGATGGCAAAACCGTGGAGCATTGTGATGAGAAGACCTTGCGTAATTGTGATGACGAGCATCATGAAGCACTGTAATGACAAGGGGCATGAAGCATTGTGATGACAGGTGTCAGGGAGCATTGTGATGACAGGGGTCATGGAGCATTGTGATGACAAGGGCACGGAGCATTGTGATGACAAGGGCCATTGAGAATTTTGATGACAAGGTCATGAAGCATTGTGATGACAAACACTTGGAGCTTGCTATGACACGGGGCATGGAACATTGCAATGACAAGTGCATGGAGAATTGTGATGACAAGAGCATGTAACATTGTGATGAGAAGTGTCATGTAGCATTGTGATGACAAGGACGTGGAGAATTGTGATGACAAGGGACATGGAGCATTGTGATGAGCAGGGCATAGAGCATTGTGATGACAGGTGTCATGGAGCATTATTATGACAAGGGCCATAGTGCATTCTGACATAAGATATCACTTATGAAGGGAATGTAAACATGGCTACATATGAACTGAATTAGGAAAGAGAACAGTGTCTCAGATATAGAAAACACACTTATGCTTGCTTAAGGGGAAAGGAGAGGTGGGGAGACACACAAAACCAGAGTTTGATATTAGCACAGGTAACATTCCATAATCCAAATACAGAAGAGACAAGCCCTACTCCTTCCTCAGTGAACGGGACTCAACACCCTAATTCCCGGCAGAGAAATATATCTGACTAGTAAGAATCTTAAAACCTATGTATTGATATGTCTCCGTAAAGGAACCAAGTGTGTCTAGCACGACATAAACACGGCAGTGAGAAGCAGCTCAAACCCACTATAAAAATGAATTTCAAAACAAAACAAAAAACAGTTTAATTCTTACACAATACCTTCAGGGGTTCTGATGAAACTTGGAATGACCCTGTCTACAACGACAGCTGGATGTGGCATAAGGCTGGTCACTTGGGACTGAGAGGATTGGTGAGATTGGGTGAGAAAAGGCAGACCCTCTAAAGCAATAATTCCTGCCCATCATTCCATGGTTCCCAACTCTCCAGGTAGAAGGGAATATCACTAGAGTTATAACATGTATGGGAAACCTAGAGAATGGACACCCTCTGATGGAGAAAGGTTTCTAAAACTCTACTAATTTTTTTTCTCTCCTTGTGCTCCAACTTGACATTCCTACTGCTTTAATATCAATCTCCCAACTTGGAGAGTCAACCCCTATAACCTCCTGTTTCGCACAGTTGGCACATTGTTCAGAGGATATAAGGGAAAAGTGAGAACCAATGAGAGAGTAGCTGTAGGCATTTGGACGGCCACATGTCACTCTAATTTCCAGTCACGAAGAAGAATTAACCAAACTCTCAGCCTGCCCCACCCCCCCGGAACCTGTACAGGTCCTGAAGCAAAACTATGGATTTGCGGTCAGCTCACAAAAAACGAGAGTTGAGAACTGGAGCACAGCGGCACAGCATTTCACTAACTTGCAGAGTTATAAAGGACTACTCTCTTCCAAAAATCTGTTGAGGGAAAGCCACGAGGCAGACTTTAAAATGATGCAGAATTGCACGAAACAGATTTCAAGAAGTATATTGGAATTGCCTTTAAACACAGGAAAAGCATCACAACTTCGACAATTATGAAATTGTCCATAAAGGGCGTATGTGTTTTCACCTGAATATATTCAGGAGAAAACGCATACGCCGATTTTGACCAACCAAGCAACTGCACAATGCAAATCTGCACTACAAATAAGTACCACTTCCCACCGGTCAAAAGGGTCATCTGCAAAATGTGTAAAAACCAGAAAGGCAAGACAGGCTCTGGAGAACAGTAAGCCTTGTTATGCTTATGGGTGGGATGTAAATTGCCAACAGCCACCCTGGAGGAGTGCATTGTGTTCTCTAAAAGAAGTAAACAACAGAGCTTCACAACCTAAGTCACTTCCAGTCATGGGAATATACCTTGGGAAAACTGAATATCAATAAGACACAGCCACCCCAAAATTTAGGGCAGCACTGCTTACAAGAAACTCGAATCCGGGACACCTTAAATATCCAAGGAAAGACAAAAATGGTAAAGAAATTGTGGTACTTACGTATGATGGAATATCCCTCAGCCATGAAATCAATGTCATAAGGCCAGTAGAAGCAAAATGAGTGGATTCAGGTATGATGATTCTATGTGAAATAAGTCACACAGGAAAAGAAACTTATCATAAGATATCACTTATGAAGATCCTGTAAACATGGCTACACATGAACTGAGTTAGGAAAGAGAACAGAGTCTCACATTTAGAAAACACACTTATGCCTGCTTAAGGGTGAAGGAGAGGTGGGGGGGGGATGCATAAAACCAGAGTTTGATATAAGCACAGGTACCATTCCAAAAACCAACTATGGAATAGACAAGACCTACACCTTCCTCAGTGAAAGGGACTCAAAACCCCATATTTCCCACAGAGGAATATATCTGACTAGTAAGAATCTTAAAACCTATGTATTGATATGTCTCCGTAAGGGAATCAAGTGTGTCTAGACTGGCATAAACATGGCAGCGAGAATCAGCCTAAACTCAGTATAAAAAGGAATTTAAAAAACAAAACAAAAAAAACATGGAAATTCTTTACAATTCCTTCAGGGTCTCTGATGAACCCTGGAATGACCCTAACTACAATGACAGCTGGATATGGCATAAGGCTGGACACTTGGGAATGAGAGAATTGGTGACATTGGGTGAGCAAATGCAGACCCTTTAAAGCAATAACGCATGCCACCCATTCCATGGGTCCCCACTCTACAGGTTGAAGGGAATATTACTTCCGTTCTAACATATATGGGAAACCTAGATAATGGACACACTGGGAATACGAAAGGTTTCTAAAACTCAACGAATAGTCCCTATCCTGGTGCTCAGGTTTGACTTTCCAACAACTTTTCTATCAATCTCCCAAATTGGAGAGACAACACCTTTAACCTCCTGGTTCGAACAGGTTGCCAATTTGGCAGAGGATGAAAGGAAAGGGGGAGAACCAATGAGAGAGTAGCTGTTAGGCATTTAGACGGGCACATGTCACTCTAATTTCCCGGCAGGAAGAAGAATTAACCAAAGTCTCCGCCACCCAATTGGAACCAGTATAAGTCCTGAAACAAAATTTTGGACTTGCGGTCAGCTCACAAAAAACGAGTTGAAAAATAGAGCTCAGGGCCACAGTAATTCACAAACTGGCAGAATAATAAAGGACAACTATCGTCCAAAAATCTGTTGAGGGAAGGCAATGAGGCGGAGTTGAAAGCAAGGCAGAATAGCAGGAAACAGATTTCAAGAGGTATGTTGGAATCACCTCTAAAGCACCAGAAGTGGGGCACAACTTCGACAATGATGCACTTGGCCAAAAAGGGCGTATGCGTTTTCTCCTGAATATATTCAGGAGAAAACGCATACGCCCTTTTTGGCCAAGCAACAAAGCAGGCAATGCAAATCTGCACTACAAGAAAGTATCAATTCCCACCGGTTAAAAGGGACATCCACAACATGTGTAAAAACCAGAAAGGCAAGACATGCCATGGAGAAAAGGGAGCCTTGTTATGCTGATGGGCGGGATGTAAATTGCCAACTGCCTCTCTGGAGGAGTGCATTGTGTTCCCTAAAACAATTAAACAACAGAGCTACGGAGCCAAGGGCACTTCCAGTCTAGGGAATATACCTTGGGAAAACTGAAAATGAATAAGACAGAGCCACCCCAAAGTTTAGGGCTGCACTGCTTACAAAAACCTCAACTTGGGTACACCTTAAATATCCCAGGAAATATAAAAATGGTTCAAAAAACTGTGGTACTTACGTACGAAGGAATATCCCTCAGCCATGAAATCAATGTCATAAGACCAGTAGCAGCAAAATGAGTGGATTCTGGTATGATGACTCTAAGTGAAATGCATCACACAGAAAAAGCAACTTATCATAAGATATCACTTATGAAGATCCTGTAAACATGGCTACACTTGAACTGAGTTAGGAAAGAGAACAGAGTCTCACATTTAGAAAAAACTCTTATGCCTGATAAAGGGGGAAGGAGAGGTGGCGTGATCTATAAAACCAGAGTTTAATATAAACACTGGTACCAATAAAAACACCAACTATGGAATAGACAAGACCTACACCTTCCTCAGCCAAAGGGATTCAAAAAGCCATATTTCCAGCAGAGAAATATATCTGACTAGTAAGAATCTTAAAACCTATTTATTGATATGTCTCTGTAAGGGAATCAAGTGTGTCTAGACGGGCATAAACATGGCGGCGAGAATCAGCTCATACCCACTATACCAAGGAATTTCAAAAACAAAACAAAAAAAAACAGGGAAATTCTGTTCAATTCCTTCAGGGTCTCTGATGAAACATGGAAAGAAACTATCTACAATGACAGCTGCATGTGGCATAAGGCAGGACACTTGGGACTGAGAGGATTAGTGACATTGGGTGAGCAAATGCAGACCATTTAAACCAATAATGCATGGCACCCATTCCATGGGTCTCAACTCTCCACTTTGAAGGGAATATTACTACAGCTATAACATGTACGGGAAACCTAGGGAATGGACACACTGTAAATACGAAATGTTTCTAAAACTCAACGAATATTCCCTCTCCTGGTGCTCCGGTTTGACTTTCCAACTGGTTTACTATCAATGTCCCAACTTGGAGAGACAGCCCCTTTAACCTCCTGGTTCGCACAGGTTGCCAATTTGGCAGAGGATGAAAGGAAAGGGGGAGAACCAATGACAGAGTAGCTGTAAGGCATTTAGAAGGGCACATGTTACTCTAATTTCCCGGCAGGAAGAAGAATTAACCAAAGTTTCAGCCTACCACGGGGAACCAGTATAGGTCTAGAACGAAAATTTTGGACTTGCATTTAGCTCACAAAAAACGATTTGAAAAATGGAGCTCAGGGGCAAAGCAATTCACAAACTGGCAGAGTAATAATGGACAACTATCGTCCAAAAATCTGTTGAGAGAAGGCAACGAGGCCGACTTGAAAGCAAGGCATAATAGCATGAAACAGATTTCAAGAGGCACGTTGGAATCGCCTTTAAAGCACAGGAACAGGGGCACAACTTAGACAATGATGCGCTTGGCCAAAAAGGGCGTATGCGTTTTCTCCTGAATATATTCAGGAGAAAATGCATACGTCCTTTTTGGCCAAGCAAGCAAGCGCCAATGCAAATCTGCACTACAAAGAAGTATCACTTTCCACCGGTCAAAAGGTACATCCACAAAATGTGTAAAAACCAGAAAGGCAAGACAGGCCCTGGAGAACAAGAAGACTTATTTTGCTGATAGGCGGGATGTAAATTGCCAACTGCCTCTCTGGAGGAGTGCATTCTGTTCCCTAAAACAAGTAAACAACAGAGCTACAGAGCCAAGGGCACTTCCAGTCTAGGGAATATACCTTGGGAAAACTGAAAATCAATAAGGCACAGCCAACCCAAAGTTTAGGGCTGCCCTGCTTACAATAACCTCAACTTGGGTACACCTTAAATATCCCAGGAAATATAAAAATGGTTCAAAGAATTGTGGTAATTACGTACTATGGAATATCCCTCAGCCATGAAATCAATGTCATAAGACCAGTAGCAGCAAAATGAGTGCATTCAGGTACGATGATTCTAAGTGAAATAAGTCACACAGAAAAAGAAACTTATCATAAGATATCACTTATGAAGATACTGTAAACATGGCTACACATGAACTGAGTTAGGAAAGAGAACAGAGTCTCACATTTAGAAAACACTCTTATGTTTTCTTAAGGGGGAAGGAGAGGTGGCGTGATCTATAAAACCAGAATTTAATATAAGCAAAGGTACCATTCCAAACACCAACTATGGAATAGACAAGACCTACAACTTCCTCAGTGAAAGGGACTCAAAACCCCATAATTCCAGCAGAGGAATACATCTGACTAGTAAGAATCTTAAAACCTATTTATTGATATGTCTCTGTAAGGGAATCAAGTGTGTCTAGACTGGCACAAACATGGCAGCGAGAATCAGCTCAAACCCACTATAAAAAGGAATTTCAAAAACAAAACAAAAAAAAACAGGGAAATTCTTTCCAATTCCTTCAGGGTCTCTGATGAAACCGGGAATGACCCTAACTACAATTACAGGTGGTTGTGGCATAATGCTGAAAACTTGGGACTGAGGGGATTGGTGAGATTGGTTGAGCAAATGCAGACCATTTAAAGCAATAATGCATGGCACCCATTCCATGGGTCCCAACTCTCCAGGTTGAAGGGAATATTACTAGAGCTATAACATGTAAAGGAAACCTAGAGAATGGACACACTGTGAATACGAAAGGTTTCTAAAACTCAACTAATAGTCACTCTCCTGTTGCTCACGTTTGACTTTCAAACTGCTTTACTATCAATCTCCCAACGTAGAGTGACAGCACATTTAACCTCCTGGTTCGCACACGTTGCCAATTAGGCAGAGGATGAAAGGGAAGAGGGAGAACCAATGAGAGAGTAGCTGTTTGGCATTTGGACGGGCACATGTCACTCTAATTTCCTGGCAGGAAGAAGAATTAACCAAAGTCTCAGCCACACACTGGTAACCAGTATAGGTACTGAACCAAAATATTGGTCTTGCGTTCATCTCACAAAAAAAGAGTTGAAAAATGGAGCTCAGGGGCACAGCAATTCACAAACTGGCACAGTAATAAAGGACAACTATCATCCAAAAATCTGTTGACGGAAGGCATTGAGGCAGCTTGAAAGCGAGGCAGAATAGCAGGAAAGAGATTTCAAGAGGTATGTTGGAATCGCCTTTAAAGCACAGGAAGAGGGGCACAACTTCGACAATGATGCACTTGGCCAAATAGGGCATATGAGTTTTCTCCTGATTATATTTAGGAGATAACGCATATGCCCTTTTTGGCCAAGCAAGCAAGTGGACAATGCAAATCTGCACTACAAAGAAGTATCACTTCCCACCGGTCAAAAGGGACATCCACAAAATGTGTAAAAACCAGAAAGGCAAGAGAGGCCTGGAGAACAGGGAGCCTTGTTATGCTGATGGGCGGTATGTAAATTGCCAACTCCCTCTCTGGAGGAGTGCATTGTGTTCCCTAAAACAAGTAAACAACACAGCTACAGAGCCAAGGGCACTTGCAGTCTAGGGAATATACCTTGGGAAAACTGAAAATCAATAAGACAGAGCCACCCCAAAATTTAGGGCTGCACTGCTTAAAGAACCTCAACTTGGGTACACCTTAAATATCCCAGGAAATATAAAATTGGTTCAAAAAATTGTGGTACTTACGTACGATGGAATATCCCTCAGCCATGAAATCAATGTCATAAGACCAGTAGCAGCAAAATGAGTGGATTCAGGTTCGATGATTCTAACTGAAATAAGTCACACAGAAAAAGCAACTTATCATAAGATATCACTTATGAAGATCCTGTAAACATGGCTACACTTGAACTGAGCTAGGAAAGAGAACAGAGTCTCACATTTGGAAAACACCCTTATGCCTGCTTAAGGGGGAAGGAGAGGTGGGTGATGCATAAAACCAGTGTTTAATATAAGCACAGGTACCGTTCCAAAAACCAACTATGGAATAGACAAGACCTACACCTTCCTCAGTGAAAGGGACTCAAAACCCCATATTTCCCGCAGAAGAATATATCTGACTAGTAAGAATCTTAAAACCTATGTATTGATATGTCTCCGTAAGGGAATCAAGTGTGTCTAGACTGGGATAAACATGGCAGCGAGAATCAGCTGAAATCCACTATCAAAAGGAATTTCACAAACAAAACAAAAAAACAGGGAAATTCTTTACAATTCCTTCAGGGTCTCTGATGAAACCTGGAATAACCATATCTACAAGGACAGCTGGATGTGGCATAAGGCTGGACCCTTGGGACTGAGAGGATTGGTGAGATTGGGTGAGCAAATGCAGACCCTTTAAAGCAATAATGCATGGCACCCACTCCTTGGGTCCCAACTCTCCAGGTTGAATGGAATATTACTACAGCTATAACATGTACGGGAAACCTAGAGAATTGACACACTGTGAATACGAACGGTTTCTAAAACTCAAATAATAGTCCCTCTCCTGGTGCTCAGGTGTGACTTTCCAACTGATTTACTATCAGTCTCCCAACTTGGAGAGACAGCCCCTTTAACCTCCTGGTTCGCACACATTGCCAATTTGGCAGAGGATGAAAGGGAAGAGGGAGAACCAATGAGAGAGTAGCTGTTAGGCATTTGGACGGGCACATGTCACTCTAATTTCACGGGAGGAAGAAGAATTAACCAAAGTCTCAGCCACCTACGGGGAACAAGTAGAGGTCCTGAACCAAAATTTAGCATTTGCGGTCAGCTCACAAAAAATGAGTTGAAAAATGGGGCTCAGGGCACAGCAATTCACAAACTGGAAGAGTAATAAAGGACAACTATAATCCAAAAATCTGTTGAGGGAAGGCAACGAGGTGGACTTGAAATCGAGGCAGAATAGCAGGAAACAGATTTCAAGAGGTATGTTGGAATCGCCTTTAAAGCACCAGAAGTGGGGCACAACTTCGACAATGATGCACTTGGCCAAAAAGGGTGTTTGCATTTTCTCCTGAATATATTCAGGAGAAAACGCATACGCACTTTTTGGGCAAGCAAGCAAGCAGGCAATGCAAATCTGCACTACAAAGAAGTATCAATTCCCACCTGTCAAAAGGGACATCCGCAAAATATGTAAAAACCAGAAAGGCAAGACAGGCCCTGGAGAACAGGGAGCATTGTTATGCTGATGGGCAGGATGTAAATTGCCAACTGCCTCTCTGGTGGAGTGAACTGTGTTCCCTAAAACAAGTAAAGAACAGAGCTACAGAGCCAAGGGCACTTCCAGTCTAGGGAATATACCTTGGGAAAACTGAAAATCAATAAGCCAGAGCCACCCCAACGTTTAGGGCTGCACTGCTTACAAGAACCTCAACTTGGGTACACCTTAAATATCCCAGGAAATATAAAAATGGTTCAAAAAATTGTGGTACTAACGTACGATGGAATATCCCTCAGCCATGAAATCAATGTCATAAGACCAGTAGCAGCAAAATGAGTGGATTCAGGTTCGATGATTCTAAGTGAAATAAGTCACAGAGAAAAAGAAACTTATCATAAGATATCACTTATGAAGATCCTGTAAACATGGCTACACTTGAACTGAGCTAGGAAAGAGAACATAGTCTCACATTTAGAAAACACTCTTATGCCTGCTTAAGGGGGAAGGAGAGGTGGGGTGATGCATAAAACCAGAGTTTGATATAAGCACAGGTACCGTTCCAAAAACCAACTATGGAATAGACAAGACCTACACCTTCCTCAGTGAAAGGGACTCAAAACCCCATATTTCCCGCAGAAGAATATATCTGACAAGTAAGAATCTTAAAACCTATGTATTGATATGTCTCCGTAAGGGAATCAAGTGTGTCTAGACTGGCATAAACATGGCAGCGAGAATCAGCTCAAACCCACTATAAAAAGGAATTTCAAAAACAAAACAAAAAAACTGGGAAATTCTTTACAATTCCTTCAGTGTCTCTGATGAAACCTGGAATGACCCTATCTACAATGACAGCTGGATGTTACATAAGGCTGGACACGTGGCACTGAGAGGATTGGTGAGATTGGGTGAGCCAATGCAGACCCTTTAAAGCAATAATGCATGGCACCCATTCCATGGGTTTCAACTCTCCAGGTTGAAGGGAATATTACTACAGTTATAACATGTACGGGAAACCTAGTGAACGGACACACTGTGAATACGAAAGGTTTCTAAAACTCAACGAATAGTCCCTCTCCTGGTGCTCATGTTTGACACTGCAACTGCTTTACTATCAATCTCCCAACTTAGAGACAGCACATTTAACCCCCTTGTTGGCACACGTTGCCAATTTGGCAGAGGATGAAAGGGAAGAGGGAGAACCAATGAGAGAGTAGCTGTTTGGCATTTGGACGATCACATGTCACTCTAATTTCCCGGCAGGAAGAAGAATTAACCAAAGTCTCAGCCAACCACCGGGAACCCATATACGTCCTGAACCAAAATATTGGTCTTGCGTTAGGCTCACAAAAAACGAGTTGCAAAATGGTGCTCAGGGGCACAACAATTCACAAACTGGCAGAGTAATAAAGGACAACTATCATCCAAAAATCTGTTGAGGGAAGGCAGCGAGGTAGACTTGAAAGCTAGGCCGAATAGCAGGAAACAGATTTCAAGAGGTACGTTGGAATCGCCTTCAAAGCACAGGAAAAGGGGCACAACTTCGACAATGATGCACTTGGCCAAAAAGGGCGTATGCATTTTCTCCTGAATATATTTAGGTGAGAACTCATATGCCCGTTTTGGCCAAGCAAGCAAGTGGACAATGCAAATCTGCAATACAAAGAAGTATCTCTTCCCACCGGTAAAAAAGGGACATCCACAAAATGTGTAAAAACCAGAAAGGCAAGACAGGCCCTGGAGAACAGGGAGCCTTGTTATGCTGATGGGCAGGATGTAAATTGACAACTGCCTATCTGGAGGAGTGCATTGGGTTCCCTAAAACAAGTAAACAACAGATCTACAGATCCAAGGGCACTTCCAGTCTAGGGAATATACCTTGGGAAAACTGAAATTCAATAAGACACAGCCACCTCAAAATTTAGGACTGCACTGCTTACAAGAACCTCAACTTGGGTACACCTTAAATATCCCAGGAAATATAAAAATGGCTCAAAAAATTGTGGTACTTATGTACGATGGAATATCCGTCAGGCATGAAATCAATGTCATAAGACCAGTAGAAACAAAATGAGTGGATTCTGTTATGATGATTCTAAGTGAAATAAGATACACAGAGAAAGAAATTTATCATAAGATATCACTTATGAAGATCCTGTAACATGGCTACACTTGAACTGAGTTAGGAAAGAGAACAGAGTCTCACATTTAGAAAACACACTTATGCCTGCTGGAGTTGGAAGGAGAGGTGGGGTGATGCATAAAACCAGAGTTTGATATAAGCACAGGTACTGTTCCAAAAACCAACTATGGAATACAGAAGACCTACAAGTTCCTCACTGAAAGGGACTCAAAACCCCATATTTCCGGCAGAGTAATATATCTGACTAGTAAGAATCTTAAAACCTATGTATTGATATGTCTCCGTAAGGGAATCAAGTGTGTCTAGACTGGCATAAACATGGCAGCGAGAATCAGCTCAAACCCACTATAAAAAGGAATTTCAAAAACAAAACAAAAAAACTGGGAAATTCTTTACAATTCCTTCAGGGTCTCTGATGAAACCTGGAATGACCCTATCTACAACGACAGCTGGATGTGGCATATGGCTGGACAATTGGGACAGAGAGGATTGGTGAGATTGGTGAGCAAATGCAGACCCTTTAAAGCAATAATGCCTGGCACCCATTCCATGGGTCCCAACTCTCCAGGTTGAAGGGAATATTACTACAGTTATAACATGTACGGGAAACATAGAGAACGGACACACTGTGAATACGAAAGGATTCTAAAACTCAACAAATAGTCCCTATCCTGGTGCTCCGGTTTGACTTTCCATCTGCTTTACTATCAACCTTCCAACTTGGAGAGACAGACCCTTTAACCTCCTGGTTCACACAGGTTGCAAATTTGGCAGAGGATGAAAGGGAAGAGGGAGAACCAATGAGAGAGTAGCTTTTAGGCATTTGGACGGGCACATATCACTGTAATTTCCCGGCAGGAAGAAGAATTAACCAAAGTCTCAGCCCCCCACCGGGAACCAGCATAGGTCCTGAACCAAAATTTTGGACTTGCGGTCACCTCACCAAAAACGAGTTGAAAAATGGAGCTCAGGGGCACAGCCATTCACAAACTGGCCGAGTAATAAAGGACAACTATCGTCCAAAAATCTGTTGAGGGAAGGCAACGAGATGGACTTGAAAGCGAGGCCGAAGAGCAGGAAACAGATTTCAAGAGGTACTTTGGAATCGCCTTTAAAGCACAGGAAGAGGGGCACAACTTCGACAATGATGCACTTGGCCAAAAAGGGCATATGCGTTTTCTCCTGAATATATTCAGGAGAAAATGCATATGCCCTTTTCGGCCAAGCAAGCAAGCGGGCAATGCAAATCTGCACTACAAAGAAGTATCACTTCCCACCGGTCAAAAGGGACATCCACAAAATGTGTAAAAACCAGAAAGGCAAGACAGGCCCTGGAGAACAGGGAGCCTTGTTATGCTGATGGGCGGGATGTAAATTGCCAACTGCCTCTCTGGAGGAGTGCATTGTGTTCCCTAAAACAAGTAAAGAACAGAGCTACAGAGCCAAGGGCACTTCCAGTCTAGGGAATATACCTTGGGAAAACTGAAAATCAATAAGACAGAGCCACCCCAAAATTCAGGGCTGCACTGCTTACAAGGACCTCAACTTGGGTACACCTTAAATATCCCAGGAAATATAAAAATGGTTCAAAAAATTGTGGTACTTACGTACGATTGAATATCCCTCAGCCATGAAATCAGTGTCATAAGACCAGTAGCAGCAAAATGGGTGGATTCATGTACGATGATTCTAAGTGAAATAAGTCACACAGGAAAAGAAACTTATCATAAGATATCACTTATGAAGATCCTGTAAACATGGCTACACTTGAACTGAGTTAGGAAAGAGAACAGTGTCTCACATTTAGAAAACACTCTTATGCCTGCTTAAGTGGGAAGGAGAGGTGGGGTGATGCATAAAACCAGAGTTTGATATAAGCACAGGTACCGTTCCAAAAACCAACTATGGAATAGACAAGACCTACACCTTCCTCAGTGAAAGGGAATCAGAATCCCATATTTCCCGCAGAGGAATATATCTGACTAGTAAGAATCTTAAAACCTATGTATTGATATGTCTCCGTAAGGGAATCAAGTGTGTCTAGACTGGCATAAACATGGCAGCGAGAATCAGCGCAAACTCACTATAAAAAGGAATTTCAAAACAAAACAAAAAAACTGGGAAATTCTTTACAATTCCTTCAGGGTCTCTGATGAAACCTGGAATGACCCTATCTACAATGACAGCTGGATGTGGCATAAGGCTGGACACTTGGGACTGAGAGGATTGGTGAGATTGGGTGAGCAAATGCAGACCCTTTAAAGCACAAATGCCTGGCACCCATTCCATGGGTCCCAACTCTCCAGGTTGAAGGGAATATTACTACTGGTATAACATGTATGGGAAACCTAGAGAACGGACACACTGTGAATACGAAAGGTTTCTAAAACTCAACGAATAGTCCCTCTCCTGGTGCTCCGGTTTGACTTTCCATCTGCTTTACTATCAACCTCCCAACTTGGAGAGACAGCCCCATTAACCTCCTGGTTCACACAGGTTGCCAATTGGGCAGAGGATGAAAGGGAAGAGGGAGAGCCAATGAGAGATTAGCTGTTAGGCATTTGGACGGGCACATATCACTGTAATTTCCCGGCAGGCAGAAGAATTAACCAAAGTCTCAGCCACCCACTGGGAACCAGTATAGGTCCTGAAACAAAATTTTGGACTTGCGGTCAGCTCACCAAAAACGAGTTGAAAAATGGAGCTCAGGGGCACAGCAATTCACAAACTGGCCGAGTAATAAAGGACAACTCACGTCCAAAAATCTGTTGAGGGAAGGCAACGAGGCGGACTTGAAAGCGAGGCAGAATAGCAGGAAACAGATTTCAAGAGGTACGTTGGAATCGCCTTTAAAGCACAGGAAGGGGGGCACAACTTCGACAATGATGCACTTGGCCAAATGGGGCGTATGCGTTTTCTCCTGAATATATTCAGGAGAAAACGCATACGCCCTTTTTGGCCAAGCAAGCAAGCGGGAAATGCAAATCTGCACTACAAAGAAGTATCACTTCCCACCGGTCAAAAGGGACATCCACAAAATGTGTAAAAACCAGAAAGGCAAGACAGGCCCTGGAGAACAGGGAGCCTAGTTATGCTGATGGGCGGGATGTAAATTGCCAACGGCCTCTCTGGAGGAGTACATTGTGTTCCCTAAAACAAGTAAACAACAGAGCTACAGAGCCAAGGGCACTTCCAGTCTAGGGAATATACCTTGGGAAAACTGAAAATCAATAAGACAGAGCCACCCCAAAATTTAGGGCTGCACTGCTTACAAGGACCTCAACTTGGGTACACCATAATATCCCAGGAAATATAAAAATGGTTCCAAAAATTGTGGTACTTACGTACGATGGAATATCCTTCAGCCATGAAATCAATGTCATAAGACCAGTAGCAGCAAAATGGGTGGATTCACATATGATGATTTTAAGTGAAATAAGTCACTGAGAAAAAGAAACTTATCATAAGAAATCACTTATGAAGATCCTGTAAACATGGCTACACTTGAACTGAGTTAGGAAAGAGAACAGAGTCTCACATTTAGAAAACACTCTTATGCCTGCTTTAGGGTTAAGGAGAGGTGGGGTGATGCATAAAACCAGAGTTTGATATAAGCACAGGTACCGTTCCAAAAACCAACTATGGAATAGACAAGACCTACACCTTCCTCAGTGAAAGGGACTCAAAACCCATATTTCCCGCAGAGGAATATATCTGACTAGTAAGAATCTTAAAACCTATGTATTGATATGTCTCCGTAAGGGAATCAAGTGTGTCTAGACTCGCATAAACATGGCAGCGAGAATCAGCTCAAACCCACTATAAAAAGGAATTGCAAAAACTAAACAAAAAAACTGGTAAATTCTTTACAATTCCTTCAGGGTCTCTGATGAAACCTGGAATTAACGTATCTACAATGACAGCTGGATGTGGTATAAGGCTGGACACTTGGGACTGAGAAGATTGGTGAGATTGGGTGAGCAAATGCAGTCCCTTTAAAGCACAAATGACTGGCACCAATTCCATGGGTCCCAACTCTCCAGGTTGAAGGGAATATTACTACACCTATAACATGTACGGGAAACCTAGAGAACGGACACACTGTGAATACGAAAGGTTTCTAAAACTCAACGAATAGTCCCTCTCCTGGTGCTCCGGTTTGACTTTCCGTCTGCTTTACTATCAACCTCCCAACTTGGAGAGACAGCCCCTTTAACCTCTTGGTTCGCACAGGTTGCCCATTTGGCAGAGGATGAAAGGGAAGAGGGAGAACCAATGAGAGAGTAGCTGTTAGGTATTTGGACGGGCACATATCACTGTAATTTCCCGGCAGGAAGAAGAATTAACCAAATTCTCAGCCACCCACCGGGAACCAGTATAGGTCCTGAACCAAAATTTTGGACTTGAGGTCAGCTCACCAAAAACGAGTTGAAAAATGGAGCTCAGGGGCACAGCAATTCACAAACTGGCCGAGTAATAAAGGACAACTATCGTCCAAAAATCTGTTGAGGGAAGGCAACGAGGCGGACTTGAAAGCGAGGCAGAATAGCAGGAAACAGATTTCAAGAGGTACGTTGGAATCGCCTTTAAAGCACAGGAAGAGGGGCACAACTTCGACAATGATGCACTTGGCCAAAAAGGGCGTATGCGTTTTCTCCTGAATATATTCAGGAGAAAACGCATACGCCCTTTTTGGCCAAGCAAGCAAGCGGGCAATGCAAATCTGCACTACAAAGAAGTATCACTTCCCACCGGTCAAAAGGGACATCCACAAAATGTGTAAGAACAAGAAAGGCAAGACAGGCCCTGGAGAACAGGGAGCCTTGTTATGCTGATGGGCGGGATGTAAATTGCCAACTGCCTCTCTGGAGGAGTGCATTCTGTTCCCTAAAACAAGTAAAGAACAGAGCTACAGAGCCAAGGGCACTACCAGTCTACGGAATATACCTTGGGAAAACTGAAAATCAATAAGACAGAGCCACCCCAAAATTTAGGGCTGCACTGCATACAAGGACCTCAACTTGGATACACCTTAAGTATCCCAGAAAATATAAACATGGTTCAAAAAATTGTGGTACTTACGTACGATGGAATATCCCTCAGCCATGAAATCAATGTCATAAGACCAGTAGCAGCAAAATGGGTGGATTCAGGTACGATGATTCTAAGTGAAATAAGTCACACAGAAAAAGAAACTTATCATAAGATATCACTTATGAAGATCCTGTAAACATGGCTACACTTGAACTGAGTTAGGAAAGAGAACATTGTCTCACATTTAGAAAACACTCTTATACCTGCTTAAGGGGGAAGGAGAGGTGGGGTGATGCATAAAACCAGAGTTTGATATAAGCACAGGTAACGTTCCAAAAACCAAGTATGGAATAGACAAAACCTACACTGTCCTCAGTGAAAGGGACTCAAAACCCCATATTTCCCGCAGAGGAAAATATCTGACTAGTAAGAATCTTAAAACCTATGTATTGATATGTCTCCGTAAGGGAATCAAGTGTGTCTAGACTGGCATAAACATGGCAGCGAGAATCAGCTCAAACCCACTATAAAAAGGAATTTCAAAAACAAAACAAAAAAACTGGGAAATTCTTTACAATTCCTTCAGGGTCTCTGATGAAGGCTGGAATGACCCTATCTACAACGACAGCTGGATGTGGCATAAGGAGGGACACTTGAGACTGAGACGATTGGTGAGATTGGGTGAGCAAATGCAGACCCTTTAAAGCAATAATGCATGGCACCCATTCCATGGTTCCGAACTCTCCAGGTTGAAGGGAATATTACTACAGCTATAACATGTGCGGGAAACCTAGAGAACGGACACACTGTGAATACGAAAGGTTTCTAAAACTCAACGAATAGTACCTCTCCTGGTGCTCCGGTTTGACTTTCCGTCTGCTTTACTATCAACCTCCCAACTTGGAGAGACAGCCCCTTTAACCTCTTGGTTCGCACAGGTTGCCAATTTGGCAGAGGATGAAAGGGAAGAGGGAGAACCAATGAGAGAGTAGCTGTTAGGCATTTGGACGGGCACATATCACTGTAATTTCCCGGCAGGAAGAAGAATTAACCAAATTCTCAGCCACCCACCGGGAACTAGTATAGGTCCTGAACCAAAATTTTGGACTTGAGGTCAGCTCACCAAAAACGAGTTGAAAAATGGAGCTCAGGGGCACAGCAATTCACAAACTGGCCGAGTAATAAAGGACAACTATCGTCCAAAAATCTTTTGAGGGAAGGCAACGAGGCGGACTTGAAAGCGAGGCAGAATAGCAGGAAACAGATTTCAAGAGGTACGTTGGAATCGCCTTTAAAGCACAGGAAGAGGGGCACAACTTCGACAATGATGCACTTGGCCAAAAAGGGCGTATGCGTTTTCTCCTGAATATATTCAGGAGAAAACGCATACGCCCATTTTGGCCAAGCAAGCAAGCGGGCAATGCAAATCTGCACTACAAAGAAGTATCACTTCCCACCGGTCAAAAGGGACATCCACAAAATGTGTAAGAACAAGAAAGGCAAGACAGGCCCTGGAGAACAGGGAGCCTTGTTATGCTGATGGGCGGGATGTAAATTGCCAACTGCCTCTCTGGAGGAGTGCATTCTGTTCCCTAAAACAAGTAAAGAACAGAGCTACAGAGCCAAGGGCACTACCAGTCTAGGGAATATACCTTGGGAAAACTGAAAATCAATAAGACAGAGCCACCCCAAAATTTAGGGCTGCACTGCATACAAGGACCTCAACTTGGATACACCTTAAGTATCCCAGAAAATATAAACATGGTTCAAAAAATTGTGGTAATTACGTACGATGGAATATCCCTCAGCCATGAAATCAATGTCATAAGACCAGTAGCAGCAAAATGGGTGGATTCAGGTACGATGATTCTAAGTGAAATAAGTCACACAGAAAAAGAAACTTATCATAAGATATCACTTATGAAGATCCTGTAAACATGGCTACACTTGAACTGAGTTAGGAAAGAGAACAGTGTCTCACATTTAGAAAACACTCTTATACCTGCTTAAGGGGGAAGGAGAGGTGGGGTGATGCATAAAACCAGAGTTTGATATAAGCACAGGTACCGTTCCAAAAACCAAGTATGGAATAGACAAAACCTACACCGTCCTCAGTGAAAGGGACTCAAAACCCCATATTTCCCGCAGAGGAAAATATCTGACTAGTAAGAATCTTAAAACTTATGTATTGATATGTCTCCGTAAGGGAATCAAGTGTGTCTAGACTGGCATAAACATGGCAGCGAGAATCAGCTCAAACCCACTATAAAAAGGAATTTCAAAAACAAAACAAAAAAACTGGGAAATTCTTTACAATTCCTTCAGGGTCTCTGATGAAGGCTGGAATGACCCTATCTACAACGACAGCTGGATGTGGCATAAGGAGGGACACTTGGGACTGAGACGATTGGTGAGATTGGGTGAGCAAATGCAGACCCTTTAAAGCAATAATGCATGGCACCCATTCCATGGTTCCGAACTCTCCAGGTTGAAGGGAATATTACTACAGCTATAACATGTGCGGGAAACCTAGAGAACGGACACACTGTGAATACGAAAGGTTTCTAAAACTCAACGAATAGTCCCTCTCCTGGTACTCCGGTTTGACTTTCCGTCTGCTTTACTATCAACCTCCTAACTTGGAGAGACAGCCCCTTTAACCTCTTGGTTCGCACAGGTTGCCAATTTGGCAGAGGATGAAAGGGAAGAGGGAGAACCAATGAGAGAGTAGCTGTTAGGCATTTGGACGGGCACATATCACTGTAATTTCCCGGCAGGAAGAAGAATTAACCAAATTCTCAGCCACCCACCGGGAACTAGTATAGGTCCTGAACCAAAATTTTGGACTTGCGGTCAGCTCACCAAAAACGAGTTGAAAAATGGAGCTCAGGGGCACAGCAATTCACAAACTGGCCGAGTAATAAAGGACAACTATCGTCCAAAAATCTGTTGAGGGAAGGCAACGAGGCGGACTTGACAGCGAGGCAGAATAGGAGGAAACAGATTTCAAGAGGTACGTTGGAATCGCCTTTAAGGCACAGGAAGAGGGGCACAACTTCGACAATGATGCACTTGGCCAAAAAGTGCGTATGCGTTTTCTCCTGAATATATTCAGGAGAAAACGCATATGCCCTTTTTGGCCAAGCAAGCAAGTGGGCAATGCAAATCTGCACTACAAAGAAGTATCACTTCCCACCGGTCAAAAGGGACATCCACAAAATGTGTAAGAACAAGAAAGGCAAGACAGGCCCTGGAGAACAGGGAGCGTTGTTATGCTGATCGGCGGGATGTAAATTGCCAACTGCCTCTCTGGAGGAGTGCATTCTGTTCCCTAAAACAAGTAAAGAACAGAGCTACAGAGCCAAGGGCACTACCAGTCTTGGGAATATACCTTGGGAAAACTGAAAATCAATAAGACAGAGCCACCCCAAAATTTAGGGCTGCACTGCATACAAGGACCTCAACTTGGATACACCTTAAGTATCCCAGAAAATATAAACATGGTTCAAAAAATTGTGGTACTTACGTACGATGGAATATCCCTCAGCCATGAAATCAATGTCATAAGACCAGTAGCAGCAAAATGGGTGGATTCAGGTACGATGATTCTAAGTGAAATAAGTCACACAGAAAAAGAAACTTATCATAAGATATCACTTATGAAGATCCTGTAAACATGGCTACACTTGAACTGAGTTAGGATAGAGAACAGAGTCTCACATTTAGAAAACACTCTTATGCCTGCTTAAGGGGGAAGGAGAGGTGGGGTGATGCATAAAACCAGAGTTTGATATAAGCACAGGTACCGTTCCAAAAACCAACTATGGATTAGACATGACCTATACCTTCCTCAGTGAAAGGGACTCAAAACCCCATATTTCCCGCAGAGGAATATATCTGACTAGTAAGAATCTTAAAACCTATGTATTGATATGTCTCCATAAGGGAATCAAGTGTGTCTAGACTGGCATAAACATGGCAGCGAGAATCAGCTCAAACCCACTATAAAAAGGAATTTCAAAAACAAAACAAAAAAACTGGGAAATTCTTTACAATTCCTTCAGGGTCTCTGATGAAACCTGGAATGACCCTATCTACAACGACAGCTGGATGTGGCATAAGGCTGGACACTTGGGACTGAGAGGATTGGTGAGATTGGGTGAGCAAATGCAGACCCTTTAAAGCACAATTGCCTGGCACCCATTCCATGGGTCCCAACTCTCCAGGTTGAAGGGAATATTACTACAGCTATAACATGTACGGGAAACCTAGAGAACGGACACAATGTGAATACGAAAGGTTTCTAAAACTCAACGAATAGTCCCTCTCCTGGTGCTCCGGTTTGACTTTCCATCTGCTTTACTATCAACCTCCAAACTTGGAGAGACATCCCCTTTAACCTCCTGGTTCGCACAGGTTGCCAATTTCGCAGAGGATGAAAGGGAAGAGGGAGAACCAATGAGAGAGTAGCTGTTAGGCATTTGGACGGGCACATATCACTGTAATTTCCCGGCAGGAAGAAGAATTAACCAAAGTCTCAGCCACCCACCGGTAACCAGTATAGATCCTGAACCGAAATTTTGGACTTGTGGTCGGCTCACAAAAAACGAGTTGAAAAATGGAGCTCAGGGGCACAGCAATTCACAAACAGGCCGAGTAATAAAGGACAACTATCGTCCAAAAATCTGTTGAGGAAAGGCAACGAGGCAGATTGAAAGTGAGGCAGAATAGCCGGAAACAGGTTTCAAGAGGTACGCTGGAATCGCCATTAAAGCACAGGAAGAGGGGCACATCTTCGACAATGATGCACTTGGCCAAAAAGGGCGTATGCGTTTTCTCCTGAATATATTCAGGAGAAAACGCATACGCCCTTTTTGGCCAAGCAAGCAAGCGGGCAATGCAAATCTGCACTACAAAGAAGTATCACTTCCCTTCCGGTCAAAAGGGACATCCACAAAATGTGTAAAAACCAGAAAGGCAAGCCAGGCCCTGGAGAACAGGGAGCCTTGTTATGCTGATGGGCGGGATGTAAATTGCCAACTGCCTCTCTGGAGGAGTGCATTGTGTTCTCTAAAACCAGTAAACAACAGAGCTACAGAGCCAAGGGCACTTCCAGTCTAGGGAATATACCTTGGGAAAACTGAAAATCAATAAGACATAGCCACCCCAAAATTTAGGGCTGCACTGCTTACAAGGACCTCAACTTGGGTACACCATAATATCCCAGGAAATATAAAAATGGTTCCAAAAATTGTGGTACTTACGTACGATGGAATATCCTTCAGCCATGAAATCAATGTCATAAGACCAGTAACAGCAAAATGGGTGGATTCAGATACGATGATTCTAAGTGAAATAAGTCACAGAGAAAAAGAAACTTATCATAAGAAATCACTTATGAAGATCCTGTAAACATGGCTACACTTGAACTGAGTTAGGAAAGAGAACAGAGTCTCACATTTAGAAAACACTCTTATGCCTGCTTAAGGGTGAAGGAGAGGTGGGGTGATGCATAAAACCAGAGTTTGATATAAGCACAGGTACCGTTCCAAAAACCAACTATGGAATAGACAAGACCTACACCTTCCTCAGTGAAAGGGACTCAAAACCCATATTTCCCGCAGAGGAATATATCTGACTAGTAAGAATCTTAAAACCTATGTATTGATATGTTTCCGTAAGGGAATCAAGTGTGTCTAGACTCGCATAAACATGGCAGTGAGAATCTGCTCAAACCCACTATAAAAAGGAATTGCAAAAACTAAACAAAAAAACTGGTAAATTCTTTACAATTCCTTCAGGGTCTCTGATGAAACCTGGAATTAACGTATCTACAACGACAGCTGGATGTGGCATAAGGCTGGACACTTGGGACTGAGAAGATTGGTGAGATTGGGTGAGCAAATGCAGTCCCTTTAAAGCACAAATGACTGGCACCAATTCCATGGGTCCCAACTCTCCAGGTTGAAGGGAATATTACTACACCTATAACATGTACGGGAAACCTAGAGAATGAACCCACTGTGAATACAAAAGGTTTCTAAATCTCAATGAATACTCCCTCTCCTGGAGCTCCAGTTTGACTTTCCATCTGCTTTACTATCAATCTCCCAACTTGGAGAGACAGCCCCTTTAACCTCCTGGTTCGCACAAGTTTCCAATTCGGCAGAGGATGAAAGGGAAGAGGGAGAACCAATGAGAGAGTAGCTGTTAGGCATTTGGACGGGCACATATCACTGTAATTTCCCGAGAGGAAGAAGAATTAACCAAAGTCTCAGCCACCCACCAGGAACCAGTATAGGTCCTGAACCAAAATTTTGGACTTGCGGTCATCTCACCAAAAACGAGTTGAAAAATGGAGCCCAGGGGCACAGCAATTCACAAACTGGCTGAATAATAAAGGAAAACTATCGTCCAAAAATCTGTTGAGCGAAGGGAACGAGGCGGACTTGAAAGCGAGGCAGAATAGCAGGAAACAGATTTCAAGAGGTACGTTGGAATCGCCTTTAAAGCACAGGAAGAGGGGCACAACTTCGACAATGATGCACTTGGCCAAAAAGGGTGTATGCGTTTTCCCCTGAATATATTCAGGAGAGAACACATACACCCTTTTTGGCCAAGCAAGCAAGCGGGCAATGCAAATCTGCACTACAAAGAAGTATCACTTCCCACCGGTCAAAAGGGACATCCACAAAATGTGTAAAAACCAGAAAGGCAAGACAGGCCCTGGAGAACAGGGAGCCTTGTTATGCTGATGGGCGGGATGTAAATTGCCAACTGCCCCTCTGGAGGAGTACATTGTGTTCCCTAAAACAAGGAAAAGAACAGAGCTACAGAGCCAAGGGCACTTCCAGTCTAGGGAATATACCTTGGGAAAACTGAAAATCAATAAGACAGAGCCACCCCAAAATTTAGGGCTGCACTGCTTACAAGGACCTCAACTTGGGTACACCTTAAATATCCCAGGAAATATAAAAATGGTTCAAAAAATTGTGGTACTTACGTACGATGGAATATCCCTCAGCCATGAAATCAATGTCATAAGACCAGTAGCAGCAGAATGGGTGGATTCAGGTACGATGATTCTAAGTGAAATAAGTCACACAGAAAAAGAAACTTATCATAAGATATCACTTATGAAGATCCTGTAAACATGGCTACACTTGAACTGAGTTAGGAAAGAGAACAGTGTCTCATATTTAGAAAACACTCTTATGCCTGCTTAATGGTGAAGGAGAGGTGGGGTGATGCATAAAACCAGAGTTTGATATAAGCACAGCTACCGTTCCAAAAACCAACTATGGAATAGACAAGACCTACACCTTCCTCAGTGAAAGGGACTCAAAACCCCATATTTCCCGCAGAGGAATATATCTGACTAGTAAGAATCTTAAAACCTGTGTATGGATATGTCTCCGTAAGGGAATCAAGTGTGTCTAGACTGGCATAAACATGGCAGTGAGAATCAGCTCAAACCCACTATAAAAAGGAATTTAAAAAAGAAAACAAAAAAACTAGGAAATTCTTTACAATTCCGTCAGGGTCTCTGATGAAACCTGGATTGACCCTATCTACAATGACAGCTGGATGTGGCATGAGGAGGGACACTTGGGACTGAGACGATTGGTGAGATTGAGTGAACAAATGCAGACCCTTTAAAGCACAAATGCCTGGCACCCATTCCATGCGTCCCAACTCTACAGGTTGAAGGGAATATTACTACAGTTATAACATGTACGGGAAACCTAGAGAACGGACACACTGTGAATACGAAAGGTTTCTAAAACTCAATGAATAGTCCCTCTCCTGGTTCTCCGGTTTGACTTTCCATCTGCTTTACTATCAATCTCCCAACTTGGAGAGACAGCCCCTTTAACCTCCTGGTTCGCACAGGTTTCCAGTTTGGCAGAGGATGAAAGGGAAGAGGGAGAACCAATGAGAGAGTAGCTGTTAGGCATTTGGACGGGCAGATATCACTCTAACTTCCCGGCAGGGAGAAGAATTAACCAAATTCTCAGCCACCCACGGGGAACCAGTATAGGTCCTGAACCAAAATTTTGGACTTGCGGTCAGCTCACCAAAACCGAGTGGAAAAATGGAGCTCAGGGGCACAGCAATTCACAAACTGGCCGAGTAATAAAGGACAACTATCGTCCAAAAATCTGTTGAGGGAAGGCAACGAGGCGGACTTGAAAGCGAGGCAGAATAGCAGGAAACAGATTTCAAGAGGTATGTTGGAATCGCCTTTAAAGCACAGGAAGAGGGGCACAACTTCGACAATGATGCACTTGGCCAAAAAGGGCGTATGTGTTTTCTCCTGAATATATTCAGGAGAAAACGCATACGGCCTTTTTGACCAAGCAAGCAAGCGGTCAATGCAAATCGGCACTACAAAGATGTATCACTTCCCACCGGTCAAAAGGGACATCCAGAAAATGTGTAAAAACTAGAAAGGCAAGACAGGCCATGGAGAACAGGGAGCCTTGTTATGCTGATGGGCGGGATGTAAATTGCCAACTGCCTCTCTGTAGGAGTACATTGTGTTCCCTAGAACAAGTAAAGAACAGAGCTACAGAGCCAAGGGCACTTCCAGTCTAGGGAATATACCTTGGGAAAACTGAAAATCAATAAGACAGAGCCACCCCAAAATTTAGTGCTGCACTGCATACAAGGACCTCAACTTGGATACACCTTATGTATCCCAGAAAATATAAACATGGCTCAAAAAATTTTGATACTTACGTACGATGGAATATCCCTCAGCCATGAAATCAATGTCATAAGACCAGTAGCAGCAAAATGGGTGGATTCAGGTAGGATGATTCTAAGTGAAATAAGTCACACAGAAAAAGAAACTTATCATAAGATATCACTTATGAAGATCCTGTAAACATGGCTACACTTGAACTGAGTTAGGAAAGAGAACAGTGTCTCACATTTAGAAAACACTCTTATACCTGCTTAAGGCGGAAGGAGAGGTGAGGTGATGCATAAAACCAGAGTTTGATATAAGCACAGGTACCGTTCCAAAAACCAACTATGGAATAGACAAGACCTACACCGTCCTCAGTGAAAGGGACTCAAAACCCCATATTTCCCGCAGAGGAAAATATCTGACTAGTAAGAATCTTAAAACTTATGTATTGATATGTCTCCGTAAGGGAATCAAGTGTGTCTAGACTGGCATAAACATGGCAGCGAGAATCAGCTCAAACCCACTATAAAAAGGAATTTCAAAAACAAAACAAAAAAACTGGGAAATTCTTTACAATTCCTTCAGGGTCTCTGATGAAAGCTGGAATGACCCTATCTACAACGACAGCTGGATGTGGCATAAGGCGGGACACTTGGGACTGAGACGATTGGTGAGATTGGGTGAGCAAATGCAGACCCTTTAAAGCAATAATGCATGGCACCCATTCCATGGGTCCGAACTCTCCAGGTTGAAGGGAATATTACTACAGCTATAACATGTGCGGGAAACCTAGAGAACGGACACACTGTGAATACGAAAGGTTTCTAAAACTCAACGAATAGTCCCTCTCCTGGTGCTCCGGTTTGACTTTCCGTCTGCTTTACTATCAACCTCCCAACTTGGAGAGACAGCCCCTTTAACCTCTTGGTTCGCACACGTTGCCAATTTGGCAGAGGATGAAAGGGAAGAGGGAGAACCAATGAGAGAGTAGCTGTTAGGCATTTGGACGGGCACATATCACTGTAATTTCCCGGCAGGAAGAAGAATTAACCAAATTCTCAGCCACCCACCGGGAACTAGTATAGGTCCTGAACCAAAATTTTGGACTTGCGGTCAGCTCACCAAAAACGAGTTGAAAAATGGAGCTCAGGGGCACAGCAATTCACAAACTGGCCGAGTAATAAAGGACAACTATCGTCCAAAAATCTGTTGAGGGAAGGCAACGAGGCGGACTTGACAGCGAGGCAGAATAGGAGGAAACAGATTTCAAGAGGTACGTTGGAATCGCCTTTAAGGCACAGGAAGAGGGGCACAACTTCGACAATGATGCACTTGGCCAAAAAGTGCGTATGCGTTTTCTCCTGAATATATTCAGGAGAAAACGCATATGCCCTTTTTGGCCAAGCAAGCAAGTGGGCAATGCAAATCTGCACTACAAAGAAGTATCACTTCCCACCGGTCAAAAGGGACATCCACAAAATGTGTAAGAACAAGAAAGGCAAGACAGGCCCTGGAGAACAGGGAGCGTTGTTATGCTGATCGGCGGGATGTAAATTGCCAACTGCCTCTCTGGAGGAGTGCATTCTGTTCCCTAAAACAAGTAAAGAACAGAGCTACAGAGCCAAGGGCACTACCAGTCTTGGGAATATACCTTGGGAAAACTGAAAATCAATAAGACAGAGCCACCCCAAAATTTAGGGCTGCACTGCATACAAGGACCTCAACTTGGATACACCTTAAGTATCCCAGAAAATATAAACATGGTTCAAAAAATTGTGGTACTTACGTACGATGGAATATCCCTCAGCCATGAAATCAATGTCATAAGACCAGTAGCAGCAAAATGGGTGGATTCAGGTACGATGATTCTAAGTGAAATAAGTCACACAGAAAAAGAAACTTATCATAAGATATCACTTATGAAGATCCTGTAAACATGGCTACACTTGAACTGAGTTAGGATAGAGAACAGAGTCTCACATTTAGAAAACACTCTTATGCCTGCTTAAGGGGGAAGGAGAGGTGGGGTGATGCATAAAACCAGAGTTTGATATAAGCACAGGTACCGTTCCAAAAACCAACTATGGATTAGACATGACCTATACCTTCCTCAGGGAAAGGGACTCAAAACCCCATATTTCCCGCAGAGGAATATATCTGACTAGTAAGAATCTTAAAACCTATGTATTGATATGTCTCCATAAGGGAATCAAGTGTGTCTAGACTGGCATAAACATGGCAGCGAGAATCAGCTCAAACCCACTATAAAAAGGAATTTCAAAAACAAAACAAAAAAACTGGGAAATTCTTTACAATTCCTTCAGGGTCTCTGATGAAACCTGGAATGACCCTATCTACAACGACAGCTGGATGTGGCATAAGGCTGGACACTTGGGACTGAGAGGATTGGTGAGATTGGGTGAGCAAATGCAGACCCTTTAAAGCACAATTGCCTGGCACCCATTCCATGGGTCCCAACTCTCCAGGCTGAAGGGAATATTACTACAGCTATAACATGTACGGGAAACCTAGAGAACGGACACAATGTGAATACGAAAGGTTTCTAAAACTCAACGAATAGTCCCTCTCCTGGTGCTCCGGTTTGACTTTCCATCTGCTTTACTATCAACCTCCAAACTTGGAGAGACATCCCCTTTAACCTCCTGGTTCGCACAGGTTGCCAATTTCGCAGAGGATGAAAGGGAAGAGGGAGAACCAATGAGAGAGTAGCTGTTAGGCATTTGGACGGGCACATATCACTGTAATTTCCCGGCAGGAAGAAGAATTAACCAAAGTCTCAGCCACCCACCGGTAACCAGTATAGATCCTGAACCGAAATTTTGGACTTGTGGTCGGCTCACAAAAAACGAGTTGAAAAATGGAGCTCAGGGGCACAGCAATTCACAAACAGGCCGAGTAATAAAGGACAACTATCGTCCAAAAATCTGTTGAGGAAAGGCAACGAGGCAGATTGAAAGTGAGGCAGAATAGCCGGAAACAGGTTTCAAGAGGTACGCTGGAATCGCCATTAAAGCACAGGAAGAGGGGCACAACTTCGACAATGATGCACTTGGCCAAAAAGGGCGTATGCGTTTTCTCCTGAATATATTCAGGAGAAAACGCATACGCCCTTTTTGGCCAAGCAAGCAAGCGGGCAATGCAAATCTGCACTACAAAGAAGTATCACTTCCCTTCCGGTCAAAAGGGACATCCACAAAATGTGTAAAAACCAGAAAGGCAAGCCAGGCCCTGGAGAACAGGGAGCCTTGTTATGCTGATGGGCGGGATGTAAATTGCCAACTGCCTCTCTGGAGGAGTGCATTGTGTTCTCTAAAACCAGTAAACAACAGAGCTACAGAGCCAAGGGCACTTCCAGTCTAGGGAATATACCTTGGGAAAACTGAAAATCAATAAGACATAGCCACCCCAAAATTTAGGGCTGCACTGCTTACAAGGACCTCAACTTGGGTACACCATAATATCCCAGGAAATATAAAAATGGTTCCAAAAATTGTGGTACTTACGTACGATGGAATATCCTTCAGCCATGAAATCAATGTCATAAGACCAGTAACAGCAAAATGGGTGGATTCAGATACGATGATTCTAAGTGAAATAAGTCACAGAGAAAAAGAAACTTATCATAAGAAATCACTTATGAAGATCCTGTAAACATGGCTACACTTGAACTGAGTTAGGAAAGAGAACAGAGTCTCACATTTAGAAAACACTCTTATGCCTGCTTAAGGGTGAAGGAGAGGTGGGGTGATGCATAAAACCAGAGTTTGATATAAGCACAGGTACCGTTCCAAAAACCAACTATGGAATAGACAAGACCTACACCTTCCTCAGTGAAAGGGACTCAAAACCCATATTTCCCGCAGAGGAATATATCTGACTAGTAAGAATCTTAAAACCTATGTATTGATATGTCTCCGTAAGGGAATCAAGTGTGTCTAGACTCGCATAAACATGGCAGTGAGAATCTGCTCAAACCCACTATAAAAAGGAATTGCAAAAACTAAACAAAAAAACTGGTAAATTCTTTACAATTCCTTCAGGGTCTCTGATGAAACCTGGAATTAACGTATCTACAACGACAGCTGGATGTGGCATAAGGCTGGACACTTGGGACTGAGAAGATTGGTGAGATTGGGTGAGCAAATGCAGTCCCTTTAAAGCACAAATGACTGGCACCAATTCCATGGATCCCAACTCTCCAGGTTGAAGGGAATATTACTACACCTATAACATGTACGGGAAACCTAGAGAATGAACCCACTGTGAATACAAAAGGTTTCTAAATCTCAATGAATACTCCCTCTCCTGGAGCTCCAGTTTGACTTTCCATCTGCTTTACTATCAATCTCCCAACTTGGAGAGACAGCCCCTTTAACCTCCTGGTTCGCACAAGTTTCCAATTCGGCAGAGGATGAAAGGGAAGAGGGAGAACCAATGAGAGAGTAGCTGTTAGGCATTTGGACGGGCACATATCACTGTAATTTCCCGAGAGGAAGAAGAATTAACCAAAGTCTCAGCCACCCACCAGGAACCAGTATAGGTCCTGAACCAAAATTTTGGACTTGCGGTCATCTCACCAAAAACGAGTTGAAAAATGGAGCCCAGGGGCACAGCAATTCACAAACTGGCTGAATAATAAAGGAAAACTATCGTCCAAAAATCTGTTGAGCGAAGGGAACGAGGCGGACTTGAAAGCGAGGCAGAATAGCAGGAAACAGATTTCAAGAGGTACGTTGGAATCGCCTTTAAAGCACAGGAAGAGGGGCACAACTTCGACAATGATGCACTTGGCCAAAAAGGGTGTATGCGTTTTCCCCTGAATATATTCAGGAGAGAACGCATACACCCTTTTTGGCCAAGCAAGCAAGCGGGCAATGCAAATCTGCACTACAAAGAAGTATCACTTCCCACCGGTCAAAAGGGACATCCACAAAATGTGTAAAAACCAGAAAGGCAAGACAGGCCCTGGAGAACAGGGAGCCTTGTTATGCTGATGGGCGGGATGTAAATTGCCAACTGCCCCTCTGGAGGAGTACATTGTGTTCCCTAAAACAAGGAAAAGAACAGAGCTACAGAGCCAAGGGCACTTCCAGTCTAGGGAATATACCTTGGGAAAACTGAAAATCAATAAGACAGAGCCACCCCAAAATTTAGGGCTGCACTGCTTACAAGGACCTCAACTTGGGTACACCTTAAATATCCCAGGAAATATAAAAATGGTTCAAAAAATTGTGGTACTTACGTACGATGGAATATCCCTCAGCCATGAAATCAATGTCATAAGACCAGTAGCAGCAGAATGGGTGGATTCAGGTACGATGATTCTAAGTGAAATAAGTCACACAGAAAAAGAAACTTATCATAAGATATCACTTATGAAGATCCTGTAAACATGGCTACACTTGAACTGAGTTAGGAAAGAGAACAGTGTCTCATATTTAGAAAACACTCTTATGCCTGCTTAATGGTGAAGGAGAGGTGGGGTGATGCATAAAACCAGAGTTTGATATAAGCACAGCTACCGTTCCAAAAACCAACTATGGAATAGACAAGACCTACACCTTCCTCAGTGAAAGGGACTCAAAACCCCATATTTCCCGCAGAGGAATATATCTGACTAGTAAGAATCTTAAAACCTGTGTATGGATATGTCTCCGTAAGGGAATCAAGTGTGTCTAGACTGGCATAAACATGGCAGTGAGAATCAGCTCAAACCCACTATAAAAAGGAATTTAAAAAAGAAAACAAAAAAACTAGGAAATTCTTTACAATTCCGTCAGGGTCTCTGATGAAACCTGGATTGACCCTATCTACAATGACAGCTGGATGTGGCATGAGGAGGGACACTTGGGACTGAGACGATTGGTGAGATTGAGTGAACAAATGCAGACCCTTTAAAGCACAAATGCCTGGCACCCATTCCATGCGTCCCAACTCTACAGGTTGAAGGGAATATTACTACAGTTATAACATGTACGGGAAACCTAGAGAACGGACACACTGTGAATACGAAAGGTTTCTAAAACTCAATGAATAGTCCCTCTCCTGGTTCTCCGGTTTGACTTTCCATCTGCTTTACTATCAATCTCCCAACTTGGAGAGACAGCCCTTTTAACCTCCTGGTTCGCACAGGTTTCCAGTTTGGCAGAGGATGAAAGGGAAGAGGGAGAACCAATGAGAGAGTAGCTGTTAGGCATTTGGACGGGCAGATATCACTCTAACTTCCCGGCAGGGAGAAGAATTAACCAAATTCTCAGCCACCCACGGGGAACCAGTATAGGTCCTGAACCAAAATTTTGGACTTGCGGTCAGCTCACCAAAACCGAGTGGAAAAATGGAGCTCAGGGGCACAGCAATTCACAAACTGGCCGAGTAATAAAGGACAACTATCGTCCAAAAATCTGTTGAGGGAAGGCAACGAGGCGGACTTGAAAGCGAGGCAGAATAGCAGGAAACAGATTTCAAGAGGTATGTTGGAATCGCCTTTAAAGCACAGGAAGAGGGGCACAACTTCGACAATGATGCACTTGGCCAAAAAGGGCGTATGTGTTTTCTCCTGAATATATTCAGGAGAAAACGCATACGGCCTTTTTGACCAAGCAAGCAAGCGGTCAATGCAAATCGGCACTACAAAGATGTATCACTTCCCACCGGTCAAAAGGGACATCCAGAAAATGTGTAAAAACTAGAAAGGCAAGACAGGCCATGGAGAACAGGGAGCCTTGTTATGCTGATGGGCGGGATGTAAATTGCCAACTGCCTCTCTGTAGGAGTACATTGTGTTCCCTAGAACAAGTAAAGAACAGAGCTACAGAGCCAAGGGCACTTCCTGTCTAGGGAATATACCTTGGGAAAACTGAAAATCAATAAGACAGAGCCACCCCAAAATTTAGTGCTGCACTGCATACAAGGACCTCAACTTGGATACACCTTATGTATCCCAGAAAATATAAACATGGCTCAAAAAATTTTGATACTTACGTACGATGGAATATCCCTCAGCCATGAAATCAATGTCATAAGACCAGTAGCAGCAAAATGGGTGGATTCAGGTAGGATGATTCTAAGTGAAATAAGTCACACAGAAAAAGAAACTTATCATAAGATATCACTTATGAAGATCCTGTAAACATGGCTACACTTGAACTGAGTTAGGAAAGAGAAGAGTGTCTCACATTTAGAAAACACTCTTATACCTGCTTAAGGCGGAAGGAGAGGTGAGGTGATGCATAAAACCAGAGTTTGATATAAGCACAGGTACCGTTCCAAAAACCAACTATGGAATAGACAAGACCTACACCGTCCTCAGTGAAAGGGACTCAAAACCCCATATTTCCCGCAGAGGAAAATATCTGACTAGTAAGAATCTTAAAACTTATGTATTGATATGTCTCCGTAAGGGAATCAAGTGTGTCTAGACTGGCATAAACATGGCAGCGAGAATCAGCTCAAACCCACTATAAAAAGGAATTTCAAAAACAAAACAAAAAAACTGGGAAATTCTTTACAATTCCTTCAGGGTCTCTGATGAAAGCTGGAATGACCCTATCTACAACGACAGCTGGATGTGGCATAAGGCGGGACACTTGGGACTGAGACGATTGGTGAGATTGGGTGAGCAAATGCAGACCCTTTAAAGCAATAATGCATGGCACCCATTCCATGGGTCCGAACTCTCCAGGTTGAAGGGAATATTACTACAGCTATAACATGTGCGGGAAACCTAGAGAACGGACACACTGTGAATACGAAAGGTTTCTAAAACTCAACGAATAGTCCCTCTCCTGGTGCTCCGGTTTGACTTTCCGTCTGCTTTACTATCAACCTCCCAACTTGGAGAGACAGCCCCTTTAACCTCTTGGTTCGCACACGTTGCCAATTTGGCAGAGGATGAAAGGGAAGAGGGAGAACCAATGAGAGAGTAGCTGTTAGGCATTTGGACGGGCACATATCACTGTAATTTCCCGGCAGGAAGAAGAATTAACCAAATTCTCAGCCACCCACCGGGAACTAGTATAGGTCCTGAACCAAAATTTTGGACTTGCGGTCAGCTCACCAAAAACGAGTTGAAAAATGGAGCTCAGGGGCACAGCAATTCACAAACTGGCCGAGTAATAAAGGACAACTATCGTCCAAAAATCTGTTGAGGGAAGGCAACGAGGCGGACTTGACAGCGAGGCAGAATAGGAGGAAACAGATTTCAAGAGGTACGTTGGAATCGCCTTTAAGGCACAGGAAGAGGGGCACAACTTCGACAATGATGCACTTGGCCAAAAAGTGCGTATGCGTTTTCTCCTGAATATATTCAGGAGAAAACGCATATGCCCTTTTTGGCCAAGCAAGCAAGTGGGCAATGCAAATCTGCACTACAAAGAAGTATCACTTCCCACCGGTCAAAAGGGACATCCACAAAATGTGTAAGAACAAGAAAGGCAAGACAGGCCCTGGAGAACAGGGAGCGTTGTTATGCTGATCGGCGGGATGTAAATTGCCAACTGCCTCTCTGGAGGAGTGCATTCTGTTCCCTAAAACAAGTAAAGAACAGAGCTACAGAGCCAAGGGCACTACCAGTCTTGGGAATATACCTTGGGAAAACTGAAAATCAATAAGACAGAGCCACCCCAAAATTTAGGGCTGCACTGCATACAAGGACCTCAACTTGGATACACCTTAAGTATCCCAGAAAATATAAACATGGTTCAAAAAATTGTGGTACTTACGTACGATGGAATATCCCTCAGCCATGAAATCAATGTCATAAGACCAGTAGCAGCAAAATGGGTGGATTCAGGTACGATGATTCTAAGTGAAATAAGTCACACAGAAAAAGAAACTTATCATAAGATATCACTTATGAAGATCCTGTAAACATGGCTACACTTGAACTGAGTTAGGATAGAGAACAGAGTCTCACATTTAGAAAACACTCTTATGCCTGCTTAAGGGGGAAGGAGAGGTGGGGTGATGCATAAAACCAGAGTTTGATATAAGCACAGGTACCGTTCCAAAAACCAACTATGGATTAGACATGACCTATACCTTCCTCAGGGAAAGGGACTCAAAACCCCATATTTCCCGCAGAGGAATATATCTGACTAGTAAGAATCTTAAAACCTATGTATTGATATGTCTCCATAAGGGAATCAAGTGTGTCTAGACTGGCATAAACATGGCAGCGAGAATCAGCTCAAACCCACTATAAAAAGGAATTTCAAAAACAAAACAAAAAAACTGGGAAATTCTTTACAATTCCTTCAGGGTCTCTGATGAAACCTGGAATGACCCTATCTACAACGACAGCTGGATGTGGCATAAGGCTGGACACTTGGGACTGAGAGGATTGGTGAGATTGGGTGAGCAAATGCAGACCCTTTAAAGCACAATTGCCTGGCACCCATTCCATGGGTCCCAACTCTCCAGGCTGAAGGGAATATTACTACAGCTATAACATGTACGGGAAACCTAGAGAACGGACACAATGTGAATACGAAAGGTTTCTAAAACTCAACGAATAGTCCCTCTCCTGGTGCTCCGGTTTGACTTTCCATCTGCTTTACTATCAACCTCCAAACTTGGAGAGACATCCCCTTTAACCTCCTGGTTCGCACAGGTTGCCAATTTCGCAGAGGATGAAAGGGAAGAGGGAGAACCAATGAGAGAGTAGCTGTTAGGCATTTGGACGGGCACATATCACTGTAATTTCCCGGCAGGAAGAAGAATTAACCAAAGTCTCAGCCACCCACCGGTAACCAGTATAGATCCTGAACCGAAATTTTGGACTTGTGGTCGGCTCACAAAAAACGAGTTGAAAAATGGAGCTCAGGGGCACAGCAATTCACAAACAGGCCGAGTAATAAAGGACAACTATCGTCCAAAAATCTGTTGAGGAAAGGCAACGAGGCAGATTGAAAGTGAGGCAGAATAGCCGGAAACAGGTTTCAAGAGGTACGCTGGAATCGCCATTAAAGCACAGGAAGAGGGGCACAACTTCGACAATGATGCACTTGGCCAAAAAGGGCGTATGCGTTTTCTCCTGAATATATTCAGGAGAAAACGCATACGCCCTTTTTGGCCAAGCAAGCAAGCGGGCAATGCAAATCTGCACTACAAAGAAGTATCACTTCCCTTCCGGTCAAAAGGGACATCCACAAAATGTGTAAAAACCAGAAAGGCAAGCCAGGCCCTGGAGAACAGGGAGCCTTGTTATGCTGATGGGCGGGATGTAAATTGCCAACTGCCTCTCTGGAGGAGTGCATTGTGTTCTCTAAAACCAGTAAACAACAGAGCTACAGAGCCAAGGGCACTTCCAGTCTAGGGAATATACCTTGGGAAAACTGAAAATCAATAAGACATAGCCACCCCAAAATTTAGGGCTGCACTGCTTACAAGGACCTCAACTTGGGTACACCATAATATCCCAGGAAATATAAAAATGGTTCCAAAAATTGTGGTACTTACGTACGATGGAATATCCTTCAGCCATGAAATCAATGTCATAAGACCAGTAACAGCAAAATGGGTGGATTCAGATACGATGATTCTAAGTGAAATAAGTCACAGAGAAAAAGAAACTTATCATAAGAAATCACTTATGAAGATCCTGTAAACATGGCTACACTTGAACTGAGTTAGGAAAGAGAACAGAGTCTCACATTTAGAAAACACTCTTATGCCTGCTTAAGGGTGAAGGAGAGGTGGGGTGATGCATAAAACCAGAGTTTGATATAAGCACAGGTACCGTTCCAAAAACCAACTATGGAATAGACAAGACCTACACCTTCCTCAGTGAAAGGGACTCAAAACCCATATTTCCCGCAGAGGAATATATCTGACTAGTAAGAATCTTAAAACCTATGTATTGATATGTCTCCGTAAGGGAATCAAGTGTGTCTAGACTCGCATAAACATGGCAGTGAGAATCTGCTCAAACCCACTATAAAAAGGAATTGCAAAAACTAAACAAAAAAACTGGTAAATTCTTTACAATTCCTTCAGGGTCTCTGATGAAACCTGGAATTAACGTATCTACAACGACAGCTGGATGTGGCATAAGGCTGGACACTTGGGACTGAGAAGATTGGTGAGATTGGGTGAGCAAATGCAGTCCCTTTAAAGCACAAATGACTGGCACCAATTCCATGGATCCCAACTCTCCAGGTTGAAGGGAATATTACTACACCTATAACATGTACGGGAAACCTAGAGAATGAACCCACTGTGAATACAAAAGGTTTCTAAATCTCAATGAATACTCCCTCTCCTGGAGCTCCAGTTTTACTTTCCATCTGCTTTACTATCAATCTCCCAACTTGGAGAGACAGCCCCTTTAACCTCCTGGTTCGCACAAGTTTCCAATTCGGCAGAGGATGAAAGGGAAGAGGGAGAACCAATGAGAGAGTAGCTGTTAGGCATTTGGACGGGCACATATCACTGTAATTTCCCGAGAGGAAGAAGAATTAACCAAAGTCTCAGCCACCCACCAGGAACCAGTATAGGTCCTGAACCAAAATTTTGGACTTGCGGTCATCTCACCAAAAACGAGTTGAAAAATGGAGCCCAGGGGCACAGCAATTCACAAACTGGCTGAATAATAAAGGAAAACTATCGTCCAA
Organism: Hyperoodon ampullatus; assembly: GCF_949752795.1. NCBI lineage: Eukaryota > Metazoa > Chordata > Mammalia > Artiodactyla > Ziphiidae > Hyperoodon > Hyperoodon ampullatus. The sequence goes on from NW_027641085.1 coordinate 326,270, forward strand.
AAATCTGTTGAGCGAAGGGAACGAGGCGGACTTGAAAGCGAGGCAGAATAGCAGGAAACAGATTTCAAGAGGTACGTTGGAATTGCCTTTAAAGCACAGGAAGAGGGGCACAACTTCGACAATGATGCACTTGGCCAAAAAGGGTGTATGCGTTTTCCCCTGAATATATTCAGGAGAGAACACATACACCCTTTTTGGCCAAGCAAGCAAGCGGGCAATGCAAATCTGCACTACAAAGAAGTATCACTTCCCACCGGTCAAAAGGGACATCCACAAAATGTGTAAAAACCAGAAAGGCAAGACAGGCCCTGGAGAACAGGGAGCCTTGTTATGCTGATGGGCGGGATGTAAATTGCCAACTGCCCCTCTGGAGGAGTACATTGTGTTCCCTAAAACAAGGAAAAGAACAGAGCTACAGAGCCAAGGGCACTTCCAGTCTAGGGAATATACCTTGGGAAAACTGAAAATCAATAAGACAGAGCCACCCCAAAATTTAGGGCTGCACTGCTTACAAGGACCTCAACTTGGGTACACCTTAAATATCCCAGGAAATATAAAAATGGTTCAAAAAATTGTGGTACTTACGTACGATGGAATATCCCTCAGCCATGAAATCAATGTCATAAGACCAGTAGCAGCAGAATGGGTGGATTCAGGTACGATGATTCTAAGTGAAATAAGTCACACAGAAAAAGAAACTTATCATAAGATATCACTTATGAAGATCCTGTAAACATGGCTACACTTGAACTGAGTTAGGAAAGAGAACAGTGTCTCATATTTAGAAAACACTCTTATGCCTGCTTAATGGTGAAGGAGAGGTGGGGTGATGCATAAAACCAGAGTTTGATATAAGCACAGGTACCGTTCCAAAAACCAACTATGGAATAGACAAGACCTACACCTTCCTCAGTGAAAGGGACTCAAAACCCCATATTTCCCACAGAGGAATATATCTGACTAGTAAGAATCTTAAAACCTGTGTATGGATATGTCTCCGTAAGGGAATCAAGTGTGTCTAGACTGGCATAAACATGGCAGTGAGAATCAGCTCAAACCCACTATAAAAAGGAATTTAAAAAAGAAAACAAAAAAAACTAGGAAATTCTTTACAATTCCGTCAGGGTCTCTGATGAAACCTGGATTGACCCTATCTACAATGACAGCTGGATGTGGCATGAGGAGGGACACTTGGGACTGAGACGATTGGTGAGATTGAGTGAACAAATGCAGACCCTTTAAAGCACAAATGCCTGGCACCCATTCCATGCGTCCCAACTCTACAGGTTGAAGGGAATATTACTACAGTTATAACATGTACGGGAAACCTAGAGAACGGACACACTGTGAATACGAAAGGTTTCTAAAACTCAATGAATAGTCCCTCTCCTGGTTCTCCGGTTTGACTTTCCATCTGCTTTACTATCAATCTCCCAACTTGGAGAGACAGCCCCTTTAACCTCCTGGTTCGCACAGGTTTCCAGTTTGGCAGAGGATGAAAGGGAAGAGGGAGAACCAATGAGAGAGTAGCTGTTAGGCATTTGGACGGGCAGATATCACTCTAACTTCCCGGCAGGGAGAAGAATTAACCAAATTCTCAGCCACCCACGGGGAACCAGTATAGGTCCTGAACCAAAATTTTGGACTTGCGGTCAGCTCACCAAAACCGAGTGGAAAAATGGAGCTCAGGGGCACAGCAATTCACAAACTGGCCGAGTAATAAAGGACAACTATCGTCCAAAAATCTGTTGAGGGAAGGCAACGAGGCGGACTTGAAAGCGAGGCAGAATAGCAGGAAACAGATTTCAAGAGGTATGTTGGAATCGCCTTTAAAGCACAGGAAGAGGGGCACAACTTCGACAATGATGCACTTGGCCAAAAAGGGCGTATGTGTTTTCTCCTGAATATATTCAGGAGAAAACGCATACGGCCTTTTTGACCAAGCAAGCAAGCGGTCAATGCAAATCGGCACTACAAAGATGTATCACTTCCCACCGGTCAAAAGGGACATCCAGAAAATGTGTAAAAACTAGAAAGGCAAGACAGGCCATGGAGAACAGGGAGCCTTGTTATGCTGATGGGCGGGATGTAAATTGCCAACTGCCTCTCTGTAGGAGTACATTGTGTTCCCTAGAACAAGTAAAGAACAGAGCTACAGAGCCAAGGGCACTTCCAGTCTAGGGAATATACCTTGGGAAAACTGAAAATCAATAAGACAGAGCCACCCCAAAATTTAGTGCTGCACTGCATACAAGGACCTCAACTTGGATACACCTTATGTATCCCAGAAAATATAAACATGGCTCAAAAAATTTTGATACTTACGTACGATGGAATATCCCTCAGCCATGAAATCAATGTCATAAGACCAGTAGCAGCAAAATGGGTGGATTCAGGTAGGATGATTCTAAGTGAAATAAGTCACACAGAAAAAGAAACTTATCATAAGATATCACTTATGAAGATCCTGTAAACATGGCTACACTTGAACTGAGTTAGGAAAGAGAACAGTGTCTCACATTTAGAAAACACTCTTATACCTGCTTAAGGCGGAAGGAGAGGTGAGGTGATGCATAAAACCAGAGTTTGATATAAGCACAGGTACCGTTCCAAAAACCAACTATGGAATAGACAAGACCTACACCGTCCTCAGTGAAAGGGACTCAAAACCCCATATTTCCCGCAGAGGAAAATATCTGACTAGTAAGAATCTTAAAACTTATGTATTGATATGTCTCCGTAAGGGAATCAAGTGTGTCTAGACTGGCATAAACATGGCAGCGAGAATCAGCTCAAACCCACTATAAAAAGGAATTTCAAAAACAAAACAAAAAAACTGGGAAATTCTTTACAATTCCTTCAGGGTCTCTGATGAAAGCTGGAATGACCCTATCTACAACGACAGCTGGATGTGGCATAAGGCGGGACACTTGGGACTGAGACGATTGGTGAGATTGGGTGAGCAAATGCAGACCCTTTAAAGCAATAATGCATGGCACCCATTCCATGGGTCCGAACTCTCCAGGTTGAAGGGAATATTACTACAGCTATAACATGTGCTGGAAACCTAGAGAACGGACACACTGTGAATACGAAAGGTTTCTAAAACTCAACGAATAGTCCCTCTCCTGGTGCTCCGGTTTGACTTTCCGTCTGCTTTACTATCAACCTCCCAACTTGGAGAGACAGCCCCTTTAACCTCTTGGTTCGCACAGGTTGCCAATTTGGCAGAGGATGAAAGGGAAGAGGGAGAACCAATGAGAGAGTAGCTGTTAGGCATTTGGACGGGCACATATCACTGTAATTTCCCGGCAGGAAGAAGAATTAACCAAATTCTCAGCCACCCACCGGGAACCAGTATAGGTCCTGAACCAAAATTTTGGACTTGCGGTCAGCTCACCAAAAAGGAGTTGAAAAATGGAGCTCAGGGACACAGCAATTCACAAACTGGCCGAGTAATAAAGGACAACTATCGTCCAAAAATCTGTTGAGGGAAGGCAACGAGGCGGACTTGAAAGCGAGGCAGAATAGCAGGAAACAGATTTCAAGAGGTACGTTGGAATCGCCTTTAAAGCACAGGAAGAGGGGCACAACTTCGACAATGATGCACTTGGCCAAAAAGGGCGTATGCGTTTTCCCCTGAATATATTCAGGAGAAAACGCATACGCCCTTTTTGGCCAAGCAAGCAAGCGGGCAATGCAAATCTGCACTACAAAGAAGTATCACTTCCCACCGGTCAAAAGGGACATCCACAAAATGTGTAAGAACAAGAAAGGCAAGACAGGCCCTGGAGAACAGGGAGCCTTGTTATGCTGATGGGCGGGATGTAAATTGCCAACTGCCTCTCTGGAGGAGTGCATTCTGTTCCCTAAAACAAGTAAAGAACAGAGCTACAGAGCCAAGGGCACTACCAGTCTAGGGAATATACCTTGGGAAAACTGAAAATCAATAAGACAGAGCCACCCCAAAATTTAGGGCTGCACTGCATACAAGGACGTCAACTTGGATACACCTTAAGTATCCCAGAAAATATAAACATGGTTCAAAAAATTGTGGTACTTACGTACGATGGAATATCCCTCAGCCATGAAGTCAATGTCATAAGACCAGTAGCAGCAAAATGGGTGGATTCAGGTACGATGATTCTAAGTGAAATAAGTCACACAGAAAAAGAAACTTATCATAAGATATCACTTATGAAGATCCTGTAAACATGGCTACACTTGAACTGAGTTAGGAAAGAGAACAGTGTCTCACATTTAGAAAACACTCTTATACCTGCTTAAGGGGGAAGGAGAGGTGGGGTGATGCATAAAACCAGAGTTTGATATAAGCACAGGTACCGTTCCAAAAACCAACTATGGAATAGACAAGACCTACACCTTCCTCAGTGAAAGGGACTCAAAACCCCATATTTCCCACAGAGGAAAATATCTGACTAGTAAGAATCTTAAAACCTATGTATTGATATGTCTCCGTAAGGGAATCAAGTGTGTCTACACTGGCATAAACATGGCAGCAAGAATCAGCTCAAACCCACTATAAAAAGGAATTTCAAAAACAAAACAAAAAAACTGGGAAATTCTTTACAATTCCTTCAGGGTCTCTGATGAAAGCTGGAATGACCCTATCTACAACGACAGCTGGATGTGGCATAAGGAGGGACACTTGGGACTGAGACGATTGGTGAGATTGGGTGAGCAAATGCAGACCCTTTAAAGCAATAATGCATGGCACCCATTCCATGGGTCCGAACTCTCCAGGTTGAAGGGAATATTACTACAGCTATAACATGTGCGGGAAACCTAGAGAACGGACACACTGTGAATACGAAAGGTTTCTAAAACTCAACGAATAGTCCCTCTCCTGGTGCTCCGGGTTGACTTTCCGTCTTCTTTACTATGAACCTCCCAACTTGGAGAGACAGCCCCTTTAACCTCTTGGTTTGCACAGGTTGCCAATTTGGCAGAGGATGAAAGGGAAGAGGGAGAACCAATGAGAGAGTAGCTGTTAGGCATTTAGACGGGCACATATCACTGTAATTTCCCGGCAGGAAGAAGAATTATCCAAATTCTCAGCCACCCACCGGTAACCAGTATAGGTCCTGAACCAAAATTTTGGACTTGCGGTCAGCTCACCAAAAACGAGTTGAAAAATGGAGCTCAGGGGCACAGCAATTCACAAACTGGCCGAGTAATAAAGGACAACTATCGTCCAAAAATCTGTTGAGGGAAGGCAACGAGGCGGACTTGAAAGCGAGGCAGAATAGCAGGAAACAGATTTCAAGAGGTACGTTGGAATCGCCTTTAAAGCACAGGAAGAGGGGCACAACTTCGACAATGATGCACTTGGCCAAAAAGGGCGTATGCGTTTTCTCCTGAATATATTCAGGAGAAAACGCATACGCCCTTTTTGGCCAAGCAAGCAAGCGGGCAATGCAAATCTGCACTACAAAGAAGTATCACTTCCCACCGGTCAAAAGGGACATCCACAAAATGTGTAAGAACAAGAAAGGCAAGACAGGCCCTGGAGAACAGGGAGCCTTGTTATGCTGATGGGCGGGATGTAAATTGCCAACTGCCTCTCTGGAGGAGTGCATTCTGTTCCCTAAAACAAGTAAAGAACAGAGCTACAGAGCCAAGGGCACTACCAGTCTAGGGAATATACCTTGGGAAAACTGAAAATCAATAAGACAGAGCCACCCCAAAATTTAGGGCTGCACTGCATACAAGGACGTCAACTTGGATACACCTTAAGTATCCCAGAAAATATAAACATGGTTCAAAAAATTGTGGTACTTACGTACGATGGAATATCCCTCAGCCATGAAGTCAATGTCATAAGACCAGTAGCAGCAAAATGGGTGGATTCAGGTACGATGATTCTAAGTGAAATAAGTCACACAGAAAAAGAAACTTATCATAAGATATCACTTATGAAGATCCTGTAAACATGGCTACACTTGAACTGAGTTAGGAAAGAGAACAGTGTCTCACATTTAGAAAACACTCTTATACCTGCTTAAGGGGGAAGGAGAGGTGGGGTGATGCATAAAACCAGAGTTTGATATAAGCACAGGTACCGTTCCAAAAACCAACTATGGAATAGACAAGACCTACACCTTCCTCAGTGAAAGGGACTCAAAACCCCATATTTCCCACAGAGGAAAATATCTGACTAGTAAGAATCTTAAAACCTATGTATTGATATGTCTCCGTAAGGGAATCAAGTGTGTCTACACTGGCATAAACATGGCAGCAAGAATCAGCTCAAACCCACTATAAAAAGGAATTTCAAAAACAAAACAAAAAAACTGGGAAATTCTTTACAATTCCTTCAGGGTCTCTGATGAAAGCTGGAATGACCCTATCTACAACGACAGCTGGATGTGGCATAAGGAGGGACACTTGGGACTGAGACGATTGGTGAGATTGGGTGAGCAAATGCAGACCCTTTAAAGCAATAATGCATGGCACCCATTCCATGGGTCCGAACTCTCCAGGTTGAAGGGAATATTACTACAGCTATAACATGTGCGGGAAACCTAGAGAACGGACACACTGTGAATACGAAAGGTTTCTAAAACTCAACGAATAGTCCCTCTCCTGGTGCTCCGGGTTGACTTTCCGTCTTCTTTACTATGAACCTCCCAACTTGGAGAGACAGCCCCTTTAACCTCTTGGTTTGCACAGGTTGCCAATTTGGCAGAGGATGAAAGGGAAGAGGGAGAACCAATGAGAGAGTAGCTGTTAGGCATTTAGACGGGCACATATCACTGTAATTTCCCGGCAGGAAGAAGAATTATCCAAATTCTCAGCCACCCACCGGTAACCAGTATAGGTCCTGAACCAAAATTTTGGACTTGCGGTCAGCTCACCAAAAACGAGTTGAAAAATGGAGCTCAGGGGCACAGCAATTCACAAACTGGCCGAGTAATAAAGGACAACTATCGTCCAAAAATCTGTTGAGGGAAGGCAACGAGGCGGACTTGAAAGCGAGGCAGAATAGCAGGAAACAGATTTCAAGAGGTACGTTGGAATCGCCTTTAAAGCACAGGAAGAGGGGCACAACTTCGACAATGATGCACTTGGCCAAAAAGGGCGTATGCGTTTTCTCCTGAATATATTCAGGAGAAAACGCATACGCCCTTTTTGGCCAAGCAAGCAAGCGGGCAATGCAAATCTGCACTACAAAGAAGTATCACTTCCCACCGGTCAAAAGGGACATCCACAAAATGTGTAAGAACAAGAAAGGCAAGACAGGCCCTGGAGAACAGGGAGCCTTGTTATGCTGATGGGCGGGATGTAAATTGCCAACTGCCTCTCTGGAGGAGTGCATTCTGTTCCCTAAAACAAGTAAAGAACAGAGCTACAGAGCCAAGGGCACTACCAGTCTAGGGAATATACCTTGGGAAAACTGAAAATCAATAAGACAGAGCCACCCCAAAATTTACGGCTGCACTGCTTACAAGGACCTCAACTTGGGTACACCTTAAATATCCCAGGAAATATAAAAATGGTTCAAAAAATTGTGGTACTTACGTACGATGGAATATCCCTCAGCCATGAAATCAATGTCATAAGACCAGTAGCAGCAGAATGGGTGGATTCAGGTACGATGATTCTAAGTGAAATAAGTCACAGAGAAAAAGAAACTTATCATAAGATATCACTTATGAAGATCCTGTAAACATGGCTACACTTGAACTGAGTTAGGAAAGAGAACAGTGTCTCATATTTAGAAAACACTCTTATGCCTGCTTAATGGTGAAGGAGAGGTGGGGTGATGCATAAAACCAGAGTTTGATATAAGCACAGGTACCGTTCCAAAAACCAACTATGGAATAGACAAGACCTACACCTTCCTCAGTGAAAGGGACTCAAAACCCCATATTTCCCGCAGAGGAATATATCTGACTAGTAAGAATCTTAAAACCTGTGTATGGATATGTCTCCGTAAGGGAATCAAGTGTGTCTAGACTGGCATAAACATGGCAGTGAGAATCAGCTCAAACCCACTATAAAAAGGAATTTAAAAAAGAAAACAAAAAAACTAGGAAATTCTTTACAATTCCGTCAGGGTCTCTGATGAAACCTGGATTGACCCTATCTACAATGACAGCTGGATGTGGCATGAGGCGGGACACTTGGGACTGAGACGATTGGTGAGATTGAGTGAACAAATGCAGACCCTTTAAAGCACAAATGCCTGGCACCCATTCCATGGGTCCCAACTCTACAGGTTGAAGGGAATATTACTACAGTTATAGCATGTACGGGAAACCTAGAGAACGGACACACTGTAAATACGAAAGGTTTCTAAAACTCAATGAATAGTCCCTCTCCTGGTTCTCCGGTTTGACTTTCCATCTGCTTTACTATCAATCTCCCAACTTGGAGAGACAGCCCCTTTAACCTCCTGGTTCGCACAGGTTTCCAGTTTGGCAGAGGATGAAAGGGAAGAGGGAGAACCAATGAGAGAGTAGCTGTTAGGCATTTGGACGGGCAGATATCACTCTAACTTCCCGGCAGGGAGAAGAATTAACCAAATTCTCAGCCACCCACGGGGAACCAGTATAGGTCCTGAACCAAAATTTTGGACTTGCGGTCAGCTCACCAAAACCGAGTGGAAAAATGGAGCTCAGGGGCACAGCAATTCACAAACTGGCCGAGTAATAAAGGACAACTATCGTCCAAAAATCTGTTGAGGGAAGGCAACGAGGCGGACTTGAAAGCGAGGCAGAATAGCAGGAAACAGATTTCAAGAGGTATGTTGGAATCGCCTTTAAAGCACAGGAAGAGGGGCACAACTTCGACAATGATGCACTTGGCCAAAAAGGGCGTATGTGTTTTCTCCTGAATATATTCAGGAGAAAACGCATACGGCCTTTTTGACCAAGCAAGCAAGCGGTCAATGCAAATCGGCACTACAAAGATGTATCACTTCCCACCGGTCAAAAGGGACATCCAGAAAATGTGTAAAAACTAGAAAGGCAAGACAGGCCATGGAGAACAGGGAGCCTTGTTATGCTGATGGGCGGGATGTAAATTGCCAACTGCCTCTCTGTAGGAGTACATTGTGTTCCCTAGAACAAGTAAAGAACAGAGCTACAGAGCCAAGGGCACTTCCAGTCTAGGGAATATACCTTGGGAAAACTGAAAATCAATAAGACAGAGCCACCCCAAAATTTAGTGCTGCACTGCATACAAGGACCTCAACTTGGATACACCTTATGTATCCCAGAAAATATAAACATGGCTCAAAAAATTTTGATACTTACGTACGATGGAATATCCCTCAGCCATGAAATCAATGTCATAAGACCAGTAGCAGCAAAATGGGTGGATTCAGGTAGGATGATTCTAAGTGAAATAAGTCACACAGAAAAAGAAACTTATCATAAGATATCACTTATGAAGATCCTGTAAACATGGCTACACTTGAACTGAGTTAGGAAAGAGAACAGTGTCTCACATTTAGAAAACACTCTTATACCTGCTTAAGGCGGAAGGAGAGGTGAGGTGATGCATAAAACCAGAGTTTGATATAAGCACAGGTACCGTTCCAAAAACCAACTATGGAATAGACAAGACCTACACCGTCCTCAGTGAAAGGGACTCAAAACCCCATATTTCCCGCAGAGGAAAATATCTGACTAGTAAGAATCTTAAAACTTATGTATTGATATGTCTCCGTAAGGGAATCAAGTGTGTCTAGACTGGCATAAACATGGCAGTGAGAATCAGCTCAAACCCACTATAAAAAGGAATTTCAAAAACAAAACAAAAAAACAGGGAAATTCTTTACAATTCCTTCAGGGTCTCTGATGAAAGCTGGAATGACCCTATCTACAACGACAGCTGGATGTGGCATAAGGCGGGACACTTGGGACTGAGACGATTGGTGAGATTGGGTGAGCAAATGCAGACCCTTTAAAGCAATAATGCATGGCACCCATTCCATGGGTCCGAACTCTCCAGGTTGAAGGGAATATTACTACAGCTATAACATGTGCGGGAAACCTAGAGAACGGACACACTGTGAATACGAAAGGTTTCTAAAACTCAACGAATAGTCCCTCTCCTGGTGCTCCGGTTTGACTTTCCGTCTGCTTTACTATCAACCTCCCAACTTGGAGAGACAGCCCCTTTAACCTCTTGGTTCGCACAGGTTGCCAATTTGGCAGAGGATGAAAGGGAAGAGGGAGAACCAATGAGAGAGTAGCTGTTAGGCATTTGGACGGGCACATATCACTGTAATTTCCCGGCAGGAAGAAGAATTAACCAAATTCTCAGCCATCCACCGGGAACCAGTATAGGTCCTGAACCAAAATTTTGGATTTGCGGTCAGCTCACCAAAAAGGAGTTGAAAAATGGAGCTCAGGGACACAGCAATTCACAAACTGGCCGAGTAATAAAGGACAACTATCGTCCAAAAATCTGTTGAGGGAAGGCAACGAGGCGGACTTGAAAGCGAGGCAGAATAGCAGGAAACAGATTTCAAGAGGTACGTTGGAATCGCCTTTAAAGCACAGGAAGAGGGGCACAACTTCGACAATGATGCACTTGGCCAAAAAGGGCGTATGCGTTTTCTCCTGAATATATTCAGGAGAAAACGCATACGCCCTTTTTGGCCAAGCAAGCAAGCGGGCAATGCAAATCTGCACTACAAAGAAGTATCACTACCCACCGGTCAAAAGGGACATCCACAAAATGTGTAAGAACAAGAAAGGCAAGACAGGCCCTGGAGAACAGGGAGCCTTGTTATGCTGATGGGCGGGATGTAAATTGCCAACTGCCTCTCTGGAGGAGTGCATTCTGTTCCCTAAAACAAGTAAAGAACAGAGCTACAGAGCCAAGGGCACTACCAGTCTAGGGAATATACCTTGGGAAAACTGAAAATCAATAAGACAGAGCCACCCCAAAATTTAGGGCTGCACTGCATACAAGGACCTCAACTTGGATACACCTTAAGTATCCCAGAAAATATAAACATGGTTCAAAAAATTGTGGTACTTACGTACGATGGAATATCCCTCAGCCATGAAATCAATGTCATAAGACCAGTAGCAGCAAAATGGGTGGATTCAGGTACGATGATTCTAAGTGAAATAAGTCACACAGAAAAAGAAACTTATCATAAGATATCACTTATGAAGATCCTGTAAACATGGCTACACTTGAACTGAGTTAGGAAAGAGAACAGTGTCTCACATTTAGAAAACACTCTTATACCTGCTTAAGGGGGAAGGAGAGGTGGGGTGATGCATAAAACCAGAGTTTGATATAAGCACAGGTACCGTACCAAAAACCAACTATGGAATAGACAAGACCTACACCGTCCTCAGTGAAAGGGACTCAAAACCCCATATTTCCCGCAGAGGAAAATATCTGACTAGTAAGAATCTTCAAACCTATGTATTGATATGTCTCCATAAGGGAATCAAGTGTGTCTAGACTGGCATAAACATGGCAGCGAGAATCAGCTCAAACCCACTATAAAAAGGAATTTCAAAAACAAAACAAAAAAACTGGGAAATTCTTTACAATTTCTTCAGGGTCTCTGATGAAAGCTGGAATGACCCTATCTACAACGACAGCTGGATGTGGCATAAGGAGGGACACTTGGGACTGAGACGATTGGTGAGATTGGGTGAGCAAATGCAGACCCTTTAAAGCAATAATGCATGGCACCCATTCCATGGTTCCGAACTCTCCAGGTTGAAGGGAATATTACTACAGCTATAACATGTGCGGGAAACCTAGAGAACGGACACACTGTGAATACGAAAGGTTTCTAAAACTCAACGAATAGTCCCTCTCCTGGTGCTCCGGTTTGACTTTCCGTCTGCTTTACTATCAACCTCCCAAATTGGAGAGACAGCCCCTTTAACCTCTTGGTTTGCACAGGTTGCCAATTTGGCAGAGGATGAAAGGGAAGAGGGAGAACCAATGAGAGAGTAGCTGTTAGGCATTTAGACGGGCACATATCACTGTAATTTCCCGGCAGGAAGAAGAATTATCCAAATTCTCAGCCACCCACCGGGAACCAGTATAGGTCCTGAACCAAAATTTTGGACTTGCGGTCAGCTCACCAAAAACGAGTTGAAAAATGGAGCTCAGGGGCACAGCAATTCACAAACTGGCCGAGTAATAAAGGACAACTATCGTCCAAAAATCTGTTGAGGGAAGGCAACGAGGCGGACTTGAAAGCGAGGCAGAATAGCAGGAAACAGATTTCAAGAGGTACGTTGGAATCGCCTTTAAAGCACAGGAAGAGGGGCACAACTTCGACAATGATGCACTTGGCCAAAAAGGGCGTATGCGTTTTCTCCTGAATATATTCAGGAGAAAACGCATACGCCCTTTTTGGCCAAGCAAGCAAGCGGGCAATGCAAATCTGCACTACAAAGAAGTATCACTTCCCACCGGTCAAAAGGGACATCCACAAAATGTGTAAGAACAAGAAAGGCAAGACAGGCCCTGGAGAACAGGGAGCCTTGTTATGCTGATGGGCGGGATGTAAATTGCCAACTGCCTCTCTGGAGGAGTGCATTCTGTTCCCTAATACAAGTAAAGAACAGAGCTACAGAGCCAAGGGCACTACCAGTCTAGGGAATATACCTTGGGAAAACTGAAAATCAATAAGACAGAGCCACCCCAAAATTTAGGGCTGCACTGCATACAAGGACCTCAACTTGGATACACCTTAAGTATCCCAGAAAAGATAAACATGGTTCAAAAAATTGTGGTACTTACGTACGATGGAATATCCCTCAGCCATGAAATCAATGTCATAAGACCAGTAGCAGCCAAATGGGTGGATTCAGGTACGATGATTCTAAGTGAAATAAGTCACACAGAAAAAGAAACTTATCATAAGATATCACTTATGAAGATCCTGTAAACATGGCTACACTTGAACTGAGTTAGGAAAGAGAACAGTGTCTCACATTTAGAAAACACTCTTATACCTGCTTAAGGGGGAAGGAGAGGTGGGGTGATGCATAAAACCAGAGTTTGATATAAGCACAGGTACCGTTCCAAAAACCAACTATGGAATAGACAAGACCTACACCGTCCTCAGTGAAAGGGACTCAAAACCCCATATTTCCCGCAGAGGAAAATATCTGACTAGTAAGAATCTTCAAACCTATGTATTGATATGTCTCCATAAGGGAATCAAGTGTGTCTAGACTGGCATAAACATGGCAGCGAGAATCAGCTCAAACCCACTATAAAAGGAATTTCAAAAACAAAACAAAAAAACTGGGAAATTCTTTACAATTCCTTCAGGGTCTCTGATGAAGGCTGGAATGACCCTATCTAAAACGACAGCTGGATGTGGCATAAGGAGGGACACTTGGGACTGAGACGATTGGTGAGATTGGGTGAGCAAATGCAGACCCTTTAAAGCAATAATGCATGGCACCCATTCCATGGTTCCGAACTCTCCAGGTTGAAGGGAATATTACTACAGCTATAACATGTGCGGGAAACCTAGAGAACGGACACACTGTGAATACGAAAGGTTTCTAAAACTCAACGAATAGTCCCTCTCCTGGTGCTCCGGTTTGACTTTCCGTCTGCTTTACTATCAACCTCCCAACTTGGAGAGACAGCCCCTTTAACCTCTTGGTTCGCACAGGTTGCCAATTTGGCAGAGGATGAAAGGGAAGAGGGAGAACCAATGAGAGAGTAGCTGTTAGGCATTTGGACGGGCACATATCACTGTAATTTCCCGGCAGGAAGAAGAATTAACCAAATTCTCAGCCACCCACCGGGAACTAGTATAGGTCTTGAACCAAAATTTTGGACATGCGGTCAGCTCACCAAAAACGAGTTGAAAAATGGAGCTCAGGGGCACAGCAATTCACAAACTGGCCGAGTAATAAAGGACAACTATCGTCCAAAAATCTGTTGAGGGAAGGCAACGAGGCGGACTTGAAAGCGAGGCAGAATAGCAGGAAACAGATTTCAAGAGGTACGTTGGAATCGCCTTTAAAGCACAGGAAGAGGGGCACAACTTCGACAATGATGCACTTGGCCAAAAAGGGCGTATGCGTTTTCTCCTGAATATATTCAGGAGAAAACGCATACGCCCTTTTTGGCCAAGCAAGCAAGCGGGCAATGCAAATCTGCACTACAAAGAAGTATCACTTCCCACCGGTCAAAAGGGACATCCACAAAATGTGTAAGAACAAGAAAGGCAAGACAGGCCCTGGAGAACAGGGAGCCTTGTTATGCTGATGGGCGGGATGTAAATTGCCAACTGCCTCTCTGGAGGAGTGCATTCTGTTCCCTAATACAAGTAAAGAACAGAGCTGCAGAGCCAAGGGCACTACCAGTCTAGGGAATATACCTTGGGAAAACTGAAAATCAATAAGACAGAGCCACCCCAAAATTTAGGGCTGCACTGCATACAAGGACCTCAACTTGGATACACCTTAAGTATCCCAGAAAATATAAACATGGTTCAAAAAATTGTGGTACTTACATACGATGGAATATCCCTCAGCCATGAAATCAATGTCATAAGACCAGTAGCAGCAAAATGGGTGGATTCAGGTACGATGATTCTAAGTGAAATAAGTCACACAGAAAAAGAAACTTATCATAAGATATCACTTATGAAGATCCTGTAAACATGGCTACACTTGAACTGAGTTAGGAAAGAGAACAGTGTCTCACATTTAGAAAACACTCTTATACCTGCTTAAGGGGGAAGGAGAGGTGGGGTGATGCATAAAACCAGAGTTTGATATAAGCACAGGTACCGTTCCAAAAACCAACTATGGAATAGACAAGACCTACACCATCCTCAGTGAAAGGGACTCAAAACCCCATATTTCCCGCAGAGGAAAATATCTGACTAGTAAGAATCTTCAAACCTATGTATTGATATGTCTCCGTAAGGGAATCAAGTGTGTCTAGACTGGCATAAACATGGCAGCGAGAATCAGCTCAAACCCACTATAAAAAGGAATTTCAAAAACAAAACAAAAAAACTGGAAAATTCTTTACAATTCCTTCAGGGTCTCTGATGAAAGCTGAAATGACCCTATCTACAACGACAGCTGGATGTGGCATAAGGAGGGACACTTGGGACTGAGACGATTGGTGAGATTGGGTGAGCAAATGCAGACCCTTTAAAGCAATAATGCATGGCACCCATTCCATGGGTCCGAACTCTCCAGGTTGAAGGGAATATTACTACAGCTATAACATGTGCGGGAAACCTAGAGAACGGACACACTGTGAATACGAAAGGTTTCTAACACTCAACGAATAGTCCCTCTCCTGGTGCTCCGGTTTGACTTTCCGTCTGCTTTACTATCAACCTCCCAACTTGGAGAGACAGCCCCTTTAACCTCTTGGTTCGCACAGGTTGCCAATTTGGCAGAGGATGAAAGGGAAGAGGGAGAACCAATGAGAGAGTAGCTGTTAGGCATTTGGACGGGCATATATCACTGTAATTTCCCAGCAGGAAGAAGAATTAACCAAAGTCTCAGCCACCCACCGGGAACCAGTATAGGTCCTGAACCAAAATTTTGGCCTTGCGGTCAGCTCACCAAAAACGAGTTGAAAAATGGAGCTCAGGGGCACAGCAATTCACAAACTGGCCGAGTAATAAAGGACAACTATCGTCCAAAAATCTGTTGAGGGAAGGCAACGAGGCGGACTTGAAATCGAGGCAGAATAGCAGGAAACAGATTTCAAGAGGTACGTTGGAATCGCCTTTAAAGCACAGGAAGAGGGGCACAACTTCGACAATGATGCACTTGGCCAAAAAGGGTGTATGCGTTTTCTCCTGAATATATTCAGGAGAAAACGCATACGCCCTTTTTGGCCAAGCAAGCAAGCGGGCAATGCAAATCGGCACTACAAAGAAGTATCACTTCCCACCGGTCAAAAGGGACATCCACAAAATGTGTAAGAACAAGAAAGGCAAGACAGGCCCTGGAGAACAGGGAGCCTTGTTATGCTGATGGGCGGGATGTAAATTGCCAACTGCCTCTCTGGAGGAGTGCATTCTGTTCCCTAAAACAAGTAAAGAACAGAGCTACAGAGCCAAGGGCACTACCAGTCTAGGGAATATACCTTGGGAAAACTGAAAATCAATAAGACAGAGCCACCCCAAAATTTAGGGCTGCACTGCATACAAGGACCTCAACTTGGATACACCTTAAGTATCCCAGAAAATATAAACATGGTTCAAAAAATTGTGGTACTTACGTACGATGGAATATCCCTCAGCCATGAAATCAATGTCATAAGACCAGTAGCAGCAAAATGGGTGGATTCAGGTACGATGATTCTAAGTGAAATAAGTCACACAGAAAAAAAAACTTATCATAAGATATCACTTATGAAGATCCTGTAAACATGGCTACACTTGAACTGAGTTAGGAAAGAGAACAGTGTCTCACATTTAGAAAACACTCTTATACCTGCTTAAGGGGGAAGGAGAGGTGGGGTGATGCATAAAACCAGAGTTTGATATAAGCACAGGTACCGTTCCAAAAACCAACTATGGAATAGACAAGACCTACACCTTCCTCAGTGAAAGGGACTCAAAACCCCATATTTCCTGCAGAGGAAAATATCTGACTAGTAAGAATCTTAAAACCTATGTATTGATATGTCTCCGTAAGGGAATCAAGTGTGTCTACACTGGCATAAACATGGCAGCAAGAATCAGCTCAAACCCACTATAAAAAGGAATTTCAAAAACAAAACAAAAAAACTGGGAAATTCTTTACAATTCCTTCAGGGTCTCTGATGAAAGCTGGAATGACCCTATCTACAACGACAGCTGGATGTGGCATAAGGAGGGACACTTGGGACTGAGACGATTGGTGAGATTGGGTGAGCAAATGCAGACCCTTTAAAGCAATAATGCATGGCACCCATTCCATGGGTCCGAACTCTCCAGGTTGAAGGGAATATTACTACAGTTATAACATGTGCGGGAAACCTAGAGAACGGACACACTGTGAATACGAAATGTTTCTAAAACTCAACGAATAGTCCCTCTCCTGGTGCTCCGGTTTGACTTTCCGTCTGCTTTACTATCAACCTCCCAACTTGGAGAGACAGCCCCTTTAACCTCTTGGTTCGCACAGGTTGCCAATTTGGCAGAGGATGAAAGGGAAGAGGGAGAACCAATGAGAGAGTAGCTGTTAGGCATTTGGACGGGCACATATCACTGTAATTTCCCGGCAGGAAGAAGAATTAACCAAATTCTCAGCCACCCACCGGGAACTAGTATAGGTCCTGAACCAAAATTTTGGACTTGCGTTCAGCTCACCAAAAACGAGTTGAAAAATGGAGCTCAGGGGCACAACAATTCACAAACTGGCCGAGTAATAAAGGACAACTATCGTCCAAAAATCTGTTGAGGGAAGGCAACGAGGCGGACTTGACAGCGAGGCAGAATAGCAGGAAACAGATTTCAAGAGGTACGTTGGAATCGCCTTTAAAGCACAGGAAGAGGGGCACAACTTCGACAATGATGCACTTGGCCAAAAAGGGCGTATGCGTTTTCTCCTGAATATATTCAGGAGAAAACGCATACGCCCTTTTTGGCCAAGCAAGCAAGCGGGCAATGCAAATCTGCACTACAAAGAAGTATCACTTCCCACCGGTCAAAAGGGACATCCACAAAATGTGTAAGAACAAGAAAGGCAAGACAGGCCCTGGAGAACAGGGAGCCTTGTTATGCTGATGGGCGGGATGTAAATTGCCAACTGCCTCTCTGGAGGAGTGCATTCTGTTCCCTAAAACAAGTAAAGAACAGAGCTACAGAGCCAAGGGCACTACCAGTCTAGGGAATATACCTTGGGAAAACTGAAAATCAATAAGACAGAGCCACCCCAAAATTTAGGGCTGCACTGCATACAAGGACCTCAACTTGGATACACCTTAAGTATCCCAGAAAATATAAACATGGTTCAAAAAATTGTGGTACTTACGTACGATGGAATATCCCTCAGCCATGAAATCAATGTCATAAGACCAGTAGCAGCAAAATGGGTGGATTCAGGTACGATGATTCTAAGTGAAATAAGTCACACAGAAAAAAAAAACTTATCATAAGATATCACTTATGAAGATCCTGTAAACATGGCTACACTTGAACTGAGTTAGGAAAGAGAACAGTGTCTCACATTTAGAAAACACTCTTATACCTGCTTAAGGGGGAAGGAGAGGTGGGGTGATGCATAAAACCAGAGTTTGATATAAGCACAGGTACCGTTCCAAAAACCAACTATGGAATAGACAAGACCTACACCTTCCTCAGTGAAAGGGACTCAAAACCCCATATTTCCTGCAGAGGAAAATATCTGACTAGTAAGAATCTTAAAACCTATGTATTGATATGTCTCCGTAAGGGAATCAAGTGTGTCTACACTGGCATAAACATGGCAGCAAGAATCAGCTCAAACCCACTATAAAAAGGAATTTCAAAAACAAAACAAAAAAACTGGGAAATTCTTTACAATTCCTTCACGGTCTCTGATGAAAGCTGGAATGACCCTATCTACAACGACAGCTGGATGTGGCATAAGGAGGGACACTTGGGACTGAGACGATTGGTGAGATTGGGTGAGCAAATGCAGACCCTTTAAAGCAATAATGCATGGCACCCATTCCATGGGTCCGAACTCTCCAGGTTGAAGGGAATATTACTACAGCTATAACATGTGCGGGAAACCTAGAGAACGGACACACTGTGAATACGAAATGTTTCTAAAACTCAACGAATAGTCCCTCTCCTGGTGCTCCGGTTTGACTTTCCGTCTGCTTTACTATCAACCTCCCAACTTGGAGAGACAGCCCCTTTAACCTCTTGGTTCGCACAGGTTGCCAATTTGGCAGAGGATGAAAGGGAAGAGGGAGAACCAATGAGAGAGTAGCTGTTAGGCATTTGGACGGGCACATATCACTGTAATTTCCCGGCAGGAAGAAGAATTAACCAAATTCTCAGCCACCCACCGGGAACTAGTATAGGTCCTGAACCAAAATTTTGGACTTGCGTTCAGCTCACCAAAAACGAGTTGAAAAATTGAGCTCAGGGGCACAACAATTCACAAACTGGCCGAGTAATAAAGGACAACTATCGTCCAAAAATCTGTTGAGGGAAGGCAACGAGGCGGACTTGACAGCGAGGCAGAATAGCAGGAAACAGATTTCAAGAGGTACGTTGGAATCGCCTTTAAAGCACAGGAAGAGGGGCACAACTTCGACAATGATGCACTTGGCCAAAAAGGGCGTATGCGTTTTCTCCTGAATATATTCAGGAGAAAACGCATACACCCTTTTTGGCCAAGCAAGCAAGCGGGCAATGCAAATCTGCACTACAAAGAAGTATCACTTCCCACCGGTCAAAAGGGAAATCCACAAAATGTGTAAGAACAAGAAAGGCAAGACAGGCCCTGGAGAACAGGGAGCCTTGTTATGCTGATGGGCGGGATGTAAATTGCCAACTGCCTCTCTGGAGGAGTGCATTCTGTTCCCTAAAACAAGTAAAGAACAGAGCTGCAGAGCCAAGGGCACTACCAGTCTAGGGAATATACCTTGGGAAAACTGAAAATCAATAAGACAGAGCCACCCCAAAATTTAGGGCTGCACTGCATACAAGGACCTCAACTTGGATACACCTTAAGTATCCCAGAAAATATAAACATGGTTCAAAAAATTGTGGTACTTACGTACGATGGAATATCCCTCAGCCATGAAATCAATGTCATAAGACCAGTAGCAGCAAAATGGGTGGATTCAGGTACGATGATTCTAAGTGAAATAAGTCACACAGAAAAAAAAACTTATCATAAGATATCACTTATGAAGATCCTGTAAACATGGCTACACTTGAACTGAGTTAGGAAAGAGAACAGTGTCTCACATTTAGAAAACACTCTTATGCCTGCTTAAGGGGGAAGGAGAGGTGGGGTGATGCATAAAACCAGAGTTTGATATAAGCACAGGTACCGTTCCAAAAACCAACTATGGAATAGACAAGACCTACACCTTCCTCAGTGAAAGGGACTCAAAACCCCATATTTCCTGCAGAGGAAAATATCTGACTAGTAAGAATCTTAAAACCTATGTATTGATATGTCTCCGTAAGGGAATCAAGTGTGTCTACACTGGCATAAACATGGCAGCAAGAATCAGCTCAAACCCACTATAAAAAGGAATTTCAAAAACAAAACAAAAAAACTGGGAAATTCTTTACAATTCCTTCAGGGTCTCTGATGAAAGCTGGAATGACCCTATCTACAACGACAGCTGGATGTGGCATAAGGAGGGACACTTGGGACTGAGACGATTGGTGAGATTGGGTGAGCAAATGCAGACCCTTTAAAGCAATAATGCATGGCACCCATTCCATGGGTCCGAACTCTCCAGGTTGAAGGGAATATTACTACAGCTATAACATGTGCGGGAAACCTAGAGAACGGACACACTGTGAATACGAAATGTTTCTAAAACTCAACGAATAGTCCCTCTCCTGGTGCTCCGGTTTGACTTTCCGTCTGCTTTACTATCAACCTCCCAACTTGGAGAGACAGCCCCTTTAACCTCTTGGTTCGCACAGGTTGCCAATTTGGCAGAGGATGAAATGGAAGAGGGAGAACCAATGAGAGAATAGCTGTTAGGCATTTGGACGGGCACATATCACTGTAATTTCCCGGCAGGAAGAAGAATTAACCAAATTCTCAGCCACCCACCGGGAACTAGTATAGGTCCTGAACCAAAATTTTGGACTTGCGTTCAGCTCACCAAAAACGAGTTGAAAAATGGAGCTCAGGGGCACAGCAATTCACAAACTGGCCGAGTAATAAAGGACAACTATCGTCCAAAAATCTGTTGAGGGAAGGCAACGAGGCGGACTTGACAGCGAGGCAGAATAGCAGGAAACAGATTTCAAGAGGTACGTTGGAATCGCCTTTAAAGCACAGGAAGAGGGGCACAACTTCGACAATGATGCACTTGGCCAAAAAGGGCGTATGCGTTTTCTCCTGAATATGTTCAGGAGAAAACGCATACGCCCTTTTTGGCCAAGCAAGCAAGCGGGCAATGCAAATCTGCACTACAAAGAAGTATCACTTCCCACCGGTCAAAAGGGACATCCACAAAATGTGTAAGAACAAGAAAGGCAAGACAGGCCCTGGAGAACAGGGAGCCTTGTTATGCTGATGGGCGGGATGTAAATTGCCAACTGCCTCTCTGGAGGAGTGCATTCTGTTCCCTAAAACAAGTAAAGAACAGAGCTGCAGAGCCAAGGGCACTACCAGTCTAGGGAATATACCTTGGGAAAACTGAAAATCAATAAGACAGAGCCACCCCAAAATTTAGGGCTGCACTGCATACAAGGACCTCAACTTGGATACACCTTAAGTATCCCAGAAAATATAAACATGGTTCAAAAAATTGTGGTAATTACGTACGATGGAATATCCCTCAGCCATGAAATCAATGTCATAAGACCAGTAGCAGCAAAATGGGTGGATTCAGGTACGATGATTCTAAGTGAAATAAGTCACACAGAAAAAGAAACTTATCATAAGATATCACTTATGAAGATCCTGTAAACATGGCTACACTTGAACTGAGTTAGGAAAGAGAACAGTGTCTCACATTTAGAAAACACTCTTATACCTGCTTAAGGGGGAAGGAGAGGTGGGGTGATGCATAAAACCAGAGTTTGATATAAGCACAGGTACCGTTCCAAAAACCAACTATGGAATAGACAAGACCTACACCTTCCTCAGTGAAAGGGACTCAAAACCCCATATTTCCCGCAGAGGAAAATATCTGACTAGTAAGAATCTTCAAACCTATGTATTGATATGTCTCCGTAAGGGAATCAAGTGTGTCCTGACTGGCATAAACATGGCAGCGAGAATCAGCTCAAACCCACGATAAAAAGGAATTTCAAAAACAAAACAAAAAACTGGGAAATTCTTTACAATTCCTTCAGGGTCTCTGATGAAAGCTGGAATGACCCTATCTACAACGACAGCTGGATGTGGCATAAGGAGGGACACTTTGGACTGAGACGATTGGTGAGATTGGGTGAGCAAATGCAGACCCTTTCAAGCAATAATGCATGGCACCCATTCCATGGGTCCGAACTCTCCAGGTTGAAGGGAATATTACTACAGCTATAACATGTGAGGGATACCTAGAGAACGGACACACTGTGAATACGAAAGGTTTCTAAAACTCAACGAATAGTCCCTCTCCTGGTGCTCCGGTTTGACTTTCCGTCTGCTTTACTATCAACCTCCCAACTTGGAGAGACAGCCCCTTTAACCTCTTGGTTCGCACAGGTTGCCAATTTGGCAGAGGATGAAAGGGAAGAGGGAGAACCAATGAGAGAGCAGATGTTAGGCATTTGGACGGGCACATATCACTGTAATTTCCCGGCAGGAAGAAGAATTAACCAAATTCTCAGCCACCCACCGGGAACCAGTATAGGTCCTGAACCAAAATTTTGGACTTGCGGTCAGCTCACCAAAAACGAGTTGAAAAATGGAGCTCAGGGGCACAGCAATTCACAAACTGGCCGAGTAATAAAGGACAACTATCGTCCAAAAATCTGTTGAGGGAAGGCAACGAGGCGGACTTGAAAGCGAGGCAGAATAGCAGGAAACAGATTTCAAGAGGTACGTTGGAATCGCCTTTAAAGCACAGGAAGAGGGGCACAACTTCGACAATGATGCACTTGGCCAAAAAGGGCGTATGCGTTTTCTCCTGAATATATTCAGGAGAAAACGCATACGCCCTTTTTGGCCAAGCAAGCAAGCGGGCAATGCAAATCTGCACTACAAAGAAGTATCACTTCCCACCGGTCAAAAGGGACATCCACAAAATGTGTAAGAACAAGAAAGGCAAGACAGGCCCTGGAGAACAGGGAGCCTTGTTATGCTGATGGGCGGGATGTAAATTGCCAACTGCCTCTCTGGAGGAGTGCATTCTGTTCCCTAAAACAAGTAAAGAACAGAGCTACAGAGCCAAGGGCACTACCAGTCTAGGGAATATACCTTGGGAAAACTGAAAATCAATAAGACAGAGCCACCCCAAAATTTAGGGCTGCACTGCATACGAGGACCTCAACTTGGATACACCTTAAGTATCCCAGAAAATATAAACATGGTTCAAAAAATTGTGGTACTTACGTACGATGGAATATCCCTCAGCCATGAAATCAATGTCATAAGACCAGTAGCAGCAAAATGGGTGGATTCAGGTACCCTGATTCTACGTGAAATAAGTCACACAGAAAAAGAAACTTATCATAAGATATCACTTATGAAGATGCTGTAAACATGGCTACACTTGAACTGAGTTAGGAAAGAGAACAGAGTCTCACATTTAGAAAACACTCTTATGCCTGCTTAAGGGTGAAGGAGAGGTGGGGTGATGCATAAAACCAGAGTTTGATATAAGGACAGGTACCATTCCAAAAACCAACTATGGAATAGACAAGACCTACACCTTCCTCAGTGAAAGTGACTCAAAACCCATATTTCCCGCAGAGGAATATATCTGACTAGTAAGAATCTTAAAACCTATGTATTGATATGTCTCCGTAAGGGAATCAAGTGTGTCTAGACTGGCATAAACATGGCAGCGAGAATCAGCTCAAACCCACTATAAAAAAGAATTGCAAAAACTAAACAAAAAAACTGGTAAATTCTTTACAATTCCTTCAGGGTCTCTGATGAAACCTGGAATTAACGTATCTACAACGACAGTTGGATGTGGCATAAGGCTGGACACTTGGGACAGAGAAGATTGGTGAGATTGGGTGAGCAAATGCAGTCCCTTTAAAGCACAAATGACTGGCACCAATTCCATGGGTCCCAACTCTCCAGGTTGAAGGGAATATTACTACACCTATAACATGTACGGGAAACCTAGAGAATGGACCCACTGTGAATACGAAAGGTTTCTAAATCTCAATGAATACTTCCTCTCCTGGAGCTCCAGTTTGACTTTCCATCTGCTTTACTATCAATCTCCCAACTTGGAGAGACAGCCCCTTTAACCTCCTGGTTCGCACAAGTTTCCAATGCGGCAGAGGATGAAAGGGAAGAGGGAGAACAAATGAGAGAGTAGCTGTTAGGCATTAGGACGGGCACATATCACTGTAATTTCCCGAGAGGAAGAAGAATTAACCAAAGTCTCAGCCACCCACCAGGAACCAGTATAGGTCCTGAACCAAAATTTTGGACTTGCGGTCAGCTCACCAAAAACGAGTTGAAAAATGGAGCTCAGGGGCACAGCAATTCACAAACTGGCCGAGTAATAAAGGACAACTATCGTCCAAAAATCTGTTGAGGGAAGGCAACGAGGCGGACTTGAAAGCGAGGCAGAATAGCAGGAAACAGATTTCAAGCGGTACGTTGGAATCGCCTTTAAAGCACAGGAAGAGGGGCACAACTTCGACAATGATGCACTTGGCCAAAAAGGGCGTATGCGTTTTCTCCTGAATATATTCAGGAGAAAACGCATACGCCCTTTTTGGCCAAGCAAGCAAGCCGGCAATGCAAATCTGCACTACAAAGAAGTATCACTTCCCACCGGTCAAAAGGGACATCCACAAAATGTGTAAAAACCAGAAAGGCAAGACAGGCCCTGGAGAACAAGGAGGCTTGTTATGCTGATGGGCGGGATGTAAATTGCCAACTGCCTCTCTGGAGGAGTGCATTGTGTTCCCTAAAACAAGTAAAGAACAGAGCTACAGAGCCAAGGGCACTTCCAGTCTAGGGAATATACCTTGGGAAAACTGAAAATCAATAAGACAGAGCCACCCCAAAATTTAGGGCTGCACTGCTTACAAGGACCTCAACTTGGGTACACCTTAAATATCCCAGGAAATATAAAAATGGTTCAAAAAATTGTGGTACTTACGTACGGTGCAATATCCCTCAGCCATGAAATCAATGTCATAAGACCAGTAGCAGGAAAATGGGTGGATTCAGGTATGATGATTCTAAGTGAAATAAGTCACACAGAAAAAGAAACTTATCATAAGATATCACTTATGAAGATCCTGTAAACATGGCTACACTTGAACTGAGTTAGGAAAGAGAACAGTGTCTCACATTTAGAAAACACTCTTATGCCTGCTTAAGGGGGAAGGAGAGGTGGGGTGATGCATAAAACCAGAGTTTGATATAAGCACAGGTACCGTTCCATAACCAACTATGGAATAGACAAGACCTACACCTTCCTCAGTGAAAGGGACTCAAAACCCCATATTTCCCGCAGAAGAATATATCTGACTAGTAAGAATCTTAAAACCTATGTATTGATATGTCTCCATAAGGGAATCAAGTGTGTCTAGACTGGCATAAACATGGCAGCGAGAATCAGCTCAAACCCACTATAAAAAGGAATTTCAAAAACAAAACAAAAAAACTGGGAAATTCTTTACAATTCCTTCAGGGTCTCTGATGAAACCTGGAATGACCCTATCTACAATGACAGCTGGATATGGCATAAGGCTGGACACTTGGGACTGAGCGGATTGGTGAGATTGGGTGAGCAAATGCAGACCCTTTAAAGCACAAATGCCTGGCACCCATTCCATGTGTCCCAGCTCTCCAGGTTGAAGGGAATATTAATACAGCTATAACATGTACGGGAAACCTAGAGAACAGACACACTGTGAATTACAAAGGTTTCTAAAACTCAACGAATAGTCCCTCTCCTGGTGCTCTGGTTTGACTTTCCATCTGCTTTACTATCAACCTCCCAACTTGGAGCGACAGACCCTTTAACCTCCTGGTTCGCACAGGTTGCCAATTTGGCAGAGGCTGAAAGGGAAGAGGGAGAACCAATGAGAGAGTAGCTGTTAGGCATTTGGACGGGCACATATCATTGTAATTTCCCGGCAAGAAGAAGAATTATCCAAAGTTTCAGCCACCCACCGGGAACCAGTATAGGTCCTGAACCAAAATTTTGGACTTGCGGTCAGCTCACCAAAAACGAGTTGAAAAATGGAGCTCAGGGGCACAGCAATTCACAAACTGGCCGAGTAATAAAGGACAACTATCGTCCAAAAATCTGTTGAGGGAAGGCAACGAGGCGGACTTGAAAGCGAGGCAGAATAGCAGGAAACAGATTTCAAGCGGTACGTTGGAATCGCCTTTAAAGCACAGGAAGAGGGGCACAACTTCGACAACGATGCACTTGGCCAAAAAGGGCGTATGCGTTTTCTCCTGAATATATTCAGGAGAAAACGCATACGCCCTTTTTGGCCAAGCAAGCAAGCGGGCAATGCAAATCTGCACTACAAAGAAGTATCACTTCCCACCGGTCAAAAGGGACATCCACAAAATGTGTAAAAACCAGAAAGGCAAGACAGGCCCTGGAGAACAAGGAGCCTTGTTATGCTGATGGGCGGGATGTAAATTGCCAACTGCCTCTCTGGAGGAGTGCATTGTGTTCCCTAAAACAAGTAAAGAACAGAGCTACAGAGCCAAGGGCACTTCCAGTCTAGGGAATATACCTTGGGAAAACTGAAAATCAATAAGACAGAGCCACCCCAAAATTTAGGGCTGCACTGCTTACAAGGACCTCAACTTGGGTACACCTTAAATATCCCAGGAAATATAAAAATGGTTCAAAAAATTGTGGTACTTACGTACGGTGGAATATCCCTCAGCCATGAAATCAATGTCATAAGACCAGTAGCAGGAAAATGGGTGGATTCAGGTATGATGATTCTAAGTGAAATAAGTCACACAGAAAAAGAAACTTATCATAAGATATCACTTATGAAGATCCTGTAAACATGGCTACACTTGAACTGAGTTAGGAAAGAGAACAGTGTCTCACATTTAGAAAACACTCTTATGCCTGCTTAAGGGGGAACGAGAGGTGGGGTGATGCATAAAACCAGAGTTTGATATAAGCACAGGTACCGTTCCATAACCAACTATGGAATAGACAAGACCTACACCTTCCTCAGTGAAAGGGACTCAAAACCCCATATTTCCCGCAGAAGAATATATCTGACTAGTAAGAATCTTAAAACCTATGTATTGATATGTCTCCATAAGGGAATCAAGTGTGTCTAGACTGGCATAAACATGGCAGCGAGAATCAGCTCAAACCCACTATAAAAAGGAATTTCAAAATCAATACAAAAAAACTGGAAAATTCTTTACAATTCCTTGAGGGTCTCTGATGAAACCTGGAATGACCCTATCTAAAATGACAGCTTGTTGTGGCATAAGGAGGGACACTTGGGACTGAGACGATTGGTGAGATTTAGTGAGCAAATGCAGACCCTTCAAAGCACAAATGCCTGGCACCCATTCCATGGGTCCCAACTCTCCAGGTTGAAGGGAATATTACTACAGCTATAATATGTACAGGAAACCTAGAGAACGGACACACTGTGAATACGAAAGGTTTCTAAAACTCAACGAATAGTCCCTCTCCTGGTGCTCCGGTTTGACTTTCCATCTGCTTTACTATCAACCTCCCAACTTGGAGAGACAGCCCCTTTAACCTCCTGGTTCGCACAGGTTGCCAATTTGGCAGAGGATGAAAGGGAAGAGGGAGAACCAATGAGAGAGTAGCTGTTAGGCATTTGGACGGGCACATATCACTGTAATTTCCCGGCAGGAAGAAAAATTAACCAAAGTCTCAGCCCCCCACCGGGAACCACCATATGTCATGAACCATAATTTTGGATTTGCGGTCAGCTCACCAAAAACGAGTTGACAAATGGAGCTCAGGGGCACAGCAATTCACACACTGGCCGAGTAATAAAGGTCAACTATCATCCAAAAATCAGTTGAGGGAAGGCAACGAGGCGGACTTGAATGCGAGGCAGAATAGCAGGAAACAGATTTCAAGAGGTACGTTGGAATCGCCTTTAAAGCACAGGAAGAGGGGCACAACTTCGACAATGATGCACTTGGCCAAAAAGGGCGTATGCGTTTTCTCCTGAATATATTCAGGAGAAAACGCATACGCCCTTTTTGGCCAAGCAAGCAAGCGGGCAATGCAAATCGGCACTACAAAGAAGTATCACTTCCCACCGGTCAAAAGGGACATCCACAAAATGTGTAAAAACCAGAAAGGCAAGACAGGCCCTGGAGAACAGGGAGCCTTGTTATGCTGATGGGTGGGATGTAAATTGCCAACTGCCTCTCTGGAGGAGTACATTGTGTTCCCTAAAACAAGTAAAGAACAGAGCTACAAGGCCAAGGGCACTTCCAGTCTAGGGAATATACCTCGGGAAAACTGAAAATCAATAAGACAGAGCCACCCCAAAACATAGGGCTGCACTGCTTCAAGGACCTCAACTTGGGTACACCTTAAATATCCCAGGAAATATAAAAATGGTTCAAAAAATTGTGGTACTTACGTATGATGGAATATCCCTCAGCCATGAAATCAATGTCATAAGACCAGTAGCAGCAAAATGGGTGGATTCACGTACGATGATTCTAAGTGAAATAAGTCACACAGAAAAAGAAACTTATCATAAGATATCACTTATGAAGATCCTGTAAACATGGCTACACTTGAACTGAGTTAGGAAAGAGAACAGTGTCTCACATTTAGAAAACACTCTTATGCCTGCTTAAGGGGGAAGGAGAGGTGGGGTGATGCATAAAACCAGAGTTTGATATAAGCACAGGTACCGTTCCAAAAACCAACTATGGAATAGACAAGACCTACACCTTCCTCAGTGAAAGGGACTCAAAACCCCATATTTCCCACAGAGGAATATATCTGACTAGTAAGAATATTAAAACCTATGTATTGATATATCTCCGTAAGGGAATCAAGTGTGTCTAGCCTGGCATAAACATGGCAGCGAGAATCAGCTCAAACCCACTATAAAAAGGAATTTCAAAAAGAAAACAAAAAAACTGGAAAATTCTTTACAATTCCTTGAGGGTCTCTGATGAAACCTGGAATGACCCTATCTACAATGACAGCTGATTGTGGCATAAGGAGGGACACTTGGGACTGAGACGATTGGTGAGATTTAGTGAGCAAATGCAGACCCTTCAAAGCACAAATGCCTGGCACCCATTCCATGGGTCCCAACTCTCCAGGTTGAAGGGTATATTACTACAGCTATAATATGTACAGGAAACCTAGAGAACAGACACACTGTGAATACGAAAGGTTTCTAAAACTCAACGAATAGTCCCTCTCCTGGTGCTCCGGTTTGACTTTCCATCTGCTTTACTATCAACCTCCCAACTTGGAGAGACAGCCCCTTTAACCTCCTGGTTCGCACAGGTTGTCAATTTGGCAGAGGATGAAAGGGAAGAGGGAGAACCAAAGAGAGAGTAGCTGTTAGGCATTTGGACGGGCACATATCACTGTAATTTCCCGGCAGGAAGAAAAATTAACCAAAGTCTCAGCCCCCCACCGGGAACCAGCATATGTCATGAACCATAATTTTGGACATACGGTCAGCTCACCAAAAACGAGTTGACAAATGGAGCTCAGGGGCACAGCAATTCACAAACTGGCCGAGTAATAAAGGACAACTATCATCCAAAAATCAGTTGAGGGAAGGCAACGAGGAGGACTTGAAAGCGAGGCAGAATAGCAGGAAACAGATTTCAAGAGGTACGTTGGAATCGCCTTTAAAGCACAGGAAGAGGGGCACAACTTCGACAATGATGCACTTGGCCAAAAAGGGCGTATGCGTTTTCTCCTGAATATATTCAGGAGAAAACGCATACGCCGTTTTTGGCCAAGCAAGCAAGCGGGCAATGCAAATCTGCACTACAAAGAATTATCACTTCCCACCGGTCAAAAGGGATATCCACAAAATGTGTAAAAACCAGAAAGGCAAGACAGGCCCTGGAGAACAGGGAGCCTTGTTATGCTGATGGGCGGGATGTAAATTGCCAACTGCCTCTCTGGAGGAGTGCATTGTGTTCCCTAAAACAAGTAAACAACAGAGCTACAGAGCCAAGGGCACTTCCAGTCTAGGGAATATTCCTTGGGAAAACTGAAAATCAATAAGACAGAGCCACCCCAAAATTTAGGACTGCACTGCTTACAAGGACCTCAACTTGGGTACACCTTAAATATCCCAGGAAATATAAAAATGGTTCAAAAAATTGTGGTACTTACGTACGATGGAATATCCCTCAGCCATGAAATCAATGTCATAAGACCAGTAGCAGCAAAATGGGTGGATTCAGGTACGATGATTCTAAGTGAAATAAGTCACACAGAAAAAGAAACTTATCATAAGATATCACTTATGAAGATCCTGTAAACATGGCTACACTTGAACTGAGTTAGGAAAGAGAACAGTGTCTCATATTTAGAAAACACTCTTATGCCTGCTTAAGGGGGAAGGAGAGGTGGGGTGATGCATAAAACCAGAGTTTGATATAAGCACAGGTACCGTTCCAAAAACCAACAATGGAATAGACAAGACCTACACCTTCCTCAGTGAAAGGGACTCAAAACCCCATATTTCCCACAGAGGAATATATCTGACTAGTAAGAATCTTAAAACCTATGTATTGATATGTCTCCGTAAGGGAATCAAGTGTCTAGACTGGCATAAACATGGCAGCGAGAATCAGCTCAAACCCACTATAAAAAGGAATTTCAAAAACAAAACAAAAAAACTGGGAAATTCTTTACAATTCCTTTAGGGTCTCTGATGAAACCTGGAATGACCCTATCTACAACGACAGCTGGATGTGGCATAAGGCTGGACACTTGGGACTGAGCGGATTGGTGAGATTGGGTGAGCAAATGCAGACCCTTTAAAGCACAAATGCATGGCACCCATTCCATGGGTCCCAGCTCTCCAGGTTGAAGGGAATATTAATACAGCTATAACATGTACGGGAAACCTAGAGAACAGACACACTGTGAATTACAAAGGTTTCTAAAACTCAACGAATAGTCCTTATCCAGGTGCTCCGGTTTGACTTTCCATCTGCTTTACTATCCACCTCCCAACTTGGAGAGACAGCCCCTTTAACCTCCTGGTTCGCACAGGTTGCCAATTTGGCAGAGGATGAAAGGGAAGAGGGAGAACCAATGAGAGAGTAGCTGTTAGGCATTTGGCCGGGCACATATCACTGTAATTTCCCGGCAGGAAGAAGAATTAACCAAAGTCTAAGCCACCCACCGGGAACCAGCATAGGTCCTGAACCAAAATTTTGGACTTGCGGTCAGCTCACCAAAAACGAGTTGAAAAATGGAGCTCAGGGGCACAGCAATTCACAAACTGGCCGAATAATAAAGGACAACTATCATCCAAAAATCTGTTGAGGGAAGGCAACGAGGTGCACTTCAAAGTGAGGCAGAATAGCAGGAAACAGATTTCAAGAGGTACGTTGGAATCGGCTTTAAAGCACAGGAAGAGGGGCACAACTTCGACAATGATGCACCTGGCCAAAAAGGGCATATGCGTTTTCTCCTGAATATATTCAGGAGAAAACGCATACGCCCTTTTTGGCCAAGCAAGAAAGCGGGCAATGCAAATCTGCACTACAAAGAAGTATCACTTTCTACCGGTTGAAAGGGACATCCACAAAATGTGTAAAAACCAGAAAGGCAAGACAGGCCCTGGAGAACAGGGAGCCTTGTTATGCTGATGGGCGGGATGTAAATTGCCAACTGCCTCTCTGGAGGAGTACATTGTGTTCCCTAAAACAAGTAAAGAACAGAGCTACAGAGCCAAGGGCACTTCCAGTCTAGGGAATATACCTTGGGAAAACTGAAAATCAATAAGACAGAGCCACCCCAAAATTTAGGGCTGCACTGCTTACAAGGACCTCAACTTGGGTACACCTTAAATATCCCAGGAAATATAAAAATGTTTCAAAAAATTGTGGTACTTATGTACGATGGAATATCCCTCAGCCATGAAATCAATGTCATAAGACCAGTAGCAGCAAAATGGGTGGATTCAGGTATGATGATTCTAAGTGAAATAAGTCACACAGAAAAAGAAACTTATCATAAGATATCACTTATGAAGATCCTGTAAACATGGCTACACTTGAACTGAGTTAGGAAAGAGAACAGTGTCTCACATTTAGAAAACACTCTTATGCCTGCTTAAGGGGGAAGGAGAGGTGGGGTGATGCATAAAACCAGAGTTTGATATAAGCACAGGTACCGTTCCAAAAACCAACTATGGAATAGACAAGATCTACACCTTCCTCAGTGAAAGGGACTAAAAACCCCATATTTCCCGCAGAGGAATATATCTGACTAGTAAGAATCTTAAAACCTATGTATTGATATGTCTCCATAAGGGAATCAAGTGTGTCTAGACTGGCATAAACATGGCAGCGAGAATCAGCTCAAACCCACTATAAAAAGGAATTTCAAAAACAAAACAAAAAACTGGGAAATTCTTTACAATTCCTTCAGGGTCTCTGATGAAACCTGGAATGACCCTATCTACAACGACAGCTGGATGTGGCATAAGGCTGGACACTTGGGACTGAGAGGATTGGTGAGATTGGGTGAGCAAATGCAGACCCTTTAAAGCAATAATGCATGACACCCATTCCATGGTTCCCAACTCTCCAGGTTGAAGGGAATATTACTACAGTTATAACATGTACGGGAAACCTAGAGAACGGACACACTGTTAATATGAAAGGTCTCTAAAACTCAACGAATAGTCCCTCTCCTGGTGCTCTGGTTTGACTTTCCATCTGCTTTACTATTAACCTCCCAACTTGGAGAGACAGCCCCTTTAACCTCCTGGTTCGCACAGTTTGCCAATTTGGCAGAGGCTGAAAGGGAAGAGGGAGAACCAATGAGAGAGTAGCTGTTAGGCATTTGGACGGCCATATATCACTCTAACTTCCCGGCAGGTAGAAGAATTAACCAAAGTCTCAGCCACCCACCGGGAACCTGCATAGGTCCTGAACCAAAATGTTGGACTTGCGGTCAGCTCACCAAAAACGAGTTGAAAAATGGAGCTCAGGGGCACAGCAATTCACAAACTGGCCGAGTAATAAAGGACAACTATCGTCCAAAAATCTTTTGAGGGAAGGCAACGAGGCGGACTTGAAAGCGAGGCAGAATAGCAGGAAACAGATTTCAAGAGGTACGTTGGAATCGCCTTTAAAGCACAGGAATAGGGGCACAACTTCGACAATGATGCACTTGGCCAAAAAGGGCGTATGCGTTTTCTCCTGAATATATTCAGGAGAAAACGCATACGCCCTTTTTGGCCAAGCAAGCAAGCGGGCAATGCAAATCTGCACTACAAAGAAGTATCACTTCCCACCGGTCAAAAGGGACATCCACAAAATGTGTAAAATCCAGAAAGGCAAGACAGGCCCTGGAGAACAGGGAGCCTTGTTATGCTGATGGGCGGGATGTAAATTGCCAACTGCCTCTCTGGAGGAGTACATTGTGTTCCCTAAAACAACTAAAGAACAGAGCTACAAGGCCAAGGGCACATCCAGTCTAGGGAATATACCTCGGGAAAACAGAAAATCAATAAGACAGAGCCACCCCAAAACTTAGGGCTGCACTGCTTCAAGGACCTCAACTTGGGTACACCTTAAATATCCCAGGAAATATAAAAATGGTTCAAAAAATTGTGGTACTTACGTATGATGGAATATCCCTCAGTCATGAAATCAATGTCATAAGACCAGTAGCAGCAAAATGGGAGGATTCAGGTACGATGATTCTAAGTGAAATAAGTCACACAGAAAAAGAAACTTATCATAAGATATCACTTATGAAGATCCTGTAAACATGGCTACACTTGAACTGAGTTAGGAAAGAGAACAGTGTCTCACATTTAGAAAACACTCTTATGCCTGCTTAAGGGGGAAGGAGAGGTGGGGTGATGCATAAAACCAGAGTTTGATATAAGCACAGGTACCGTTCCAAAAGCCAACTATGGAATAGACAAGACCTACACCTTCCTCAGTGAAAGGGACTCAAAACACCATATTTCCCACAGAGGAATATATCTGACTAGTAAGAATATTAAAACCTATGTATTGATATATCTCCGTAAGGGAATCAAGTGTGTCTAGACTGGCATAAACATGGCAGCGAGAATCAGCTCAAACCCACTATAAAAAGGAATTTCAAAAAGAAAACAAAAAAACTGGAAAATTCTTTACAATTCCTTGAGGGTCTCTGATGAAACCTGGAATGACCCTATCTACAATGACAGCTGGTTGTGGCATAAGGAGGGACACTTGGGACTGAGACGATTGGTGAGATTTAGTGAGCAAATGCAGACCCTTCAAAGCACAAATGCCTGGCACCCATTCCATGGGTCCCAACTCTCCAGGTTGAAGGGAATATTACTACAGCTATAATATGTACAGGAAACCTAGAGAACGGACACACTGTGAATACGAAAAGTTACTAAACCTCAACGAATAGTCCCTCTCCTGGTGCTCCGGTTTGACTTTCCATCTGCTTTACTATCAACCTCCCAACTTGGAGAGACAGCCCCTTTAACCTCCTGGTTCGCACAGGTTGCCAATTTGGCAGAGGATGAAAGGGAAGAGGGAGAACCAATGAGAGAGTAGCTGTTAGGCATTTGGACGGGCACATATCACTGTAATTTCCCGGCAGGAAGAAAAATTAACCAAAGTCTCAGCCCCCCACCGGGAACCAGCTTATGTCATGAACCATAATTTTGAACTTGCGGTCAGCTCACCAAAAACGAGTTGACAAATGGAGCTCAGGGGCACAGCAATTCACAAACTGGCCGAGTAATAAAGAACAACTATCATCCAAAAATCAGTTGAGGGAAGGCAACGAGGCGGACTTGAAAGCGAGGCAGAATAGCAGGAAACAGATTTCAAGAGGTACGTTGGAATCGCCTTTAAAGCACAGGAAGAGGGGCACAACTTCGACAATGATGCACTTGGCCAAAAAGGGCGTATGCGTTTTCTCCTGAATATATTCAGGAGAAAACGCATACGCCCTTTTTGGCCAAGCAAGCAAGCGGGCAATGCAAATCTGCACTACAAAGAAGTATCACTTCCCACCGGTCAAAAGGGACATCCACAAAATGTGTAAAAACCAGAAAGGCAAGACAGGCCCTGGAGAACAGGGAGCCTTGTTATGCTGATGGGCGGGATGTAAATTGCCAACTGCCTCTCTGGAGGAGTACATTGTGTTCCCTAAAACAAGTAAAGAACAGAGCTACAGAGCCAAGGGCACTTCCAGTCTAGGGAATATACCTCGGGAAAACTGAAAATCAATAAGACAGAGCCACCGCAAAACTTAGGGCTGCACTGCTTACAAGGACCTCAACTTGGGTACACCTTAAATATCCCAGGAAATATAAAAATGGTTCAAAAAATTGTGGTACTTACGTACGATGGAATATCCCTCAGCCATGAAATCAATGTCATAAGACCAGTAGCAGCCAAATGGGTGGATTCAGGTATGATGATTCTAAGTGAAATAAGTCACACAGAAAAAGAAACTTATCATAAGATATCACTTATGAAGATCCTGTAAACATGGCTACACTTGAACTGAGTTAGGAAAGAGAACAGTGTCTCACATTTAGAAAACACTCTTACGCCTGCTTAAGGGGGAAGGAGAGGTGGGGTGATGCATAAAACCAGAGTTTGATATAAGCACAGGTACCGTTCCAAAAACCAACTATGGAATAGACAAGACCTACACCTTCCTCAGTGAAAGGGACTCAAAACCCCATATTTCCCGCAGAGGAATATATCTGACTAGTAAGAATCTTAAAACCTATGTATTGATATGTCTCCTTAAGGGAAAGAAGTGTGTCTAGACTGGCATAAACATGGCAGCGAGAATCAGCTCAAACCCACTATAAAAAGGAATTTCAAAAACAAAACAAAAAAACTGGGAAATTCTTTACAATTCCTTCAGGGTCTCTGATGAAACCTGGAATGACCCTATCTACAACGACAGCTGGATTTGGCATAAGGCTGGACACTTGGGACTGAGAGTATTGCTGAGATTGGGTGAGCAAATGCAGACACCTTAAAGTAATAATGCATGGCACCCATTCCATGGGTCCCAACTCTCCAGGTTGAAGGGAATATTACTACAGTTATAACATGTACGGGAAACCTAGAGAACGGACACACTGTGAATACGAAAGGTTTCTAAAACTCAACGAATAGTCCCTCTCCTGGTGCTCCAGTTTGACTTTCCATCTGCTTTACTATCAGCCTCCCAACTTGGAGAGACAGCCCCTTTAACCTCCTGGTTCGCACACGTTTCCAATTTGGCAGAGGATGAAAGGGAAGAGGGAGAACCAATGAGAGAGTAGCTGTTAGGCATTTGGACGGGCACATATCACTGTAATTTCCCGGCAGGAAGAAGAATTAACCAAAGTCTCAGCCACCCACCGGGAACCAGTATAGGTCCTGAACCAAAATTTTGGACTTGCGGTCAACTCACCAAACACGAGTTGAAAAATGGAGCTCAGGGGCACAGCAATTCACAAACTGGCCGAGTAATAAAGGACAACTATCGTCCAAAAATCTGTTGAGGGAAGGCAACGAGGCGGACTTGAAAGCGAGGCAGAATAGCAGGAAACAGATTTCAACAGGTACGTTTGAATCGCCTTTTAAGCACAGGAAGAGGGGCACAACTTCGACAATGATGCACTTGGCCAAAAAGGGTGTATGCGTTTTCTCCTGAATATATTCAGGAGAAAACGCCTATGCCCATTTTGGCCAAGCAAGCAAGCGGGCAATGCAAATCTGCACTACAAAGAAGTATCACTTCCCACCGGTCAAAAGGGACATCCACAAAATGTGTAAAAACCAGAAAGGCAAGACAGGCCGTTGAGAACAGGGTGCCTTGTTATGCTGATGGGCGGGATGTAAATTGACAACTGCCTCTCTGGAGCAGTGCATTGGGTGCCCTAAAACAAGTAAACAACAGAGCTACAGAGCCAAGGGCACTTCCAGTCTAGGGAATATTCCTTGGGAAAACTGAAAATCAATAAGACAGAGCCACCTCAAAATTTAGGGCTGCACTGCTTACAAGGACCTCAAGTTGGGTACGCCTTAATTATCCCTGGAAATATAAAAAAAGGTTCAAAAAATTGTGGTACTTATGTACGATGGAATATCCCTCAGCCATGAAATCAATGTCATAAGACCAGTAACAGCAAAATGGGTGGATTCAAGTACGATGATTCTAAGTGAAATAAGTCACACATAAAAAGAAACTTATCATAAGATATCACTTATGAAGATCCTGTAAACATGGCTACACTTGAACTGAGTTAGGAAAGAGAACAGTGTCTCACATTTAGAAAACACTCTTATGCCTGCTTAAGGGGGAAGGAGAGGTGGGGTGATGCCTAAAACCAGAGTTTGATATAAGCACAGGTACCGTTCCAAAAACCATCTATGGAATAGAGAAGACCTACACCTTCCTCAGTGAAAGGGACTCAAAACCCCATATTTCCCGCAGAGGAATATATCTGACTAGTAAGAATCTTAAAACCTATGTATTGATATGTCTCCGTTACGGAATCAAGTGTGTCTAGACTGGCATAAACATGGCAGCGAGAATCAGCTCAAACCCACTATAAAAAGGAATTTCAAAAACAAAACAAAAAAACTGGGAAATTCTTTACAATTCCTTCAGGGTCTCTGATGAAACCTGGAATGACCCTATCTACAATGACAGCTGGATGTGGCATAAGGAGGGACACTTGGGACTGAGATGATTGGTGAGATTGGTTGAGCAAATGCAGACCCTTTAAAGCACAAATGCCTGACACCCATTCCATGGGTCCCAACTCTCCAGGTTGAAGGGAATATTACTACAGCTATAATTTGTACGGAAAACCTAGAGAACGGACACACTGTGAATACGAAAGGTTTCTAAAACTCAGCGAATAGTCCCTCTCCTGTTGCTCCAGTTTGACTTTCCATCTGCTTTACTATCAGCCTCCCAACTTGGAGAGACAACCCCTTTAACCTCCTGGTTCGCACACGTTTCCAATTTGGCAGAGGATGAAAGGGAAGAGGGAGAACCAATGAGAGAGTAGCTGTTAGGCATTTGGACGGGCACATATCACTGTAATTTCCCGGCAGGAAGAAGAATTAACCAAAGTCTCAGCCACCCACCGGGAACCAGTATAGGTCCTGAACCAAAATTTTGGACTTGCGGTCAGCTCACCAAACACGAGTTGAAAAATGGAGCTCAGGGGCACAGCAATTCACAAACTGGCCGAGTAATAAAGGACAACTATCGTCCAAATATCTGTTGAGGGAGGGCAACGAGGCGGACTTGAAAGCGAGGCAGAATAGCAGGAAACAGATTTCAACAGGTACGTTGGAATCGCCTTTAAAGCACAGGAAGAGGGGCACAACTTCGACAATGATGCACTTGGCCAAAAAGGGCGTATGCGTTTTCTCCTGAATATATTCAGGAGAAAACGTATACGCCCTTTTTGGCCAAGCAAGCAAGCGGGCAATGCAAATCTGCACTACAAAGAAGTATCACTTCCCATCGGTCAAAAGGGACATCCACAAAATGTGTAAAAACCAGAAAGGCAATACAGGCGCTGGAGAACAGGGAGCCTTGTTATGCTGATGGGCGGGATGTAAATTGCCAACTGCCTCTCTGGAGGAGTGCATTGTGTTCCCTAAAACAAGTAAACAACAGAGCTACAGAGCCAAGGGCACTTCCAGTCTAGGGAATATACCTTGGGAAAACTGAAAATCAATAAGACAGAGCAACCCCAAAATATAGGGATGCACTGCTTACAAGGACCTCAACTTGGGTACACCTTAAATATCCCAGGAAATATAAAAATGGTTCAAAAAATTGTGGTACTTACGTACGATGGAATATCCCTCAGCCATGAAATCAATGTCATAAGACCAGTAGCAGCAAAATGGGTGGATTCAGGTACGATGATTCTAAGTGAAATAAGTCACACAGAAAAAGAAACTCATCATAAGATATCACTTATGAAGATCCTGTAAACATGGCTACACTTGAACTGAGTTAGGAAAGAGAACAGTGTCTCACATTTAGAAAACACTCTTATGCCTGCTTAAGGGGGAAGGAGAGGTGGGGTGATGCATAAAACCAGAGTTTGATATAAGCACAGGTACCGTTCCAAAAACCAACTATGGAATAGACAAGACCTACACCTTCCTCAGTGAAAGGGACTCAAAACCCCATATTTCCCGCAGAGGAATATATCTGACTAGTAAGAATCTTAAAACCTATGTATTGATATGTCTCCGTAAGGGAATCAAGTGTGTCTAGACTGGCATAAACATGGCAGCGAGAATCAGCTCAAACACACTATAAAAAGGAATTTCAAAAACAAAACAAAAAAACTGGGAAATTCTTTACAATTCCTTCAGGGTCTCTGATGAAACCTGGAATGACCCTATCTACAATGACAGCTGAATGTGGCATAAGGAGGGACACTTGGGACTGAGAGGATTGGTGAGATTGGGTGAGCAAATGCAGACCCTTTAAAGCACAAATGCCTGGCACCCATTCCATGGGTCCCAACTCTCCAGGTTGAAGGGAATATTCCTACAGTTATAACATGTATGGGAAACCTAGAGAACGGACACACTGTGAATACGAAAGGTTTCTAAAACTCAACAAATAGTCCCTCTCCTGGTGCTCCGGTTTAACTTTCCATCTGCTTTACTATCAACCTCCCAACTGGAGAGACAGACCTTTTAACCTCCTGGTTCGCACAGGTTGCCAATTTGGCAGAGGATGAAAGGGAAAAGGGAGAACCAATGAGAGAGTAGCTGTTAGGCATTTGGACGGGCACATATCACTGTAATTTCCTGGCAGGAAGAAGAATTAACCAAAGTCTCAGCCACCCACCGGGAACCAGTATAGATCCTGAACCAAAATGTTGGACTTGCGGTCAGCTCAGCAAAAACGAGTTGAAAAATGGAGCTCAGGGGCACAGCAATTCACAAACTGGCCGAGTAATAAAGGACATCTATCGTCCAAAAATCTGTTGAGGGAAGGCAACGAGGCGGACTTGAAAGCGAGGCAGAATAGCAGGAAACAGATTTCAAGAGGTACGTTGGAATCGCCTTTAAAGCACAGGAAGAGGGGCACAATTTCGACAATGATGCACTTGGCCAAAAAGGGCGTATGCGTTTTCTCCTGAATATATTCAGGAGAAAACGCATACGCCCTTTTTGGCCAAGCAAGCAAGCGGGCAATGCAAATCTGCACTACAAAGAAGGATCACTTCCCACCGGTCAAAAGGGACATCCACAAAAGGTGCAAAAACCAGAAAGGCAAGACAGGCCCTGGAGAACAGGGAGCCTTGTTATGCTGATGGGCGGGATGTAAATTGCCAACTGCCTCTCTGGAGGAGTGCATTGTGTTCCCTAAAAAAAGTAAACAACAGAGCTACAGAGCCAAGGGCACTTCCAGTCTAGGGAATATACCTTGGGAAAACTGAAAATCAATAAGGCAGAGCAAACACAAAATTTAGGGCTGCACTGCTTACAAGGACCTCAACTTGGGTACACCTTAAATATCCCAGGAAATATAAAAATGGTTCAAAAAATTGTGGTACTTACGTACGATGGAATATCCCTCAACCATGAAATCATGTCAAAAGACCAGTAGCAGCAAAATGGGTGGATTCAGGTACGATGATTCTAAGTGAAATAAGTCACAGAGAAAAAGAAACTTATCATAAGATATCACTTATGAAGATCCTGTAAACATGGCTACACTTGAACTGAGTTAGGAAAGAGAACAGTGTCTCACATTTAGAAAACACTCTTATGCCTGCTTAAGGGGGAAGGAGAGGTGGGGTGATGCATAAAACCAGAGTTTGATATAAGCACAGGTACCGTTCCAAAAACCAACTATGGAATAGACAAGACCAACACCTTCCTCAGTGAAAGGGACTCAAAATCCCATATTTCCCGCAGAGGAATATATCTGACTAGTAAGAATCTTAAAACCTATGTATTGATATGTCTCCATAAGGGAATCAAGTGTGTCTAGACTGGCATAAACATGGCAGCGAGAATCAGCTCAAACCCACTATAAAAAGGAATTTCAAAAACAAAACAAAAAAACTGGGAAATTCTTTACAATTCCTTCAGGGTCTCTGATGAAACCTGGAATGACCCTATCTACAACGACAGCTGGATTTGGCATAAGGCTGGACACTTGGGACTGAGAGTATTGCTGAGTTTGGGTTAGCAAATGCAGACACCTTACAGTAATAATGCATGGCACACATTCCATGGGTCCCAACTCTCCAGGTTGAAGGGAATATTACTACAGTTATAACATGTACGGGAAACCTAGAGAACGGACACACTGTGAATACGAAAGTTTTCTAAAACTCAACGAATAGTCCCTCTCCTGGTGCTCCAGTTTGACTTTCCATCTGCTTTACTATCAGCCTCCCAACTTGGAGAGACAGCCCCTTTAACCTCCAGGTTCGCACACGTTTCCAATTTGGCAGAGGATGAAAGGGAAGAGGGAGAACCAATGAGAGAGTAGCTGTTAGGCATTTGGACGGGCACATATCACTGTAATTTCCCGGCAGGAAGAAGAATTAACCAAAGTCTCAGCCACCCACCGGGAACCAGTATAG
This sequence comes from Hyperoodon ampullatus, assembly GCF_949752795.1. Lineage (NCBI taxonomy): Eukaryota > Metazoa > Chordata > Mammalia > Artiodactyla > Ziphiidae > Hyperoodon > Hyperoodon ampullatus. The sequence goes on from NW_027641085.1 coordinate 367,881, forward strand.
GTCCTGAACCAAAATTTTGGACTTGCGGTTAGCTCAGCAAACACGAGTTGAAAAATGGAGCTCAGGGGCACAGCAATTCACAAACTGGCCGAGTAATAAAGGACAACTATCGTCCAAACATCTGTTGAGGGAAGGCAACGAGGCGGACTTGAAAGCGAGGCAGAATAGCAGGAAACAGATTTCAACAGGTACGTTTGAATCGCCTTTTAAGCACAGGAAGAGGGGCACAACTTCGACAATGATGCACTTGGCCAAAAAGGGTGTATGCGTTTTCTCCTGAATATATTCAGGAGAAAACGCCTACGCCCATTTTGGCCAAGCAAGCAAGCGGGCAATGCAAATCTGCACTACAAAGAAGTATCACTTCCCACCGGTCAAAAGGGACATCCACAAAATTTGTAAAAACCAGAAAGGCAAGACAGGCCGTTGAGAACAGGGTGCCTTGTTATGCTGATGGGCGGGATGTAAATTGACAACTGCCTCTCTGGAGCAGTGCATTGGGTGCCCTAAAACAAGTAAACAACAGAGCTACAGAGCCAAGGGCACTTCCAGTCTAGGGAATATTCCTTGGGAAAATTGAAAATCAATAAGACAGAGCCACCTCAAAATTTAGGGCTGCACTGCTTACAAGGACCTCAAGTTGGGTACGCCTTAATTATCCCTGGAAATATAAAAAAAGGTTCAAAAAATTGTGGTACTTATGTACGATGGAATATCCCTCAGCCATGATATCAATGTCATAAGACCAGTAGCAGCAAAATGGGTGGATTCAAGTACGATGATTCTAAGTGAAATAAGTCACACATAAAAAGAAACTTATCATAAGATATCACTTATGAAGATCCTGTAAACATGGCTACACTTGAACTGAGTTAGGAAAGAGAACAGTGTCTCACATTTAGAAAACACTCTTATGCCTGCTTAAGGGGGAAGGAGAGGTGGGGTGATGCCTAAAACCAGAGTTTGATATAAGCACAGGTACCGTTCCAAAAACCATCTATGGAATAGAGAAGACCTACACCTTCCTCAGTGAAAGGGACTCAAAACCCCATATTTCCCGCAGAGGAATATATCTGACTAGTAAGAATCTTAAAACCTATGTATTGATATGTCTCCATTACGGAATCAAGTGTGTCTAGACTGGCATAAACATGGCAGCGAGAATCAGCTCAAACCCACTATAAAAAGGAATTTCAAAAACAAAACAAAAAAACTGGGAAATTCTTTACAATTCCTTCAGGGTCTCTGATGAAACCTGGAATGACCCTATCTACAATGACAGCTGGATGTGGCATAAGGAGGGACACTTGGGACTGAGACGATTGGTGAGATTGGTTGAGCAAATGCAGACCCTTTAAAGCACAAATGCCTGACACCCATTCCATGGGTCCCAACTCTCCAGGTTGAAGGGAATATTACTACAGCTATAATTTGTACGGGAAACCTAGAGAACGGACACACTGTGAATACGAAAGGTTTCTAAAACTCAACGAATAGTCCCTCTCCTGGTGCTCCGGTTTGACATTCCATCTGCTTCGCTATCAATCTCCGAACTTGGAGAGACAGCCCCTTTAACCTCCTAGTTCGCACAGGTTTCCAATTTGGCAGAGGATGAAAGGGAAGAGGGAGAACCAATGAGAGAGTAGCTGTTAGGCATTTGGACGGACACATATCACTCTAACTTCCCGGCAGGAAGAAGAGTTAACCAAAGTCTCAGCGACCCACCGGGAACCAGTATGGTTCCTGAACCAAAATTTTGGACTTGCGGTCAGCTCACCAAAAACGAGTTGAAAAATGGAGCTCAGGGGCACAGCAATTCACAAACTGGCCGAGTAATAAAGGACAACTATTGTCCAAAAATCTGTTGAGGGAAGGCAACGAGGCGGACTTGAAAGCGAGGCAGAATAGCAGGAAACAGATTTCAATAGGTACGTTGCAATCGCCTTTAAAGCACAGGACGAGGGGCACAACTTCGACAATGATGCACTTGGCCAAAAAGGGCGTATGCGTTTTCTCCTGAATATATTCAAGAGAAAACGCATACGCCCTTTTTGGCCAAGCAAGCAAGCGGGCAATGCAAATCTGCACTACAAAGAAGTATCACTTCCCACTGGTCAAAAGGGACATCCACAAAATGTGTAAAAACCAGAAAGGCAAGACAGGCCCTGGAGAACAGGGAGCCTTTTTATGCTGATGGGCGGAATGTAAATTGCCAACTCCCTCTCTGGAGGAGTGCATTGTGTTCCCTAAAACAAGTAAACAACAGAGCTACAGAGCCAAGGGCACTTCCAGTCTAGGGAATATTCCTTGGGAAAACTGAAAATCAATAAGACAGATCCACCCCAAAATTTAGGGCTGCACTGCTTACAAGGACCTCAACTTGGGTAACCTTAATTATCCCAGGAAATATAAAAATGGTTCAAAAAATTGTGGTACTTACGTACGATGGAATATCCCTCAGCCATGAAATCAATGTCATAAGACCAGTAGCAGCAAAATGGGTGGATTCAGGTACGATGATTCTAAGTGAAATAAGTCACACAGAAAAAGAAACTTATCATAAGATATCACTTATGAAGATCCTGTAAACATGGCTAAACTTGAACTGAGTTAGGAAAGAGAACAGTGTCTCACATTTAGAAAACACTCTTATGCCTGCTTAAGGGGGAAGGAGAGGTGGGGTGATGCATAAAACCAGAGTTTGATATAAGCACAGGTACCGTTCCAAAAACCAACTATGGAATAGACAAGACCTACACCATCCTCAGTGAAAGGGACTCAAAACCCCATATTTCCCGCAGAGGAATATATGTGACTAGTAAGAATCTTAAAACCTATGTATTGATATGTCTCCGTAAGGGAATCAAGTGTGTCTAGACTGGCATAAACATGGCAGCGAGAATCAGCTCAAACCCACTATAAAAAGGAGTTTCAAAAACAAAACAAAAAAACTGGGAAATTCTTTACAATTCCTTCAGGGTCTCTGATGAACCCTGGAATGACCCTATCTACAATGACAGCTGGATGTGGCATAAGGAGGGACACTTGGGACTGAGACGATTGGTGAGATTGGGTGAGCAAATGCAAACCCTTTAAAGCACAAAAGCCTGGCACCCATTCCATGGGTCCCAACTCTCCAGGTTGAAGGGAATATTACTACAGGTATAACATGTACGGGAAACCTAGAGAACGGACACACTGTGAATATGAAAGGATTCTAAAACTCAACGAATATTCCCTCTCCTGGTGCTCTGGTTTGACATTCCATCTGCTTTACTATCAACCTCCCAACTTGGAGAGACAGACCCTTTAATATCCTGGTTCGCATAGGTTGCCAATTTGGCAGAAGATGAAAGGGAAGAGGGAGAACCAATGAGAGAGTAGCTGTTAGGCATTTGGACGGGCACATATCACTGTAATTTCCCGTCAGGAAGAAGAATTAATCAAAGTCTCAGCCACCCACCGGGAACCAGTATAGGTTCAGAACCAAAATTTTGGACTTGCGGTCAGCTCACAAAAAACGAGTTGAAAAATGGAGCTCAGGGGCACAGCAATTCACAAACTGGCCCAGTAATAAAGGAAAACTATCGTCCAAAAATCTGTTGAGGGAAGGCAACGAGGCGCACTTGAAAGCGAGGCAGAATAGCAGGAAACAGATTTCAAGAGGTACGTTGGAATCGCCTTTAAAGCACAGGAAGAGGGGCAAATCTTCGACAATTATGCACTTGGCCAAAAAGGGCGTAGGCGTTTTCTCCTGCATATATTCAGGAGAAAACGTATACGCCCTTTTTGGCCAAGCAAGCAAGCGGGCAATGCAAATCTGCACTACAAAGAAGTATCACTTCCCACCGGTCAAAAGGGACATCCACAAAATGTGTAAAAACCAGAAAGGCAAGACAGGCCCTGGAGAACAGGGAGCTGTTTTATGCTGATGGGCGGGATGTAAATTGCCAACTGCCTCTCTGGAGGAGTACATTGTGTTCCCTAAAACAAGTAAACAACAGAGCTACAGAGCCAAGGGCACTTCCAGTCTAGGGAATATACCTTGGGAAAACTGAAAATCAATAAGAGCCACCCCAAAATTTAGGGCTGCACTGCTTACAAGGACCTCAACTTGGGTACACATTAAATATCCCAGGAAATATAAAAATGGTTCAAAAAATTGTGGTACTTACATACGATGGAATATCCCTCAGCCATGAAATCAATGTCATAAGACCAGTAGCAGCAAAATGGGTGGATTCAGGTACGATGATTCTAAGTGAAATATGTCACAGAGAAAAAGAAACTTATCATAAGATATCACTTATGAAGATCCTGTAAACATGGCTACACTTGAACTGAGTTAGGAAAGAGAACAGTGTCTCACATTTAGAAAACACTCTTATGCCTGCTTAAGGGGGAAGGAGAGGTGGGGTGATGCATAAAACCAGAGTTTGATATAAGCACAGGTACCGTTCCAAAAACCAACTATGGAATAGACAAGACCTATACCTTCCTCAGTGAAAGGGACTCAAAATCCCATATTTCCGGCAGAGGAATATATCTGACTAGTAAGAATCTTAAAACCTATGTATTGATATGTGTCCGTAAGGGAATCAAGTGTGTCTAGACTGGCATAAACATGGCAGCGAGAATCAGCTCAAACCCACTATAAAAAGGAATTTCAAAAACAAAACAAAAAAACTGGGAAATTCTTTACAATTCCTTCAGGGTCTCTGATGAAACCTGGAATGACCCTATCTACAACGACAGCTGGATGTGGCATAAGGCTGGACACTTGTGACTGAGACGATTGGTGAGATTGGGTGAGCAAATGCAGACCCTTTAAAGCAATAATGCATGGCACCCATTCCATGGGTCCCAACTCTCCAGGTTGAAGGGAATATTACTACAGTTATAACATGTACGAGAAACCTAGAGAACGGACACACTGTGAATATGAAAGGTTTCTAAAACTCAACTAATAGTCCCTCTTCTGGTGCTCCAGTTTGACTTTCCATCTGCTTTACTATCAATCTCCCAACTTGGAGAGACAGCCCCTTTAACCTCCTGGTTCGCACACGTTGCCAATTTGGCAGAGGATGAAAAGGAATAGGGAGATCCAATGAGAAATTAGCTGTTAGGCATTTCGACGGGTACATATCACTGTAATTTCACGGCAGGAAGAAGAATTAACCAAAGTCTCAGCCACCCACCGGGAACCAGTATAGGTCCTGAACCAAAATTTTCGACTTGCGGTCAGCTCACCAAAAACGAGTTGAAAAAAGGAGCTCAGGGGCACAGCAATTCACAAACTGGCCGAGTTATAAAGGCAAACTATCGTCCAAAAATCTCTTGAGGGAAGGCAGCGAGGTGGACTTGAAAGCGAGGCAGAATAGCAGGAAACAGATTTCAAGAGGTACGTGGGAATCGCCTTTAAAGCACAGAAAGAGTGGCACAACTTCGACAATGATGCACTTGGCCAAAAAGGGCGTATGCATTTTCTCCTGAATATATTCAAGAGAAAACGCATACGCCCTTTTTGGCCAAGCAAGCAAGCGGGCAATGCAAATCTGCACTACAAAGAAGTATCACTTCCCACCGGTCAAAAGGGACATCCACAAAATGTGTAAAAACCAGAAAGGCAAGACAGGCCCTGGAGAACAGGGAGCCTTGTTATGCTGATGGGCGGGATGTAAATTGCCAACTGCCTCTCTGGAGGAGTGCATTGTGTTCCCTAAAACAAGTAAACAACAGAGCTACAGAGCCAAGGGCACTTCCAGTCTAGGGAATATACCTTGGGAAAATTGAAAATGAATAAGACAGAGCAACCCCAAAATTTAGGGCTGCAGTGCTTACAAGGACCTCTACTTGGGTACACATTAAATATCCCAGGAAATATAAAAATGGTTCAAAAAATTGTGGTACATACGTACGATGGAATATCCCTCAGCCATGAAATCAATGTCATAAGACCAGTAGCAGCAAAATGGGTGGATTCAGGAACGATGATTCTAAGTGAAATAAGTCACACAGAAAAAGAATCTTATCATAAGATATCACTTATGAAGATCCTGTAAACATGGCTACACTTGAACTGAGTTAGGAAAGAGAACAGTGTCTCACATGTAGAAAACACTCTTATGCCTGCTTAAGGGGGAAGGAGAGGTGGGGTGATGCATAAAACCAGAGTTTGATATAAGCACAGGTACCGTTCCAAAAACCAACTATGGAATAGACAAGACCTACACCTTCCTCAGTGAAAGGGAATCAAAACCCCATATTTCCCGCAGAGGAATATATCTGACTAGTAAGAATCATAAAACCTATGTATTGATATGTCTCTGTAAAGGAATCAAGTGTGTCTAGACTGGCATAAGCATGGCAGCGAGAATCAGCTCAAACCCACTATAAAAAGGAATTTCAAAAACAAAACAAAAAAAGTGGGAAATTCTTTACAATTCCTTCAGGGTCTATGATGAAACCTGGAATGACCCTATCTACAATGACAGCTGGATGTGGCATAAGGCTGGACACTTGGGACTGAGAGGATTGGTGAGATTGGTTGAGCAAATGCAGACCCTTTAAAGCAATAATGCTTGGCACACATTCCATGGGTCCCAACTCTCCAGGTTGAAGGGAATATTACTACAGCTATAACATGTACTAGAAACCTAGAGAACGGACACACTGTGAATACGAATGGTTTCTAAAACTCAACGAATAGTCCCTCTCCTGGTGCTCCGGTTTGACTTCCATCTGCTTTACTATCAACCTCCCAACTTGGAGAGACAGACCCTTTAAACTCCTGGTTCACACAGGTTGCCAATTTGGCAGATTATGAAAGGGAAGAGGGAGAACCAATGAGAGAGTAGCTGTTAGGCATTTGGACGGGCACATATCACTGTAATTTCCCGGCAGGAAGAAGAATTAACCAAAGTCTCAGCCACCCAGCGGGAACCAGTATAGGTCCTGAACCAAAATTTTGGACTTGCGGTCAGCTCAGCAAAAACGAGTTGAAAAATGGAGCTCAGGGGCACAGCAATTCACAAAGTGGCCGAGTAATAAAGGACAACTATCCTCCAAAAATCTGTTGAGGGAAGGCAACGAGGTGGACTTGAAAGCGAGGCAGAATAGCAGGAAACAGATTTCAAGAGGTACGTTGGAATCGCCTTTAAAGTACAGGAAGAGGGGCACAACTTCGACAATGATGCACTTGGCCAAAAAGGGCGTATGCGTTTTCTCCTGAATATATTCAGGAGAAAACGCATACGCCCTTTTTGGCCAAGCAAGCAAGCAGGCAATGGAAATCTGCACTACAAAGAAGTATCATTTCCCACCGGTCAAAAGGGACATCCACAAAATGTGTAAAAACCAGAAAGGCAAGACAGGCCCTGGAGCACAGGGAGCCTTGTTATGCTGATGGGTGGGATGTAAATTGCCAACTGCCTCTCTGGAGGAGTGCATTGTGTTCCCTAAAACAAGTAAAGAACAGAGCTACAGAGCCAAGGGCACTTCCAGTCTAGGGAATATACCTTGGGAAAACTGAAAATCAATAAGACAGAGCCACCCCAAAATTTAGGGCTGCACTGCTTACAAGGACCTCAACTTGGGTACACCTTAAATATCCCAGGAAATATAAAAATGGTTCAAAAAATTGTGGTACTTACGTACGATGGAATATCCCTCAGCCATGAAATCAATGTCATAAGACCAGTAGCAGCATAATGGGTGGATTCAGGTACGATGATTCTAAGTGAAATAAGTCACACAGAAAAAGAAACTTATCATAAGATATCACTTATGAAGATCCTGTAAACATGGCTACACTTGAACTGAGTTAGGAAAGAGAACAGTGTCTCACATTTAGAAAACACTCTTATGCCTGCTTAAGGGGGAAGGAGAGGTGGGGTGATGCATAAAACCAGAGTTTGATATAAGCACAGGTACCGTTCCAAAAAGCAACTATGGAATAGACAAGACCTACACCTTCCTCAGTGAAAGGGACTGAAAACCACATATTTCCCGCAGAGGAATATATCTGACTAGTAAGAATCTTAAAACCTATGTATTGATATGTCTCCGTACGGGAATCAAGTGTGTCTAGACTGGCATAAACGTGGCTGCGAGAATCAGCTCAAACCCACTATAAAAAGTATTTTCAAAAACAAAACAAAAAAACTGGGAAATTCTTTACAATTCCTTCAGGGTCTCTGTTGAAACCTGGAATGACCCTATGTACAATGACAGCTGGATGTGGCATAAGGCTGGACACTTGGGACTGTGAGGATTGGTGAGATTGGGTGAGCAAATGCAGACCCATTAAAGCAATAATGCTTGGCACCCATTCCATGGGTCCCAACTCTCCATGTTGAAGGGAATATTACTACCGCTATAACATGTACGGGAAACGTAGAGAACGGACACACTGTGAACACGAAAGGTTTCTAAAACTCAACGAATAGTCCCTCTCCTGGTGCTCCGTTTTGACTTTCCATTTGCTTTACTATCAACCTCCCAACTTGAAGAGACAGCCCCTTTAAGCTCCTGGTTCGCACAGGTTGCCAATTTGGCAGAGGATGAAAGGGAAGAGGGAGAACCAATGAGAGAGTAGCTGTTAGGCATTTGGACGGGCACATATCACTCTAACATCCCGGCAGGAAGAAGAATTAAGCAAAGTCTCAGCCCCCCACCGGGAACCAGCATAGGTCCTGAACCAAAATTTTGGACTTGCGGTCAGCTCACCAAAAACGAGTTGAAAAATGGAGCTCAGGGGCACAGCAATTCACAAACTGGCCGAGTAATAAAGGACAACTATGGTCCAAAAATCTCTTGAGGGAAGGCAGCGAGGTGGACTTGAAAGCGAGGCAGAATAGCAGGAAACAGATTTCAAGAGGTACGTTGGAATCGCCTTTAAAGCACAGGAAGAGGGGCACAACTTTGATAATGATGCACTTGGCCAAAAAGGGCGTATGCGTTTTCACCTGAATATATTCAGGAGAAAACGCATACGCCCTTTTTGGCCAAGCAAGCAAGCGGGCAATGCAAATCTGCACTACAAAGAAGTATCAATTCCCACCGGTCAAAAGGGACATCCACAAAATGTGTAAAAACCAGAAAGGCAAGACAGGCCCTGCAGAACAGGGAGCCTTGTTATGTTGATGGGCGGGATGTAAATTGCCAACTGTCTCTCTGGAGGAGTGCATTGTGTTCCCTAAAACAAGTAATCAACAGAGCTACAGAGCCAAGGGCACTTCCAGTCTAGGGAATATACCTTTGGAAAACTGAAAATCAATAAGACAGAGCCACCCCAAAATTTAGGGCTGCACTGCTTACAAGGACCTCAACTTGGGTACACCTTAAATATCCCAGGAAATATAAAAATGGTTCAAAAAATTGTGGTACTTACGTACGATGGAATATCCCTCAGCCATGAAATCAATGTCATAAGACCAGTAGCAGCAAAATGGGTGGATTCAGGTACGATGATTCTAAGTGAAATAAGTCACACAGAAAAAGAAACTTATCATAAGATATCACTTATGAAGGTCCTGTAAACATGGCTACACTTGAACTGAGTTAGGAAAGAGAACAGTGTCTCACATTTAGAAAACACTCTTATGCCTGCTTAAGGGGGAAGGAGTGGTGGGGTGATGCATAAAACCAGAGTTTGATATAAGCACAGCTACCGTTCCAAAAACCAACTATGGAATAGACAAGACCTACACCTTCCTCAGTGAAAGGGACTCAAAACCCCATATTTCCCGCAGAGGAATATATCTGACTAGTAAGAATCTTAAAACCTATGTATTGATATGTCTCCGTAAGGGAATCAAGTGTGTCTAGACTGGCATAAACATGGCAGCGAGAATCAGCTCAAACCCACTAAAAAATGGAATTTCAATAACAAAACAAAAAAAACAGGGAAATTCTTTACAATTCCTTCAGGGTCTCTGATGAAACATGGAATGACCCTATCTACAACGACAGCTGGATGTGGCATAAGGCTGGACACTTGCGACTGAGAGGATTGGTGAGATTGGGTGAGCAAATGCAGACCCTTTAAAGCAATAATGCATGGCACCCATTCCATGGGTCCCAACTCTCCAGGTTGAAGGGAATATTACTAAAGTTATAACATGTACGGGAAACCTAGAGAACGGGCACACTGTGAATACGAAAGGTTTCTAAAACTCAACGAATAGTCCCTCTCCTGGTGCTCCGGTTTGACTTTCCATCTGCTTTACTATCAACCTCGCAACTTGGAGAGACAGCCCCTTTAACCTCCTGGTTCGCACAGGTTTCCAATTTGGCAGAGGATGAAACGGAAGAGGGAGAACCAATGAGAGAGTAGCTGTTAGGCATTTGGACGGGCACATATCACTCTAACTTCCCGGCAGGAAGAAGAATTAACCAAAGTCTCAGCCACCCACCGGGAACCAGCATAGGTCCTGAACCAAAATTTTGGACTTGCGGTCAGCTCACCAAAAACGAGTTGAAAAATGGAGCTCAGGGGCACAGCAATTCACAAACTGGCCAAGTAAAAAAGGACAACTATCGTCCAAAAATCTGTTGAGGGAAGGCAAAGAGGCGGACTTGAATGCGAGGCAGAATAGCAGGAAACAGGTTTCAAGAGGTACGTTGTAATCGCCTTTAAAGCACAGGAAGAGGGGCACAACTTCGACAATGATGCACTTGGCCAAAAAGGGCATATGTGTTTTCTCCTGAATATATTCAGGAGAAAACGCATACGCCCTTTTTGGCCAAGCAAGCAAGCAATCGGGCAATGCAAATCTGCACTACAAAGAAGTATCACTTCCCACCGGTCAAAAGGGACATCCACAAAATGTGTAAAAACCAGAAAGGCAAGACAGGCCCTGGAGAACAGGGTGCCTTGTTATGCTGAAGGGCGGGATGTAAATTGCCAAATGCCTCTCTGGTGGAGTGCATTGTGTTCCCTAAAACAAGTAAACAACAGAGCTACAGAGCCAAGGGCACTTCCAGTCTAGGGAATATACCTTGGGAAAACTGAAAATCAATAAGACAGAGCCACCCCAAAATTTAAGGCTGCACTGCTTACAAGGACCTCAACTTGGGTACACCTTAAATATCCCAGGAAATATAAAAATGGTTCAAAAAATTGTGGTACTTACGTACGATGGAATATCCCTCAGCCATGAAATCAATGTCATAAGACCAGTAGCAGCAAAATGGGTGGATTCAGGTACGATGATTCTAAGTGAAATAAGTCACACAGAAAAAGAAACTTATCATAAGATATCACTTATGAAGGTCCTGTAAACATGGCTACACTTGAACTGAGTTAGGAAAGAGAATAGTGTCTCACATTTAGAAAACACTCTTATGCCTGCTTAAGGGGGAAGAAGTGGTGGGGTGATGCATAAAACCAGAGTTTGATATAAGCACAGGTACCGTTCCAAAAACCAACTATGGAATAGACAAGACCTACACCTTCCTCAGTGAAAGGGACTCAAAACCCCATATTTCCCGCAGAGGAATATATCTGACTAGTAAGAATCTTAAAACCTATGTATTGATATGTCTCCGTAAGGGAATCAAGTGTGTCTAGACTGGCATAAACATGGCAGCGAGAATCAGCTCAAACCCATTATAAAAAGGAATTTCAAAAACAAAACGAAAAAACTGCGTAATTCTTTACAATTCCTTCGGGGTCTCTGATGAAACCTGGAATGACCCTGTCTACAATGACAGCTGGATGTGGCATAAGGAGGGACATTTGACAGTGAGACGATTGGTGAGATTGGGTGAGCAAATGCAGACCCTTTAAAGCACAAGTGCCTGGCACCCATTCCATGGGTCCCAACTCTCCAAGTTGAAGGGAATATTACTACAGCTATAACATGTACGGGAAACCTAGAAAACGTACACACTGTGAATATGAAAGGTTTCTAAAGCTCAACGAATAGTCCCTCTCCTGAAGCCCCGGTTTGACTTTCCATCTGCTTTACTATCAACCTCCCAACTTGGAGAGACCACCCCTTTAACCACCTGGTTTCCACAGGTTGCCAAATTGGCAGAGGATGAAAGGGAAGAGGGAGAACCAATGAGAGAGTAGCTGTTAGGCGTTTGCACGGGCACATATCACTGTAATTTCCCGGCAGGAAGAAGAATTAACCAAAGTCTCAGCCAACCACCGGGAACCAGTATAGGTCCTGAACCAAAATTTTGGACTTGCGGTCAGCTCACAAAAAACGAGTTGAAAAATGGAGCTCAGGGGCACAGCAATTCACAAACTGGTCGAGTAATAAAGGACAACTATCTTCCAAAAATCTGTTGAGGGTAGGCAACGAGGCGGACTTGAAAGCGAGGCAGAATAGCCAGAAACAGATTTCAAGAGGTACGTTGGAATCGCCTTTAAAGCACAGGAAGAGGGGAACAACTTCGATAATGATGCACTTGGCCAAAAAGGGTGTATGTGTTTTCTCCTGAATATATTCAGGAGAAAACGCATACGCCCTTTTTGGCCAAGCAAGCAATCGGGCAATGCAAATCTGCACTACAAAGAAGTATCACTTCCCACCGGTCAAAAGGGACATCCACAAAATGTGTAAAAATCAAAAAGGCAAGACAGTCACTGGAGAACAGGGAGCCTTGTTATGCTGATGGGCGGGATGTAAATTGCCAACTGCCCCTCTGGAGGAGTGCATTGTGTTCTCTAAAACAAGTAAAGAACAGAGCTACAGAGCCAAGGGCACTTCCAGTCTAGGGAATATACCTTGGGAAAACTGAAAATCAATAAGACAGAGCCACCCCAAAATTTAGGGCTGCACTGCTTACAAGGACCTCAACTTGGGTACGCCTTAAATATCACGGGAAATATAAAAATGGTTCAAAAAATTGTGGTAGTTACGTACGATGGAATATCCCTCAGCCATGAAATCAATGTCATAAGACCAGTAGCAGCAAAATGGGTGGATTCAGGTACGATGATTCTAAGTGAAATAAGTCACACAGAAAAAGAAACTTATCCTAACATATCACTTATGAAGATCCTGTAAACATGGCTACACAAGAAATGAGTTAGGAAAGAGAACAGTGTCTCACATTTAGAAAACACTCTTATGCCTGCTTAAGGCGGAAGGAGAGGTGGGGTGATGCATAAAACCAGAGTTTGATATAAGCACAGGTACCGTTCCAAAAACCAACTATGGAATAGACAAGACCTACACCTTCCTCAGTGAAAGGGACTCAAAACCCCATATTTCCCGAAGAGGAATATATCTGACTAGTAAGAATCTTAAAACCTATGTACTGATATGTCTCCATAAGGGAATCAAGTGTGTCTAGACTGGCATAAACATGGCAGCGAGAATCAGCTCAAACCCACTATAAAAAGGAATTTCAAAAGAAAACAAAAAAACTGGGAAATTCTTTACAATTCCTTCAGGGTCTCTGATGAAACCTGGAATGACCCTATCTACAACGACAGCTGGATGTGGCATAAGGCTGGACACTTGGGACTGAGAGGATTGGTGAGTTTGGGTGAGCAAATGAAGACCCTTTAAAGGAATAATGCCTGGCACCCATTCCATGGGTCCCAACTCTCCAGGTTGAAGGGAATATTACTACAGTTATAACATGTACGGGAAACCTAGAGAACAGACACACTGTGAATACGAAAGGTTTCTAAAACTCAACGAATAGATCCTCCCATGGTGCTCCGGTTTGACTTTCCATCTGCTTTACTATCAATCTCCCAACTTGGAGAGACAGCCCCTTTAACCTCCTGGTTCGCACAGGCTTCCAATTTGGCAGAGGATGAAAGGGAAGAGGGAGAACCAATGAGAGAGTAGCTGTTAGGCATTTGGACGGGCACATATCACTCTAACTTCCCGGCAGGAAGAAGAATTAACCAAAGTCTCAGCCCTGCACCGGGAACCAGCATATGTCCTGAACCAAAATTTTGGACTTGTGGTCAGCTCACCAAAAACGAGTTGAAAAATGGAGCTCAGGGGCACAGCAATTCACAAACTGGCCGAGTAATAAAGGACAACTATCGTCCAAAAATCTGTTGAGGGAAGGCAACGAGGCGGACTCGAAAGCGAGGCAGAATAGCAGGAAACAGATTTCAAGAGGTACGTTGGAATCGCCTTTAAAGCACAGGAAGAGGGGCACAACTAAGACAATGATGCACTGGGCCAAAAACGGCGTATGCGTTTTCTCCTGAATATATTCCGGAGAAAACGCATACGCCCTTTTTGGCCAAGCAAGCAAGCGGGCAATGCAAATCTGCACTACAAAGAAGTATCACCTCCCACCGTTCAAAAGGGACATCCACATAATGTGTAAAAAATAGAAAGGCAAGACAGGCCCTGGAGAACAGGGAGCCTTGTTATGCTGATGGGCGGGATGTAAATTGCCAACTGCCTCTCTAGAGGAGTACATTGTGTTCCCTAAAACAAGTAAAGAACAGAGCTACAGAGCCAAGGGCACTTCCAGTCTAGGGAATATACCTTGGGAAAACTGAAAATCAATAAGACAGAGCCACCCCAAAATTTAGGGCTGCACTGCTTACAAGGACCTCAACTTGGGTACACCTTAAATATCCCAGGAAATATATAAATGGTTCAAAAAATTGTGGTACGTACATACGATGGAATATCCCTCAGCCATGAAATCAATGTCATAAGACCAGTAGCAGCAAAATGGGTGGATTCAGGTACGATGATTCTAAGTGAAATAAGTCACACAGAAAAAGAAACTTATCCTAACATATCACTTATGAAGATCCTGTAAACATGGCTACACAAGAAATGAGTTAGGAAAGAGAACAGTGTCTCACATTTAGAAAACACTCTTATGCCTGCTTAAGGCGGAAGGAGAGGTGGGGTGATGCATAAAACCAGAGTTTGATATAAGCACAGGTACCGTTCCAAAACCAACTATGGAATAGACAAGACCTACACCTTCCTCAGTGAAAGGGACTCAAAACCCCATATTTCCCGCAGAGGAATATATCTGACTAGTAAGAATCTTAAAACCTATGTATTGATATGTCTCCGTAAGGGAATCAAGTGTGTCTAGACTGGCATAAACATGGCAGCGAGAATCAGCTCAAACCCACTATAAAAAGGAATTTCAAAAACAAAACAAAAAAACTGGGAAATTCTTTACAATTCCTTCAGGGTCTCTGATGAAACCTGGAATGACCCTATCTACAACGACAGCTGGATGTGGCAGAAGGCTGGACACTTGGGACTGAGAGGATTGGTGAGATTGGGTGAGCAAATGCAGACCCTTTAAAGCACAAATGCCTGGCACCCATTCCGTTGGTCCCAACTCTCCAGGTTGAAGGGAAGATTACTACAGCTATAACATGTGCGGGAAACCTAGAGAACGGACACACTGTGAATACGAAAGGTTTCTAAAACTCAACGAATAGTCCCTCTCCTGGTGCCCCGGTTTGACTTTCCATCTGCTTTACTATCAACCTCCCAACTGGAGAGACAGCCCCTTTAACCTCTTGGTTCGCACAGGTTGCCAATTTGGCAGAGAATGAAAGGGAAGAGGGAGAACCAATGAGAGAGTAGCTGTTAGGCATTTGGACGGGCACATATCACTGTAATTTCCCAGCAGGAAGAAGAATTAACCAAAGTCTCAGCAACCCACCGGGAACCAGTATAGGTCCTGAACCAAAATTTTGGACTTGCGGTCAGCTCACCAAAAACGAGTTGAAAAATGGAGCTCAGGGGCACAGCAATTCACAAACTGGCCGAGTAATAAAGGACAACTATAGTCCCAAAATCTGTTGAGGGAAGGCAACGAGGCGGACTTGAAAGCGAGGCAGAATAGCAGGAAACAGATTTCAAGAGGTACGTTGGAATCGCCTTTAAAGCACAGGAAGAGGGGCCCAACTTCGACAATGATGCACTTGGCCAAAAATGGATTATGCGTTTTCTCCTGAATATATTCAGGAGAAAATGCATACGCCCTTTTTGGCCAAGCAAGCAAGCGGGCAATGCAAATCTGCACTACAAAGAAGTATCACTTCCCACCGGTCAAAAGGGACATCTACAAAATGTGTAAGAACCAGAAAGGCAAAACACGCCATGGAGAACAGGGAGCCTTGTTATGCTGATGGGCGGGATGTAATTTGCCATCTGCCTCTCTGGAGGAGTGCATTGTGTTCCCTAAAACAAGTAAAGAACAGAGCTACAGAGCCAAGGGCACTACCAGTCTAGGGAATATACCTTGGGAAAACTGAAAATCAATAAGACAGAGCCACCCAAAAATTTAGGGCTGCGCTGCATACAAGGACCTCAACTTGGATACACCTTAAGTATCCCAGAAAATATAAACATGGTTCAAAATATTGTGGTACTTACATACGATGGAATATCCCTCAGCCATGAAATCAATGTCATAAGACCAGTAGCAGCAAAATGGGTGGTTTCAGGTACGATGATTCTAAGTGAAATAAGTGAAACAGAAAAAGAAACTTATCATAAGATATCACTTATGAAGATCCTGTAAACATGGCTGCACTTGAACTGAGTTAGGAAAGAGAACAGTGTCTCACATTTAGAAAACACTCTTATGCCTGCTTAAGGGGGAAGGAGAGGTGGGGTGATGCATAAAACCAGAGTTTGATATAAGCACAGGTACCGTTCCAAAAACCAACTATGGAATAGACAAGACCTACACCTTTCTCAGTGAAAGGGACTCAAAACACCATATTTCCCGCAGAGGAATATATCTGACTAGTAAGAATCTTAAAACCTATGTATTGATATGTCTCCGTAAGGGAATCAAGTGTGTCTAGACTGGCATAAACATGGCAGCGAGAATCAGCTCAAACCCACTATAAAAAGGAATTTTAAAAACAAAAGAAAAAACTGGGAAATTCTTTACAATTCCTTCAGGGTCTCTGATGCAACCTGGAATGACCCTATCTACAACGACAGCTGGATGTGGCATAAGGAGGGACACTTGGGACTGAGACGATTGGTGAGATTGGGTGAGCAAATGCAGACCCTTTAAAGCACAAATGCCTGGCACCCATTCCATGTGTCCGAACTCTCCAGGTTGAAGGGAATATTACTACAGCTATAACATATACGGGAAACCTAGAGAACGGACACACTGTGAATACGAAAGGATTCTATAACTCAACAAATAGTCCCTCTCCTGGTGCTCCGGTTTGACTTTCCATCTGCTTTACTATCAATCTCCCAACTTGGAGACACAGCCACTTTAACCTCCTCATTCACACAGGTTGCCAATTTGGCAGAGGATGAGAGGGAAGAGGGAGAACCAATGAGAGAGTAGCTGTTAGGCATTTGGATGGGCACATATCACTCTAACTTCCCGGCAGGAAGAAGAATTAACCAAAGTCTCAGCCCCCCACTGGTTACCAGTATAGGTCCTGAACCAAAATTTTGGACTTGCGGTCAGCTCACAAAAAACGTGTTGAAAAATGGAGCTCAGGGGCACAGCAATTCACAAACTGGCCGAGTAATAAAGGACAACTATCGTCCAAAAATCTGTTGAGGGAAGGCAACGAGGCGGACTTGAAAGCGAGGCAGAATAGCAGGAAACAGATTTCAAGAGGTACGTTGGAATTGCCTTTAAAGCACAGGAAGAAGGGCACAACTTCGACAATGATGCATTGGCCAAAAACGGCGTATGCATTTTCTCCTGAATATATTCAGGAGAAAACACATACGCCCTTTTTGGCCAAGCAAGCAAGCGGGCAATTCAAGTCTGCACTACAAAGCAGTATCACTTCCCACCGGTCAAAAGGCACATCCACAAAATGTGTAAAAACCAGAAAGGCAAGACAGGCCGTGGAGAACAGGGAGCCTTGTTATGCTGATGGGCGGGATGTAAATTGCCAACTGCCTCTCTGGAGGAGTACATTGTGTTCCCTAAAACAAGTAAAGAACACAGCTACAGAGAAAAAGGCACTTCCAGTCTAGGGAATATACTTTGGGAAAACTGAAAATCAATAAGACAGAGCCACCCCAAAATTTAGGGCTGCACTGCTTACAAGGACCTCAACTTGGATACAACTTAAATATCCCAGGAAATATAAAAATGGTTCAAAAAATTGTGGTACTTACGTACGATGGAATATCCCTCAGCCATGAAATCAATGTCATAAGACCAGTAGCAGCAAAATGGGTGGATTCAGGTACGATGATTCTAAGTGAAATAAGTCACACAGAAAAAGAAACTTATCCTAAGATATCACTTATGAAGATCCTGTAAACATGGCTACACTTGAACTGAGTTAGGAAAGAGAACAGTGTCTCACATTTAGAAAACACTCTTATGCCTGCTTAAGGGGGAAGGAGAGGTGGGGTGATGCATAAAACCAGAGTTTGATATAAGCACAGGTACCGTTCCAAAAACCAACTATGGAATAGACAAGACCTACACCTTCCTCAGTGAAAGGGACTCAAAACCCCATATTTCCCGCAGAGGAATATATCTGACTAGTAAGAATCTTAAAACCTATGTATTGATATGTCTCCGTAAGGGAATCAAGTGTGTCTAGACTGGCATAAACATGGCAGCGAGAATCAGCTCAAACACACTATAAAAAGGAATTTCAAAAACAAAACAAAAAAACTGGGAAATTCTTTACAATTCCTTCAGGGTCTCTGATGAAACCTGGAATGACCCTATCTACAATGACAGCTGAATGTGGCATAAGGAGGGACACTTGGGACTGAGAGGATTGGTGAGATTGGGTGAGCAAATGCAGACCCTTTAAAGCACAAATGCCTGGCACCCATTCCATGGGTCCCAACTCTCCAGGTTGAAGGGAATATTCCTACAGCTATAACATGTATGGGAAACCTAGAGAACGGACACACTGTGAATACGAAAGGTTTCTAAAACTCAACGAATAGTCCCTCTCCTGGTGCTCCGGTTTGACTTTCCATCTGCTTTACTATCAACCTCCCAACTGGAGAGACAGACCCTTTAACCTCCTGGTTCGCACAGGTTGCCAATTTGGCAGAGGATGAAAGGGAAAAGGGAGAACCAATGAGAGAGTAGCTGTTAGGCATTTGGACGGGCACATAGCACTGTAATTTCCTGGCAGGAAGAAGAATTAACCAAAGTCTCAGCCACCCACCGGGAACCAGTATAGATCCTGAACCAAAATTTTGGACTTGCGGTCAGCACACCAAAAACGAGTTGAAAAATGGAGCTCAGGGGCACAGCAATTCACAAACTTGCCGAGTAATAAAGGACAACTATCGTCCAAAAATCTGTTGAGGGAAGGCAACGAGGCGGACTTGAAAGCGAGGCAGAATAGCAGGAAACAGATTTCAAGAGGTACGTTGGAATCGCCTTTAAAGCACAGGAAGAGGGGCACAACTTCGACAATGATGCACTTGGCCAAAAAGGGCGTATGCGTTTTCTCCTGAATATATTCAGTAGAAAACGCATACGCCCTTTTTGGCCAAGCAAGCAAGCGGGCAATGCAAATCTGCACTACAAAGAAGGATCACTTCCCACCGGTCAAAAGGGACATCCACAAAAGGTGCAAAAACCAGAAAGGCAAGACAGGCCCTGGAGAACAGGGAGCCTTGTTATGCTGATGGGCCGGATATAAATTGCCAACTGCCTCTCTGGAGGAGTGCATTGTGTTCCCGAAAAAAAGTAAACAACAGAGCTACAGAGCCAAGGGCACTTCCAGTCTAGGGAATATACCTTGGCAAAACTGAAAATCAATAAGGCAGAGCAAACACAAAATTTAGGGCTGCACTGCTTACAAGGACCTCAACTTGGGTACACCTTAAATATCCCAGAAAATATAAAAATGGTTCAAAAAATTGTGGTGCTTATGTACGATGGAATATCCCTCAACCATGAAATCATGTCAAAAGACCAGTAGCAGCAAAATGGGTGGATTCAGCTACGATGATTCTATGTGAAATAAGTCACAGAGAAAAAGAAACTTATCATAAGATATCACTTATGAAGATCCTGTAAACATGGCTACACTTGAACTGAGTTAGGAAAGAGAACAGTGTCTCACATTTAGAAAACACTCTTATGCCTGCTTAAGGGGGAAGGAGAGGTGGGGTGATGCATAAAACCAGAGTTTGATATACGCACAGGTACCGTTCCAAAAACCAACTATGGAATAGACAAGACCTACACCTTCCTCAGTGAAAGGGACTCAAAACCCCATACTTCCCGCAGAGGAATATATCTGACTAGTAAGAATCTTAAACCTATGTATTGATATGTCTCCATAAGGGAATCAAGTGTGTCTAGACTGGCATAAACATGGCAGCGAGAATCAGCTCAAACCCACTATAAAAAGGAATTTCAAAAACAAAACAAAAAAACTGGGAAATTCTTTACAATTCCTTCAGGGTCTCTGATGAAACCTGGAATGACCCTATCTACAACGACAGCTGGATGTGGCATAAGGCTGGACACTTTGGACTGAGAGTATTGCTGAGATTGGGTGAGCAAATGCAGACGCCTTAAAGTAATAATGCATGGCACCCATTCCATGGGTCCCAACTCTCCAGGTTGAAGGGAATATTACTACAGTTATAACATGTACGGGAAACCTAGAGAACGGACACACTGTGAATACGAAAGGTTTCTAAAACTCAACGAATAGTCCCTCTCCTGGAGCTCCAGTTTTACTTTCCATCTGCTTTACTATCAGCCTCCCAACTTGGAGAGACAGCCCCTTTAACCTCCTGGTTCGCACACGTTTCCAATTTGGCAGAGGATGAAAGGGAAGAGGGAGAACCAATGAGAGAGTAGCTGTTAGTCATTTGGACGGGCACATATCACTGTAATTTCCCGGCAGGAAGAAGAATTAACCAAAGTGTCAGCCACCCACTGGGAACCAGTATAGGTCCTGAACCAAAATTTTGGACTTGCGGTCAGCTCACCAAACACGAGTTGAAAAACGGAGCTCAGGGGCACAGCAATTCACAAACTGGCCGAGTAATAAAGGACAACTATCGTCCAAAAATCTGTTGAGGGAAGGCAACGAGGCGGACTTGAAAGCGAGGCAGAATAGCAGGAAACAGATTTCAACAGGTACGTTTGAATCGCCTTTTAAGCACAGGAAGAGGGGCACAACTTCGACAATGATGCACTTGTCCAAAAAGGGTGTATGCGTTTTCTCCTGAATATATTCAGGAGAAAACGCCTACGCCCATTTTGGCCAAGCAAGCAAGCGGGCAATGCAAATCTGCACTACAAAGAAGTATCACTTCCCACCGGTCAAAAGGGACATCCACAAAATGTGTAAAAACCAGAAAGGCAAGACAGGCCCTTGAGAACAGGGTGCCTTGTTATGCTGATGGGCGGGATGTAAATTGACAACTGCCTCTCTGGAGCAGTGCATTGGGTGCCCTAAAACAAGTAAACAACAGAGCTACAGAGCCAAGGGCACTTCCAGTCTAGGGAATATTCCTTGGGAAAACTGAAAATCAATAAGACAGAGCCACCTCAAAATTTAGGGCTGCACTGCTTACAAGGACCTCAAGTTGGGTACGCCTTAATTATCCCTGGAAATATAAAAAAAGGTTCAAAAAATTGTGGTACTTATGTACGATGGAATATCCCTCAGCCATGAAATCAATGTCATAAGAACAGTAGCAGCAAAATGGGTGGATTCAGGTACGATGATTCTAAGTGAAATAAGTCACACATAAAAAGAAACTTATCATAAGATATCACTTATGAAGATCCTGTAAACATGGCTACACTTGAACTGAGTTAGGAAAGAGAACAGTGTCTCACATTTAGAAAACACTCTTATGCCTGCTTAAGGAGGAAGGAGAGGTGGGGAGATGCCTAAAACCAGAGTTTGATATAAGAACAGGTACCGTTCCAAAAACCATCTATGGAATAGAGAAGACTTACACCTTCCTCAGTGAAAGGGACTCAAAACCCCATATTTCCCGCAGAGGAATATATCTGACTAGTAAGAATCTTAAAACCTATGTATTGATATGTCTCCGTTACGGAATCAAGTGTGTCTAGACTGGCATAAACATGGCAGCGAGAATCAGCTCAAACCCACTATAAAAAGGAATTTCAAAAACAAAACAAAAAAACTGGGAAATTCTTTACAATTCCTTCAGGGTCTCTGATGAAACCTGGAATGACCCTATCTACAATGACAGCTGGATGTGGCATAAGGAGGGACACTTGGGACTGAGACGATTGGTGAGATTGGTTGAGCAAATGCAGACCCTTTAAAGCACAAATGCCTGGCACCCATTCCATGGGTCCCAACTCTCCAGGTTGAAGGGAATATTCCTACAGCTATAACATGTATGGGAAACCTAGAGAACGGACACACTGTGAATACGAAAGGTTTCTAAAATTCAACGAATAGTCCCTCTCCTGGTGCTCCGGTTTGACTTTCCATCTGCTTTACTATCAACCTCCCAACTGGAGAGACAGACCCTTTAACCTCCTGGTTCGCACAGGTTGCCAATTTGGCAGAGGATGAAAGGGAAAAGGGAGAAACAATGAGAGAGTAGCTGTTAGGCATTGGACGGGCACATATCACTGTAATTTCCTGGCAGGAAGAAGAATTAACCAAAGTCTCAGCCACCCACCGGGAACCAGTATAGATCCTGAACCAAAATTTTGGACCTGCGGTCAGCTCACCAAAAACGAGTTGAAAAATGGAGCTCAGGGGCACAGCAATTCACAAACTTGCCGAGTAATAAAGGACAACTATCGTCCAAAAATCTGTTGAGGGAAGGCAACGAGGCGGACTTGAAAGCGAGGCAGAATAGCAGGAAACAGATTTCAAGAGGTACGTTGGAATCGCCTTTAAAGCACAGGAAGAGGGGCACAACTTCGACAATGATGCACTTGGCCAAAAAGGGCGTATGCGTTTTCTCCTGAATATATTCAGGAGAAAACGCATTCGCCCTTTTTGGCCAAGCAAGCAAGCGGGCAATGCAAATCCCCACTACAAAGAAGTATCACTTCCCACCGGTCAAAAGGGACATCCACAAAATGTGTAAAAACCAGAAAGGCAAGACTGGTCCTGGAGAACAGGGAGCCTTGTTATGCTGATGGACGGGATGTAAATTGCCAACTGCCTCTCTGGAGGAGTGCATTTTGTACCCTAAAACAAGTAAACAATAGAGCTACAGAGCCAAGGGCACTTCCCGTCTAGGGAATATACCTGGGAAAAACTGAAAATCAATAAGACAGAGCCACCCCAAAATTTTGGGCTGCACTGCTTACAAGGACCTCAACTTGGGTACACCTTAAATATCCCAGGAAATATAAAAATGGTTCAAAAAATTGTAGTACTTACGTACGATGGAATATCCCTCAGCCATGAAATCAATGTCATAACACCAGTAGCAGCAAAATGGGTGGATTCAGGTACGATGATTCTAAGTGAAATAAGTCACAGAGAAAAAGAAACTTATCATAAGTTATCACTTATGAAGATCCTGTAAACATGGCTACACTTGAACTGAGTTAGGAAAGAGAACAGTGTCTCACATTTAGAAAACACTCTTATGCCTGCTTAAGGGGGAAGGAGAGGTGGGGTGATGCATAAAACCAGAGTTTGATATAAGCACAGGTACCGTTCCAAAAACCAACTATGGAATAGACAAGACCTACACCTTCCTCAGTGAAAGGGACTCAAAACCCCATATTTCCCGCAGAGGAATATATCTGACTAGTAAGAATCTTAAAACCTATGTATTGATATGTCTCCGTAAGGGAATCAAGTGTGTCTAGAATGGCATAAACATGGCAGCGAGAATCAGCTCAAACCCACTATAAAAAGGAATTTCAAAAACAAAACAAAAAAACTGGGAAATTCTTTACAATTCCTTCAGGGTCTCTGATGAAACCTGGAATGACCCTATCTACAATGACAGCTGGATGTGGCAGAAGGAGGGTCACTTGGGACTGAGACGATTGGTGAGATTGGGTCAGCAAATGCAGACCCTATAAAGCAATAATGCATGGCACCCATTCCATGTGTCCGAACTCTCCAGGTTGAAGGGAATATTACTACAGCTATAACATGTACGGGAAACCTAGAGAACGGACACACTGTGAATACGAAAGGTTTCTAAAACTCAACGAATAGTCCCTCTCCTGGTGCTCCGGTTTGACTTTCCATTTGCTTTACTATCAACCTCCCAACTTGGAGAGACAGCCCCTTTAACCTCCTGGTTCACACACGTTGCCAATTTGGCAGAGGATGAAAGGGAATAGGGAGAACCAATGAGAGAGTATCTGTTAGGCATTTCGACGTGCACATATCACTCTAACTTCCCGGTAGGAAGAAGAGTTAACCAAAGTCTCAGCCACCAACCCGGAAACAGTATAGGTCCTGAACCAAAATTTTAGACTTGCGGTCAGCTCACCAAAAACGAGTTGAAAAATGTAGCTCAGGGGCACAGCAATTCACAAACTGGCCGAGTAATAAAGGACAACTATCGTCCAAAAATATGTTGAGGGAAGGCAACGAGGCGGACTTGAAAGCGAGGCAGAATAGAAGGAAACAGGTTTCAAGAGGTACGTTGGAATCGCCTTTAAAGCACAGGAAGAGGGGCACAACATCGACAATGATGCACTTGGCCAAAAAGGGTGTATGCGTTTTCTCCTGAATATATTCAGGAGAAAACGCATACGCCCTTTTTGGCCAAGCAAGCAAGCGGGCAATGCAAATCTGCAATACAAAGAAGTATCACTTCCCACCGGTCAAAAGGGACATCCACAAAATGTGTAAAAACCAGAAAGGCAAGACAGGCCCTGGAGAACAGGGAGCCTTGTTATGCTGATATGTGGGATGTAAATTGCCAACTGCCTCTCTGGAGGAGTGCATTGTGTTCCCTAAAACAAGTAAACAACAGAGCTACAGAGCCAAGGGCACTTCCCGTCTAGGGAATATACCTTGGGAAAACTGAAAATCAATAAGACAGAGCCACCCCAAAATTTAGGGCTGCACTGCTTACAAGGACCTCAACTTGGGTACACCTTAAATATCCCAGGAAATATAAAAATGGTTCAAATTTGTGTTACTTACGTACGATGGAATATCCCTCAGTCATGAAATCAATGTCATAAGACCAGTAGCAGCAAAATGGGTGGATTCAGTTATGATGATTCTAAGTGAAATAAGTCACACAGAAAAAGAAACTTATCATAAGATATCACTTATGAAGATCCTTAAACATGGCTACACTTGAACTGAGTTAGGAAAGAGAACTGTGTCTCACATTTAGAAAAAACTCTTACGCCTGCTTAAGGGGGAAGGAGAGGTGGGGTGATGCATAAAACCAGAGTTTGATATAAGCACAGGTACCGTTCCAAAAACCATCTATGGAATAGACAAGACCTACACCTTCCTCAGTGAAAGGAACTCAAAACCCATATTTCCCACAGAGGTATATATCTGACTAGTAAGAATCTTAAAACCTATGTATTGAAATGTCTCCGTAAGGGAATCAAATATGTGTAGACTGGCATAAACATGGCAGCGAGAATCAGCTCAAACCCACTATAAAAAGGAATTTCAAAAACAAACCAATAAAACTGGAAAATTCTTTACAATTCCTTCAGGGTCTCTGATGAAACATGGAATGACCCTATCTACAACGACAGCTGGATGTGGCATAAGGCTGGACACTTGGGACTGAGGGGATTGGTGAGATTGGGTGATCAAATGCAGACACTTCAAAGCAATAATGCATGGCACCCATTCCATGTGTCCCAACTCTCCAGGTTGTAGGGAATATTACTACAGTTATAACATGTACGGGAAACCAAGAGAACGGACACACTGTGAATACGAAAGGTTTCTAAAACTCAACGAATGGTCCCTCTCCTGGTGCTCCGGTTTGACTTTCCATCTGCTTTACTATCAATCTCCCAACTTGGAGAGAGAGCCCCTTTAACCTCCTGGTTCGCACAGGTTTCCAATTTGGCAGAGGATGAAAGGGTAGAGGGAGATCCAATGAGAGAGTAGCTGTTAGGCTTTTGGACGGGCACATATCACTCTAAATTCCGGGCAGGAAGAACAAGTAACCAAAGTTTCAGCCCCCCACCGGGAACCAGCTTAGGTCCTGAACCAAAATTTTGGACTTGCGGTCAGCTCAGCAAAATCGAGTTGAAAAATGGAGCTCAGGGGCACAGCAATTCACAAACTGGCCGAGTAATAACGGACAATTATCGTCCAAAAATCTGTTGAGGGAAGGCAACGAGGTGGACTTGAAAGCGAGGCAGAATAGCAGGAAACAGATTTCAAGAGGTACGTTGGAATCGCCTTTAAAGCACAGGAAGAGGGGCACAACTACGACAATGATGCACTTGGCCAAAAAGGGCGTATGCGTTTTCTCCTGAATATATTCAGGAGAAAACGCATACTCTATTTTTGGCCAAGCAAGCAAGCAGGCAATGCAAATCTGCACTACAAAGAAGTATCACTTCCCACCAGTCAAAAGCGACATCCACAAAATGTGTAAAATCCGGAAAGGCAAGACGGGCCCTGGAGAACAGGGAGCCTTGTTATGCTGATGGGCGGGATGTAAATTGCCAACTGCCTCTCTGGAGGAGTATATTGTGTTCCCTAAAACAAGTAAAAAACAGAGCTAAAGAGCCAAGGGCACTTCCAGTCTAGGGAATATACCTTGGGAATTCTGAATATCAATAAGACAGAGCCACCACAAAATTTAGGGCTGCACTGCTTACAAGGACCTCAACTTGGGTACACCTTAAATATCCCATGCAATATAAAAATGGTTCAAAAAATTGTGGTACTTACGTACGATGGAATATCCCTCAGCCATGAAATCAATGTCATAAGACCAGTAGCAGCAAAATGGGTGGATTCAGGTACGATGATTCTAAGTGAAATAAGTCACAGAGAAAAAGAAATTTATCATAAGATATCACATATGAAGATCCTGTAAACATGGCTACACTTGAACTGAGTTAGGAAAGAGAACAGTGTCTCACATGTAGAAAACAGTCTTATGCCTGCTTAAGGGGGAAGGAGAGGTGGGGTGATGCATAAAACTAGAGTTTGATATAAGCACAGGTACCGTTCCAAAAACCAACTATGGAATAGACAAGACCTACACCTTCCTCAGTGTAAGGGACTCAAAACCACATATTTCCCGCAGAGGAATATATCTGACTAGTAAGAATCTTAAAACCTATGTATTGATATGTCTCCGTAAGGGAAGCAAGTGTGTCTAGACTGGCATAAACATGGCAGTGAGAATCAGCTCAAACCCACTATAAAAAGGAATTTCAAAAACAAAACAAAAAACTGGGAAATTCTTTACAATTCCTTCAGGGTCTCTGATGAAACCTGGAATGACCCTATCTACAATGACAGCTGGATGTGGCATAAGAGGGACACTTGGGACTGAGATGATTTGAGAGATTGGGTGAGCAAATGCAGACCCTTTAAAGCACAAATGCCTGGCACCCATTCCATGGGTCCCAACTCTCCAGGTTGAAGGGAATATTACTACAGCTATAACATGTAAGGGAAACCTAGAGAACGGACACACTGTGAATACAAAAGGTTTCTAAAACTCAACGAATAGTCCCCCTCCTGGTGCTCCGGTTTGACTTTCCATCTGCTTTACTATCAACCTCCCAACTTGGAGAGACAGCCCCTTTAACCTCCTGGTTCGCACAGGTGGCCAATTTGGCAGAGGATGAAAGGGAAGAGGGAGAAACAATGAGAGAGTAGCTGTTAGGCATTTGGACGGGCACATATCACTCAAATTTCCCGTCAGGAAGAAGAATTAACCAAAGTCTCAGCCACACACCGGGAACCAGTATAGGTCCTGAACCAAAATTTTGGACTTGCTGTCCGCTCACAAAAAACGAGTTGAAAAATGGAGCTCAGGGGCACAGCAATTCACAAACTGGCCGAGTAATAAAGGACAACTATCGTCAAAAAACCTGTTGAGGGAAGGCAACGAGGCGGACTTGAAAGCGAGGCAGAATAGCAGGAAACGGATTTCAAGAGGTACGTTGGAATCGCCTTTAAAGCACAGGAAGAGAGGCACAACTTCGACAATAATGCACTTGGCCAAATAGGGCATATGCGTTTTCTCCTAAATATATTCAGGAGAAAAGGCATACGCCCTTTTTGGCCAAGCAAGCAAGCGGGCAATGCAAATCTGCACTACAAAGAAGTATCACTTCCCACCGGTCAAAAGGGACATCCACAAAATGTGTAAAAACTAGATAGGCAAGACAGGCCCTGGAGAACAGGGAGCCTTGTTATGCTGATGGGCGGGATGTAAATTTCCAACTGCCTCTCTGGAGGAGTGCATTGTGTTCCCTAAAACAAGTAAACAACAGAGCTACAGAGCCAAGGGCACATCCAGTCTAGGAAATATACCTTGGGAAAACTGAAAATCAATAAGACAGAGCCACCCCAAAATTTAGGGCTGCACTGCTTACAAGGACCTCAACTTGGGTACACCTTAAATATCCCAGGAAATATAAAAATGGTTCAAAAAATTGTGAGACTTACGTACGATGCAATATCCCTCAGCCATGAAATCATGTCAAAAGACCAGTAGCAGCAAAATGGGTGGATTCAGCTACGATGATTCTATGTGAAATAAGTCACAGAGAAAAAGAAACTTATCATAAGATATCACTTATGAAGATCCTGTAAACATGGCTACACTTGAACTGAGTTAGGAAAGAGAACAGTGTCTCACATTTAGAAAACACTCTTATGCCTGCTTAAGGGGGAAGGAGAGGTGGGGTGATGCATAAAACCAGAGTTTGATATACGCACAGGTACCGTTCCAAAAACCAACTATGGAATAGACAAGACCTACACCTTCCTCAGTGAAAGGGACTCAAAACCCCATACTTCCCGCAGAGGAATATATCTGACTAGTAAGAATCTTAAACCTATGTATTGATATGTCTCCATAAGGGAATCAAGTGTGTCGAGACTGGCATAAACATGGCAGCGAGAATCAGCTCAAACCCACTATAAAAAGGAATTTCAAAAACAAAACAAAAAAACTGGGAAATTCTTTACAATTCCTTCAGGGTCTCTGATGAAACCTGGAATGACCCTATCTACAACGACAGCTGGATGTTGCATAAGGCTGGACACTTTGGACTGAGAGTATTGCTGAGATTGGGTGAGCAAATGCAGACGCCTTAAAGTAATAATGCATGGCACCCATTCCATGGGTCCCAACTCTCCAGGTTGAAGGGAATATTACTACAGTTATAACATGTACGGGAAACCTAGAGAACGGACACACTGTGAATACGAAAGGTTTCTAAAACTCAACGAATAGTCCCTCTCCTGGTGCTCCAGTTTTACTTTCCATCTGCTTTACTATCAGCCTCCCAACTTGGAGAGACAGCCCCTTTAACCTCCTGGTTCGCACACGTTTCCAATTTGGCAGAGGATGAAAGGGAAGAGGGAGAACCAATGAGAGAGTAGCTGTTAGTCATTTGGACGGGCACATATCACTGTAATTTCCCGGCAGGAAGAAGAATTAACCAAAGTGTCAGCCACCCACTGGGAACCAGTATAGGTCCTGAACCAAAATTTTGGACTTGCGGTCAGCTCACCAAACACGAGTTGAAAAATGGAGCTCAGGGGCACAGCAATTCACAAACTGGCCGAGTAATAAAGGACAACTATCGTCCAAAAATCTGTTGAGGGAAGGCAACGAGGCGGACTTGAAAGCGAGGCAGAATAGCAGGAAACAGATTTCAACAGGTACGTTTGAATCGCCTTTTAAGCACAGGAAGAGGGGCACAACTTCGACAATGATGCACTTGTCCAAAAAGGGTGTATGCGTTTTCTCCTGAATATATTCAGGAGAAAACGCCTACGCCCATTTTGGCCAAGCAAGCAAGCGGGCAATGCAAATCTGCACTACAAAGAAGTATCACTTCCCACCGGTCAAAAGGGACATCCACAAAATGTGTAAAAACCAGAAAGGCAAGACAGGCCCTTGAGAACAGGGTGCCTTGTTATGCTGATGGGCGGGATGTAAATTGACAACTGCCTCTCTGGAGCAGTGCATTGGGTGCCCTAAAACAAGTAAACAACAGAGCTACAGAGCCAAGGGCACTTCCAGTCTAGGGAATATTCCTTGGGAAAACTGAAAATCAATAAGACAGAGCCACCTCAAAATTTAGGGCTGCACTGCTTACAAGGACCTCAAGTTGGGTACGCCTTAATTATCCCTGGAAATATAAAAAAAGGTTCAAAAAATTGTGGTACTTATGTACGATGGAATATCCCTCAGCCATGAAATCAATGTCATAAGACCAGTAGCACCAAAATGGGTGGATTCAGGTACGATGATTCTAAGTGAAATAAGTCACACATAAAAAGAAACTTATCATAAGATATCACTTATGAAGATCCTGTAAACATGGCTACACTTGAACTGAGTTAGGAAAGAGAACAGTGTCTCACATTTAGAAAACACTCTTATGCCTGCTTAAGGGGGAAGGAGAGGTGGGGAGATGCCTAAAACCAGAGTTTGATATAAGAACAGGTACCGTTCCAAAAACCATCTATGGAATAGAGAAGACTTACACCTTCCTCAGTGAAAGGGACTCAAAACCCCATATTTCCCGCAGAGGAATATATCTGACTAGTAAGAATCTTAAAACCTATGTATTGATATGTCTCCGTTACGGAATCAAGTGTGTCTAGACTGGCATAAACATGGCAGCGAGAATCAGCTCAAACCCACTATAAAAAGGAATTTCAAAAACAAAACAAAAAAACTGGGAAATTCTTTACAATTCCTTCAGGGTCTCTGATGAAACCTGGAATGACCCTATCTACAATGACAGCTGGATGTGGCATAAGGAGGGACACTTGGGACTGAGACGATTGGTGAGATTGGTTGAGCAAATGCAGACCCTTTAAAGCACAAATGCCTGGCACCCATTCCATGGGTCCCAACTCTCCAGGTTGAAGGGAATATTCCTACAGCTATAACATGTATGGGAAACCTAGAGAACGGACACACTGTGTATACGAAAGGTTTCTAAAATTCAACGAATAGTCCCTCTCCTGGTGCTCCGGTTTGACTTTCCATCTGCTTTACTATCAACCTCCCAACTGGAGAGACAGACCCTTTAACCTCCTGGTTCGCACAGGTTGCCAATTTGGCAGAGGATGAAAGGGAAAAGGGAGAAACAATGAGAGAGTAGCTGTTAGGCATTGGACGGGCACATATCACTGTAATTTCCTGGCAGGAAGAAGAATTAACCAAAGTCTCAGCCACCCACCGGGAACCAGTATAGATCCTGAACCAAAATTTTGGACCTGCGGTCAGCTCACCAAAAACGAGTTGAAAAATGGAGCTCAGGGGCACAGCAATTCACAAACTTGCCGAGTAATAAAGGACAACTATCGTCCAAAAATCTGTTGAGGGAAGGCAACGAGGCGGACTTGAAAGCGAGGCAGAATAGCAGGAAACAGATTTCAAGAGGTACGTTGGAATCGCCTTTAAAGCACAGGAAGAGGGGCACAACTTCGACAATGATGCACTTGGCCAAAAAGGGCGTATGCGTTTTCTCCTGAATATATTCAGGAGAAAACGCATTCGCCCTTTTTGGCCAAGCAAGCAAGCGGGCAATGCAAATCCCCACTACAAAGAAGTATCACTTCCCACCGGTCAAAAGGGACATCCACAAAATGTGTAAAAACCAGAAAGGCAAGACTGGTCCTGGAGAACAGGGAGCCTTGTTATGCTGATGGACGGGATGTAAATTGCCAACTGCCTCTCTGGAGGAGTGCATTTTGTACCCTAAAACAAGTAAACAACAGAGCTACAGAGCCAAGGGCACTTCCCGTCTAGGGAATATACCTGGGAAAAACTGAAAATCAATAAGACAGAGCCACCCCAAAATTTTGGGCTGCACTGCTTACAAGGACCTCAACTTGGGTACACCTTAAATATCCCAGGAAATATAAAAATGGTTCAAAAAATTGTGGTACTTAGGTACGATGGAATATCCCTCAGCCATGAAATCAATGTCATAACACCAGTAGCAGCAAAATGGGTGGATTCAGGTACGATGATTCTAAGTGAAATAAGTCACAGAGAAAAAGAAACTTATCATAAGTTATCACTTATGAAGATCCTGTAAACATGGCTACACTTGAACTGAGTTAGGAAAGAGAACAGTGTCTCACATTTAGAAAACACTCTTATGCCTGCTTAAGGGGGAAGGAGAGGTGGGGTGATGCATAAAACCAGAGTTTGATATAAGCACAGGTACCGTTCCAAAAAGCAACTATGGAATAGACAAGACCTACACCTTCCTCAGTGAAAGGGACTCAAAACCCCATATTTCCCGCAGAGGAATATATCTGACTAGTAAGAATCTTAAAACCTATGTATTGATATGTCTCCGTAAGGGAATCAAGTGTGTCTAGAATGGCATAAACATGGCAGCGAGAATCAGCTCAAACCCACTATAAAAAGGAATTTCAAAAACAAAACAAAAAAACTGGGAAATTCTTTACAATTCCTTCAGGGTCTCTGATGAAACCTGGAATGACCCTATCTACAATGACAGCTGGATGTGGCAGAAGGAGGGTCACTTGGGACTGAGACGATTGGTGAGATTGGGTCAGCAAATGCAGACCCTATAAAGCAATAATGCATGGCACCCATTCCATGTGTCCGAACTCTCCAGGTTGAAGGGAATATTACTACAGCTATAACATGTACGGGAAACCTAGAGAACGGACACACTGTGAATACGAAAGGTTTCTAAAACTCAACGAATAGTCCCTCTCCTGGTGCTCCGGTTTGACTTTCCATTTGCTTTACTATCAACCTCCCAACTTGGAGAGACAGCCCCTTTAACCTCCTGGTTCACACACGTTGCCAATTTGGCAGAGGATGAAAGGGAATAGGGAGAACCAATGAGAGAGTATCTGTTAGGCATTTCGACGTGCACATATCACTCTAACTTCCCGGTAGGAAGAAGAGTTAACCAAAGTCTCAGCCACCAACCCGGAAACAGTATAGGTCCTGAACCAAAATTTTAGACTTGCGGTCAGCTCACCAAAAACGAGTTGAAAAATGTAGCTCAGGGGCACAGCAATTCACAAACTGGCCGAGTAATAAAGGACAACTATCGTCCAAAAATCTGTTGAGGGAAGGCAACGAGGCGGACTTGAAAGCGAGGCAGAATAGAAGGAAACAGGTTTCAAGAGGTACGTTGGAATCGCCTTTAAAGCACAGGAAGAGGGGCACAACATCGACAATGATGCACTTGGCCAAAAAGGGCGTATGCGTTTTCTCCTGAATATATTCAGGAGAAAACGCATACGCCCTTTTTGGCCAAGCAAGCAAGCGGGCAATGCAAATCTGCAATACAAAGAAGTATCACTTCCCACCGGTCAAAAGGGACATCCACAAAATGTGTAAAAACCAGAAAGGCAAGACAGGCCCTGGAGAACAGGGAGCCTTGTTATGCTGATATGTGGGATGTAAATTGCCAACTGCCTCTCTGGAGGAGTGCATTGTGTTCCCTAAAACAAGTAAACAACAGAGCTACAGAGCCAAGGGCACTTCCCGTCTAGGGAATATACCTTGGGAAAACTGAAAATCAATAAGACAGAGCCACCCCAAAATTTAGGGCTGCACTGCTTACAAGGACCTCAACTTGGGTACACCTTAAATATCCCAGGAAATATAAAAATGGTTCAAATTTGTGTTACTTACGTACGATGGAATATCCCTCAGTCATGAAATCAATGTCATAAGACCAGTAGCAGCAAAATGGGTGGATTCAGTTACGATGATTCTAAGTGAAATAAGTCACACAGAAAAAGAAACTTATCATAAGATATCACTTATGAAGATCCTTAAACATGGCTACACTTGAACTGAGTTAGGAAAGAGAACTGTGTCTCACATTTAGAAAAAACTCTTACGCCTGCTTAAGGGGGAAGGAGAGGTGGGGTGATGCATAAAACCAGAGTTTGATATAAGCACAGGTACCGTTCCAAAAACCAACTATGGAATAGACAAGACCTACACCTTCCTCAGTGAAAGGAACTCAAAACCCATATTTCCCACAGAGGTATATATCTGACTAGTAAGAATCTTAAAACCTATGTATTGAAATGTCTCCGTAAGGGAATCAAATATGTGTAGACTGGCATAAACATGGCAGCGAGAATCAGCTCAAACCCACTATAAAAAGGAATTTCAAAAACAAACCAATAAAACTGGAAAATTCTTTACAATTCCTTCAGGGTCTCTGATGAAACATGGAATGACCCTATCTACAACGACAGCTGGATGTGGCATAAGGCTGGACACTTGGGACTGAGGGGATTGGTGAGATTGGGTGATCAAATGCAGACACTTCAAAGCAATAATGCATGGCACCCATTCCATGTGTCCCAACTCTCCAGGTTGTAGGGAATATTACTACAGTTATAACATGTACGGGAAACCAAGAGAACGGACACACTGTGAATACGAAAGGTTTCTAAAACTCAACGAATGGTCCCTCTCCTGGTGCTCCGGTTTGACTTTCCATCTGCTTTACTATCAATCTCCCAACTTGGAGAGAGAGCCCCTTTAACCTCCTGGTTCGCACAGGTTTCCAATTTGGCAGAGGATGAAAGGGTAGAGGGAGATCCAATGAGAGAGTAGCTGTTAGGCTTTTGGACGGGCACATATCACTCTAAATTCCGGGCAGGAAGAACAAGTAACCAAAGTTTCAGCCCCCCACCGGGAACCAGCTTAGGTCCTGAACCAAAATTTTGGACTTGCGGTCAGCTCAGCAAAATCGAGTTGAAAAATGGAGCTCAGGGGCACAGCAATTCACAAACTGGCCGAGTAATAACGGACAATTATCGTCCAAAAATCTGTTGAGGGAAGGCAACGAGGTGGACTTGAAAGCGAGGCAGAATAGCAGGAAACAGATTTCAAGAGGTACGTTGGAATCGCCTTTAAAGCACAGGAAGAGGGGCACAACTACGACAATGATGCACTTGGCCAAAAAGGGCGTATGCGTTTTCTCCTGAATATATTCAGGAGAAAACGCATACTCTATTTTTGGCCAAGCAAGCAAGCAGGCAATGCAAATCTGCACTACAAAGAAGTATCACTTCCCACCAGTCAAAAGCGACATCCACAAAATGTGTAAAATCCGGAAAGGCAAGACGGGCCCTGGAGAACAGGGAGCCTTGTTATGCTGATGGGCGGGATGTAAATTGCCAACTGCCTCTCTGGAGGAGTATATTGTGTTCCCTAAAACAAGTAAAAAACAGAGCTAAAGAGCCAAGGGCACTTCCAGTCTAGGGAATATACCTTGGGAATTCTGAATATCAATAAGACAGAGCCACCACAAAATTTAGGGCTGCACTGCTTACAAGGACCTCAACTTGGGTACACCTTAAATATCCCATGCAATATAAAAATGGTTCAAAAAATTGTGGTACTTACGTACGATGGAATATCCCTCAGCCATGAAATCAATGTCATAAGACCAGTAGCAGCAAAATGGGTGGATTCAGGTACGATGATTCTAAGTGAAATAAGTCACACAGAAAAAGAAACTTATCATAAGATATCACATATGAAGATCCTGTAAACATGGCTACACTTGAACTGAGTTAGGAAAGAGAACAGTGTCTCACATGTAGAAAACAGTCTTATGCCTGCTTAAGGGGGAAGGAGAGGTGGGATGATGCATAAAAACAGAGTTTGATATAAGCACAGGTACCGTTCCAAAAACCAACTATGGAATAGACAAGATCTACACCTTCCTCAGTGTAAGGGACTCAAAACCACATATTTCCCGCAGAGGAATATGTCTGACTAGTAAGAATCTTAAAACCTATGTATTGATATGTCTCCGTAAGGGAATCAAGTGTGTCTAGACTGGCATAAACATGGCAGTGAGAATCAGCTCAAACCCACTATAAAAAGGAATTTCAAAAACAAAACAAAAAAACTGGGAAATTCTTTACAATTCCTTCAGGGTCTGTGATGAAACCTGGAATGAACCTATCTACAATGACAGCTGGATGTGGCATAAGGCTGGACACTTGGGACTGAGAGGATTGGTGAGATTCGGTGAGCAAATGCAGAAACTTTAAAGCACAAATGCCTGGCACCCATTCCATGGGTCCCAACTCTCCAGTTTGAAGGGAATATTACTACAGCTATAACATGTATGGGAAACCTAGAGAACGGACCCACAGTGAATACGAAAGGTTTCTAAAAATCAACGAATAGTCCCTCTCCTGGTGCTCCGGTTTGACTTTCCATCTGCTTTACTATCAATCTCCCAACTTGGAGAGACAGACCATTTAACCTCCTGGTTCGCACAGGTTTCCAATTTGGCAGAGGATGAAAGTGAAGAGGGAGAACCAATGAGAGAGTAGCTGTTAGGCATTTGGACGGGCACATATCACCCTAACTTACAGCAGGATGAAGAATTAACCAAAGTCTCATCCCCCCACCGGGAACCAGTATATGTCCTGAACCAAAATTTTGGACTTGCGGTCAGCTCAGCAAAAACGAGTTGAAAAATGGAGCTCTGGGGCACAGTAATTCACAAACTGGCCGTGCAATAAAGGACAACTATCGTCCAAAAATCTGTTGAGGGTAGGCAACGAGGCGGACTTGAAAGCGAGGTAGAATAGCAGGAAACAGATTTCAAGAGGTACGTTGGAATCGCCTTTAAAGCACAGGAAGAGGGGCACAACTTTGAAAATGATGCACTTGGCCAAAAAGGGCGTATGCGTTTTCTCCTGAATATATTCAGGAGAAAACGCATACGACCTTTTTGGCCAAGCAAGCAAGCGGGCAATGCAAATCTGCACTACAAAGAAGTATCAATTCCCACTGGTCAAAAGGGACATCCACAAAATATGTAAAAACCAGAAAGGCAAGACAGGCCCGGGAGAACAGGGAGCCTTGTTATGCTGATGGGCGGGAGGTAAATTGCCAACTGCCTCTCTGGAGGAGTACATTGTGTTCCCTAAAACAAGTAAAGAACAGAGCTACAGAGCCAAGGGCACTTCCAGTCTAGGGAATATACCTTGGGGAAACTGAAAATCAATAAGACAGAGCCACCCCAAAATTTAGGGCTGCACTGCTTACAAGGACCTCAACTTGGGTACACCTTAAATATCCCAGGAAATATAAAAATGGTTCAAAAAATTGTGGTACTTACGTACGATGGAATATCCCTCAGCCATGAAATCAATGTCATAAGACCAGTAGCTGCAAAATGGGTGGATTCAGGTACGATGATTCTAAGTGAAATAAGTCACACAGAAAAAGAAACTTATCATAAGATATCACTTATGAAGATCCTGTAAACATGGCTACAGTTGAACTGAGTTAGGAAAGAGGACAGTGTCTCACATTTAGAAAACACTCTTATGCCTGCTTAAGGGGGAAGGAGAGGTGGGGTGATGCATAAAACCAGAGTTTGATATAAGCACAGGTACCGTTCCAAAAACCAACTATGGAATAGACAAGACCTACACCTTCCTCAGTGAAAGGGACTCAAAACCCCATATTTCCCGCAGAGGAATATATCTGACTCGTAAGAATCTTAAAACCTATGTATTGATATGTCTCCGTAAGGGAATCAAGTGTGTCTAGACTGGCATTAAAATGGCAGCAAGAATCAGCTCAAACCCACTATAAAAAGGAATTTCAAAAACAAAACAGAAAAATGGGAAACTCTTTAAAATTCCTTCAGGGTCTCTGATGAAACCTGGAATGACCCTATCTACAACGACAGCTGGATGTGGCATAAGGCTGGACACTTGGGACTGAGAGGATTGGTGAGATTGGGTGAGCAAATGCAGACACTTTAAAGCAATAATGCATGTTACCCATTCCATGGGTCCCAACTCTCCAGGTTGAAGGGAATATTACTACAGTTATAATATGTACTGGAAACCTAGAGAACGGACACACTGTGAATACGAAAGGTTTCTAAAACTCAACGAATAGTCCCTCTCCAGGTGCTCCGGTTTGACTTTCCATCTGCTTTACTATCAACCTCCCAACTTGGAGAGACAGACCCTTTAACCTCCTGGTTCACACAGGTTGCCAATTTGGCAGAGGATGAAAGGGAATACAGAGAACCAATGAGAGAGTAGCTGTTAGGCATTTGGACGGGCATATATCACTGTAATTTCCCGGCAGTAAGGAGAATTAACCAAAGTCTCAGCCCCCCACCGGGAACCAGCATAGGTCCTGAACCAAAATTTTGGACTTGCGGTCAGCTCACCAAAAACGAGTTGAAAAATGGAGCTCAGGGGCACAGCCATTCACAAACTGGCCGAGTAATAAAGGACAACTATCGTCCAAAAATCTGTAAGGGAAGGCAACGAAGCGGACTTGAAAGCGATGCAGAATAGCAGGAAACAGATTTCAAGAGGTACGTTGGAATCGCCTTTAAAGCACAGGAAGAGGGGCACAAGTTCGACAATGATGCACTTGGCCAAAAAGGGCGTATGCGTTTTCTCCTGAATATATTCAGGAGAAAACGCATACGCCCTTTTCGGCCAAGCAAGCAAGCGGGCAATGCAAATCTGCACTACAAAGAAGTATCACTTCCCACCGGTCAAAAGGGACTTCCACAAAATGTGTAAAAACCAGAAAGGCAAGACAGGCCCTGGAGAACAGGGAGCCTTGTTATGTTGATGGGCGGGATGTAAATTGCCAACTGCCTATCTGGAGGAGTGCATTGTGTTCCCTAAACAAGTAAAGAACAGAGCTACAGAGCCAAGGGCACTTCGAGTCTAGGGAATATACCTTGGGAAAACTGAAAATCAATAAGACAGAGCCACGCCAAAATTTAGGGCTGCACTGCTTACAAGGACCTCAACTTGGGTACACCTTAAATATCGCAGGAAATATAAAAATGGTTCAAAAAATTGTGGTACTTACGTACGATGGAATATCCCTCAGCCATGAAATCAATGTAATAAGACCAGTAGCAGCAAAATGGGTGGATACAGGTACGATGATTCTAAGTGAAATAAGTCACACAGAAAAAGAAACTTATCATAAGATAGATATCACTTATGGAGATCCTGTAAACATGGCTACACTTGAACAGAGTTAGGAAAGAGAACAGTGTCTCACATTTAGAAAACACTCTTATGCCTGCTTAAGGGGGAAGGAGATGTGGGGTGATGCATAAAACCAGAGCTTGATATAAGCACATGTACCGTTCCAAAAACCAACTATGGAATAGACAAGACCTACACCTTCCTCAGTGAAAGGGACTCAAGACCCCATATTTCCCGCAGAGAAATATATCTGAGTAGTAATAATCTTAAAACCTATGTATTGATATGTCTCCGTAAGGGAATCCAGTGTGTCTAGACTGGCATAAGCATGGCAGCGAGAATCAGCTCAAACCCACTATTAAAAGGAATTTCAAAAACAAAACAAAAAAACTGGGAAGTTCTTTACAATTCCTTCAGGGTCTCTGATGAAACCTGGAATGACACTATCTACAATGACAGCTGGATGTGGCATAAGGAGGGCCACTTGGGACTGAGAGGATTGGTGAGATTGGGTGAGCAAATGCAGACCCTTTAAAGCACAAATACCTGGCACCCATTCCATGGGTCCCATCTCTCCAGGTTGAAGGGAATATTACTACAGCTATAACATGTACGGGAAACCTAGAGAACGGACACACTGTGAATATGAAAGGTTTCTAAAACTCAACGAATAGTCCCTCTCCTGGTGCTCCGGTTTGACTTTCCATCTGCTTTACTATCTACCTCACAACTTGGAGAGACAGCCCCTTTAACCTCCTGGTTTGCACAAGTTGCCAATTTGGCAGAGGATGAAAGGGAAGAGGGAGAACCAATGAGAGAGTAGCTGTTAGGCATTTGGACGGGCACATATCACTGTAATTTCCGGGCAAGAAGAAGAATTAACCAAAGTCTCAGCCACCCACCGGGAACCAGTATAGGTACTGAACCAAAATTTTGGACTTGCGGTCAGCTCACCAAAAACGAGTTGAAAAATGGAGCTCAGGGGCACAGCAATACACAAACTGGCCGAGTAATAAAGGACAACTATCGTCCAAAAATCTGTTGAGGGAAGGCAACGAGGCGGACTTGAAAGCGAGGCAGAATAACAGGAAACAGATTTCAAGAGGTACGTTGGAATCGCCTTTAAAGCTCAGGAAGAGGGACACAACTTCGACAATGATGCACTTGGCCAAAAAGGGCGTATGCGTTTTCTCCTGAATATATTCAGGAGAAAACGCATACGCACTTTTTGGCCAAGCAAGCAAGCGGGCAATGCGAATCTGCACTAGAAAGAAGTATAACTTCCCACCGGTCAAAAGGGTCATCCACAAAATGTGTAAAAACCAGAAAGGAAAGACAGGCCCTGGAGAACAGGGAGCCTTGTTATGCGGATGGGCGGGATGTAAATTGCCAACTGCCTCTCTGGAGGAGTGCATTGTGTTCCCTAAAACAAGTAAAGAACAGAGCATCAGAGCCAAGGGCACTTCCAGTCTAGGGAATATTCCTTGGGAAAATTGAAAATCAATAAGACAGAGCCACACCAAAATTTAGGGCTGCACTGCTTACAAGGACCTCAACTTGGGTACACCTTAAATATCCCAGGAAATATAAAAATGGTTCAAAAAATTGTGGTACTTACGTACGATGGAATATCCCTCAGCCATGAAATCAATGTCATAAGACCAGTAGCAGCAAAATGGGTGGATTCAGGTACGATGATTCTAAGTGAAATAAGTCACACAGAAAAAGAAACTTATCATAAGATATCACTTATGAAGATCCTGTAAACATGGCTACACTTGAACTGAGTTAGGAAAGAGAACAGTGTCTCACATTTAGAAAACAGTCTTATGCCTGCTTAAGGGGGCAGGAGAGGTGGGGTGATGCATAAAACCAGAGTTTGATATAACCACAGGTACCGTTCCAAAAACCAACTATGGAATAGACAAGACCTACACCTTCCTCAGTGAAAGGGACTCAAAACCCCATATTTCCCGAAGAGGAATATATCTGACTAGTAAGAATCTTAAAACCTATGTATTGATATGTCTCCGTAAGGGAATCAAGTGTGTCTAGACTGGCATAAACATGGCAGCGAGAATCAGCTCAAACCCACTATAAAAAGGAATTTGAAAAACAAAACAAAAAACTGGGTATTTCTTTACAATTCCTTCAGGGTCTCTGATGAAACCTGGAATGACCCTATCTACAACGACAGCTGGATGTGGAATAAGGCTGGACACTTGGGACTGAGAGGATTGGTGAGATTGGGTGCGCAAATGCAGACCCTTTAAAGCAATAATGCATGGCACCCATTCCATGGGTCCCAACTCTCCATGTTGAAGGAAATATTAATACAGTTATAACATGTACGGGAAACCTAGAGAACGGACACACTGTGAACATGAAAGGTTTCTAAAACTCAACGAATAGTCCCTCTCCTGGTGCTCCAGTTTTACTTTACATCTGCTTTACTATCAACCTCCCAACTTTGAGAGACAGCCCCTTTAACCTCCTGGTTCCCACAGGTTGCCAATTTGGCAGAGGATGAAAGGGAAGAGGGAGAACCAATGAGAGAGTAGCTGTTAGGCATTTGGACGGGCACATATCACTGTAATTTCCCGGCAGGAAGAAGAATTAACCAAAGTCTCAGCCACCCACTGGGAACCAGTATAGGTGCTGAATCAAAATTTTGGACTTGCGGTCAGCTCACCAAAAACGAGTTGAAAAATGGAGTTCAGGGGCACAGCAATTCACAAACTGGCCGAGTAATAAAGGACAACAATCGTCCAAAAATCTGTTGAGGGAAGGCAACGAGGCGGACTTGAAAGCGAGGCAGAATAGCAGGAAACAGATTTCAAGAGGTACGTTGGAATCGCCTTTAAAGCACAGGAAGAGGGGCACAACTTCGACAATGATGCACTTGGCCAAAAAGGGCGTATGCGTTTTCTCCTGAATATATTCAGGAGAAAACTCATACTCTATTTTTGGCCAAGCAAGCAAGCGGGCAATGGAAATCTGCACTACAAAGAAGTATCACTTCCCACCGGTCAAAAGGGACATCCACAAAATGTGTAAAAACCAAAAAGGCAAGACAGGCCCTGGAGAACCGGGAGCCTTGTTATGCTGATGGGCGGGATGTAAATTGCCAAATGCCTCTCTGGTGGAGTGCATTGTGTTCCCTAAAAGAAGTAAACAACAGAGCTACAGAGCCAAGGGCACTTCCAGTCTAGGGAATATACCTTGGGAAAACTGAAAATCAATAAGACAGAGCCACCCCAAAATTTAAGGCTGCACTGCTTACAAGGACCTCAACTTGGGTACACCTTAAATATCCCAGGAAATATAAAAATGGTTCAAAAAATTGTGGTACTTACGTATGATGGAATATCCCTCAGCCATGAAATCAATGTCATAAGACCAGTAGCAGCAAAATGGGTGGATTCATGTACGATGATTCTAAGTGAAATAAGTCACACAGGAAAAGAAACTTATCATAAAATATCACTTATGAAGATCCTGTAAAAATGGCTACACTTGAACTGAGTTAGGAAAGAGAACAGAGTCTCACATTTAGAAAACACTCTTATGCCTGCTTAAGTGGGACGGAGAGGTGGGGTGATGCATAAAACCAGAGTTTAATATAAGCACAGGTACCGTTCCAAAAACCAACTATGGAATAGACAAGACCTACACCTTCCTCAGTGAAAGGGAATCAGAATCCCATATTTCCCGCAGAGGAATATATCTGACTAGTAAGAACCTTAAAACCTATGTATTGATATGTCTCCGTAAGGGAATCA
Organism: Hyperoodon ampullatus; assembly: GCF_949752795.1. Lineage (NCBI taxonomy): Eukaryota > Metazoa > Chordata > Mammalia > Artiodactyla > Ziphiidae > Hyperoodon > Hyperoodon ampullatus. Next base: position 410,721 of record NW_027641085.1, read on the forward strand.
AGTGTGTCTAGACTGGCATAAACATGGCAGCGAGAATCAGCTCAAACCCATTATAAAAAGGAATTTCAAGAACAAAACGAAAATACTGCGTAATTCTTTACAATTCCTTCGGGGTCTCTGATGAAACCTGGAATGACCCTATCTACAATGACAGCTGGATGTGGCATAAGGAGGGATATTTGACACTGAGAAGAGTGGTGAGATTGGGTGAGCAAATGCAGACCCTTTAAAGCACAAATGCCTGGCACCCATTCCATGGGTCCCAACTCTCCAAGTTGAAGGGAATATTTCTACAGCTATAACATGTACGGGAAACCTAGAAAACGTACACACTGTGAATATGAAATGTTTCTAAAACTCAACGAATAGTCCCTCTCCTGGAGCCCCGGTTTGACTTTCCATCTGCTTTACTATAACCTCCCAACTTGGAGAGACCACCCCTTTAACCACCTGATTTCCACAGGTTGCCAATTTGGCAGAGGATGAAAGGGAAGAGGGAGAACCAATGAGAGAGTAGCTGTTAGGCGTTTGCACGGGCACATATCACTGTAATTTCCCGGCAGGATGAAGAATTAACCAAAGTCTCAGCCAACCACCGGGAACCAGTATAGGTCCTGAACCAAAATTTTGGACTTGCAGTCAGCTCACAAAAAACGAGTTGAAAAATGGAGCTCAGGGGCACAGCAATTCACAAACTGGCTGAGTAATAAAGGACAACTATCGTCCAAAAATCTGTTGAGGGTAGGAAACGAGGCGGACTTGAAAGCGAGGCAGAATAGCCAGAAACAGATTTCAAGAGGTACGTTGGAATCGCCTTTAAAGCACAGGAAGAGGGGCACAACTTCGATAATGTTGCACTAGGCCAAAAAGGGTGTATGTGTTTTCTCCTGAATATATTCAGGAGAAAACGCATACGCCCTTTTTGGCCAAGCAAGCAATCGGGCAATGCAAATCTGCACTACAAAGAAGTATCACTTCCCACCGGTCAAAAGGGACATCCACAAAATTTGTAAAAATCAAAAAGGCAAGACAGGCCCTGGAGAACAGGGAGCCTTGTTATGCTGATGGGCGGGATGTAAATTGCCAACTGCCCCTCTGGAGGAGTGCATTGTGTTCTCTAAAACAAGTAAAGAAAAGAGCTACAGAGCCAAGGGCACTTCCAGACTAGGGAATATACCTTGGGAAAACTGAAAATCAATAAGACAGAGCCACCCCAAAATTTAGGGCTGCACTGCTTACAAGGACCTCAACTTGGGTACGCCTTAAATATCACGGGAAATATAAAAATGGTTCAAAAAATTGTGGTAGTTACGTACGATGGAATATCCCTCAGCCATGAAATCAATGTCATAAGACCAGTAGCAGCAAAATGGGTGGATTCAGGTACGATGATTCTAAGTGAAATAAGTCACACAGAAAAAGAAACTTATCATAAGATATCAGTTATGAAGACCCTCTAAACATGGCTACACTTAAACTGAGTTAGGAAAGAGAACAGTGTCTCACATTTAGAAAACACTCTTATGCCTGCTTAAGGGGGAAGGAGAGGTGGGGTGATGCATAAAACCAGAGTTTGATATAAGCACAGGTACCGTTCCAAAAACCAACTATGGAATAGACAAGACCTACACCTTCCTCAGTGAAAGGGACTCAAAACCCCATATTTCCCTCAGAGGAATATATCTGACTAGTAAGTATTTTAAAACCTATGTATTGATATGTCTCCGTAAGGGAATCAAGTGTGTCTAGACTGGCATAAACATGGCAGCGAGAATCAGCTCAAACCCACTATAAAAAGGAATTTCAAAACAAAACAAAAAAAACTGGGAAATTCTTTACAATTCCTTCAGGGTCTCTGATGAAACATGGAATGACCCTATCTACAACGACAGCTGGATGTGGCATAAGGCTGGACACTTGGGACTGAGAGGATTGGTGAGTTTTGGTGAGCAAATGAAGACCCTTTAAAGCAATAATGTGTGGCACCCATTCCATGGGTCCCAACTCTCCAGGTTGAAGGGAATATTACTACAGTTATAACATGTACGGGAAACCTAGAGAACAGACACACTGTGAATACGAAAGGTTTCTAAAACTCAACGAATAGATCCTCCCATGGTGCTCCGGTTTGACTTTCCATCTGCTTTACTATCAATCTCCCAACTTGGAGAGACAGCCCCTTTAACCTCCTGGTTCGCACAGACTTCCAATTTGGCAGAGGATGAAAGGGAAGAGGGAGAACCAATGAGATAGTAGCTGTTAGGCATTTGGACGGGCACATATCACTCTAACTTCCCGGCAGGAAGAAGAATTAACCAAAGTCTCAGACCTGCACCGGGAACCTGCATATGTCCTGAACCAAAATTTTGGACTTGCGGTCAGCTCACCAAAAACGAGTTGAAAAATGGAGCTCAGGGGCACAGCAATTCACAAACTGGCCGAGTAATAAAGGACAACTATCGTCCAAAAATCTGTTGAGGGAAGGCAACGAGGCGGACTCGAAAGCGAGGCAGAATAGCAGGAAACAGATTTCAAGAGGTACGTTGGAATCGCCTTTAAAGCGCAGGAAGAGGGGCACAACTAAGACAATGATGCACTGGGCCAAAAACGGCGTATGCGTTTTCTCCTGAATATATTCAGGAGAAAACGCATACGCCCTTTTTGGCCAAGCAAGCAAGCGGGCAATGCAAATCTGCACTACAAAGAAGTATCACTTCCCACCGGTCAAAAGGGACATCCACAAAATGTGTAAAAACTAGAAAGGCAAGACAGGCCCTGGAGAACAGGGAGCCTTGTTATGCTGATGAGCGGGATGTAAATTGCCAACTGCCTCTCTAGAGGAGTACATTGTGTTCCCTAAAACAAGTAAAGAACAGAGCTACAGAGCCAAGGGCACTTCCAGTCTAGGGAATATACCTTGGGAAAACTGAAAATCAATAAGAGAGAGCCACCCCAAAATTTAGGGCTGCACTGCTTACAAGGACCTCAACTTGGGTACACCTTAAATATCCCAGGAAATATAAAAATGGTTCAAAAAATTGTGGTACTTACGTACGATGGAATATTCCTCAGCCATGAAATCAATGTCATAAGACCAGTAGCAGCAAAATGGGTGGATTCAGGTACGATGATTCTAAGTGAAATAAGTCACAGAGAAAAAGAAACTTATCATAAGATATCACTTATGAAGATCCTGTAAACATGGCTACACTTAAACTGAGTTAGGAAAGAGAACAGTGTCTCACATTTAGAAAACACTCTTATGCCTGCTTAAGGGGGAAGGAGAGGTGGGGTGTTGCATAAAACCAGAGTTTGATATAAGCACAGGTACCGTTCCAAAAACCAACTATGGAATAGAGAAGACCTACACCGTCCTCAGTGAAAGGGTCTCAAAACCCCATATTTCCCGCAGAGGAATATATCTGACTAGTAAGAATCTTAAAACATATTTATTGATATGTCTCCGTAAGGGAATCAAGTGTGTCTAGACTGGCATAAACATGGCAGCGAGAATCAGCTCAAACCCATTATAAAAAGGAATTTCAAAAACAAAACAAAAAACTGGGAAATTCTTTACAATTCCTTCAGGGTCTCTGATGAAAGCTGGAATGACCCTATCTACAACTACAGCTGGATGTGGCATAAGGAGGGACACTTGGGACTGAGACGATTGGTGAGATTGGGTGAGCAAATGCAGACCCTTTAAAGCAATAATGCATGGCACCCATTCCATGGGTCCGAACTCTCCAGGTTGAAGGGAATATTACTACAGCTATAACATGTGCGGGAAACCTAGAGAACGGACACACTGTGAATACGAAAGGTTTCTAAAACTCAACGAATAGTCCCTCTCCTGGTGCTCCGGTTTGACTTTCCATCTGCTTTACTATCAACCTCCCAACTGGAGAGACAGCCCCTTTAACCTCTTGGTTCGCACAGGTTGCCAATTTGGCAGAGGATGAAAGGGAAGAGGGAGAACCAATGAGAGAGTAGCTGTTAGGTATTTGGACGGGCACATATCACTGTAATTTCCCGGCAGGAAGAAGAATTAACCAAAGTCTCAGCCACCCACCGGGAACCAGTATAGGACCTGAACCAAAATTCTGGACTTGCGGTCAGCTCACCAAGAACGAGTTGAAAAATGGACCTCAGGGGCACAGCAATTCACAAACTGGCCGAGTAATAAAAGACAACTATCGTCCCAAAATCTGTTGAGGGAAGGCAACGAGGCGGACTTGAAAGCGAGGCAGAATAGCAGGAAACAGATTTCAAGAGGTACGTTGGAATCGCCTTTAAAGCACAGGAAGAGGGGCACAACTTCGACAATGATGCACTTGGCCAAAAAGGGCGTATGCGTTTTCTCCTGAATATATTCAGGAGAAAACGCATACGCCCTTTTTGGCCAAGCAAGCAGGCGGGCAATGCAAATCTGCACTACAAAGAAGTATCACTTCCCACGGGTTGAAAGGGACATCCACAAAATGTGTACAAACCAGAAAGGCAAGACAGGCCCTGGAGAACAGGGAGCCTTGTTATGCTGATGGGCGGGATGTAAATTGCCAACTGCCTCTCTGGAGGAGTGCACTGAGTTCCCTAAATCAAGTAAACAACAGAGCTACAGAGCCAAGAGCACTTCCAGTCTAGGGAATATACCTTGGGAAAACTGAAAATCAATAAGAGAGAGCCACCCCAAAATTTAGGGCTGCACTACTTACAAGGACCTCAACTTGGGTCCACCTTAAATATCCCAGGAAATATAAAAATGGTTCAAAAAATTGTGGTACTTACGTACGATGGAATATCCCTCAGCCATGAAATCAATGTCATAAGACCAGTAGCAGCAAAATGGGTGGATTCAGGTACGATGATTCTAAGTGAAATAAGTCACACAGAAAAAGAAACTTATCATAAGATATCACTTATGAAGATCCTGTAAACATGGCTACACGTGAACTGAGTTAGGAAAGAGAACAGTGTCTCACATTTAGAAAACACTCTTATGCCTGCTTAAGGGGGAAGGAGAGGTGGGGTGATGCATAAAACCAGAGTTTGATATAAGCACAGGTACCGTTCCAAAAACCAACTATGGAATGGACAAGACCTACACCTTCCTCAGTGAAAGGGACTCAAAACCCCATATTTCCCGCAGAGGAATATATCTGATTAGTAAGAATCTTAAAACCTATGTATTGATATGTCTCCATAAAGGAATAAAGTGTGTCTAGACTGGCCTAAACAAGGCAGCGAGAATCAGCTCAAACCCACTATAAAAAGGAATTTCAAAAACAAAACAATGAAACTGGGAAATTCTTAACAATTCCTTCAGGGTCTCTGATGAAACATGGAATGACCCTATCTACAATGAGAGCTGGATGTGGCATAATGTGGAACACTTGGGACTGAGACGATTGGTGAGATTGGGTGAGCAAATGCAGACCCTTTAAAGCACAAATGCCTGGCACCCATTCCATGTGTCCCAAATCTCCAGGTTGAAGGGAATATTACTACAGATATAACATGTACGGGAAACCAAGAGAACGGACACACTGTGAATACGAAAGGTTTCTAAAACTCAACGAATAGTCCCTCTCCTGGTGCTCTGGTTTGACATTCCATCTGCTTTACTATCAACCTCCCAACTTGGAGAGAGAGCCCCTCTAAATTCCTGGTTCGCACAGGTTGCCAATTTGGCAGAGGATGAAAGGGAAGAGAGAGAACCAATGAGAGGGTAGCTGTTAGGCATTTGGACGGGCACATATCACTCTACCTTCCCAGCAGGAAGAATAATTAACCAAAGTCTCAGCCCCCCACCGGGAACCAGCATAGGTCCTGAACCAAAAGGTTGGACTTGCGGTCAGCTGACCAAAAACGAGTTGAAAAATGGAGCTCAGGGGCACAGCAATTCACAAACTGGCCGAGTAATAAAGGACAACTATCGTCCAAAAATCTGTTGAGGAAAGGCAAGGAGGAAGACTTGAAATCGAGGCAGAATAGCAGGAAACAGATTTCAAGAGGTACATTGGAATCGCCTTTAAAGCACAGGAAGAGGGGCACAACTTCGACAATGATGCACTTGGCCAAAAAGGGCGTATGCGTTTTCTCCTGAATATATTCAGGAGAAAACGCATACGCCCTTTTCGGCCAAGCAAGCAAGCGGGCAATGCAAATCTGCACTACAAAGAAGTATCACTTCCCACCGGTCAAAAGGGACTTCCACAAAATGTGTAAAAACCAGAAAGGCAAGACAGGCCCTGGAGAACAGGGAGCCTTGTTATGCTGATGGGCGGGATGTAAATTGCCAACTGCCTCTCTGGAGGAGTGCATTCTGTTCCCTAAAACAAGTAAAGAACAGAGCTACAGAGCCAAGGCCACTACCAGTCTAGGGAATATACCTTGGGAAAACTGAAAATCAATAAGACAGAGCCACCCCAAAATTTAGGGCTGCACTGCATACAAGGACCTCAACTTGGATACACCTTAAGTATCCCAGAAAATATAAACATGGTTCAAAAAATTGTGGTACTTACGTACGATGGAATATCCCTCAGCCATGAAATCAATGTCATAAGACCAGTAGCAGCAAAATGGGTGGATTCAGGTACGATGATTCTAAGTGAAATGAGTCACACAGAAAAAGAAACTTATCATAAGATATGACTTATAAAGATCCTATAAACATGACTACACTTGAACTGAGTTAGGAAAGAGAACAGTGTCTCATATTTAGAAAACACTCTTATGCCTGCTTAAGGGGGAAGGAGAGGTTGGGTAATGCATAAAACCAGAGTTTGATATAAGCAGATGTACCGTACCAAAAACCAACTATGGAATAGACAAGACCTACACCTTCCTCAGTGAAAGGGACTCAAAACACCATATTTCAGGCAGAGGAATATATCTGACTAGTAAGAATCTTAAAACCTATGTATTGATATGTATCCATAAGGGAATAAAGTGTGTCTAGACTGGCATAAACATGGCAGCGAGAATCAGCTCAAACCCACTATAAAAAGGAATTTCAAAAACAAAACAAAAAAACTGGGAAATTCTTTACAATTCCTTCAGGGTCTCTGATGAAACCTGGAATGACCCTATCTACAACGACAGCTGGACGTGGCATAAGGAGGGACACTTGGGACTGAGACGATTGGTGAGATTGGGTGAGCAAATGCAGACCCTTTAAAGCACAAATGCTTGGCACCCATTCCATGAGTCCCACCTCTCCAGGTTGAAGGGAATATTACTACAGCTATAACATGTACGGGAAACCAAGAGAATGGACACACTGTGAATACGAAAGCTTTCTAAAACTCAACAAATAGCCCCTATCCTGGTGTTCCGGTTTGACTTTCCATCTGCTTTACTATCAACCTCCCAACTTGGAGAGACAGCCCCTTTAACCTCCTGGTTCGCACAGGTTTCCAATTTGGCAGAGGATGAAAGGGAAGAGGGAGAACCAATGAGAGAGTAGCTGTTAGGCATTTGGACGGGCACATATCACTGTAATTTCCAGGCAGGAAGAAGAATTAACCAAAGTCTCAGCCACCCACCGGGAACCAGTATAGGACCTGAACCAAAATTTTGGACTTGCGGTCAGCTAACCAAAAACGAGTTGAAAAATGGAGCTCAGGGGCACAGCAATTCACAAACTGGCCGAGTAATAAAGGACAACTATCGTCCAAAAATCTGTTGAGGGAAGGCAACGAGGTGGACTTGAAAGCGAGTCAGAATAGCAGGAAACAGATTTCAAGAAGTACGTTGGAATCGCCTTTAAAGCACAGGAAGAGGGGCACAACTTCGACAATGATTCACTTGCCCAAAAAGGGCGTATGCGTTTTCTCCTGAATATATTCAGGAGAAAACGCATACGCCCTTTTTGGCCAAGCAAGCAAGCAGGCAATGCAAATCTGCACTACAAAGAAGTATCACTTCCCACCGGTCAAAAGGGACATCCACAAAATGTGTAAAAAGCAGAAAGGCAAGACAGGCCCTGGAGAACAGGGAGCCTTGTTATGCTGATGGGCGGGATGTAAATTGCCAACTGCCTCTCTGGAGGAGTGCATTGTGTTCCCTAAAACAAGTAAACAACAGAGCTATAGAGCCAAGGGCACTTCCAGTCTAGGGAATATACCTTGGGAAAACTGAAAATCAATAAGACAGAGCCACCCCAAAATTTAGGGCTGCACTGCTTACAAGGACCTCGCTTGGATACACCTTAAGTATCCCAGGAAATATAAAAATGGTTCAAAAAATTGTGGTACTTACGTACGATGGAATATCCCTCAGCCATGAAATCAATGTCATAAGACCAGTAGCAGCAAAATGGGTGGATTCAGGTACGATGATTCTAAGTGAAATAAGTCACACAGAAAAAGAAACTTATCCTAAGATATCACTTATGAAGATCCTATAAACATGGCTACACTTGAACTGAGTTAGGAGAGAGAACAGTGTCTCATATTTAGAAAACACTCTTATGCCTGCTTAAGTTGGACGGAGAGGTGGGGTGATGCATAAAACCAGAGTTTGATATGAGCACAGGTACCGTTCCAAAAACCAACTATGGAATAGACAAGACCTACACCTTCCTCAGTGAAAGGGACTCAAAACACCATATTTCCCGCAGAGGAATATATCTGACTAGTAAGAATCTTAAAACCTATGTATTGATATGTCTCCGTAAGGGAATCAAGTGTGTCTAGACTGGCATAAACATGGCAGCGAGAATCAGCTCAAACCCACTATAAAAAGGAATTTCAAAATCAAAACAAAAAATCTGGGAAATTCTTTACAATTCCTTCAGGGTCTCTGATGAAACCTGGAATGACCCTATCTACAACGACAGCTGGATGTGGCATAAGGAGGGACACTTGGGACTGAGACGATTGGTGAGATTGGGTGAGCAAATGCAGACCCTTTAAAGCACAAATGCTTGGCACCCATTCCATGAGTCCCACCTCTCCAGGTTGAAGAGAATATTACTACAGCTATAACATGTACGGGAAACCTAGAGAACGGACACAATGTGAATACGAAAGGTTTCTAAAACTCAACGAATAGCCCCTATCCTGGTGTTCCGGTTTGACTTTCCATCTGCTTTACTATCAACCTCCCAACTTGGAGAGACAGCCCCTTTAACCTCCTGGTTCGCACAGGTTTCCAATTTGGCAGAGGATGAAAGGGAAGAGGGAGAACCAATGAGAGAGTAGCTGTTAGGCATTTGGACGGGCACATATCACTGTAATTTCCCGGCAGGAAGAAGAATTAACCAAAGTCTCAGCCACCCACCGGGAACCATTATAGGTCCTGAACCAAAATTTTGGACTTGTGGTCAGCTCACCAAAAACGAGTTGAAAAATGGAGCTCAGGGGCACAGCAATTCACAAACTGGCCGAGTAATAAAGGACAACTATCGTCCAAAAATCTGTTGAGGAAAGGCAAGGAGGCAGACTTGAAATCGAGGCAGAATAGCAGGAAACAGATTTCAAGAGGTACATTGGAATCGCCTTTAAAGCACAGGAAGAGGGGCACAACTTCGACAATGATGCACTTGGCCAAAAAGGGCGTATGCGTTTTCTCCTGAATATATTCAGGAGAAAACGCATACGCCCTTTTTGGCCAAGCAAGCAAGCGGGCAATGCAAATCTGCACTACAAAGAAGTATCACTTCCCACCAGTCAAAAGGGACATCCACAAAATGTGTAAAAACCAGAAAGGCAAGACAGGCCCTGGAGAACAGGGAGCCTTGTTATGCTGATGGGCGGGATGTAAATTGCCAACTGCCTCTCTGGAGGAGTGCATTGTGTTCCCTAAAACAAGTAAACAACAGAGCTACAGAGCCAAGGGCACTTCCAGTCTAGGGAATATACCTTGGGAAAACTGAAAATCAATAAGACAGAGCCACCCGAAAATTTAGGGCTGCACTGCTTACAAGGACCTCAACTTTGATACACCTTAAGTATCCCAGGAAATATAAAAAAGGTTCAAAAAATTGTGGTACTTACTTACGATGGAATATCCCTCAGCAATGAAATCAATGTCATAAGACCAGTAGCAGCAAAATGGGTGGATTCAGGTACGATGATTCTAAGTGAAATAAGTCACACACAAAAAGAAACTTATCATAAGATATCACTTATGAAGATCCTATAAACATGGCTACACTTGAACTGAGTTAGGAAAGAGAACAGTGTCTCACATTTAGAAAACACTCTTATGCCTGCTTAAGGGGGAAGGAGAGGTGGGGTGATGCATAAAACCAGAGTTTGATATAAGCACAAGTACCGTTCCAAAAACCTACTATGGAATACACAAGACCTACACCTTCCTCAGTGAAAGGGACTCAAAACCCCATATTTCCCGCAGAGGAATATATCTGACTAGTAAGAATCTTAAAACATATGTATTGATATGTCTCCTTAAGGGAATCAAGTGTGTCTAGACTGGCATAAACATGGCAGCGAGAATCAGCTCAAACCCACTATAAAAAGGAATTTCAAAAACAAAACAAAAAAACTCGGAAATTCTTTACAATTCCTTCAGGGTCCCTGATGAAACCTGGAATGACCCTATCTACAACGACAGCTGGATGTGGCATAAGGAGGGACACTTGGGACTGAGACGATTGGTGAGATTGGGTGAGCAAATGCAGACCCTTTAAAGCACAAATTCCTGGCACCCATTACATAGTTCCCAACTCTCCAGGTTGAAGGGAATATTACTACAGCTATAACATGTACGGGAAACCTAGTGAACGGACACACTGTGAATATGAAAGTTTTCTAAACTGAACGAATAGTCCCTCTCCTGGTGCTCCGGTTTGACTTTCCATCTGCTTTACTATCAACATCCCAACTTGGAGAGACAGCCCCTTTAACCTCCTGGTTTGCACAGGTTGACAATTTGGCAGAGGATGAAAGGGAAGAGGGAGAACCAATGAGAGAGTAGCTGTTAGGCATTTGGACGGGCACATATCACTGTAATTTCCAGGCAGGAAGAAGAATTAACCAAAGTCTCAGCCACCCACCGGGAACCAGTATAGGTCCTGAAGCAAAATTTTGGAGTGCGGTCAGCTCACCAGAAACGAGTGAAAAATGGAGCTCAGGGGCACAGCAATTCACAAACTGGCCGAGTAATAAAGGACAACTATCGTCCAAAAATCTGTTGAGGAAAGGCAACGAGGCGGACTTGAAAGCGAGGCCGAATAGCAGGAAACAGATTTCAAGAGGTACGTTGGAATCGCCTTTAAAGCACAGGAAGAGGGGCACAACTTCGACAATGATGCACTTGGCCAAAAAGGGCGTATGCGTTTTCTCCTGAATATATTCAGGAGAAAACGCATACGCCCTTTTTAGCCAAGCAAGCAAGCGGGCAATGCAAATGTGCACTACAAAGAAGTATCACTTCCCACCGGTCAAAAGGGACATCCACAAAATGTGTAAAAACCAGAAAGGCAAGACAGGCCCTGGAGAACAGGGAGCCTTGTTATGCTGATGGGCGGGATGTAAATTGCCAACTGCCTCTCTGGAGGAGTGAATTGTGTTCCCTAAAACAAGTAAACAACAGAGCTACAGAGCCAAGGGCACTTCCAGTCTAGGGAATATACCTTGGGAAAACTGAAAATCAATAAGACAGAGCCACACCAAAATTTAGGGCTGCACTGCTTACAAGGACCTCAACTTTGATACACATTAGGTATCCCAGGAAATACAAAAATGGTTCAAAAAATTGTGGTACTTACGTACGATGGAATATCCCTCAGCCATGAAATCAATGTCATAAGACCAGTAGCAGCAAAATGGGTGGATTCAGGTACGATGATTCTAAGTGAAATAAGTCACACAGAAAAAGAAACTTATCATAAGATATCACTTATGAAGATCCTATAAACATGGCTACACTTGAACTGAGTTAGGAAAGAGAACAGAGTCTCACATTTAGAAAACACTCTTATGCCTGCTTAAGGGGGAAGGAGATGTGGGGTGATGCATAAAACAAGAGTTTGATATAAGCACAAGTACCGTTCCAAAAACCTACTATGGAATACACAAGACCTACACCTTCCTCAGTGAAAGGGACTCAAAACCCCATATTTCCCGCAGAGGAATATATGTGACTATTAAGAATATTAAAACCTATGTATTGATATGTCTCTGAAAGGGAAACAAGTGTGTCTAGACTGGCATAAACATGGCAGCGAGAATCAGCTCAAACCCACTATAAAAAGGAATTTCAAAAACAAAACAAAAAAACTGGGAAATTCTTTACAATTCCTTCAGGGTCTCTGATGAACCCTGGAATGACCCTATCTACAACGACAGCTGGATGTGGCATAAGGCTGGACACTTGGGACTGAGAGGATTGGTGAGATTGGGTGAGCAAATGTAGACCCTTTAAAGCACAAATGCTTGACACCCATTCCATGAGTCCCAACTCTCCAGATTGAAGGGAATATTACTACAGTTATAACATGTACAGGAAACCTAGAGAACGGACACACTGTGAATACGAAAGGTTTCTAAAACTCAACGAATAGTCCCTCTCCTGCTTACCCGGTTTGACTTTCCATCTGCTTTACTATCAACCTCCCAACTTGGAGAGACAGCACCTTTAACCTCCTAGTTCACACAGGTTGCCAATTTGGCAGTGGATGAAAGGGATGAGGGAGAACCAATGAGAGAGTAGCTGTTAGGCATTTGGACGGGCACATATCACTGTAATTTCCCGGCAGGAAGAAGAATTAACCAAAGTCTCAGCCACCCACCATGAACCAGTATAGGTCCTGAACCAAAATTTTGGACTTGCGGTCAGCTTACCAAAAACGAGTTGAAAAATGGAGCTCAGGGGCACAGCAATTCATAAACTGGCCGAGTAATAAAGGACAACTATCGTCCAAAAATCTGTTGAGGGAAGGAAAGGAGGTGGACTTGAAAGCGAGGCAGAATAGCAGGAAACAGATTTCAAGAGGTACGTTGGAATCGCCTTTAAAGCACAGGAAGAGGGGCACAACTTCGACAATGATGCCCTTGGCCAAAAAGGGCGTATGCGTTTTCTCCTGAATTTATTCAGGAGAAAATGCATATGCCCTTTTTGGGCAAGCAAGCAAGCGGGCAATGCAAATCTGCACTAAAAAGAAGTATCACTTCCCACCGGTCAAAAGGGACATCCACAAAATGTGTAAAAACCAGAAAGGCAAGACAGGCCCTGGAGAACAGGGAGCCTTGTTATGCTGATGGGCGGGATGTAAATTGCCAACTGCCTCTCTGGAGGAGTGCATTGTGTTCCCTAAAACAAGTAAAGAACAGAGCTACAGAGCCAAGGGCACTTCCAGTCTAGGGAATATACCTTGGGAAAACTGAAAATCAATAAGACAGAGCCACCCCAATATTTAGGGCTGCACTGCTTACAAGGACCTCAACTTGGGTACACCTTAAATATCCCAGGAAATATAAAAATGGTTCAAAAAATTGTGGTACTTATGTACAATGCAATATCCCTCAGCCATGAAATCAATGTCATAAGACCAGTAGCAGCAAAATGGGTGTATTCAGGTACGATGATTCTAAGTGAAATAAGTCACACAGAAAAAGAAACTTATCATAAGATATCACTTATGAAGATCCTGTAAACATGGCTACACTTGAACTGAGTTAGGAAAGAGAACAGTGTCTCACATTTAGAAAACACTCTTATGCCTGCTTAAGGGGGAAGGAGAGGTGGGGTGATGCATGAAACATGAGTTTGACATAAGCACACGTACCGTTCCAAAACCATCTATGAAATATACAAGACCTACACCTTCCTCAGTGAAAGGGACTCAAAACACCATATTTCCCGCAAAGGAATATATCTGACTAGTAAGAATCTTAAAACCTATGTATTGATATGTCTCCGTAAGGGAATCAAGTGTGTCTAGACTGGCATAAACATGGCAGCGAGAATCAGCTCAAACCCATTATAAAAAGGAATTTCAAAAACAAAACAAGAAAACTGGGAAATTCTTTACAATTCCTTCAGGGTCTCTGATGAAACCTGGAATGACCGTATCTACAACGACAGCTGGATGTGGCATAAGGAGGGACACTTGGGACTGAGACGATTTGTGAGATTGGGTGAGCAAATGCAGACCCTTTAAAGCACAAATGCCTGGCACCCGTTCCATGGGTCCCAACTCTCCAGGTTGAAGGGAATATTACTACAGCTATAACATGTACGGGAAACCTAGAGAACGGACACACTGTGAATACGAAAGGTTTCTAAAACTCAACGAATATTCCCTATCCTGGTGCTCCAGTTTGACATTCCATCTGCTTTACTATCAACCTCCCAACTTGGAGAGACAGGCCGTTTAACCTCCTGGTTCGCACAGGTTGCCAATTTGGCAAAGAATGAAAGGGAAGAGGGAGAACTAATGAGAGAGTAGCTGTGAGGCATTTGGACGGGCACATATCACTGTAATTTCCCGGCAGGAAGAAGAATTAACCAAAGTCTCAGCCACCCACCGGGAACCAGTATAGGTCCTGAACCAAAATTTTGGACTTGCGGTCAGCTCACCAAAAACGAGTTGAAAAATGGAGCTCAGGGGCACAGCAATTCACAAACTGGCCGAGTAATAAAGGACAACTATCGTCCAAAAATCTGTTGAGGGAAGGCAACGAGGCGGACTTGAAAGCGAGGCAGAATAGCAGGAAACAGATTTCAAGAGGTACGTTGGAATCGCCTTTAAAGCACAGGAAGAGGGGCACAACTTCGACAATGATGCACTTGGCCAAAAAGGGCGTATGCGTTTTCTCCTGAATATATTCAGGAGAAAATGCATACGCCCTTTTTGGCCAGGCAAGCAAACGGGCAATGCAAATCTGCACTAAAAAGAAGTATCACTTCCCACCGGTCAAAAGGGACATCCACAAAATGTGTAAAAACCAGAAAAGCAAGACAGGCCCTGGAGAACATGCAGCCTTGATATGTTGATGGGCGGGATGTAAATTGCCAACTGCCTCTCTGGAGGAGTGCATTGTGTTCCTTTAAACAAGTAAAGAACAGAGCTACAGAGCCAAGGGCACTTCCAGTCTAGGGAATATACCTTGGGAAAACTGAAAAACAATAAGACAGAGCCACCCCAAAATTTAGGGCTGCACTGCTTACAAGGAGCTCAACTTGGGTACACCTTAAATATCCCAGGAAATATAAAAATGGTTCAAAAAATTGTGGTACTTACGTACGATGGAATATCCCTCAACCATGAAATCAATGTCATAAGACCAGTAGCAGCAAAATGGGTGGATTCAGGTACGATGATTCTAAGTGAAATAAGTCACAAAGAAAAAGAAACTTATCATAAGATATCACTTATGAAGATCTTGTAAACATCACTACTCTTGAACTGAGTTAGGAAAGAGAACAGTGTCTCACATTTAGAAAACACTCTTATGCCTGCTTAAGGGGGAAGGAGAGGTGGGGTGATGCATAAAACCAGAGTTTGATATAAGCACACGTACCGTTCCAAAAACCAACTATGGAATAGACAAGACCTACACCTTTCTCAGTGAAAGGGACTCAAAACACCATATTTCCCGCAGAGGAATATATATGACTAGTAAGAATCTTAAAACCTATGTATTGATATGTCTCCATAAGGGAATCAAGTGTGTCTAGACTGGCATAAACATGGCAGAGAGAATCAGCTGAAACCCACTATAAAAAGAAATTTCAAAAACAAAACAAAAAAA
The DNA here is from genome assembly GCF_949752795.1 of Hyperoodon ampullatus. Taxonomy (NCBI): domain Eukaryota; kingdom Metazoa; phylum Chordata; class Mammalia; order Artiodactyla; family Ziphiidae; genus Hyperoodon; species Hyperoodon ampullatus. The sequence goes on from NW_027641085.1 coordinate 426,449, forward strand.
AATGGCAAATTCTTTACAATTCCTTCAGGGCCTCTGAGGAAACCTGGAATGACCGTATCTACAGCGACAGCTGGATGTGGCATAAGGAGGGACACTTGGGACTGAGACGATTGGTGAGATTGGGTGAGCAAATGCAGACCCTTTAAAGCACAAATGCCTGGCACCCATTCCATGGGTCGCAACTCTCCAGGTTGAAGGGAATATTACTACAGTTATAACATGTACGGGAAACCTAGAGAACGGACACACTGTGAATACCAAAGGTTTCTAAAACTCAATGAATAGTCCCTCTCCTGGTGCTCCAGTTTGACTTTACATCTGCTTTACTATCAACCTCCCAACTTGGAGAGACAGCCCCTTTAACCTCCTGGTTCGCACAGGTTGCCAATTTTGCAGAGGATGAAAGGGAAGAGGGAGAACTAATGAGAGAGTAGCTGTTAGGCATTTGGACGGTCACATATCACTGTAATTTCCTGGCAGTAAGAAGAATTAACCAAAGTCTCAGCCACCCACCGGGAAACAGTATAGGTCCTGAACCAAAATTTTGGACTTGCGGTCAGCTCACCAAAAACGAGTTGAAAAATGGAGCTCAGGGGCACAGCAATTCACAAACTGGCCAAGTAATAAAGGACAACTATCGTCCATAAATCTGTTGAGGGAAGGCAACGAGGCAGACTTGAAAGCGAGGCAGGATAGCAGGAAACAGATTTCAAGAGGTACGTTGGAATCGCCTTTAAAGCACAGGAAGAGGGGCACAACTTCGACAATGATGCACTTGGCCAAAAAGGGTGTATGCGTTTTCCCCTGAATATATTCAGGAGAAAACGCATACGCCCTTTTTGGCCAAGCAAGCAAGCGGGCAATGCAAATCTGCACTACAAAGAAGTATCACTTCCCTCCGGTCAAAAGGGACATCCACAAAATGTGTAAGAACAAGAAAGTCAAGACAGGCCCTGGAGAACAGGGAGCCTTGTTATGCTGATGGGCGGGATGTAAATTGCCAACTGCCTCTCTGGAGGAGTGCATTGTGTTTCCTAAAACAAGTAAAGAACAGAGCTACAGAGCCAAGGGCACTTCCCGTCTGTGGAATATACCTTGGGAAAACGGAAAATCAATAAGACAGAGCCACCCCAAAATTTAGGGCTGCACGGCTTACAAGGACCTCAACTTGGATACACCTTAAGTATCCCAGGAAATACAAAAATGGTTCAAAAAATTGTGGTACTTACGTACGATGGAATATCCCTCAGCCATGAAATCAATGTCATAAGACCAGTAGCAGCAAAATGGGTGGATTCAGGTACGATGATTCTAAGTGAAATAAGTCACACAGAAAAAGAAACTTATCATAAGATATCACTTATGAAGATCCTATAAACATGGCTACACTTGAACTGAGTTAAGAAAGAGAACAGAGTCTCACATTTAGAAAACACTCTTATGCCTGCTTAAGGGGGAAGGAGAGGTGGGGTGATGCATAAAACCAGAGTTTGATATAAGCACAAGTACCGTTCCAAAAACCTACTATGGAATACACAAGACCTACACCTTCCTCAGTGAAAGGGACTCAAAACCCCATATTTCCCGCAGAGGAATATATGTGACTATTAAGAATATTAAAACCTATGTATTGATATGTCTCTGAAAGGGAAACAAGTGTGTCTAGACTGGCATAAACATGGCAGCGAGAATCAGCTCAAACCCACTATAAAAAGGAATTTCAAAAACAAAACAAAAAAACTGGGAAATTCTTTACAATTCCTTCAGGGTCTCTGATGAAACCTGGAATGACCCTATCTACAACGACAGCTAGATGTGGCATAAGGCTGGACACTTGGGACTGATAGGATTGGTGAGATTGGGTGAGCAAATGTAGACCCTTTAAAGCACAAATGCTTGACACCCATTCCATGAGTCCCAACTCTCCAGATTGAAGGGAATATTACTACAGTTATAACATGTACAGGAAACCTAGAGAACGGACACACTGTGAATACGAAAGGTTTCTAAAACTCAACGAATAGTCCCTCTCCTGCTTCCCCGGTTTGACTTTCCATCTGCTTTACTATCAACCTCCCAACTTGGAGAGACAGCACCTTTAACCTCCTAGTTCACACAGGTTGCCAATTTGGCAGTGGATGAAAGGGATGAGGGAGAACCAATGAGAGAGTAGCTGTTAGGCATTTGGACGGGCACATATCACTGTAATTTCCCGGCAGGAAGAAGAATTAACCAAAGTCTCAGCCACCCACCAGGAACCAGTATAGGTCCTGAACCAAAATTTTGGACTTGCGGTCAGCTCACAAAAAACGAGTTGAAAAATAGAGCTCAGGGCCACAGTAATTCACAAACTGGCAGAATAATAAAGGACAACTATCGTCCAAAAATCTGTTGAGGGAAGGAAAGGAGGTGGACTTGAAAGTGAGGCAGAATAGCAGGAAACAGATTTCAAGAGGTACGTTGGAATCGCCTTTAAAGCACAGGAAGAGGGGCACAACTTCGATAATGATGCCCTTGGCCAAAAAGGGCGTATGCGTTTTCTCCTGAATATATTCAGGAGAAAACGCATACGCCCTTTTTGGCCAAGCAAGCAAGCGGGCAATGCAAATCTGCACTAAAAAGAAGTATCACTTCCCACCGGTCAAAAGGGACATCCACAAAATGTGTAAAAACCAGAAAGGCAAGACAGGCCCTGGAGAACAGGGAGCCTTGTTATGCTGATGGGCGGGATGTAAATTGCCAACTGCCTCTCTGGAGGAGTGCATTGTGTTCCCTAAAACAAGTAAAGAACAGAGCTACAGAGCCAAGGGCACTTCCAGTCTAGGGAATATACCTTGTGAAAACTGAAAATCAATAAGACAGAGCCACCCCAATATTTAGGGCTGCACTGCTTACAAGGACCTCAACTTGGGTACACCTTAAATATCCCAGGAAATATAAAAATGGTTCAAAAAATTGTGGTACTTATGTACAATGGAATATCCCTCAGCCATGAAATCAATGTCATAAGACCAGTAGCAGCAAAATGGGTGTATTCAGGTACGATGATTCTAAGTGAAATAAGTCACACAGAAAAAGAAACTTATCATAAGATATCACTTATGAAGATCCTGTAAACATGGCTACACTTGAACTGAGTTAGGAAAGAGAACAGTGTCTCACATTTAGAAAACACTCTTATGCCTGCTTAAGGGGGAAGGAGAGGTGGGGTGATGCATGAAACATGAGTTTGACATAAGCACACGTACCGTTCCAAAACCATCTATGGAATAGACAAGACCTACACCTTCCTCAGTGAAAGGGACTCAAAACACCATATTTCCCGCAAAGGAATATATCTGACTAGTAAGAATCTTAAAACCTATGTATTGATATGTCTCCATAAGGGAATCAAGTGTGTCTAGACTGGCATAAACATGGCAGCGAGAATCAGCTCAAACCCATTATAAAAAGGAATTTCAAAAACAAAACAAGAAAATTGGGAAATTCTTTACAATTCCTTCAGGGTCTCTGATGAAACCTGGAATGACCGTATCTACAACGACAGCTGGATGTGGCATAAGGAGGGACACTTGGGACTGAGACGATTTGTGAGATTGGGTGAGCAAATGCAGACCCTTTAAAGCACAAATGCCTGGCACCCGTTCCATGGGTCCCAACTCTCCAGGTTGAAGGGAATATTACTACAGCTATAACATGTACGGGAAACCTAGAGAACGGACACACTGTGAATACGAAAGGTTTCTAAAACTCAACGAATAGTCCCTATCCTGGTGCTCCAGTTTGACATTCCATCTGCTTTACTATCAACCTCCCAACTTGGAGAGACAGTCCCTTTAACCTCCTGGTTCGCACAGGTTGCCAATTTGGCAGAGAATGAAAGGGAAGAGGGAGAACTAATGAGAGAGTAGCTGTGAGGCATTTGGACGGGCACATATCACTGTAATTTCCCGGCAGGAAGAACAATTAACCAAAGTCTCAGCCACCCACCGGGAACCAGTATAGGTCCTGAACCAAAATTTTGGACTTGCGGTCAGCTCACCAAAAACGAGTTGAAAAATGGAGCTCAGGGGCACAGCAATTCACAAACTGGCCGAGTAATAAAGGACAACTATCGTCCAAAAATCTGTTGAGGGAAGGCAACGAGGCGGACTTGAAAGCGAGGCAGAATAGCAGGAAACAGATTTCAAGAGGTACGTTGGAATCGCCTTTAAAGCACAGGAAGAGGGGCACAACTTCGACAATGATGCACTTGGCCAAAAAGGGCGTATGCGTTTTCTCCTGAATATATTCAGGAGAAAATGCATACGCCCTTTTTGGCCAGGCAAGCAAACGGGCAATGCAAATCTGCACTAAAAAGAAGTATCACTTCCCACCGGTCAAAAGGGACATCCACAAAATGTGTAAAAACCAGAAAAGCAAGACAGGCCCTGGAGAACATGCAGCCTTGATATGTTGATGGGCGGGATGTAAATTGCCAACTGCCTCTCTGGAGGAGTGCATTGTGTTCCTTTAAACAAGTAAAGAGCAGAGCTACAGAGCCAAGGGCACTTCCAGTCTAGGGAATATACCTTGGGAAAACTGAAAAACAATAAGACAGAGCCACCCCAAAATTTAGGGCTGCACTGCTTACAAGGAGCTCAACTTGGGTACACCTTAAATATCCCAGGAAATATAAAAATGGTTCAAAAAATTGTGGTACTTACGTACGATGGAATATCCCTCAACCATGAAATCAATGTCATAAGACCAGTAGCAGCAAAATGGGTGGATTCAGGTACGATGATTCTAAGTGAAATAAGTCACACAGAAAAAGAAACTTATCATAAGATATCACTTATGAAGATCCTGTAAACATCACTAATCTTGAACTGAGTTAGGAAAGAGAACAGTGTCTCACATTTAGAAAACACTCTTATGCCTGCTTAAGGGGGAAGGAGAGGTGGGGTGATGCATAAAACCTGTGTTTGATATAAGCACACGTACCGTTCCAAAAACCAACTATGGAATAGACAAGACCTACACCTTTCTCAGTGAAAGGGACTCAAAACACCATATTTCCCGCAGAGGAATATATATGACTAGTAAGAATCTTAAAACCTATGTATTGATATGTCTCCATAAGGGAATCAAGTGTGTCTAGACTGGCATAAACATGGCAGAGAGAATCAGCTGAAACCCACTATAAAAAGGAATTTCAAAAACAAAACAAAAAAAAATGGCAAATTCTTTACAATTCCTTCAGGGCCTCTGAGGAAACCTGGAATGACCGTATCTACAGCCACAGCTGGATGTGGCATAAGGAGGGACACTTGGGACTGAGACGATTGGTGAGATTGGGTGAGCAAATGCAGACCCTTTAAAGCACAAATGCCTGGCACCCATTCCATGGGTCGCAACTCTCCAGGTTGAAGGGAATATTACTACAGTTATAACATGTACGGGAAACCTAGAGAACGGACACACTGTGAATACGAAAGGTTTCTAAAACTCAATGAATAGTCCCTCTCCTGGTGCTCCAGTTTGACTTTACATCTGCTTTACTATCAACCTCCCAACTTGGAGAGACAGCCCCTTTAACCTCCTGGTTCGCACAGGTTGCAAATTTTGCAGAGGATGAAAGGGAAGAGGGAGAACTAATGAGAGAGTAGCTGTTAGGCATTTGGACGGTCACATATCACTGTAATTTCCTGGCAGTAAGAAGAATTAACCAAAGTCTCAGCCACCCACCGGGAACCAGTATAGGTCCTGAACCAAAATTTTGGACTTGCGGTCAGCTCACCAAAAACGAGTTGAAAAATGGAGCTCAGGGGCACAGCAATTCACAAACTGGCCAAGTAATAAAGGACAACTATCGTCCATAAATCTGTTGAGGGAAGGCAACGAGGCAGACTTGAAAGCGAGGCAGGATAGCAGGAAACAGATTTCAAGAGGTACGTTGGAATCGCCTTTAAAGCACAGGAAGAGGGGCACAACTTCGACAATGATGCACTTGGCCAAAAAGGGCGTATGCGTTTTCTCCTGAATATATTCAGGAGAAAACGCATACGCCCTTTTTGGCCAAGCAAGCAAGCGGGCAATGCAAATCTGCACTACAAAGAAGTATCACTTCCCACCGGTCAAAAGGCACATCCACAAAATGTGTAAAAACCAGAAAGGCAAGACAGGCCCTGGAGAACAGGGAGCCTTGTTATGCTGATGGGCGGGATGTAAATTGCCAACTGCCTCTCTGGAGGAGTGCATTGTGTTTCCTAAAACAAGTAAAGAACAGAGCTACAGAGCAAAGGGCACTTCCAATCTAGGGAATATACCTTGGGAAAACGGAAAATCAATAAGACAGAGCCACCCCAAAATTTAGGGCTGCACGGCTTACAAGGACCTCAACTTGGATACACCTTAAGTATCCCAGGAAATATAAAAATGGTTCAAAAAATTGTGGTACTTACGTACGATGGAATATCCCTCAGCCATGAAATCAATGTCATAAGACCAGTAGCAGCAAAATGGGTGTATTCAGGTACGATGATTCTAAGCGAAATAAGTCACACAGAAAAAGAAACTTATCATAAGATATCACTTAAGAAGATCCTATAAACATGACTACACTTGAACTGAGTTAGGAAAGAGAACAGTGTCTCACATTTAGAAAACACTCTTATGCCTGCTTAAGGGGGAAGGAGAGGTGGGGTGATGCATAAAACCAGAGTTTGATATAAGCACAGGTACCGTTCCAAAAACCAACTATGGAATAGACAAGACCTACACCTTCCTCAGTGAAAGGGACTCAAAACCCCATATTTCCCGCAGAGGAATATATCTGACTAGTAAGAATCTTAAAACCTATGTATTGATATGTCTCCATAAGGGAATCAAGTGTGTCTAGACTGACATAAACATGGCAGCGAGAATCAGCTCAAACCCACTATAAAAAGGAATTTCAAAAACAAAACAAAAAAACTGGGAAATTCTTTACAATTCCTTCAGGGTCTCTGATGAAACCTGGAATGACCCTATCTACAACGACAGCTGGATGTGGCATAAGGAGGGACACTTGGGACTGAGACGATTGGTGAGATTGGGTGAGCAAATGCAGACCCTTTAAAGCACAAATGCCTGGCACCCATTCCATGGGTCCCAACTCTCCAGGTTGAAGGGAATATTACTACAGTTATAACATGTACGGGAATCCTAGAGAACGGACACACTGTGAATACAAAAGGTTTCTAAAACTCAACGAATAGTCCCTCTCCTGGTGCTCCGGTTTGACTTTCCATCTGCTTTACTATCAACCTCCCAACTTGGAGAGACAGCCCCTTTAAACTCGTGGTTCGCACAGGTTGCCAATTTGGCAGAGGATGAAAGGGAAGAGGGAGAACCAATGAGAGAGTAGCTGTTAGGCATTTGGACGGGCACATATCACTGTAATTTCCCGGCAGGAAGAAGAATTAAATAAAGTCTCAGCCACCCACTGGGAACCAGTATAGGTCCTGAACCAAAATTTTGGACTTGCGGTCAGCTCTCCAAAAACGAGTTGAAAAATGGAGCTCAGGGGCACAGCAATTCACAAACTGGCCGAGTAATAAAGGACAAGTATCGTCCAAAATCTGTTGAGGGAAGGCAACGAGGCGGACTTGAAAGCGAGGCAGAATAGCAGGAAACAGATTTCAAGAGGTACTTTGGAATCGCCTTTAAAGCACAGGAAGAAGGGCATAACGTCGACAATGATGCACTTGGCTAAAGAGGGCGTATGCGTTTTCTCCTGAATATATTCAGGAGAAAACGCATACGCCCTCTTTGGCCAAGCAAACAAGCGGGCAATGGAAATCTGCACTACAAAGAAGTATCACTTCCCACCGGTCAAAAGGGACATCCACAAAATGTGTAAAAACCAGAAAGGCAAGACAGGCCCTGGAGAACAGGGAGCCTTGTTATGCTGATGGGCGGGATGTAAATTGCCAACTGCCTCTCTGGAGGAGTGCATTCTGTTCCCTAAAACAAGTAAAGAACAGAGCTACAGAGCCAAGGGCACTTCCAGTCTAGGGAATATACCTTGGGAAAACTGAAAATCGATTAGGCAGAGCCACCCCAAAATTTAGGGCTGATCTGCTTACAAGGACCTCACCTTGGGTACACCTTAAATATCCCAGGAAATATAAAAATGGTTCAAAAAATTGTGGTACTTACATACGATGGAATATCCCTCAGCCATGAAATCAATGTCATAAGACCAGTAGCAGCAAAATGGGTGGATTCAGGTACGATGATTCATAGTGAAATAAGTCACACAGAAAAAGAAACTTATCATAAGATATCACTTATGAAGATCCTGTAAACATGGCTACACTAGAACTGAGTTAGGAAAGAGAACAGTGTCTCACATTTAGAAAACACTCTTATGCCTGCTTAAGGGGGAAGGAGAGGTGGGGTGATGCATAAAACCAGAGTTTGATATAAGCACAGGTACCATTCCAAAAACCAACTATGGAATAGACAAGACCTACACCTTCCTCATTGAAAGGGCCTCAAAACCCAATATTTCCCGCAGAGGAATATATCTGACAAGTAAGAATCTTAAAACCTATGTATTGATATGTCTCCGTAAGGGAATCAAGTGTGTCTAGACTGGCATAAACATGGCAGCGAGAATCAGCTCAAACCCACTCTAAAAAGGAATTTCAAAAACAAAACAATAAAAGCTGGGAAATTCTTTACAATTCCTTCAGCGTCTCTGATGAAACCTGGAATGACCCTATCTACAATGACAGCTGGATGTGGCATAAGGAGGTACACTTGGGACTGAGACGATTGGTGAGATTGGGTGAGGAAATGCAGACCCTTTAAAGCACAAATGCCTGGCACCCATTCCATGGGTCCCAACTCTCCAGGTTAAAAGGAATATTACTACAGCTATAACATGTACGGGAAACCTAGAGAACGGACACACTGTGAATACAAAAGGTTTCTAAAACTCAACGAATAGTCCCTCTCCTGGTGCTCGGCTTTGACTTTCCATCTGCTTTACTATCAACCTCCCACCTTGGAGAGACAGCCCCTTTAACCTCCTGGTTCGCAGAGGTTGCCAATTTGGCAGAGGATGAAAGCGGGAGAACCAATGAGAGAGTAGCTGTTAGGCATTTGGACGGGCACATATCACTGTAATTTCCCGGCAGGAAGAAGAATTAACCAAAGTCTCAGCCATCCACCGGGAACCAGTATAGCTCCTGAACCAAAATTTTGGAATGCGGTCGGCTCACAAAAAACGAGTTGAAAAATGGAGCTCAGGGGCACAGCAATTCACAAACTGGCCGAGTAATAAAGGACAACTATCGTCCAAAAATCTGTTGAGGGAAGGCAACGAGGCGGACTTGAAAGCGAGGCAGAATAGCAGGAAACAGATTTCAAGAGGTACGTTGGAATCGCCTTTAAAGCACAGGAAGAGGGGCACAACTTCGACAATGATGCACTTGGCCAAAAAGGGCGTATGCGTTTTCTCCTGAATATATTCAGGAGAAAATGCATACGCCCTTTTTGGCCAGGAAAGCAAACGGGCAATGCAAATCTGCACTAAAAAGAAGTATCACTTCCCACCGGTCAAAAGGGACATCCACAAAATGTGTAAAAACCAGAAAAGCAAGACAGGCCCTGGAGAACATGCAGCCTTGATATGTTGATGGGCGGGATGTAAATTGCCAACTGCCTCTCTGGAGGAGTGCATTGTGTTCCTTTAAACAAGTAAAGAGCAGAGCTACAGAGCCAAGGGCACTTCCAGTCTAGGGAATATACCTTGGGAAAACTGAAAAACAATAAGACAGAGCCACCCCAAAATTTAGGGCTGCACTGCTTACAAGGAGCTCAACTTGGGTACACCTTAAATATCCCAGGAAATATAAAAATGGTTCAAAAAATTGTGGTACTTACGTACGATGGAATATCCCTCAACCATGAAATCAATGTCATAAGACCAGTAGCAGCAAAATGGGTGGATTCAGGTACGATGATTCTAAGTGAAATAAGTCACACAGAAAAAGAAACTTATCATAAGATATCACTTATGAAGATCCTGTAAACATCACTACTCTTGAACTGAGTTAGGAAAGAGAACAGTGTCTCACATTTAGAAAACACTCTTATGCCTGCTTAAGGGGGAAGGAGAGGTGGGGTGATGCATAAAACCTGTGTTTGATATAAGCACACGTACCGTTCCAAAAACCAACTATGGAATAGACAAGACCTACACCTTTCTCAGTGAAAGGGACTCAAAACACCATATTTCCCGCAGAGGAATATATATGACTAGTAAGAATCTTAAAACCTATGTATTGATATGTCTCCATAAGGGAATCAAGTGTGTCTAGACTGGCATAAACATGGCAGAGAGAATCAGCTGAAACCCACTATAAAAAGGAATTTCAAAAACAAAACAAAAAAAATGGCAAATTCTTTACAATTCCTTCAGGGCCTCTGAGGAAACCTGGAATGACCGTATCTACAGCGACAGCTGGATGTGGCATAAGGAGGGACACTTGGGACTGAGAAGATTGGTGAGATTGGGTGAGCAAATGCAGACCCTTTAAAGCACAAATGCCTGGCACCCATTCCATGGGTCGCAACTCTCCAGGTTGAAGGGAATATTACTACAGTTATAACATGTACGGGAAACCTAGAGAATGGACACACTGTGAATACGAAAGGTTTCTAAAACTCAATGAATAGTCCCTCTCCTGGTGCTCCAGTTTGACTTTACATCTGCTTTACTATCAACCTCCCAACTTGGAGAGACAGCCCCTTTAACCTCCTGGTTCGCACAGGTTGCCAATTTTGCAGAGGATGAAAGGGAAGAGGGAGAACTAATGAGAGAGTAGCTGTTAGGCATTTGGACGGTCACATATCACTGTAATTTCCTGGCAGTGAGAAGAATTAACCAAAGTCTCAGCCACCCACCGGGAACCAGTATAGGTCCTCAACCAAAATTTTGGACTTGCGGTCAGCTCACCAAAAACGAGTTGAAAAATGGAGCTCAGGGGCACAGCAATTCACAAACTGGCCAAGTAATAAAGGACAACTATCGTCCATAAATCTGTTGAGGGAAGGCAACGAGGCAGACTTGAAAGCGAGGCAGGATAGCAGGAAACAGATTTCAAGAGGTACGTTGGAATCGCCTTTAAAGCACAGGAAGAGGGGCACAACTTCGACAATGATGCACTTGGCCAAAAAGGGCGTATGCGTTTTCTCCTGAATATATTCAGGAGAAAACGCATACGCCCTTTTTGGCCAAGCAAGCAAGCGGGCAATGCAAATCTGCACTACAAAGAAGTATCACTTCCCACCGGTCAAAAGGCACATCCACAAAATGTGTAAAAACCAGAAAGGCAAGACAGGCCCTGGAGAACAGGGAGCCTTGTTATGCTGATGGGCGGGATGTAAATTGCCAACTGCCTCTCTGGAGGAGTGCATTGTGTTTCCTAAAACAAGTAAAGAACAGAGCTACAGAGCAAAGGGCACTTCCAATCTAGGGAATATACCTTGGGAAAACGGAAAATCAATAAGACAGAGCCACCCCAAAATTTAGGGCTGCACGGCTTACAAGGACCTCAACTTGGATACACCTTAAGTATCCCAGGAAATATAAAAATGGTTCAAAAAATTGTGGTACTTACGTACAATGGAATATCCCTCAGCCATGAAATCAATGTCATAAGACCAGTAGCAGCAAAATGGGTGTATTCAGGTACGATGATTCTAAGCGAAATAAGTCACACAGAAAAAGAAACTTATCATAAGATATCACTTAAGAAGATCCTATAAACATGACTACACTTGAACTGAGTTAGGAAAGAGAACAGTGTCTCACATTTAGAAAACACTCTTATGCCTGCTTAAGGGGGAAGGAGAGGTGGGGTGATGCATAAAACCAGAGTTTGATATAAGCACAGGTACCGTTCCAAAAACCAACTATGGAATAGACAAGACCTACACCTTCCTCAGTGAAAGGGACTCAAAACCCCATATTTCCCGCAGAGGAATATATCTGACTAGTAAGAATCTTAAAACCTATGTATTGATATGTCTCCATAAGGGAATCAAGTGTGTCTAGACTGACATAAACATGGCAGCGAGAATCAGCTCAAACCCACTATAAAAAGGAATTTCAAAAACAAAACAAAAAAACTGGGAAATTCTTTACAATTCCTACAGGGTCTCTGATGAAACCTGGAATGACCCTATCTACAACGACAGCTGGATGTGGCATAAGGAGGGACACTTGGGACTGAGACGATTGGTGAGATTGGGTGAGCAAATGCAGACCCTTTAAAGCACAAATGCCTGGCACCCATTCCATGGGTCCCAACTCTCCAGGTTGAAGGGAATATTACTACAGCTATAACATGTACGGGAATCCTAGAGAACGGACACACTGCGAATACAAATGGTTTCTAAAACTCAACGAATAGTCCCTCTCCTGGTGCTACGGTTTGACTTTCCATCTGCTTTACTATCAACCTCCCAACTTGGAGAGACAGCCCCTTTAACCTCGTGGTTCGCACAGGTTGCCAATTTTGCAGAGGATGAAAGGGAAGAGGGAGAACCAATGAGAGAGTAGCTGTTAGGCATTTGGACGGGCACATATCACTGTAATTTCCCGGCAGGAAGAAGAATTAAATAAAGTCTCAGCCACCCACTGGGAACCAGTATAGGTCCTGAACCAAAATTTTGGACTTGCGGTCAGCTCTCCAAAAACGAGTTGAAAAATGGAGCTCAGGGGCACAGCAATTCACAAACTGGCCGAGTAATAAAGGACAAGTATCGTCCAAAATCTGTTGAGGGAAGGCAACGAGGCGGACTTGAAAGCGAGGCAGAATAGCAGGAAACAGATTTCAAGAGGTACTTTGGAATCGCCTTTAAAGCACAGGAAGAAGGGCACAACGTCGACAATGATGCACTTGGCCAAAAAGGGCGTATGCGTTTTCTCCTGAATATAATCAGGAGAAAACGCATACGCCCTCTTTGGCCAAGCAAACAAGCGGGCAATGGAAATCTGCACTACAAAGAAGTATCACTTCCCACCGGTCAAAAGGGACATCCACAATATGTGTAAAAACCAGAAAGGCAAGACAGGCCCTGGAGAACAGGGAGCCTTGTTATGCTGATGGGCGGGATGTAAATTGCCAACTGCCTCTCTGGAGGAGTGCATTCTGTTCCCTAAAACAAGTAAAGAACAGAGCTACAGAGCCAAGGGCACTTCCAGTCTAGGGAATATACCTTGGGAAAACTGAAAATCGATTAGGCAGAGCCACCCCAAAATTTAGGGCTGATCTGCTTACAAGGACCTCACCTTGGGTACACCTTAAATATCCCAGGAAATATAAAAATGGTTCAAAAAATTGTGGTACTTACATACGATGGAATATCCCTCAGCCATGAAATCAATGTCATAAGACCAGTAGCAGCAAAATGGGTGGATTCAGGTACGATGATTCATAGTGAAATAAGTCACACAGAAAAAGAAACTTATCATAAGATATCACTTATGAAGATCCTGTAAACATGGCTACACTAGAACTGAGTTAGGAAAGAGAACAGTGTCTCACATTTAGAAAACACTATTATGCCTGCTTAAGGGGGAAGGAGAGGTGGGGTGATGCATAAAACCAGAGTTTGATATAAGCACAGGTACCATTCCAAAAACCAACTATGGAATAGACAAGACCTACACCTTCCTCATTGAAAGGGCCTCAAAACCCCATATTTCCCGCAGAGGAATATATCTGACAAGTAAGAATCTTAAAACCTATGTATTGATATGTCTCCGTAAGGGAATCAAGTGTGTCTAGACTGGCATAAACATGGCAGCGAGAATCAGCTCAAACCCACTCTAAAAAGGAATTTCAAAAACAAAACAAAAAAACTGGGAAATTCTTTACAATTCCTTCAGCGTCTCTGATGAAACCTGGAATGACCCTATCTACAATGACAGCTGGATGTGGCATAAGGAGGTACACTTGGGACTGAGACGATTGGTGAGATTGGGTGAGCAAATGCAGACCCTTTAAAGCACAAATGCCTGGCACCCATTCCATGGGTCCCAACTCTCCAGGTTAAAAGGAATATTACTACAGCTATAACATGTACGGGAAACCTAGAGAACGGACACACTGTGAATACAAAAGGTTTCTAAAACTCAACGAATAGTCCCTCTCCTGGTGCTCGGCTTTGACTTTCCATCTGCTTTACTATCAACCTCCCAACTTGGAGAGACAGCCCCTTTAACCTCCTGGTTCGCACAGGTTGCCAATTTGGCAGAGGATGAAAGCGGGAGAACCAATGAGAGAGTAGCTGTTAGGCATTTGGACGGGCACATATCACTGTAATTTCCCGGCAGGAAGAAGAATTAACCAAAGTCTCAGCCATCCACCGGGAACCAGTATAGCTCCTGAACCAAAATTTTGGAATGCGGTCGGCTCACAAAAAACGAGTTGAAAAATGGAGCTCAGGGGCACAGCAATTCACAAACTGGCCGAGTAATAAAGGACAACTATCGTCCAAAAATCTGTTGAGGGAAGGCAACGAGGCGGACTTGAAAGCGAGGCAGAATAGCAGGAAACAGATTTCAAGAGGTACGTTGGAATCGCCTTTAAAGCACAGGAAGAGGGGCACAACTTCGACAATGATGCACTTGGACAAAAAGGGCGTATGCGTTTTCTCCTGAATATATTCAGGAGAAAATGCATACGCCCTTTTTGGCCAGGCAAGCAAACGGGCAATGCAAATCTGCACTAAAAAGAAGTATCACTTCCCACCGGTCAAAAGGGACATCCACAAAATGTGTAAAAACCAGAAAAGCAAGACAGGCCCTGGAGAACATGCAGCCTTGATATGTTGATGGGCGGGATGTAAATTGCCAACTGCCTCTCTGGAGGAGTGCATTGTGTTCCTTTAAACAAGTAAAGAGCAGAGCTACAGAGCCAAGGGCACTTCCAGTCTAGGGAATATACCTTGGGAAAACTGAAAAACAATAAGACAGAGCCACCCCAAAATTTAGGGCTGCACTGCTTACAAGGAGCTCAACTTGGGTACACCTTAAATATCCCAGGAAATATAAAAATGGTTCAAAAAATTGTGGTACTTACGTACGATGGAATATCCCTCAACCATGAAATCAATGTCATAAGACCAGTAGCAGCAAAATGGGTGGATTCAGGTACGATGATTCTAAGTGAAATAAGTCACACAGAAAAAGAAACTTATCATAAGATATCACTTATGAAGATCCTGTAAACATCACTACTCTTGAACTGAGTTAGGAAAGAGAACAGTGTCTCACATTTAGAAAACACTCTTATGCCTGCTTAAGGGGGAAGGAGAGGTGGGGTGATGCATAAAACCTGTGTTTGATATAAGCACACGTACCGTTCCAAAAACCAACTATGGAATAGACAAGACCTACACCTTTCTCAGTGAAAGGGACTCAAAACACCATATTTCCCGCAGAGGAATATATATGACTAGTAAGAATCTTAAAACCTATGTATTGATATGTCTCCATAAGGGAATCAAGTGTGTCTAGACTGGCATAAACATGGCAGAGAGAATCAGCTGAAACCCACTATAAAAAGGAATTTCAAAAACAAAACAAAAAAAAATGGCAAATTCTTTACAATTCCTTCAGGGCCTCTGAGGAAACCTGGAATGACCGTATCTACAGCGACAGCTGGATGTGGCATAAGGAGGGACACTTGGGACTGAGACGATTGGTGAGATTGGGTGAGCAAATGCAGACCCTTTAAAGCACAAATGCCTGGCACCCATTCCATGGGTCGCAACTCTCCAGGTTGAAGGGAATATTACTACAGTTATAACATGTACGGGAAACCTAGAGAACGGACACACTGTGAATACGAAAGGTTTCTAAAACTCAATGAATAGTCCCTCTCCTGGTGCTCCAGTTTGACTTTACATCTGCTTTACTATCAACCTCCCAACTTGGAGAGACAGCCCCTTTAACCTCCTGGTTCGCACAGGTTGCAAATTTTGCAGAGGATGAAAGGGAAGAGGGAGAACTAATGAGAGAGTAGCTGTTAGGCATTTGGACGGTCACATATCACTGTAATTTCCTGGCAGTAAGAAGAATTAACCAAAGTCTCAGCCACCCACCGGGAACCAGTATAGGTCCTGAACCAAAATTTTGGACTTGCGGTCAGCTCACCAAAAACGAGTTGAAAAATGGAGCTCAGGGGCACAGCAATTCACAAACTGGCCAAGTAATAAAGGACAACTATCGTCCATAAATCTGTTGAGGGAAGGCAACGAGGCAGACTTGAAAGCGAGGCAGGATAGCAGGAAACAGATTTCAAGAGGTACGTTGGAATCGCCTTTAAAGCACAGGAAGAGGGGCACAACTTCGACAATGATGCACTTGGCCAAAAAGGGCGTATGCGTTTTCTCCTGAATATATTCAGGAGAAAACGCATACGCCCTTTTTGGCCAAGCAAGCAAGCGGGCAATGCAAATCTGCACTACAAAGAAGTATCACTTCCCACCGGTCAAAAGGCACATCCACAAAATGTGTAAAAACCAGAAAGGCAAGACAGGCCCTGGAGAACAGGGAGCCTTGTTATGCTGATGGGCGGGATGTAAATTGCCAACTGCCTCTCTGGAGGAGTGCATTGTGTTTCCTAAAACAAGTAAAGAACAGAGCTACAGAGCAAAGGGCACTTCCAATCTAGGGAATATACCTTGGGAAAACGGAAAATCAATAAGACAGAGCCACCCCAAAATTTAGGGCTGCACGGCTTACAAGGACCTCAACTTGGATACACCTTAAGTATCCCAGGAAATATAAAAATGGTTCAAAAAATTGTGGTACTTACGTACGATGGAATATCCCTCAGCCATGAAATCAATGTCATAAGACCAGTAGCAGCAAAATGGGTGTATTCAGGTACGATGATTCTAAGCGAAATAAGTCACACAGAAAAAGAAACTTATCATAAGATATCACTTATGAAGATCCTGTAAACATGGCTACACTTGAACTGAGTTAGGAAAGAGAACAGTGTCTCACATTTAGAAAACACTCTTATGCCTGCTTAAGGGAGAAGGAGAGGTGGGGTGATGCATAAAACCAGAGTTTTATATAAGCACAGGTACCGTTCCAAAAACCAACTATGGAATAGACAAGACCTACACCTTCCTCACTGAAAGGGACTCAAAACCACATATTTCCCACAGAGGAATATATCTGACTAGTAAGAATCTTAAAACCTATGTATTGATATGTCTCCGTAAGGGAATCAAGTGTGTCTAGACTGGCATAAACATGGCAGCGAGAATCAGCTCAAACCCACTATAAAAGGAATTTCAAAAACAAAACAAAAAAAGTGGGAAATTCTTTAAAATTCCTTCAGGGTCTCTGATGAAACCTGGAATGACCCTATCTACAACGACAGCTGGATGTGGCATAAGGCTGGACACTTGGGACTGAGAGGTTTGGTGAGATTGGTTGAGCAAATGCAGACCCTTTAAAGCAATAATGCATGGCACCCATTCCATGGGTCCCAACTCTCCAGGTTGAAGGGAATATTACTACAGCTATAACATGTATGGGAATCCTAGAAAACGGAAACACTGTCAAAAGGAAAGGTCTCTAAAACTCAACGAATAGTCCCTCTCCTGGTGCTCCGGTTTGACTTTCCATCTGCTTTACTATCAACCTCCCAACTTGGAGAGACAGCCCCTTTAACCTCCTGGTTCGCACAGGTTGACAATTTGGCAGAGGATTAAAGGGAAGAGGGAGAACCAATGAGAGAGTAGCTGTTAGGCATTTGGACGGGCACATATCACTGTAATTTCCAGGCAGGAAGAAGAATTAACCAAAGTCTCAGCCACCCACCGGGAACCAGTATAGGTCCTGAAGCAAAATTTTGGACTTGCGGTCAGCTCACCAAAAACGAGTTGAAAAATGGAGCTCAGGGGCACAGCAATTCACAAACTGGCCGAGTAATAAAGGACAACTATCGTCCAAAAATCTGTTGAGGAAAGGCAACGAGGCGGACTTGAAAGCGAGGCTGAATAGCAGGAAACAGATTTCAAGAGGTACGTTGGAATCGCCTTTAAAGCACAGGAAGAGGGGCACAACTTCGACAATGATGCACTTGGCCAAAAAGGGCGTATGCGTTTTCTCCTGAATATATTCAGGAGAAAACGCATACGCCCTTTTTGGCCAAGCAAGCAAGCGGGCAATGCAAATCTGCACTACAAAGAAGTATCACTTCCCACCGGTCAAAAGGGACATCCACAAAATGTGTAAAAACCAGAAAGCCAAGACAGGCCCAGGAGAACAGGGAGCCTTGTTATGCTGATGGGCGGGATGTAAATTGCCAACTGCCTCTCTGGAGGAGTGCATTGTGTTCCCTAAAACAAGTAAAGAACAGAGCTACAGAGCCAAGGGCACTTCCAGTCTAGGGAATATACCTTGGGAAAACTGAAAATCAATAAGACAGAGCCACCCCAAAATTTAGGGCTGCAATACTTACAAGGACCTCAACTTGGATACACATTAAGTATCCCAGGAAATATAAAAATGGTTCAAAAAATTGTGGTACTTACGTACGATGGAATATCCCTCAGCCATGAAATCAATATCATAAGACCAGTAGCAGCAAAATGGGTGGATTCAGGTACGATGATTCTAAGTGAAATAAGTCACACAGAAAAAGAAACTTATCATAAGATATCACTTATGAAGATCCTATAAACATGGCTACACTTGAACTGAGTTAGGAAAGAGAACAGTGTCTCACATTTAGAAAACACTCTTATGCCTGCTTAAGGGGGAAGGAGAGGTGGGGTGATGCATAAAACCAGAGTTTGATATAAGCACAGGTACCGTTCCAAAACCAACTATGGAATAGACAAGACCTACACCTTCCTCAGAAAAGGGACTCAAAACCCCATATTTCCCGCAGAGGAATATATGTGAGTATTAAGAATATTAAAACCTATGTATTGATATGTCTCTGAAAGGGAAACAAGTGTGTCTAGACTGGCATAAACATGGCAGCGAGAATCAGCTCAAACCCACTATAAAAAGAAATTTCAAAAACAAAACAAAAAAACTGGGAAATTCTTTACAATTCCTTCAGGGTCTCTGATGAAACCTGGAATGACCCTATCTACAACGACAGCTGGATGTGGCATAAGGCTGGACACTTGGGACTGAGAGGATTGGTGAGATTGGGTGAGCAAATGTAGACCCTATAAAGCACAAATGCCTGACACCCATTCCATGAGTCCCAACTCTCCAGGTTGAAGGGAATATTACTACAGTTATAACATGTACAGGAAACCTAGAGAACGGACACACTGTGAATACGAAAGGTTTCTAAAACTCAACGAATAGTCCCTCTCCTGGTGCTACGGTTTGACTTTCCATCTGCTTTACTATCAACCTCCCAACTTGGAGAGACAGCCCCTTTAACCTCCTGGTTCGCACAGGTTGCCAATTTGGCAGAGGATGAAAGGGAAGAGGGAGAACTAATGAGAGAGTAGCTGTTAGGCATTTGGACGGGCACATATCACTGTAATTTCCCGGCAGGAAGAAGAATTAACCAAGGTCTCAGCCACCCACCGGGAACCAGTATAGGTCCTGAACCAAAATTTTGGACTTGCGGTCAGCTCACCAAAAACGAGTTGAAAAATGGAGCTCAGGGGCACAGCAATTCACAAACTGGCCGAGTAATAAAGGACAACTATCGTCCAAAAATCTGTTGAGGGAAGGCAGTGAGGCGGACTTGAAAGCGAGGCAGAATAGCAGGAAACAGATTTCAAGAGGTACGTTGGAATCGCCTTTAAAGCACAGGAAGAGGGGCACAACTTCCACAATGATGCACTTGGCCAAAAAGGGCGTATGCGTTTTCTCCTGAATATATTCAGGAGAAAACGCATACGCCCTTTTTGGCCAAGCAAGCAAGCGGGCAATGCAAATCTGCACTACAAATAAGTATCACTTCCCACCAGTCAAAAGGGACATCCACAAAATGTGTAAAAACCAGAAAGGCAAGACAGGCCCTGGAGAACAGGGAGCCTTGTTATGCTGATGGGCGGGATGTAAATTGCCAACTGCCTCTCTGGAGGAGTGCATTGTGTTACCTAAAACAAGTAAACAACGGAGCTACAGAGCCAAGGGCACTTCCAGTCTAGGGAATATACCTTGGGAAAACTGAAAATCAATAAGACAGAGCCACCCCAAAATTTAGGGCTGCACTGCTTACAAGGACCTCAACTTGGGTACACCTTAAATATCCCAGGAAATATAAAAATGTTTCAGAAAATTGTGTTACTTACGTACGATGTAATATCCCTCAGCCATGAAATCAATGTCATAAGACCAGTAGCAGCAAAATGGGTGGATTCAGGTACGATGATTCTAAGTGAAATAAGTCACACAGAAAAAGAAACTTATCATAAGATATCACTTATGAAGATCCTGTAAACATGGCTACACTTGAACTGAGTTAGGAAAGAGAACAGTGTCTCACATTTAGAAAACACTCTTATGCCTGCTTAAGGGGGAAGGAGAGTTGGGGTGCTGCATAAAACCAGAGTTTAATATAAGCACAGGTACTGTTCCAAAAACCAACTATGGAATAGACAAGACCTACACCTTCCTCAGTGAAAGGGACTCAAAACCCCATATTTCCCGCAGAGGAATATATCTGACTAGAAAGAATCTTAAAACCTATATATTGATATGTCTCCGTAAGGGAATCAAGTGTGTCTAGACTGGCATAAACATGGCAGCGAGAATCAGCTCAAACCCACTATAAAAAGGAGTTTCAAAAACAAAACAAAAAACTGGGAAATTCTTTACAATTCCTTCAGGGTCTCTGATGAAACCTGGAAAGACCCTATCTACAGTGACAGCTGGATGTGGCATAACGAGGGACACTTGGGACTGAGACGATTGGTGAGATTGGGTGAGCAAATGCAGACCCTTTAAAGCACAAATGCCTGGCACCCATTCCATGGGTCCCAACTCTCCAGGTTGAAGGGAATATTACCACAGCTATAACATGTACAGGAAACCTAGAGAACAGACACACTGTGAATACGAAAGGTTTCTAAAACTCAACGAATAGTCCCTGTCCTGGTGCTCTGGTTTGACTTTCCATCTGCTTTACTATCAACCTCCCAACTTGGAGAGACAGCCCCTTTAACCTCCTGGTTCGCACAGGTTGCCAATTTGGCAGAGGATGAAAGAGAAGAGGGAGAACCAATGAGAGAGTAGCTGTTAGGCATTTGAACGGGCACATATCACTGTAATTTCCCGGCAAGAAGAAGAATTAACCAAAGTCTCAGCCCCCCACCGGGAAACAGCATAGGTCCTGAACCAAAATTTTGGACTTGCGGTCAGCTCACCAAAAACGAGTTGAAAAATGGAGCTCAGGGGCACAGCAATTCACAAACTGGCTGAGTAATAAAGGACAACTATCGTCCAAAAATCTGTTGAGGGAAGGCAACGAGGCGGACTTGAAAGCGAGGCAGAATAGCAGGAAACAGATTTCAAGAGGTACGTTGGAATCACCTTTAAATCACAGGAAGAGGGGCACAACTTCGACAATGATGCACTTGGCCAAAAGGGCGTATGCGTTTTCTCCTGAATATATTCAGGAGAAAACACATACGCCCTTTTTGGCCAAGCAAGCAAGCGGGCAAAGCAAATCTGCACTACAAAGACGTATCACTTCCCACCGGTAAAAGGGACATCCACAAAATGTGTAAAATCCAGAAAGGCAAGACAGGCCCTGGAGAACAGGGAGCCTTGTTATGCTGATGGGCGGGATGTAAATTGCCAACTGCCTCTCTGGATGAGTGGATTGTGTTCCCTAAAACAAGTAAACAACAGAGCTACAGAGCCAACGGCACTTCCAGTCTAGGGAATATTCCTTGGGAAAACTGAAAATCAATAAGACAGAGCCACCCCAAAATTTAGGGCTGCACTGCTTACAAGGACCTCAACTTGGGTACACCTTAAATATCCCAGGAAATATAAAAATGGTTCAGAAAATTGCGGTATTTACGTACGATGGAATATCCCTCAGCCATGAAATCAATGTCATAAGACCAGTAGCAGCAAAATGGGTGGATTCAGGTACGATGATTCTAAGTGAAATAAGTCACACAGAAAAAGAAACTTATCATAAGATATCACTTATGAAGATCCTGTAAACATGGCTACACTTGAACTGAGTTAGGAAAGAGAACAGTGTCTCACATTTAGAAAACACTCTTATGCCTGCTTAAGGGGGAAGGAGAGGTGGGGTGATGCATAAAACCAGAGTGTGATATAAGCACAGGTACCATTCCAAAAACCAACTATGGAATAGACAAGACCTACACCTTCCTCAGTGAAAGGGACTCAAAACCCCATATTTCCCTCAGAGGAATATATCTGACTAGTAAGAATCTTAAAACCTATGTATTGATATGTCTCCGTAAGGGAATCAAGTGTGTCTAGACTGGCATAAACATGGCAGCGAGAATCAGCTCAAACCCACTATAAAAAGGAATTTCAAAAACAAAACAAAAAAACTAGGAAATTCTTTACAATTCCTTCAGGGTCTCTGATGAAACCTGGAATGACCTTATCTACAATGACAGCTGGATGTGGCATAAGGAGGGACACTTGGGACTGAGACGATTGGTGAGATTGGGTGAGCAAATGCAGACCCTTTAAAGCACCAATGCCTGGCACACATTCCATGGGTCCCAACTCTCCAGGTTGAAGGGAATATTACTACAGCTATAACATGTACGGGAAACCTAGAGAACGGACACACTGTGAAATTGAAAGGTTTCTAAAACTCAATGAACAGTCCCTCTCCTGGTGCTCCGGTTTGACTTTCCATCTGCTTTACTATCAACCTCCCAACTTGGAGAGACAGCCCCTTTAACCTCCTGGTTCGCACAGGTTGCCAATTTGGCAGAGGATGAAAGGGAAGAGGGAGAACCAATGAGAGAGTAGCTGTTAGGCATTTGGACGGGCACATATCACTGTAATTTCCCGGCAGGAAGAAGAATTAACCAAATTCTCAGCCACCCACCGGGAACCAGTATAGGTCCTGAACCAAAATTTTGGACTTGCGGTCAGCTCACCAAAAACGAGTTGAAAAATGGAGCTCAGGGGCACAGCAATTCACAAACTGGCCGAGTAATAAAGGACAACTATCGTCCAAAAATCTGTTGAGGGAAGGCAACGAGGCGGACTTGAAAGCGAGGCAGAATAGCAGGAAACAGATTTCAAGAGGTACGTTGGAATCGCCTTTAAAGCACAGGAAGAGGGGCACAACTTCGACAATGATGCACTTGGCCAAAAAGGGCGTATGCGTTTTCTCCTGAATATATTCAGGAGAAAACGCATACGCCCTTTTTGGCCAAGCAAGCAAGCGGGCAATGCAAATCTGCACTACAAAGAAGTATCACTTCCCACCGGTCAAAAGGGACATCCACAAAATGTGTAAGAACAAGAAAGGCAAGACAGGCCCTGGAGAACAGGGAGCCTTGTTATGCTGATGGGCGGGATGTAAATTGCCAACTGCCTCTCTGGAGGAGTGCATTCTGTTCCCTAAAACAAGTAAAGAACAGAGCTACAGAGTCAAGGGCACTTCCAGTCTAGGGAATATACCTTGGGAAAACTGAAAATCAATAAGACAGAGCCACCCCAAAATTTAGGGCTGCACTGCATACAAGGACCTCAACTTGGATACACCTTAAGTATCCCAGAAAATATAAACATGGTTCAAAAAATTGTGGTACTTACGTACAATGGAATATCCCTCAGCCATGAAATCAATGTCATAAGACCAGTAGCAGCAAAATGGGTGGATTCAGGTACGATGATTCTAAGTGAAATAAGTCACACAGAAAAAGAAACTTATCATAAGATATCACTTATGAAGATCCTGTAAACATGGCTACACTTGAACTGAGTTAGGAAAGAGAACAGTGTCTCACATTTAGAAAACACTCTTATACCTGCTTAAGGGGGAAGGAGAGGTGGGGTGATGCATAAAACCAGAGTTTGATATAAGCACAGGTACCGTTCCAAAAACCAACTATGGAATAGACAAGACCTACACCGTCCTCAGTGAAAGGGACTCAAAACCCCATATTTCCCGCAGAGGAAAATATCTGACTAGTAAGAATCTTAAAACCTATGTATTGATATGTCTCCGTAAGGGAATCAAGTGTGTCTAGACTGGCATAAACATGGCAGCGAGAATCAGCTCAAACCCACTATAAAAAGGAATTTCAAAAACAAAACAAAAAAACTGGGAAATTCTTTACAATTCCTTCAGGGTCTCTGATGAAAGCTGGAATGACCCTATCTACAACGACAGCTGGATGTGGCATAAGGAGGGACACTTGGGACTGAGACGATTGGTGAGATTGGGTGAGCAAATGCAGACCCTTTAAAGCAATAATGCATGGCACCCATTCCATGGGTCCGAACTCTCCAGGTTGAAGGGAATATTACTACAGCTATAACATGTGCGGGAAACCTAGAGAACGGACACACTGTGAATACGAAAGGTTTCTAAAACTCAACGAATAGTCCCTCTCCTGGTGCTCTGGTTTGACTTTCCGACTGCTTTACTATCAACCTCCCAACTTGGAGAGACAGCCCCTTTAACCTCTTGGTTCGCACAGGTTGCCAATTTGGCAGAGGATGAAAGGGAAGAGGGAGAACCAATGAGAGAGTAGCTGTTAGGCATTTGGATGGGCACATATCAGTGTAATTTCCCGGCAGGAAGAAGAATTAACCAAAGTCTCAGCCACCCACCGGGAACCAGTATAGGTCCTGAACCAAAATTTTGGACTTGCGGTCAGCTCTCCAAAAACGAGTTGAAAAATGGAGCTCAGGGACACAGCAATTCACAAACTGGCCGAGTAATAAAGGACAACTATCGTCCAAAAATCTGTTGACGGAAGGCAACGAGGCGGACTTGAAAGCGAGGCAGAATAGCAGGAAACAGATTTCAAGAGGTACGTTGGAATCGCCTTTAAAGCACAGGAAGAGGGGCACAACTTCGACAATGATGCACTTGGCCAAAAAGGGCGTATGCGTTTTCTCCTGAATATATTCAGGAGAAAACGCATATGCCCTTTTTGGCCAAGCAAGCAAGCGGGCAATGCAAATCTGCACTACAAAGAAGTATCACTTCCCACCGGTCAAAAGGGACATCCACAAAATGTGTAAGAACAAGAAAGGCAAGACAGGCCCTGGAGAACAGGGAGCCTTGTTATGCTGATGGGCGGGATGTAAATTGCCAACTGCCTCTCTGGAGGAGTGCATTCTGTTCCCTAAAACAAGTAAAGAACAGAGCTACAGAGCCAAGGCCACTACCAGTCTAGGGAATATACCTTGGGAAAACTGAAAATCAATAAGACAGAGCCACCCCAAAATTTAGGGCTGCACTGCATACAAGGACCTCAACTTGGATACACCTTATGTATCCCAGAAAATATAAATATGGTTCAAAAAATTGTGGTACTTACGTACGATGGAATATCCCTCAGCCATGAAATCAATGTCATAAGACCAGTAGCAGCAAAATAGGTGGATTCAGGTACGATGATTCTAAGTGAAATAAGTCACACAGAAAAAGAAACTTATCATAAGATATCACTTATGAAGATCCTGTAAACATGGCTACACTTGAACTGAGTTAGGAAAGAGAACAGTGTCTCACATTTAGAAAACACTCTTATACCTGCTTAAGGGGGAAGGAGAGGTGGGGTGATGCATAAAACCAGAGTTTGATATAAGCACAGGTACCGTTCCAAAAACCAACTATGGAATAGACAAGACCTACACCTTCCTCAGTGAAAGGGACTCAAAACCCCATATTTCCCGCAGAGGAAAATATCTGACCAGTAAGAATCTTAAAACCTATGTATTGATATGTCTCCGTAAGGGAATCAAGTGTGTCTAGACTGGCATAAACATGGCAGCGAGAATCAGCTCAAACCCACTATAAAAAGGAATTTCAAAAACAAAACAAAAAAACTGGGAAATTCTTTACAATTCCTTCAGGGTCTCTGATGAAAGCTGGAATGACCCTATCTACAACGACAGCTGGATGTGGCATAAGGAGGGACACTTGGGACTGAGACGATTGGTGAGATTGGGTGAGCAAATGCAGACCCTTTAAAGCAATAATGCATGGCACCCATTCCATGGGTCCGAACTCTCCAGGTTGAAGGGAATATTACTACAGCTATAACATGTGCGGGAAACCTAGAGAACGGACACACTGTGAATACGAAAGGTTTCTAAAACTCAACGAATAGTCCCTCTCCTGGTGCTCCGGTTTGACTTTCCGTCTGCTTTACTATCAACCTCCCAACTTGGAGAGACAGCCCCTTTAACCTCTTGGTTCGCACAGGTTGCCAATTTGGCAGAGGATGAAAGGGAAGAGGGAGAACCAATGAGAGAGTAGCTGTTAGGCATTTGGACGGGCACATATCACTGTAATTTCCCGGCAGGAAGAAGAATTAACCAAATTCTCAGCCACCCACCGGGAACCAGTATAGGTCCTGAACCAAAATTTTGGACTTGCGGTCAGCTCACCAAAAACGAGTTGAAAAATGGAGCTCAGGGGCACAGCAATTCACAAACTGGCCGAGTAATAAAGGACAACTATCGTCCAAAAATCTGTTGAGGGAAGGCAACGAGGCGGACTTGAAAGCGAGGCAGAATAGCAGGAAACAGATTTCAAGAGGTACGTTGGAATCGCCTTTAAAGCACAGGAAGAGGGGCACAACTTCGACAATGATGCACTTGGCCAAAAAGGGCGTATGCGTTTTCTCCTGAATATATTCAGGAGAAAACACATACGCCCTTTTTGGCCAAGCAAGCAAGCGGGCAATGCAAATCTGCACTACAAAGAAGTATCACTTCCCACCGGTCAAAAGGGACATCCACAAAATGTGTAAGAACAAGAAAGGCAAGACAGGCCCTGGAGAACCGGGAGCCTTGTTATGCTGATGGGCGGGATGTAAATTGCCAACTGCCTCTCTGGAGGAGTGCATTCTGTTCCCTAAAACAAGTAAAGAACAGAGCTACAGAGCCAAGGGCACTACCAGTCTAGGGAATATACCTTGGGAAAACTGAAAATCAATAAGACAGAGCCACCCCAAAATTTAGGGCTGCACTGCATACAAGGACCTCAACTTGGATACACCTTAAGTATCCCAGAAAATATAAACATGGTTCAAAAAATTGTGGTACTTACGTACGATGGAATATCCCTCAGCCATGAACTCAATGTCATAAGACCAGTAGCAGCAAAATGGGTGGATTCAGGTACGATGATTCTAAGTGAAATAAGTCACACAGAAAAAGAAACTTATCATAAGATATCACTTATGAAGATCCTGTAAACATGGCTACACTTGAACTGAGTTAGGAAAGAGAACAGTGTCTCACATTTAGAAAACACTCTTATACCTGCTTAAGGGGGAAGGAGAGGTGGGGTGATGCATAAAACCAGAGTTTGATATAAGCACAGGTACCGTTCCAAAAACCAACTATGGAATAGACAAGACCTACACCTTCCTCAGTGATAGGGACTCAAAACCCCATATTTCCCGCAGAGGAAAATATCTGACTAATAAGAATCTTAAAACCTATGTATTGATATGTCTCCGTAAGGGAATCAAGTGTGTCTAGACTGGCATAAACATGGCAGCGAGAATCAGCTCAAACCCACTATAAAAAGGAATTTCAAAAACAAAACTTAAAAACTGGGAAATTCTTTACAATTCCTTCAGGGTCTCTGATGAAAGCTGGAATGACCCTATCTACAACGACAGCTGGATGTGGCATAAGGAGGGACACTTGGGACTGAGACGATTGGTGAGATTGGGTGAGCAAATGCAGACCCTTTAAAGCAATAATGCATGGCACCCATTCCATGGGTCCGAACTCTCCAGGTTGAAGGGAATATTACTACAGCTATAACATGTGCGGGAAACCTAGAGAACAGACACACTGTGAATACGAAAGGTTTCTAAAACTCAAAGAATAGACCCTCTCCTGTTGCTCCGGTTTGACTTTCCATCTGCTTTACTATCAACCTCCCAACTTGGAGAGACAGCCCCTTTAACCTCTTGGTTCGCACAGGTTGCCAATTTGGCAGAGGATGAAAGGGAAGGGGGAGAATCAATGAGAGAGTAGCTGTTAGACATTTGGACGGGCACATATCACTGTAATTTCCCGGCAGGAAGAAGTATTAACCAAATTCTCAGCCACCCACCGGGAACCAGTATAGGTCCTGAACCAAAATTTTGGACTTGCGGTCAGCTCACCAAAAACGAGTTGAAAAATGGAGCTCAGGGGCACAGCAATTCACAAACTGGCCGAGTAATAAAGGACAACTATCGTCCAAAAATCTGTTGACGGAAGGCAACGAGGCGGACTTGTAAGCGAGGCAGAATAGCAGGAAACAGATTTCAAGAGGTACGTTGGAATCGCCTTTAAAGCACAGGAAGAGGGGCACAACTTCGACAATGATGCACTTGGCCAAAAAGGGCGTATGCGTTTTCTCCTGAATATATTCAGGAGAAAACGCATACGCCCTTTTTGGCCAAGCAAGCAAGCGGGCAATGCAAATCTGCACTACAAAGAAGTATCACTTCCCACCGGTCAAAAGGGACATCCACAAAATGTGTAAGAACAAGAAAGGCAAGACAGGCCCTGGAGAACAGGGAGCCTTGTTATGCTGATGGGCGGGATGTAAATTGCCAACTGCCTCTCTGGATGAGTGCATTCTGTTCCCTAAAACAAGTAAAGAACAGAGCTACAGAGCCAAGGGCACTACCAGTCTAGGGAATATACCTTGGGAAAACTGAAAATCAATAAGACAGAGCCACCCCAAAATTTAGGGCTGCACTGCATACAAGGACCTCAACTTGGATACACCTTAAGTATCCCAGAAAATATAAACATGGTTCAAAAAATTGTGGTACTTACGTACGATGGAATATCCCTCAGCCATGAAATCAATATCATAAGACCAGTAGCAGCAAAATGGGTGGATTCAGGTACGATGATTCTAAGTGAAATAAGTCACAGAGAAAAAGAAACTTATCATAAGATATCACTTATGAAGATCCTGTAAACATGGCTACACTTGAACTGAGTTAGGAAAGAGAACAGTGTCTCACATTTAGAAAACACTCTTATACCTGCTTAAGGGGGAAGGAGAGGTGGGGTGATGCATAAAACCAGAGTTTGATATAAGCACAGGTACCGTTCCAAAAACCAACTATGGAATAGACAAGACCTACACCGTCCTCAGTGAAAGGGACTCAAAACCCCATATTTCCCGCAGAGGAAAATATCTGACTAGTAAGAATCTTAAAACCTATGTATTGATATGTCTCCGTAAGGGAATCAAGTGTGTCTAGACTGGCATAAACATGGCAGCGAGAATCAGCTCAAACCCACTATAAAAAGGAATTTCAAAAACAAAACAAAAAACTGGGAAATTCTTTACAATTCCTTCGGGGTGTCTGATGAAAGCTGGAATGACCCTATCTACAACGACAGCTGGATGTGGCATAAGGAGGGACACTTGGGACTGAGACGATTGGTGAGATTGGGTGAGCAAATGCAGACCCTTTAAAGCAATAATGCATGGCACCCATTCCATGGGTCCGAACTCTCCAGGTTGAAGGGAATATTACTACAGCTATAACATGTGCGGGAAACCTAGAGAACGGACACACTGTGAATACGAAAGGTTTCTAAAACTCAACGCATAGTCCCTCTCCTGGTGCTCCGGTTTGACTTTCCGTCTGCTTTACTATCAACCTCCCAACTTGGAGAGACAGCCCCTTTAACCTCTTGGTTCGCACAGGTTGCCAATTTGGCAGAGGATGAAAGGGAAGAGGGAGAACCAATGAGAGAGTAGCTGTTAGGCATTTGGACGGGCACATATCACTGTAATTTCCCGGCAGGAAGAAGAATTAACCAAATTCTCAGCCACCCACCGGGAACCAGTATAGGTCCTGAACCAAAATTTAGGACTTGCGGTCAGCTCACCAAAAACGAGTTGAAAAATGGAGCTCAGGGGCACAGCAATTCACAAACTGGCCGAGTAATAAAGGACAACTATCGTCCAAAAATCTGTTGAGGGAAGGCAACGAGGCGGCCTTGAAAGCGAGGCAGAATAGCAGGAAACAGATTTCAAGAGGTACGTTGGAATCGCCTTTAAAGCACAGGAAGAGGGGCACAACTTCGACAATGATGCACTTGGCCAAAAAGGGCGTATGCGTTTTCTCCTGAATATATTCAGTAGAAAACGCATACGCCCTTTTTGGCCAAGCAAGCAAGCGGGCAATGCAAATCTGCACTACAAAGAAGTATCACTTCCCACCAGTCAAAAGGGACATCCACAAAATGTGTAAGAACAAGAAAGGCAAGACAGGCCCTGGAGAACAGGGAGCCTTGTTATGCTGATGGGCGGGATGTAAATTGCCAACTGCCTCTCTGGAGGAGTGCATTCTGTTCCCTAAAACAAGTAAAGAACAGAGCTACAGAGCCAAGGGCACTACCAGTCTAGGGAATATACCTTGGGAAAACTGAAAATCAATAAGACAGAGCCACCCCAAAATTTAGGGCTGCACTGCATACAAGGACCTCAACTTGGATACACCTTAAGTATCCCAGAAAATATAAACATGGTTCAAAAAATTGTGGTACTTACGTACGATGGAATATCCCTCAGCCATGAAATCAATGTCATAAGACCAGTAGCAGCAAAATGGGTGGATTCAGGTACGATGATTCTAAGTGAAATAAGTCACACAGAAAAAGAAACTTATCATAAGATATCACTTATGAAGATCCTGTAAACATGGCTACACTTGAACTGAGTTAGGAAAGAGAACAGTGTCTCACATTTAGAAAACACTCTTATACCTGCTTAAGGGGGAAGGAGAGGTGGGGTGATGCATAAAACCAGAGTTTGATATAAGCACAGGTACCGTTCCAAAAACCAACTATGGAATAGACAAGACCTACACCGTCCTCAGTGAAAGGGACTCAAAACCCCATATTTCCCGCAGAGGAAAATATCTGACTAGTAAGAATCTTAAAACCTATGTATTGATATGTCTCCATAAGGGAATCAAGTGTGTCTAGACTGGCATAAACATGGCAGCGAGAATCAGCTCAAACCCACTATAAAAAGGAATTTCAAAAACAAAACAAAAAAACTGGGAAATTCTTTACAATTCCTTCAGGGTCTCTGATGAAAGCTGGAATGACCCTATCTACAACGACAGCTGGATGTGGCATAAGGAGGGACACTTGGGACTGAGACGATTGGTGAGATTGGGTAAGCAAATGCAGACCCTTTAAAGCAATAATGCATGGCACCCATTCCATGGGTCCGAACTCTCCAGGTTGAAGGGAATATTACTACAGCTATAACATGTGCGGGAAACCTAGAGAACGGACACACTGTGAATACGAAAGGTTTCTAAAACTCAACGAATAGTCCCTCTCCTGGTGCTCCGGTTTGACTTTCCGTCTGCTTTACTATCAACCTCCCAACTTGGAGAGACAGCCCCTTTAA
This sequence comes from Hyperoodon ampullatus, assembly GCF_949752795.1. Lineage (NCBI taxonomy): Eukaryota > Metazoa > Chordata > Mammalia > Artiodactyla > Ziphiidae > Hyperoodon > Hyperoodon ampullatus. Next base: position 458,095 of record NW_027641085.1, read on the forward strand.
CCTCTTGGTTCGCACAGGTTGCCAATTTGGCAGAGGATGAAAGGGAAGAGGGAGAACCAATGAGAGAGTAGCTGTTAGGCATTTGGACGGGCACATATCACTGTAATTTCCCGGCAGGAAGAAGAATTAACCAAATTCTCAGCCACCCACCGGGAACCAGTATAGGTCCTGAACCAAAATTTTGGACTTGCGGTCAGCTCACCAAAAACGAGTTGAAAAATGGAGCTCAGGGGCACAGCAATTCACAAACTGGCCGAGTAATAAAGGACAACTATCGTCCAAAAATCTGTTGAGGGAAGGCAACGAGGCGGACTTGAAAGCGAGGCAGAATAGCAGGAAACAGATTTCAAGGGGTACGTTGGAATCGCCTTTAAAGCACAGGAAGAGGGGCACAACTTCGACAATGATGCACTTGGCCAAAAAGGGCGTATGCGTTTTCTCCTGAATATATTCAGGAGAAAACGCATACGCCCTTTTTGGCCAAGCAAGCAAGCGGGCAATGCAAATCTGCACTACAAAGAAGTATCACTTCCCACCGGTCAAAAGGGACATCCACAAAATGTGTAAGAACAAGAAAGGCAAGACAGGCCCTGGAGAACAGGGAGCCTTGTTATGCTGATGGGCGGGATGTAAATTGCCAACTGCCTCTCTGGAGGAGTGCATTCTGTTCCCTAAAACAAGTAAAGAACAGAGCTACAGAGCCAAGGGCACTTCCAGTCTAGGGAATATACCTTGGGAAAACTGAAAATCAATAAGACAGAGCCACCCCAAAATTTAGGGCTGCACTGCATACAAGGACCTCAACTTGGATACACCTTAAGTATCCCAGAAAATATAAACATGGTTCAAAAAATTGTGGTACTTACGTACGATGGAATATCCCTCAGCCATGAAATCAATGTCATAAGACCAGTAGCAGCAAAATGGGTGGATTCTGGTACGATGATTCTAAGTGAAATAAGTCACACAGAAAAAGAAACTTATCATAAGATATCACTTATGAAGATCCTGTAAACATGGCTACACTTGAACTGAGTTAGGAAAGAGAACAGTGTCTCACATTTAGAAAACACTCTTATACCTGCTTAAGGGGGAAGGAGAGGTGGGGTGATGCATAAAACCAGAGTTTGATATAAGCACAGGTACCGTTCCAAAAACCAACTATGGAATAGACAAGACCTACACCTTCCTCAGTGATAGGGACTCAAAACCCCATATTTCCCGCAGAGGAAAATATCTGACTAATAAGAATCTTAAAACCTATGTATTGATATGTCTCCGTAAGGGAATCAAGTGTGTCTAGACTGGCATAAACATGGCAGCGAGAATCAGCTCAAACCCACTATAAAAAGGAATTTCAAAAACAAAACAAAAAACTGGGAAATTCTTTACAATTCCTTCGGGGTGTCTGATGAAAGCTGGAATGACCCTATCTACAACGACAGCTGGATGTGGCATAAGGAGGGACACTTGGGACTGAGACGATTGGTGAGATTGGGTGAGCAAATGCAGACCCTTTAAAGCAATAATGCATGGCACCCATTCCATGGGTCCGAACTCTCCAGGTTGAAGGGAATATTACTACAGCTATAACATGTGCGGGAAACCTAGAGAACGGACACACTGTGAATACGAAAGGTTTCTAAAACTCAACGAATAGTCCCTCTCCTGGTGCTCCGGTTTGACTTTCCGGCTGCTTTACTATCAACCTCCCAACTTGGAGAGACAGCCCCTTTAATCTCTTGGTTCGCACAGGTTGCCAATTTGGCAGAAGATGAAAGGGAAGAGGGAGAACCAATGAGAGAGTAGCTGTTAGGCATTTGGATGGGCACATATCACTGTAATTTCCCGGCAGGAAGAAGAATTAACCAAATTCTCAGCCACCCACCGGGAACCAGTATAGGTCCTGAACCAAAATTTTGGACTTGCGATCAGCTCTCCAAAAACGAGTTGAAAAATGGAGCTCAGGGACACAGCAATTCACAAACTGGCCGAGTAATAAAGGACAACTATCGTCCAAAAATCTGTTGAGGGAAGGCAACGAGGCGGACTTGAAAGCGAGGCAGAATAGCAGGAAACAGATTTCAAGAGGTACGTTGGAATCGCCTTTAAAGCACAGGAAGAGGGGCACAACTTCGACAATGATGCACTTGGCCAAAAAGGGCGTATGCGTTTTCTCCTGAATATATTCAGGAGAAAACGCATACGCCCTTTTTGGCCAAGCAAGCAAGCGGGCAATGCAAATCTGCACTACAAAGAAGTATCACTTCCCACCGGTCAAAAGGGACATCCACAAAATGTGTAAGAACAAGAAAGGCAAGACAGGCCCTGGAGAACAGGGAGCCTTGTTATGCTGATGGGCGGGATGTAAATTGCCAACTGCCTCTCTGGAGGAGTGCATTCTGTTCCCTAAAACAAGTAAAGAACAGAGCTACAGAGCCAAGGGCACTACCAGTCTAGGGAATATACCTTGGGAAAACTGAAAATCAATAAGACAGAGCCACCCCAAAATTTAGGGCTGCACTGCATACAAGGACCTCAACTTGGATACACCTTAAGTATCCCAGAAAATATAAACATGGTTCAAAAAATTGTGGTACTTACGTACGATGGAATATCCCTCAGCCATGAAATCAATGTCATAAGACCAGTAGCAGCAAAATGGGTGGATTCAGGTACGATGATTCTAAGTGAAATAAGTCACACAGAAAAAGAAACTTATCATAAGATATCACTTATGAAGATCCTGTAAACATGGCTACACTTGAACTGAGTTAGGAAAGAGAACAGTGTCTCACATTTAGAAAACACTCTTATACCTGCTTAAGGGGGAAGGAGAGGTGGGGTGATGCATAAAACCAGAGTTTGATATAAGCACAGGTACCGTTCCAAAAACCAACTATGGAATAGACAAGACCTACACCGTCCTCAGTGAAAGGGACTCAAAACCCCATATTTCCCGCAGAGGAAAATATCTGACTAGTAAGAATCTTAAAACCTATGTATTGATATGTCTCCGTAAGGGAATCAAGTGTGTCTAGACTGGCATAAACATGGCAGCGAGAATCAGCTCAAACCCACTATAAAAAGGAATTTCAAAAACAAAACAAAAAACTGGGAAATTCTTTACAATTCCTTCGGGGTGTCTGATGAAAGCTGGAATGACCCTATCTACAACGACAGCTGGATGTGGCATAAGGAGGGACACTTGGGACTGAGACGACTGGTGAGATTGGGTGAGCAAATGCAGACCCTTTAAAGCAATAATGCATGGCACCCATTCCATGGGTCCGAACTCTCCAGGTTGAAGGGAATATTACTACAGCTATAACATGTGCGGGAAACCTGGAGAACGGACACACTGTGAATACGAAAGGTTTCTAAAACTCAACGAATAGTCCCTCTCCTGGTGCTCCGGTTTGACTTTCCGTCTGCTTTACTATCAACCTCCCAACTTGGAGAGACAGCCCCTTTAACCTCTTGGTTCGCACAGGTTGCCAATTTGGCAGAGGATGAAAGGGAAGAGGGAGAACCAATGAGAGAGTACCTGTTAGGCCTTTGGACGGGCACATATCACTGTAATTTCCCGGCAGGAAGAAGAATTAACCAAATTCTCAGCCACCCACCGGGAACCAGTATAGGTCCTGAACCAAAATTTTGGACTTGCGGTCAGCTCACCAAAAACGAGTTGAAAAATGGAGCTCAGGGGCACAGCAATTCACCAGCTGGCCGAGTAATAAAGGACAACTATCGTCCAAAAATCTGTTGAGGGAAGGCAACGAGGCGGACTTGAAAGCGAGGCAGAATAGCAGGAAACAGATTTCAAGAGGTACGTTGGAATCGCCTTTAAAGCACAGGAAGAGGGGCACAACTTCGACAATGATGCACTTGGCCAAAAAGGGCGTATGCGTTTTCTCCTGAATATATTCAGGAGAAAACGCATACGCCCTTTTTGGCCAAGCAAGCAAGCGGGCAATGCAAATCTGCACTACAAAGAAGTATCACTTCCCACCGGTCAAAAGGGACATCCACAAAATGTGTAAGAACAAGAAAGGCAAGACAGGCCCTGGAGAACAGGGAGCCTTGTTATGCTGATGGGCGGGATGTAAATTGCCAACTGCCTCTCTGGAGGAGTGCATTCTGTTCCCTAAAACAAGTAAAGAACAGAGCTACAGAGCCAAGGGCACTTCCAGTCTAGGGAATATACCTAGGGAAAACTGAAAATCAATAAGACAGAGCCACCCCAAAATTTAGGGCTGCACTGCATACAAGGACCTCAACTTGGATACACCTTAAGTATCCCAGAAAATATAAACATGGTTCAAAAAATTGTGGTACTTACGTACGATGGAATATCCCTCAGCCATGAAATCAATGTCATAAGACCAGTAGCAGCAAAATGGGTGGATTCTGGTACGATGATTCTAAGTGAAATAAGTCACACAGAAAAAGAAACTTATCATAAGATATCACTTATGAAGATCCTGTAAACATGGCTACACTTGAACTGAGTTAGGAAAGAGAACAGTGTCTCACATTTAGAAAACACTCTTATACCTGCTTAAGGGGGAAGGAGAGGTGGGGTGATGCATAAAACCAGAGTTTGATATAAGCACAGGTACCGTTCCAAAAACCAACTATGGAATAAAGAGGACCTACACCGTCCTCAGTGAAAGGGACTCAAAACCCCATATTTCCCGCAGAGGAAAATATCTGACTAGTAAGAATCTTAAAACCTATGTATTGATATGTCTCCGTAAGGGAATCAAGTGTGTCTAGACTGGCATAAACATGGCAGTGAGAATCAGCTCAAACCCACTATAAAAAGGAATTTCAAAAACAAAACAAAAAAACTGGGAAATTCTTTACAATTCCTTCAGGGTCTCTGATGAAAGCTGGAATGACCCTATCTACAACGACAGCTGGATGTGGCATAAGGAGGGACACTTGGGACTGAGACGATTGGTGAGATTGGGTGAGCAAATGCAGACCCTTTAAAGCAATAATGCATGGCACCCATTCCATGGGTCCGAACTCTCCAGGTTGAAGGGAATATTACTACAGCTATAACATGTGCGGGAAACCTAGAGAACGGACACACTGTGAATACGAAAGGTTTCTAAAACTCAACGAATAGTCCCTCTCCTGGTGCTCCGGTTTGACTTTCCGGCTGCTTTACTATCAACCTCCCAACTTGGAGAGACAGCCCCTTTAACCTCTTGGTTCGCACAGGTTGCCAATTTGGCAGAGGATGAAAGGGAAGAGGGAGAACCAATGAGAGAGTAGCTGTTAGGCATTTGGACGGGCACATATCACTGTAATTTCCCGGCAGGAAGAAGAATTAACCAAATTCTCAGCCACCCACCGGGAACCAGTATAGGTCCGGAACCAAAATTTTGGACTTGCGGTCAGCTCTCCAAAAACGAGTTGAAAAATGGAGCTCAGGGGCACAGCAATTCACAAACTGGCCGAGTAATAAAGGACAACTATCGTCCAAAAATCTGTTGAGGGAAGGCAACGAGGCGGACTTGAAAGCGAGGCAGAATAGCAGGAAACAGATTTCAAGAGGTACGTTGGAATCGCCTTTAAAGCACAGGAAGAGGGGCACAACTTCGACAATGATGCACTTGGCCAAAAAGGGCGTATGCGTTTTCTCCTGAATATATTCAGGAGAAAACGCATACGCCCTTTTTGGCCAAGCAAGCAAGCGGGCAATGCAAATCTGCAGTACAAAGAAGTATCACTTCCCACCGGTCAAAAGGGACATCCACAAAATGTGTAAGAACAAGAAAGGCAAGACAGGCCCTGGAGAACAGGGAGCCTTGTTATGCTGATGGGCGGGATGTAAATTGCCAACTGCCTCTCTGGAGGAGTGCATTCTGTTCCCTAAAACAAGTAAAGAACAGAGCTACAGAGCCAAGGGCACTACGAGTCTAGGGAATATACATTGGGAAAACTGAAAATCAATAAGACAGAGCCACCCCAAAATTTAGGGCTGCACTGCATACAAGGACCTCAACTTGGATACACCTTAAGTATCCCAGAAAATATAAACATGGTTCAAAAAATTGTGGTACTTACGTACGATGGAATATCCCTCAGCCATGAAATCAATGTCATAAGACCAGTAGCAGCAAAATGGGTGGATTCAGGTACGATGATTCTAAGTGAAATAAGTCACACAGAAAAAGAAACTTATCATAAGATATCACTTATGAAGATCCTGTAAACATGGCTACACTTGAACTGAGTTAGGAAAGAGAACAGTGTCTCACATTTAGAAAACACTCTTATACCTGCTTAAGGGGGAAGGAGAGGTGGGGTGATGCATAAAACCAGAGTTTGATATAAGCAAAGGTACCGTTCCAAAAACCAACTATGGAATAAAGAGGACCTACACCGTCCTCAGTGAAAGGGACTCAAAACCCCATATTTCCCGCAGAGGAAAATATCTGACTAGTAAGAATCTTAAAACCTATGTATTGATATGTCTCCGTAAGGGAATCAAGTGTGTCTAGACTGGCATAAACATGGCAGTGAGAATCAGCTCAAACCCACTATAAAAAGGAATTTCAAAAACAAAACAAAAAAACTGGGAAATTCTTTACAATTCCTTCAGGGTCTCTGATGAAAGCTGGAATGACCCTATCTACAACGACAGCTGGATGTGGCATAAGGAGGGACACTTGGGACTGAGACGATTGGTGAGATTGGGTGAGCAAATGCAGACCCTTTAAAGCAATAATGCATGGCACCCATTCCATGGGTCCGAACTCTCCAGGTTGAAGGGAATATTACTACAGCTATAACATGTGCGGGAAACCTAGAGAACGGACACACTGTGAATACGAAAGGTTTCTAAAACTCAACGCATAGTCCCTCTCCTGGTGCTCCGGTTTGACTTTCCGGCTGCTTTACTATCAACCTCCCAACTTGGAGAGACAGCCCCTTTAATCTCTTGGTTCGCACAGGTTGCCAATTTGGCAGAAGATGAAAGGGAAGAGGGAGAACCAATGAGAGAGTAGCTGTTAGGCATTTGGATGGGCACATATCACTGTAATTTCCCGGCAGGAAGAAGAATTAACCAAATTCTCAGCCACCCACCGGGAACCAGTATAGGTCCTGAACCAAAATTTTGGACTTGCGGTCAGCTCACCAAAAACGAGTTGAAAAATGGAGCTCAGGGGCACAGCAATTCACCAGCTGGCCGAGTAATAAAGGACAACTATCGTCCAAAAATCTGTTGAGGGAAGGCAACGAGGCGGACTTGAAAGCGAGGCAGAATAGCAGGAAACAGATTTCAAGAGGTACGTTGGAATCGCCTTTAAAGCACAGGAAGAGGGGCACAACTTCGACAATGATGCACTTGGCCAAAAAGGGCGTATGCGTTTTCTCCTGAATATATTCAGGAGAAAACGCATACGCCCTTTTTGGCCAAGCAAGCAAGCGGGCAATGCAAATCTGCACTACAAAGAAGTATCACTTCCCACCGGTCAAAAGGGACATCCACAAAATGTGTAAGAACAAGAAAGGCAAGAAAGGCCCTGGAGAACAGGGAGCCTTGTTATGCTGATGGGCGGGATGTAAATTGCCAACTGCCTCTCTGGAGGAGTGCATTCTGTTCCCTAAAACAAGTAAAGAACAGAGCTACAGAGCCAAGGGCACTTCCAGTCTAGGGAATATACCTAGGGAAAACTGAAAATCAATAAGACAGAGCCACCCCAAAATTTAGGGCTGCACTGCATACAAGGACCTCAACTTGGATACACCTTAAGTATCCCAGAAAATATAAACATGGTTCAAAAAATTGTGGTACTTACGTACGATGGAATATCCCTCAGCCATGAAATCAATGTCATAAGACCAGTAGCAGCAAAATGGGTGGATTCTGGTACGATGATTCTAAGTGAAATAAGTCACACAGAAAAAGAAACTTATCATAAGATATCACTTATGAAGATCCTGTAAACATGGCTACACTTGAACTGAGTTAGGAAAGAGAACAGTGTCTCACATTTAGAAAACACTCTTATACCTGCTTAAGGGGGAAGGAGAGGTGGGGTGATGCATAAAACCAGAGTTTGATATAAGCACAGGTACCGTTCCAAAAACCAACTATGGAATAGACAAGACCTACACCGTCCTCAGTGAAAGGGACTCAAAACCCCATATTTCCCGCAGAGGAAAATATCTGACTAGTAAGAATCTTAAAACCTATGTATTGATATGTCTCCGTAAGGGAATCAAGTGTGTCTAGACTGGCATAAACATGGCAGTGAGAATCAGCTCAAACCCACTATAAAAAGGAATTTCAAAAACAAAACAAAAAAACTGGGAAATTCTTTACAATTCCTTCAGGGTCTCTGATGAAAGCTGGAATGACCCTATCTACAACGACAGCTGGATGTGGCATAAGGAGGGACACTTGGGACTGAGACGATTGGTGAGATTGGGTGAGCAAATGCAGACCCTTTAAAGCAATAATGCATGGCACCCATTCCATGGGTCCGAACTCTCCAGGTTGAAGGGAATATTACTACAGCTATAACATGTGCGGGAAACCTAGAGAACGGACACACTGTGAATACGAAAGGTTTCTAAAACTCAACGAATAGTCCCTCTCCTGGTGCTCCGGTTTGACTTTCCGGCTGCTTTACTATCAACCTCCCAACTTGGAGAGACAGCCCCTTTAACCTCTTGGTTCGCACAGGTTGCCAATTTGGCAGAGGATGAAAGGGAAGAGGGAGAACCAATGAGAGAGTAGCTGTTAGGCATTTGGACGGGCACATATCACTGTAATTTCCCGGCAGGAAGAAGAATTAACCAAATTCTCAGCCACCCACCGGGAACCAGTATAGGTCCGGAACCAAAATTTTGGACTTGCGGTCAGCTCTCCAAAAACGAGTTGAAAAATGGAGCTCAGGGGCACAGCAATTCACAAACTGGCCGAGTAATAAAGGACAACTATCGTCCAAAAATCTGTTGAGGGAAGGCAACGAGGCGGACTTGAAAGCGAGGCAGAATAGCAGGAAACAGATTTCAAGAGGTACGTTGGAATCGCCTTTAAAGCACAGGAAGAGGGGCACAACTTCGACAATGATGCACTTGGCCAAAAAGGGCGTATGCGTTTTCTCCTGAATATATTCAGGAGAAAACGCATACGCCCTTTTTGGCCAAGCAAGCAAGCGGGCAATGCAAATCTGCAGTACAAAGAAGTATCACTTCCCACCGGTCAAAAGGGACATCCACAAAATGTGTAAGAACAAGAAAGGCAAGACAGGCCCTGGAGAACAGGGAGCCTTGTTATGCTGATGGGCGGGATGTAAATTGCCAACTGCCTCTCTGGAGGAGTGCATTCTGTTCCCTAAAACAAGTAAAGAACAGAGCTACAGAGCCAAGGGCACTACGAGTCTAGGGAATATACCTTGGGAAAACTGAAAATCAATAAGACAGAGCCACCCCAAAATTTAGGGCTGCACTGCATACAAGGACCTCAACTTGGATACACCTTAAGTATCCCAGAAAATATAAACATGGTTCAAAAAATTGTGGTACTTACGTACGATGGAATATCCCTCAGCCATGAAATCAATGTCATAAGACCAGTAGCAGCAAAATGGGTGGATTCAGGTACGATGATTCTAAGTGAAATAAGTCACACAGAAAAAGAAACTTATCATAAGATATCACTTATGAAGATCCTGTAAACATGGCTACACTTGAACTGAGTTAGGAAAGAGAACAGTGTCTCACATTTAGAAAACACTCTTATACCTGCTTAAGGGGGAAGGAGAGGTGGGGTGATGCATAAAACCAGAGTTTGATATAAGCACAGGTACCGTTCCAAAAACCAACTATGGAATAAAGAGGACCTACACCGTCCTCAGTGAAAGGGACTCAAAACCCCATATTTCCCGCAGAGGAAAATATCTGACTAGTAAGAATCTTAAAACCTATGTATTGATATGTCTCCGTAAGGGAATCAAGTGTGTCTAGACTGGCATAAACATGGCAGTGAGAATCAGCTCAAACCCACTATAAAAAGGAATTTCAAAAACAAAACAAAAAAACTGGGAAATTCTTTACAATTCCTTCAGGGTCTCTGATGAAAGCTGGAATGACCCTATCTACAACGACAGCTGGATGTGGCATAAGGAGGGACACTTGGGACTGAGACGATTGGTGAGATTGGGTGAGCAAATGCAGACCCTTTAAAGCAATAATGCATGGCACCCATTCCATGGGTCCGAACTCTCCAGGTTGAAGGGAATATTACTACAGCTATAACATGTGCGGGAAACCTAGAGAACGGACACACTGTGAATACGAAAGGTTTCTAAAACTCAACGAATAGTCCCTCTCCTGGTGCTCCGGTTTGACTTTCCGGCTGCTTTACTATCAACCTCCCAACTTGGAGAGACAGCCCCTTTAACCTCTTGGTTCGCACAGGTTGCCAATTTGGCAGAGGATGAAAGGGAAGAGGGAGAACCAATGAGAGAGTAGCTGTTAGGCATTTGGACGGGCACATATCACTGTAATTTCCCGGCAGGAAGAAGAATTAACCAAATTCTCAGCCACCCACCGGGAACCAGTATAGGTCCGGAACCAAAATTTTGGACTTGCGGTCAGCTCTCCAAAAACGAGTTGAAAAATGGAGCTCAGGGGCACAGCAATTCACAAACTGGCCGAGTAATAAAGGACAACTATCGTCCAAAAATCTGTTGAGGGAAGGCAACGAGGCGGACTTGAAAGCGAGGCAGAATAGCAGGAAACAGATTTCAAGAGGTACGTTGGAATCGCCTTTAAAGCACAGGAAGAGGGGCACAACTTCGACAATGATGCACTTGGCCAAAAAGGGCGTATGCGTTTTCTCCTGAATATATTCAGGAGAAAACGCATACGCCCTTTTTGGCCAAGCAAGCAAGCGGGCAATGCAAATCTGCAGTACAAAGAAGTATCACTTCCCACCGGTCAAAAGGGACATCCACAAAATGTGTAAGAACAAGAAAGGCAAGACAGGCCCTGGAGAACAGGGAGCCTTGTTATGCTGATGGGCGGGATGTAAATTGCCAACTGCCTCTCTGGAGGAGTGCATTCTGTTCCCTAAAACAAGTAAAGAACAGAGCTACAGAGCCAAGGGCACTACGAGTCTAGGGAATATACCTTGGGAAAACTGAAAATCAATAAGACAGAGCCACCCCAAAATTTAGGGCTGCACTGCATACAAGGACCTCAACTTGGATACACCTTAAGTATCCCAGAAAATATAAACATGGTTCAAAAAATTGTGGTACTTACGTACGATGGAATATCCCTCAGCCATGAAATCAATGTCATAAGACCAGTAGCAGCAAAATGGGTGGATTCAGGTACGATGATTCTAAGTGAAATAAGTCACACAGAAAAAGAAACTTATCATAAGATATCACTTATGAAGATCCTGTAAACATGGCTACACTTGAACTGAGTTAGGAAAGAGAACAGTGTCTCACATTTAGAAAACACTCTTATACCTGCTTAAGGGGGAAGGAGAGGTGGGGTGATGCATAAAACCAGAGTTTGATATAAGCACAGGTACCGTTCCAAAAACCAACTATGGAATAGACAAGACCTACACCTTCCTCAGTGATAGGGACTCAAAACCCCATATTTCCCGCAGAGGAAAATATCTGACTAATAAGAATCTTAAAACCTATGTATTGATATGTCTCCGTAAGGGAATCAAGTGTGTCTAGACTGGCATAAACATGGCAGAGAGAATCAGCTCAAACCCACTATAAAAAGGAATTTCAAAAACAAAACTTAAAAACTGGGAAATTCTTTACAATTCCTTCAGGGTCTCTGATGAAAGCTGGAATGACCCTATCTACAACGACAGCTGGATGTGGCATAAGGAGGGACACTTGGGACTGAGACGATTGGTGAGATTGGGTGAGCAAATGCAGACCCTTTAAAGCAATAATGCATGGCACCCATTCCATGGGTCCGAACTCTCCAGGTTGAAGGGAATATTACTACAGCTATAACATGTGCGGGAAACCTAGAGAACAGACACACTGTGAATACGAAAGGTTTCTAAAACTCAAAGAATAGACCCTCTCCTGGTGCTCCGGTTTGACTTTCCATCTGCTTTACTATCAACCTCCCAACTTGGAGAGACAGCCCCTTTAACCTCTTGGTTCGCACAGGTTGCCAATTTGGCAGAGGATGAAAGGGAAGGGGGAGAACCAATGAGAGAGTAGCTGTTAGACATTTGGACGGGCACATATCACTGTAATTTCCCGGCAGGAAGAAGAATTAACCAAATTCTCAGCCACCCACCGGGAACCAGTATAGGTCCTGAACCAAAATTTTGGACTTGCGGTCAGCTCACCAAAAACGAGTTGAAAAATGGAGCTCAGGGGCACAGCAATTCACAAACTGGCCGAGTAATAAAGGACAACTATCGTCCAAAAATCTGTTGACGGAAGGCAACGAGGCGGACTTGTAAGCGAGGCAGAATAGCAGGAAACAGATTTCAAGAGGTACGTTGGAATCGCCTTTAAAGCACAGGAAGAGGGGCACAACTTCGACAATGATGCACTTGGCCAAAAAGGGCGTATGCGTTTTCTCCTGAATATATTCAGGAGAAAACGCATACGCCCTTTTTGGCCAAGCAAGCAAGCGGGCAATGCAAATCTGCACTACAAAGAAGTATCACTTCCCACCGGTCAAAAGGGACATCCACAAAATGTGTAAGAACAAGAAAGGCAAGACAGGCCCTGGAGAACAGGGAGCCTTGTTATGCTGATGGGCGGGATGTAAATTGCCAACTGCCTCTCTGGATGAGTGCATTCTGTTCCCTAAAACAAGTAAAGAACAGAGCTACAGAGCCAAGGGCACTACCAGTCTAGGGAATATACCTTGGGAAAACTGAAAATCAATAAGACAGAGCCACCCCAAAATTTAGGGCTGCACTGCATACAAGGACCTCAACTTGGATACACCTTAAGTATCCCAGAAAATATAAACATGGTTCAAAAAATTGTGGTACTTACGTACGATGGAATATCCCTCAGCCATGAAATCAATATCATAAGACCAGTAGCAGCAAAATGGGTGGATTCAGGTACGATGATTCTAAGTGAAATAAGTCACAGAGAAAAAGAAACTTATCATAAGATATCACTTATGAAGATCCTGTAAACATGGCTACACTTGAACTGAGTTAGGAAAGAGAACAGTGTCTCACATTTAGAAAACACTCTTATACCTGCTTAAGGGGGAAGGAGAGGTGGGGTGATGCATAAAACCAGAGTTTGATATAAGCACAGGTACCGTTCCAAAAACCAACTATGGAATAGACAAGACCTACACCGTCCTCAGTGAAAGGGACTCAAAACCCCATATTTCCCGCAGAGGAAAATATCTGACTAGTAAGAATCTTAAAACCTATGTATTGATATGTCTCCGTAAGGGAATCAAGTGTGTCTAGACTGGCATAAACATGGCAGCGAGAATCAGCTCAAACCCACTATAAAAAGGAATTTCAAAAACAAAACAAAAAACTGGGAAATTCTTTACAATTCCTTCGGGGTGTCTGATGAAAGCTGGAATGACCCTATCTACAACGACAGCTGGATGTGGCATAAGGAGGGACACTTGGGACTGAGACGATTGGTGAGATTGGGTGAGCAAATGCAGACCCTTTAAAGCAATAATGCATGGCACCCATTCCATGGGTCCGAACTCTCCAGGTTGAAGGGAATATTACTACAGCTATAACATGTGCGGGAAACCTAGAGAACGGACACACTGTGAATACGAAAGGTTTCTAAAACTCAACGCATAGTCCCTCTCCTGGTGCTCCGTTTGACTTTCCGTCTGCTTTACTATCAACCTCCCAACTTGGAGAGACAGCCCCTTTAACCTCTTGGTTCGCACAGGTTGCCAATTTGGCAGAGGATGAAAGGGAAGAGGGAGAACCAATGAGAGAGTAGCTGTTAGGCATTTGGACGGGCACATATCACTGTAATTTCCCGGCAGGAAGAAGAATTAACCAAATTCTCAGCCACCCACCGGGAACCAGTATAGGTCCTGAACCAAAATTTTGGACTTGCGGTAGGCTCACCAAAAACGAGTTGAAAAATGGAGCTCAGGGACACAGCAATTCACAAACTGGCCGAGTAATAAAGGACAACTATCGTCCAAAAATCTGTTGAGGGAAGGCAACGAGGCGGCCTTGAAAGCGAGGCAGAATAGCAGGAAACAGATTTCAAGAGGTACGTTGGAATCGCCTTTAAAGCACAGGAAGAGGGGCACAACTTCGACAATGATGCACTTGGCCAAAAAGGGCGTATGCGTTTTCTACTGAATATATTCAGGAGAAAACGCATACGCCCTTTTTGGCCAAGCAAGCAAGCGGGCAATGCAAATCTGCACTACAAAGAAGTATCACTTCCCACCAGTCAAAAGGGACATCCACAAAATGTGTAAGAACAAGAAAGGCAAGACAGGCCCTGGAGAACAGGGAGCCTTGTTATGCTGATGGGCGGGATGTAAATTGCCAACTGCCTCTCTGGAGGAGTGCATTCTGTTCCCTAAAACAAGTAAAGAACAGAGCTACAGAGCCAAGGGCACTACCAGTCTAGGGAATATACCTTGGGAAAACTGAAAATCAATAAGACAGAGCCACCCCAAAATTTAGGGCTGCACTGCATACAAGGACCTCAACTTGGATACACCTTAAGTATCCCAGAAAATATAAACATGGTTCAAAAAATTGTGGTACTTACGTACGATGGAATATCCCTCAGCCATGAAATCAATGTCATAAGACCAGTAGCAGCAAAATGGGTGGATTCAGGTACGATGATTCTAAGTGAAATAAGTCACACAGAAAAAGAAACTTATCATAAGATATCACTTATGAAGATCCTGTAAACATGGCTACACTTGAACTGAGTTAGGAAAGAGAACAGTGTCTCACATTTAGAAAACACTCTTATACCTGCTTAAGGGGGAAGGAGAGGTGGGGTGATGCATAAAACCAGAGTTTGATATAAGCACAGGTACCGTTCCAAAAACCAACTATGGAATAGACAAGACCTACACCGTCCTCAGTGAAAGGGACTCAAAACCCCATATTTCCCGCAGAGGAAAATATCTGACTAGTAAGAATCTTAAAACCTATGTATTGATATGTCTCCATAAGGGAATCAAGTGTGTCTAGACTGGCATAAACATGGCAGCGAGAATCAGCTCAAACCCACTATAAAAAGGAATTTCAAAAACAAAACAAAAAAACTGGGAAATTCTTTACAATTCCTTCAGGGTCTCTGATGAAAGCTGGAATGACCCTATCTACAACGACAGCTGGATGTGGCATAAGGAGGGACACTTGGGACTGAGACGATTGGTGAGATTGGGTAAGCAAATGCAGACCCTTTAAAGCAATAATGCATGGCACCCATTCCATGGGTCCGAACTCTCCAGGTTGAAGGGAATATTACTACAGCTATAACATGTGCGGGAAACCTAGAGAACGGACACACTGTGAATACGAAAGGTTTCTAAAACTCAACGAATAGTCCCTCTCCTGGTGCTCCGGTTTGACTTTCCGTCTGCTTTACTATCAACCTCCCAACTTGGAGAGACAGCCCCTTTAACCTCTTGGTTCGCACAGGTTGCCAATTTGGCAGAGGATGAAAGGGAAGAGGGAGAACCAATGAGAGAGTAGCTGTTAGGCATTTGGACGGGCACATATCACTGTAATTTCCCGGCAGGAAGAAGAATTAACCAAATTCTCAGCCACCCACCGGGAACCAGTATAGGTCCTGAACCAAAATTTTGGACTTGCGGTCAGCTCACCAAAAACGAGTTGAAAAATGGAGCTCAGGGGCACAGCAATTCACAAACTGGCCGAGTAATAAAGGACAACTATCGTCCAAAAATCTGTTGAGGGAAGGCAACGAGGCGGACTTGAAAGCGAGGCAGAATAGCAGGAAACAGATTTCAAGGGGTACGTTGGAATCGCCTTTAAAGCACAGGAAGAGGGGCACAACTTCGACAATGATGCACTTGGCCAAAAAGGGCGTATGCGTTTTCTCCTGAATATATTCAGGAGAAAACGCATACGCCCTTTTTGGCCAAGCAAGCAAGCGGGCAATGCAAATCTGCACTACAAAGAAGTATCACTTCCCACCGGTCAAAAGGGACATCCACAAAATGTGTAAGAACAAGAAAGGCAAGACAGGCCCTGGAGAACAGGGAGCCTTGTTATGCTGATGGGCGGGATGTAAATTGCCAACTGCCTCTCTGGAGGAGTGCATTCTGTTCCCTAAAACAAGCAAAGAACAGAGCTACAGAGCCAAGGGCACTTCCAGTCTAGGGAATATACCTTGGGAAAACTGAAAATCAATAAGACAGAGCCACCCCAAAATTTAGGGCTGCACTGCATACAAGGACCTCAACTTGGATACACCTTAAGTATCCCAGAAAATATAAACATGGTTCAAAAAATTGTGGTACTTACGTACGATGGAATATCCCTCAGCCATGAAATCAATGTCATAAGACCAGTAGCAGCAAAATGGGTGGATTCTGGTACGATGATTCTAAGTGAAATAAGTCACACAGAAAAAGAAACTTATCATAAGATATCACTTATGAAGATCCTGTAAACATGGCTACACTTGAACTGAGTTAGGAAAGAGAACAGTGTCTCACATTTAGAAAACACTCTTATACCTGCTTAAGGGGGAAGGAGAGGTGGGGTGATGCATAAAACCAGAGTTTGATATAAGCACAGGTACCGTTCCAAAAACCAACTATGGAATAGACAAGACCTACACCTTCCTCAGTGATAGGGACTCAAAACCCCATATTTCCCGCAGAGGAAAATATCTGACTAATAAGAATCTTAAAACCTATGTATTGATATGTCTCCGTAAGGGAATCAAGTGTGTCTAGACTGGCATAAACATGGCAGCGAGAATCAGCTCAAACCCACTATAAAAAGGAATTTCAAAAACAAAACAAAAAACTGGGAAATTCTTTACAATTCCTTCGGGGTGTCTGATGAAAGCTGGAATGACCCTATCTACAACGACAGCTGGATGTGGCATAAGGAGGGACACTTGGGACTGAGACGATTGGTGAGATTGGGTGAGCAAATGCAGACCCTTTAAAGCAATAATGCATGGCACCCATTCCATGGGTCCGAACTCTCCAGGTTGAAGGGAATATTACTACAGCTATAACATGTGCGGGAAACCTAGAGAACGGACACACTGTGAATACGAAAGGTTTCTAAAACTCAACGAATAGTCCCTCTCCTGGTGCTCCGGTTTGACTTTCCGGCTGCTTTACTATCAACCTCCCAACTTGGAGAGACAGCCCCTTTAATCTCTTGGTTCGCACAGGTTGCCAATTTGGCAGAAGATGAAAGGGAAGAGGGAGAACCAATGAGAGAGTAGCTGTTAGGCATTTGGATGGGCACATATCACTGTAATTTCCCGGCAGGAAGAAGAATTAACCAAATTCTCAGCCACCCACCGGGAACCAGTATAGGTCCTGAACCAAAATTTTGGACTTGCGATCAGCTCTCCAAAAACGAGTTGAAAAATGGAGCTCAGGGACACAGCAATTCACAAACTGGCCGAGTAATAAAGGACAACTATCGTCCAAAAATCTGTTGAGGGAAGGCAACGAGGCGGACTTGAAAGCGAGGCAGAATAGCAGGAAACAGATTTCAAGAGGTACGTTGGAATCGCCTTTAAAGCACAGGAAGAGGGGCACAACTTTGACAATGATGCACTTGGCCAAAAAGGGCGTATGCGTTTTCTCCTGAATATATTCAGGAGAAAACGCATACGCCCTTTTTGGCCAAGCAAGCAAGCGGGCAATGCAAATCTGCACTACAAAGAAGTATCACTTCCCACCGGTCAAAAGGGACATCCACAAAATGTGTAAGAACAAGAAAGGCAAGACAGGCCCTGGAGAACAGGGAGCCTTGTTATGCTGATGGGCGGGATGTAAATTGCCAACTGCCTCTCTGGAGGAGTGCATTCTGTTCCCTAAAACAAGTAAAGAACAGAGCTACAGAGCCAAGGGCACTACCAGTCTAGGGAATATACCTTGGGAAAACTGAAAATCAATAAGACAGAGCCACCCCAAAATTTAGGGCTGCACTGCATACAAGGACCTCAACTTGGATACACCTTAAGTATCCCAGAAAATATAAACATGGTTCAAAAAATTGTGGTACTTACGTACGATGGAATATCCCTCAGCCATGAAATCAATGTCATAAGACCAGTAGCAGCAAAATGGGTGGATTCAGGTACGATGATTCTAAGTGAAATAAGTCACACAGAAAAAGAAACTTATCATAAGATATCACTTATGAAGATCCTGTAAACATGGCTACACTTGAACTGAGTTAGGAAAGAGAACAGTGTCTCACATTTAGAAAACACTCTTATACCTGCTTAAGGGGGAAGGAGAGGTGGGGTGATGCATAAAACCAGAGTTTGATATAAGCACAGGTACCGTTCCAAAAACCAACTATGGAATAGACAAGACCTACACCGTCCTCAGTGAAAGGGACTCAAAACCCCATATTTCCCGCAGAGGAAAATATCTGACTAGTAAGAATCTTAAAACCTATGTATTGATATGTCTCCGTAAGGGAATCAAGTGTGTCTAGACTGGCATAAACATGGCAGCGAGAATCAGCTCAAACCCACTATAAAAAGGAATTTCAAAAACAAAACAAAAAACTGGGAAATTCTTTACAATTCCTTCGGGGTGTCTGATGAAAGCTGGAATGACCCTATCTACAACGACAGCTGGATGTGGCATAAGGAGGGACACTTGGGACTGAGACGACTGGTGAGATTGGGTGAGCAAATGCAGACCCTTTAAAGCAATAATGCATGGCACCCATTCCATGGGTCTGAACTCTCCAGGTTGAAGGGAATATTACTACAGCTATAACATGTGCGGGAAACCTAGAGAACGGACACACTGTGAATACGAAAGGTTTCTAAAACTCAACGAATAGTCCCTCTCCTGGTGCTCCGGTTTGACTTTCCGTCTGCTTTACTATCAACCTCCCAACTTGGAGAGACAGCCCCTTTAACCTCTTGGTTCGCACAGGTTGCCAATTTGGCAGAGGATGAAAGGGAAGAGGGAGAACCAATGAGAGAGTACCTGTTAGGCCTTTGGACGGGCACATATCACTGTAATTTCCCGGCAGGAAGAAGAATTAACCAAATTCTCAGCCACCCACCGGGAACCAGTATAGGTCCTGAACCAAAATTTTGGACTTGCGGTCAGCTCACCAAAAACGAGTTGAAAAATGGAGCTCAGGGGCACAGCAATTCACCAGCTGGCCGAGTAATAAAGGACAACTATCGTCCAAAAATCTGTTGAGGGAAGGCAACGAGGCGGCCTTGAAAGCGAGGCAGAATAGCAGGAAACAGATTTCAAGAGGTACGTTGGAATCGCCTTTAAAGCACAGGAAGAGGGGCACAACTTCGACAATGATGCACTTGGCCAAAAAGGGCGTATGCGTTTTCTCCTGAATATATTCAGGAGAAAACGCATACGCCCTTTTTGGCCAAGCAAGCAAGCGGGCAATGCAAATCTGCACTACAAAGAAGTATCACTTCCCACCGGTCAAAAGGGACATCCACAAAATGTGTAAGAACAAGAAAGGCAAGACAGGCCCTGGAGAACAGGGAGCCTTGTTATGCTGATGGGCGGGATGTAAATTGCCAACTGCCTCTCTGGAGGAGTGCATTCTGTTCCCTAAAACAAGTAAAGAACAGAGCTACAGAGCCAAGGGCACTACCAGTCTAGGGAATATACCTTGGGAAAACTGAAAATCAATAAGACAGAGCCACCCCAAAATTTAGGGCTGCACTGCATACAAGGACCTCAACTTGGATACACCTTAAGTATCCCAGAAAATATAAACATGGTTCAAAAAATTGTGGTACTTACGTACGATGGAATATCCCTCAGCCATGAAATCAATGTCATAAGTCCAGTAGCAGCAAAATGGGTGGATTCTGGTACGATGATTCTAAGTGAAATAAGTCACACAGAAAAAGAAACTTATCATAAGATATCACTTATGAAGATCCTGTAAACATGGCTACACTTGAACTGAGTTAGGAAAGAGAACAGTGTCTCACATTTAGAAAACACTCTTATACCTGCTTAAGGGGGAAGGAGAGGTGGGGTGATGCATAAAACCAGAGTTTGATATAAGCACAGGTACCGTTCCAAAAACCAACTATGGAATAGACAAGACCTACACCTTCCTCAGTGATAGGGACTCAAAACCCCATATTTCCCGCAGAGGAAAATATCTGACTAATAAGAATCTTAAAACCTATGTATTGATATGTCTCCTTAAGGGAATCAAGTGTGTCTAGACTGGCATAAACATGGCAGCGAGAATCAGCTCAAACCCACTATAAAACGGAATTTCAAAAACAAAACAAAAAAACTGGGAAATTCTTTACAATTCCTTCAGGGTCTCTGATGAAAGCTGGAATGACCCTATCTACAACGACAGCTGGATGTGGCATAAGGAGGGACACTTGGGACTGAGACGATTGGTGAGATTGGGTGAGCAAATGCAGACCCTTTAAAGCAATAATGCATGGCACCCATTCCATGGGTTCGAACTCACCAGGTTGAAGGGAATATTACTACAGCTATAACATGTGCGGGAAACCTAGAGAACAGACACACTGTGAATACGAAAGGTTTCTAAAACTCAACGAATAGTCCCTCTCCTGGTGCTCCGGTTTGACTTTCCGTCTGCTTTACTATCAACCTCCCAACTTGGAGAGACAGCCCCTTTAACCTCTTGGTTCGCACAGGTTGCCAAATTGGCAGAGGATGAAAGGGAAGAGGGAGAATCAATGAGAGAGTAGCTGTTAGGCATTTGGACGGGCACATATCACTGTAATTTCCCGGCAGGAAGAAGAATTAACCAAATTCTCAGCCACCCACCGGGAACCAGTATAGGTCCTGAACCAAAATTTTGGACTTGTGGTCAGCTCACCAAAAACGAGTTGAAAAATGGAGCTCAGGGGCACAGCAATTCACAAACTGGCCGAGTAATAAAGGACAACTATCGTCCAAAAATCTGTTGAGGGAAGGCAACGAAGCGGACTTGAAAGCGAGGCAGAATAGCAGGAAACAGATTTCAAGAGGTACGTTGGAATCGCCTTTAAAGCACAGGAAGAGGGGCACAACTTCGACAATGATGCACTTGGCCAAAAAGGGCGTATGCGTTTTCTCCTGAATATATTCAGGAGAAAACGCATACGCCCTTTTTGGCCAAGCAAGCAAGCGGGCAATGCAAATCTGCACTACAAAGAAGTATCACTTCCCACCGGTCAAAAGGGACATCCACAAAATGTGTAAGAACAAGAAAGCCAAGACAGGCCCTGGAGAACAGGGAGCCTTGTTATGCTGATGGGCGGGATGTAAATTGCCAACTGCCTCTCTGGAGGAGTGCATTCTGTTCCCTAAAACAAGTAAAGAACAGAGCTACAGAGCCAAGGCCACTACCAGTCTAGGGAATATACCTTGGGAAAACTGAAAATCAATAAGACAGAGCCACCCCAAAATTTAGGGCTGCACTGCATACAAGGACCTCAACTTGGATACACCTTAAGTATCCCAGAAAATATAAACATGGTTCAAAAAATTGTGGTACTTACGTACGATGGAATATCCCTCAGCCATGAAATCAATGTCATAAGACCAGTAGCAGCAAAATGGGTGGATTCAGGTACGATGATTCTAAGTGAAATAAGTCACAGAGAAAAAGAAACTTATCATAAGATATCACTTATGAAGATCCTGTAAACATGGCTACACTTGAACTGAGTTAGGAAAGAGAACAGTGTCTCACATTTAGAAAACACTCTTATACCTGCTTAAGGGGGAAGGAGAGGTGGGGTGATGCATAAAACCAGAGTTTGATATAAGCACAGGTACCGTTCCAAAAACCAACTATGGAATAGACAAGACCTACACCGTCCTCAGTGAAAGGGACTCAAAACCCCATATTTCCCGCAGAGGAAAATATCTGACTAGTAAGAATCTTAAAACCTATGTATTGATATGTCTCCGTAAGGGAATCAAGTGTGTCTAGACTGGCATAAACATGGCAGCGAGAATCAGCTCAAACCCACTATAAAAAGGAATTTCAAAAACAAAACAAAAAACTGGGAAATTCTTTACAATTCCTTCGGGGTGTCTGATGAAAGCTGGAATGACCCTATCTACAACGACAGCTGGATGTGGCATAAGGAGGGACACTTGGGACTGATACGATTGGTGAGATTGGGTGAGCAAATGCAGACCCTTTAAAGCAATAATGCATGGCACCCATTCCATGGGTCCGAACTCTCCAGGTTGAAGGGAATATTACTACAGCTATAACATGTGCGGGAAACCTAGAGAACGGACACACTGTGAATACGAAAGGTTTCTAAAACTCAACGAATAGTCCCTCTCCTGGTGCTCCGGTTTGACTTTCCGGCTGCTTTACTATCAACCTCTCAACTTGGAGAGACAGCCCCTTTAACCTCTTGGTTCGCACAGGTTGCCAATTTGGCAGAGGATGAAAGGGAAGAGGGAGAACCAATGAGAGAGTAGCTGTTAGGCATTTGGACTGGCACATATCACTGTAATTTCCCGGCAGGAAGAAGAATTAACCAAATTCTCAGCCACCCACCGGGAACCAGTATAGGTCCTGAACCAAAATTTTGGACTTGCGGTCAGCTCTCCAAAAACGAGTTGAAAAATGGAGCTCAGGGACACAGCAATTCACAAACTGGCCGAGTAATAAAGGACAACTATCGTCCAAAAATCTGTTGAGGGAAGGCAACGAGGCGGACTTGAAAGCGAGGCAGAATAGCAGGAAACAGATTTCAAGAGGTACGTTGGAATCGCCTTTAAAGCACAGGAAGAGGGGCACAACTTCGACAATGATGCACTTGGCCAAAAAGGGCGTATGCGTTTTCTCCTGAATATATTCAGGAGAAAATGCATACGCCCTTTTTGGCCAAGCAAGCAAGCGGGCAATGCAAATCTGCACTACAAAGAAGTATCACTTCCCACCGGTCAAAAGGGACATCCACAAAATGTGTAAGAACAAGAAAGCCAAGACAGGCCCTGGGAACAGGGAGCCTTGTTATGCTGATGGGCGGGATGTAAATTGCCAACTGCCTCTCTGGAGGAGTGCATTCTGTTCCCTACAACAAGTAAAGAACAGAGCTACAGAGCCAAGGGCACTACCAGTCTAGGGAATATACCTTGGGAAAACTGAAAATCAATAAGACAGAGCCACCCCAAAATTTAGGGCTGCACTGCATACAAGGACCTCAACTTGGATACACCTTAAGTATCCCAGAAAATATAAACATGGTTCAAAAAATTGTGGTACTTACGTACGATGGAATATCCCTCAGCCATGAAATCAATGTCATAAGACCAGTAGCAGCAAAATGGGTGGATTCAGGTACGATGATTCTAAGTGAAATAAGTCACACAGAAAAAGAAACTTATCATAAGATATCACTTATGAAGATCCTGTAAACATGGCTACACTTGAACTGAGTTAGGAAAGAGAACAGTGTCTCACATTTAGAAAACACTCTTATACCTGCTTAAGGGGGAAGGAGAGGTGGGGTGATGCATAAAACCAGAGTTTGATATAAGCACAGGTACCGTTCCAAAAACCAACTATGGAATAGACAAGACCTACACCGTCCTCAGTGAAAGGGACTCAAAACCCCATATTTCCCGCAGAGGAAAATATCTGACTAGTAAGAATCTTAAAACCTATGTATTGATATGTCTCCGTAAGGGAATCAAGTGTGTCTAGACTGGCATAAACATGGCAGCGAGAATCAGCTCAAAACCACTATAAAAAGGAGTTTCAAAAACAAAACAAAAAACTGGGAAATTCTTTACAATTCCTTCGGGGTGTCTGATGAAACCTGGAATGACCCTATCTACAACGACAGCTGGATGTGGCATAAGGAGGGACACTTGGGACTGAGACGATTGGTGAGATTGGGTGAGCAAATGCAGACCCTTTAAAGCAATAATGCATGGCACCCATTCCATGGGTCCGAACTCTCCAGGTTGAAGGGAATATTACTACAGCTATAACATGTGCGGGAAACCTAGAGAACGGACACACTGTGAATACGAAAGGTTTCTAAAACTCAACGCATAGTCCCTCTCCTGGTGCTCCGGTTTGACTTTCCGGCTGCTTTACTATCAACCTCCCAACTTGGAGAGACAGCCCCTTTAACCTCTTGGTTCGCACAGGTTGCCAATTTGGCAGAGGATGAAAGGGAAGAGGGAGAACCAATGAGAGAGTAGCTGTTAGGCATTTGGATGGGCACATATAACTGTAATTTCCCGGCAGGAAGAAGAATTAACCAAATTCTCAGCCACCCACCGGGAACCAGTATAGGTCCTGAACCAAAATTTTGGACTTGCGGTCAGCTCTCCAAAAACGAGTTGAAAAATGGAGCTCAGGGACACAGCAATTCACAAACTGGCCGAGTAATAAAGGACAACTATCGTCCAAAAATCTGTTGAGGGAAGGCAACGAGGCGGACTTGAAAGCGAGGCAGAATAGCAGGAAACAGATTTCAAGAGGTACGTTGGAATCGCCTTTAAAGCACAGGAAGAGGGGCACAACTTCGACAATGATGCACTTGGCCAAAAAGGGCGTATGCGTTTTCTCCTGAATATATTCAGGAGAAAACGCATACGCCCTTTTTGGCCAAGCAAGCAAGCGGGCAATGCAAATCTGCACTACAAAGAAGTATCACTTCCCACCGGTCAAAAGGGACATCCACAAAATGTGTAAGAACAAGAAAGGCAAGACAGGCCCTGGAGAACAGGGAGCCTTGTTATGCTGATGGGCGGGATGTAAATTGCCAACTGCCTCTCTGGAGGAGTGCATTCTGTTCCCTAAAACAAGTAAAGAACAGAGCTACAGAGCCAAGGGCACTACCAGTCTAGGGAATATACCTTGGGAAAACTGAAAATCAATAAGACAGAGCCACCCCAAAATTTAGGGCTGCACTGCATACAAGGACCTCAACTTGGATACACCTTAAGTATCCCAGAAAATATAAACATGGTTCAAAAAATTGTGGTACTTACGTACGATGGAATATCCCTCAGCCATGAAATCAATGTCATAAGACCAGTAGCAGCAAAATGGGTGGATTCAGGTACGATGATTCTAAGTGAAATAAGTCACACAGAAAAAGAAACTTATCATAAGATATCACTTATGAAGATCCTGTAAACATGGCTACACTTGAACTGAGTTAGGAAAGAGAACAGTGTCTCACATTTAGAAAACACTCTTATACCTGCTTAAGGGGGAAGGAGAGGTGGGGTGATGCATAAAACCAGAGTTTGATATAAGCACAGGTACCGTTCCAAAAACCAACTATGGAATAGACAAGACCTGCACCGTCCTCAGCGAAAGGGACTCAAAACCCCATATTTCCCGCAGAGGAAAATATCTGACTAGTAAGAATCTTAAAACCTATGTATTGATATGTCTCCATAAGGGAATCAAGTGTGTCTAGACTGGCATAAACATGGCAGCGAGAATCAGCTCAAACCCACTATAAAAAGGAATTTCAAAAACAAAACAAAAAAACTGGGAAATTCTTTACAATTCCTTCAGGGTCTCTGATGAAAGCTGGAATGACCCTATCTACAACGACAGCTGGATGTGGCATAAGGAGGGACACTTGGGACTGAGACGATTGGTGAGATTGGGTAAGCAAATGCAGACCCTTTAAAGCAATAATGCATGGCACCCATTCCATGGGTCCGAACTCTCCAGGTTGAAGGGAATATTACTACAGCTATAACATGTGCGGGAAACCTAGAGAACGGACACACTGTGAATACGAAAGGTTTCTAAAACTCAACGAATAGTCCCTCTCCTGGTGCTCTGGTTTGACTTTCCGTCTGCTTTACTATCAACCTCCCAACTTGGAGAGACAGCCCCTTTAACCTCTTGGTTCGCACAGGTTGCCAATTTGGCAGAGGATGAAAGGGAAGAGGGAGAACCAATGAGAGAGTAGCTGTTAGGCATTTGGACGGGCACATATCACTGTAATTTCCCGGCAGGAAGAAGAATTAACCAAATTCTCAGCCACCCACCGGGAACCAGTATAGGTTCTGAACCAAAATTTTGGACTTGCGGTCAGCTCACCAAAAACGAGTTGAAAAATGGAGCTCAGGGGCACAGCAATTCACAAACTGGCCGAGTAATAAAGGACAACTATCGTCCAAAAATCTGTTGAGGGAAGGCAACGAGGCGGACTTGAAAGCGAGGCAGAATAGCAGGAAACAGATTTCAAGAGGTACGTTGGAATCGCCTTTAAAGCACAGGAAGAGGGGCACAACTTCGACAATGATGCACTTGGCCAAAAAGGGCGTATGCGTTTTCTCCTGAATATATTCAGGAGAAAACGCATACGCCCTTTTTGGCCAAGCAAGCAAGCGGGCAATGCAAATCTGCACTACAAAGAAGTATCACTTCCCACCGGTTAAAAGGGACATCCACAAAATGTGTAAGAACAAGAAAGGCAAGACAGGCCCTGGAGAACAGGGAGCCTTGTTATGCTGATGGGCGGGATGTAAATTGCCAACTGCCTCTCTGGAGGAGTGCATTCTGTTCCCTACAACAAGTAAAGAACAGAGCTACAGAGCCAAGGGCACTTCCAGTCTAGGGAATATACCTTGGGAAAACTGAAAATCAATAAGACAGAGCCACCCCAAAATTTAGGGCTGCACTGCATACAAGGACCTCAACTTGGATACACCTTAAGTATCCCAGAAAATATAAACATGGTTCAAAAAATTGTGGTACTTACGTACGATGGAATATCCCTCAGCCATGAAATCAATGTCATAAGACCAGTAGCAGCAAAATGGGTGGATTCAGGTACGATGATTCTAAGTGAAATAAGTCACAGAGAAAAAGAAACTTATCATAAGATATCACTTATGAAGATCCTGTAAACATGGCTACACTTGAACTGAGTTAGGAAAGAGAACAGTGTCTCACATTTAGAAAACACTCTTATACCTGCTTAAGGGGGAAGGAGAGGTGGGGTGATGCATAAAACCAGAGTTTGATATAAGCACAGGTACCGTTCCAAAAACCAACTATGGAATAGACAAGACCTACACCGTCCTCAGCGAAAGGGACTCAAAACCCCATATTTCCCGCAGAGGAAAATATCTGACTAGTAAGAATCTTAAAACCTATGTATTGATATGTCTCCATAAGGGAATCAAGTGTGTCTAGACTGGCATAAACATGGCAGCGAGAATCAGCTCAAACCCACTATAAAAAGGAATTTCAAAAACAAAACAAAAAAACTGGGAAATTCTTTACAATTCCTTCAGGGTCTCTGATGAAAGCTGGAATGACCCTATCTACAACGACAGCTGGATGTGGCATAAGGAGGGACACTTGGGACTGAGACGATTGGTGAGATTGGGTAAGCAAATGCAGACCCTTTAAAGCAATAATGCATGGCACCCAATCCATGGGTCCGAACTCTCCAGGTTGAAGGGAATATTACTACAGCTATAACATGTGCGGGAAACCTAGAGAACGGACACACTGTGAATACGAAAGGTTTCTAAAACTCAACGAATAGTCCCTCTGCTGGTGCTCCAATTTGACTTTCCGTCTGCTTTACTATCAACCTCCCAACTTGGAGAGACAGCCCCTTTAACCTCTTGGTTCGCACAGGTTGCCAATTTGGCAGAGGATGAAAGGGAAGAGGGAGAACCAATGAGAGAGTAGCTGTTAGGCATTTGGACAGGCACATATCACTGTAATTTCCCGGCAGGAAGAAGAATTAACCAAATTCTCAGCCACCCACCGGGAACCAGTATAGGTCCGGAACCAAAATTTTGGACTTGCGGTCAGCTCACCAAAAACGAGTTGAAAAATGGAGCTCAGGGGCACAGCAATTCACAAACTGGCCGAGTAATAAAGGACAACTATCGTCCAAAAATCTGTTGAGCGAAGGCCACGAGGCGGACTTGAAAGCGAGGCAGAATAGCAGGAAACAGATTTCAAGAGGTACGTTGGAATCGCCTTCAAAGCACAGGAAGAGGGGCACAACTTCGACAATGATGCACTTGGCCAAAAAGGGCGTATGCGTTTTCTCCTGAATATATTCAGGAGAAAACGCATACGCCCTTTTTGGCCAAGCAAGCAAGCGGGCAATGCAAATCTGCACTACAAAGAAGTATCACTTCCCACCAGTCAAAAGGGACATCCACAAAATGTGTAAGAACAAGAAAGGCAAGACAGGCCCTGGAGAACAGGGAGCCTTGTTATGCTGATGGGCGGGATGTAAATTGCCAACTGCCTCTCTGGAGGAGTGCATTCTGTTCCCTAAAACAAGTAAAGAACAGAGCTACAGAGCCAAGGGCACTACCAGTCTAGGGAAAATACCTTGGGAAAACTGAAAATCAATAAGACAGAGCCACCCCAAAATTTAGGGCTGCACTGCATACAAGGACCTCAACTTGGATACACCTTAAGTATCCCAGAAAATATAAACATGGTTCAAAAAATTGTGGTACTTACGTACGATGGAATATCCCTCAGCCATGAAATCAATGTCATAAGACCAGTAGCAGCAAAATGGGTGGATTCAGGTACGATGATTCTAAGTGAAATAAGTCACAGAGAAAAAGAAACTTATCATAAGATATCACTTATGAAGATCCTGTAAACATGGCTACACTTGAACTGAGTTAGGAAAGAGAACAGTGTCTCACATTTAGAAAACACTCTTATACCTGCTTAAGGGGGAAGGAGAGGTGGGGTGATGCATAAAACCAGAGTTTGATATAAGCACAGGTACCGTTCCAAAAACCAACTATGGAATAGACAAGACCTACACCGTCCTCAGTGAAAGGGACTCAAAACCCCATATTTCCCGCAGAGGAAAATATCTGACTAGTAAGAATCTTAAAACCTATGTATTGATATGTCTCCGTAAGGGAATCAAGTGTGTCTAGACTGGCATAAACATGGCAGCGAGAATCAGCTCAAACCCACTATAAAAAGGAATTTCAAAAACAAAACAAAAAAACTGGGAAATTCTTTACAATTCCTTCAGGGTCTCTGATGAAAGCTGGAATGACCCTATCTACAACGACAGCTGGATGTGTCATAAGGAGGGACACTTGGGACTGAGACGATTGGTGAGATTGCGTGAGCAAATGCAGACCCTTTAAAGCAATAATGCATGGCACCCATTCCATGGGTCCGAACTCTCCAGGTTGAAGGGAATATTACTACAGCTATAACATGTGCGGGAAACCTAGAGAACGGACACACTGTGAATACGAAAGGTTTCTAAAACTCAACGAATAGTCCCTCTCCTGGTGCTCCGGTTTGACTTTCCGTCTGCTTTACTATCAACCTCCCAACTTGGAGAGACAGCCCCTTTAACCTCTTGGTTCGCACAGGTTGCCAATTTGGCAGAGGATGAAAGGGAAGAGGGAGAACCAATGAGAGAGTAGCTGTTAGGCATTTGGATGGGCACATATCACTGTAATTTCCCGGCAGGAAGAAGAATTAACCAAATTCTCAGCCACCCACCGGGAACCAGTATAGGTCCTGAACCAAAATTTTGGACTTGCGGTCAGCTCTCCAAAAACGAGTTGAAAAATGGAGCTCAGGGACACAGCAATTCACAAACTGGCCGAGTAATAAAGGACAACTATCGTCCAAAAATCTGTTGAGGGAAGGCAACGAGGCGGACTTGAAAGCGAGGCAGAATAGCAGGAAACAGATTTCAAGAAGTACGTTGGAATCGCCTTTAAAGCACAGGAAGAGGGGCACAACTTCGACAATGATGCACCTGGCCAAAAAGGGCGTATGCGTTTTCTCCTGAATATATTCAGGAGAAAACGCATACGCCCTTTTTGGCCAAGCAAGCAAGCGGGCAATGCAAATCTGCACTACAAAGAAGTATCACTTCCCACCGGTCAAAAGGGACATCCACAAAATGTGTAAGAACAAGAAAGCCAAGACAGGCCCTGGAGAACAGGGAGCCTTGTTATGCTGATGGGCGGGATGTAAATTGCCAACTGCCTCTCTGGAGGAGTGCATTCTGTTCCCTACAACAAGTAAAGAACAGAGCTACAGAGCCAAGGGCACTACCAGTCTAGGGAATATACCTTGGGAAAACTGAAAATCAATAAGACAGAGCCACCCCAAAATTTAGGGCTGCACTGCATACAAGGACCTCAACTTGGATACACCTTAAGTATACCAGAAAATATAAACATGGTTCAAAAAATTGTGGTACTTACGTACGATGGAATATCCCTCAGCCATGAAATCAATGTCATAAGACCAGTAGCAGCAAAATGGGTGGATTCAGGTACGATGATTCTAAGTGAAATAAGTCACAGAGAAAAAGAAACTTATCATAAGATATCACTTATGAAGATCCTGTAAACATGGCTACACTTGAACTGAGTTAGGAAAGAGAACAGTGTCTCACATTTAGAAAACACTCTTATACCTGCTTAAGGGGGAAGGAGAGGTGGGGTGATGCATAAAACCAGAGTTTGATATAAGCACAGGTACCGTTCCAAAAACCAACTATGGAATAGACAAGACCTACACCGTCCTCAGTGAAAGGGACTCAAAACCCCATATTTCCCGCAGAGGAAAATATCTGACTAGTAAGAATCTTAAAACCTATGTATTGATATGTCTCCGTAAGGGAATCAAGTGTGTCTAGACTGGCATAAACATGGCAGCGAGAATCAGCTCAAACCCACTATAAAAAGGAATTTCAAAAACAAAACAAAAAACTGGGAAATTCTTTACAATTCCTTCGGGGTGTCTGATGAAAGCTGGAATGACCCTATCTACAACGACAGCTGGATGTGGCATAAGGAGGGACACTTGGGACTGAGACGATTGGTGAGATTGGGTGAGCAAATGCAGACCCTTTAAAGCAATAATGCATGGCACCCATTCCATGGGTCCGAACTCTCCAGGTTGAAGGGAATATTACTACAGCTATAACATGTGCGGGAAACCTAGAGAACGGACACACTGTGAATACGAAAGGTTTCTAAAACTCAACGAATAGTCCCTCTCCTGGTGCTCCGGTTTGACTTTCCGGCTGCTTTACTATCAACCTCTCAACTTGGAGAGACAGCCCCTTTAACCTCTTGGTTCGCACAGGTTGCCAATTTGGCAGAGGATGAAAGGGAAGAGGGAGAACCAATGAGAGAGTAGCTGTTAGGCATTTGGATGGGCACATATCACTGTAATTTCCCGGCAGGAAGAAGAATTAACCAAATTCTCAGCCACCCACCGGGAACCAGTATAGGTCCTGAACCAAAATTTTGGACTTGCGGTCAGCTCTCCAAAAACGAGTTGAAAAATGGAGCTCAGGGACACAGCAATTCACAAACTGGCCGAGTAATAAAGGACAACTATCGTCCAAAAATCTGTTGAGGGAAGGCAACGAGGCGGACTTGAAAGCGAGGCAGAATAGCAGGAAACAGATTTCAAGAGGTACGTTGGAATCGCCTTTAAAGCACAGGAAGAGGGGCACAACTTCGACAATGATGCACCTGGCCAAAAAGGGCGTATGCGTTTTCTCCTGAATATATTCAGGAGAAAACGCATAGGCCCTTTTTGGCCAAGCAAGCAAGCGGGCAATGCAAATCTGCACTACAAAGAAGTATCACTTCCCACCGGTCAAAAGGGACATCCACAAAATGTGTAAGAACAAGAAAGCCAAGACAGGCCCTGGAGAACAGGGAGCCTTGTTATGCTGATGGGCGGGATGTAAATTGCCAACTGCCTCTCTGGAGGAGTGCATTCTGTTCCCTAAAACAAGTAAAGAACAGAGCTACAGAGCCAAGGCCACTACCAGTCTAGGGAATATACCTTGGGAAAACTGAAAATCAATAAGACAGAGCCACCCCAAAATTTAGGGCTGCACTGCATACAAGGACCTCAACTTGGATACACCTTAAGTATCCCAGAAAATA
The DNA here is from genome assembly GCF_949752795.1 of Hyperoodon ampullatus. Lineage (NCBI taxonomy): Eukaryota > Metazoa > Chordata > Mammalia > Artiodactyla > Ziphiidae > Hyperoodon > Hyperoodon ampullatus. The sequence goes on from NW_027641085.1 coordinate 490,222, forward strand.
TAAACATGGTTCAAAAAATTGTGGTACTTACGTACGATGGAATATCCCTCAGCCATGAAATCAATGTCATAAGACCAGTAGCAGCAAAATGGGTGGATTCAGGTACGATGATTCTAAGTGAAATAAGTCACACAGAAAAAGAAACTTATCATAAGATATCACTTATGAAGATCCTGTAAACATGGCTACACTTGAACTGAGTTAGGAAAGAGAACAGTGTGTCACATTTAGTAAACACTCTTATACCTGCTTAAGGGGGAAGGAGAGGTGGGGTGATGCATAAAACCAGAGTTTGATATAAGCACAGGTACCGTTCCAAAAACCAACTATGGAATAGACAAGACCTACACCGTCCTCAGTGAAAGGGACTCAAAACCCCATATTTCCCGCAGAGGAAAATATCTGACTAGTAAGAATCTTAAAACCTATGTATTGATATGTCTCCGTAAGGGAATCAAGTGTGTCTAGACTGGCATAAACATGGCAGCGAGAATCAGCTCAAACCCACTATAAAAAGGAATTTCAATAACAAAACAAAAAAACTGGGAAATTCTTTACAATTCCTTCAGGGTCTCTGATGAAAGCTGGAATGACCCTATCTACAACGACAGCTGGATGTGGCATAAGGAGGGACACTTGGGACTGAGACGATTGGTGAGATTGCGTGAGCAAATGCAGACCCTTTAAAGCAATAATGCATGGCACCCATTCCATGGGTCCAAACTCTCCAGGTTGAAGGGAATATTACTACAGCTATAACATGTGCGGGAAACCTAGAGAACGGACACACTGTGAATACGAAAGGTTTCTAAAACTCAACGAATAGTCCCTCTCCTGGTGCTCCGGTTTGAGTTTCCGTCTGCTTTACTATCAACCTCTCAACTTGGAGAGACAGCCCCTTTAACCTCTTGGTTCGCACAGGTTGCCAATTTGGCAGAGGATGAAAGGGAAGAGGGAGAACCAATGAGAGAGTAGCTGTTAGGCATTTGGATGGGCACATATCACTGTAATTTCCCGGCAGGAAGAAGAATTAACCAAATTCTCAGCCACCCACCGGGAACCAGTATAGGTCCTGAACCAAAATTTTGGACTTGCGGTCAGCTCTCCAAAAACGAGTTGAAAAATGGAGCTCAGGGACACAGCAATTCACAAACTGGCCGAGTAATAAAGGACAACTATCATCCAAAAATCTGTTGAGGGAAGGCAACGAGGCGGACTTGAAAGCGAGGCAGAATAGCAGGAAACAGATTTCAAGAGGTACGTTGGAATCGCCTTTAAAGCACAGGAAGAGGGGCACAACTTCGACAATGATGCACCTGGCCAAAAAGGGCGTATGCGTTTTCTCCTGAATATATTCAGGAGAAAACGCATACGCCCTTTTTGGCCAAGCAAGCAAGCGGGCAATGCAAATCTGCACTACAAAGAAGTATCACTTCCCACCGGTCAAAAGGGACATCCACAAAATGTGTAAGAACAAGAAAGCCAAGACAGGCCCTGGAGAACAGGGAGCCTTGTTATGCTGATGGGCGGGATGTAAATTGCCAACTGCCTCTCTGGAGGAGTGCATTCTGTTCCCTACAACAAGTAAAGAACAGAGCTACAGAGCCAAGGGCACTACCAGTCTAGGGAATATACCTTGGGAAAACTGAAAATCAATAAGACAGAGCCACCCCAAAATTTAGGGCTGCACTGCATACAAGGACCTCAACTTGGATACACCTTAAGTATCCCAGAAAATATAAACATGGTTCAAAAAATTGTGGTACTTACGTACGATGGAATATCCCTCAGCCATGAAATCAATGTCATAAGACCAGTAGCAGCAAAATGGGTGGATTCAGGTACGATGATTCTAAGTGAAATAAGTCACAGAGAAAAAGAAACTTATCATAAGATATCACTTATGAAGATCCTGTAAACATGGCTACACTTGAACTGAGTTAGGAAAGAGAACAGTGTCTCACATTTAGAAAACACTCTTATACCTGCTTAAGGGGGAAGGAGAGGTGGGGTGATGCATAAAACCAGAGTTTGATATAAGCACAGGTACCGTTCCAAAAACCAACTATGGAATAGACAAGACCTACACCGTCCTCAGTGAAAGGGACTCAAAACCCCATATTTCCCGCAGAGGAAAATATCTGACTAGTAAGAATCTTAAAACCTATGTATTGATATGTCTCCGTAAGGGAATCAAGTGTGTCTAGACTGGCATAAACATGGCAGTGAGAATCAGCTCAAACCCACTATAAAAAGGAATTTCAAAAACAAAACAAAAAACTGGGAAATTCTTTACAATTCCTTCGGGGTGTCTGATGAAAGCTGGAATGACCCTATCTACAACGACAGCTGGATGTGGCATAAGGAGGGACACTTGGGACTGAGACGATTGGTGAGATTGGGTGAGCAAATGCAGACCCTTTAAAGCAATAATGCATGGCACCCATTCCATGTGTCCGAACTCTCCAGGTTGAAGGGAATATTACTACAGCTATAACATGTGCGGGAAACCTAGAGAACGGACACACTGTGAATACGAAAGGTTTCTAAAACTCAACGAATAGTCCCGCTCCTGGTGCTCCGGTTTGACTTTCCATCTGCTTTACTATCAACCTCTCAACTTGGAGAGACAGCCCCTTTAACCTCTTGGTTCGCACAGGTTGCCAATTTGGCAGAGGATGAAAGGGAAGAGGGAGAACCAATGAGAGAGTAGCTGTTAGGCATTTGGATGGGCACATATCACTGTAATTTCCCGGCAGGAAGAAGAATTAACCAAATTCTCAGCCACCCACCGGGAACCAGTATAGGTCCTGAACCAAAATTTTGGACTTGCGGTCAGCTCTCCAAAAACGAGTTGAAAAATGGAGCTCAGGGACACAGCAATTCACAAACTGGCCGAGTAATAAAGGACAACTATCGTCCAAAAATCTGTTGAGGGAAGGCAACGAGGCGGACTTGAAAGCGAGGCAGAATAGCAGGAAACAGATTTCAAGAGGTACGTTGGAATCGCCTTTAAAGCACAGGAAGAGGGGCACAACTTCGACAATGATGCACCTGGCCAAAAAGGGCGTATGCGTTTTCTCCTGAATATATTCAGGAGAAAACGCATACGCCCTTTTTGGCCAAGCAAGCAAGCGGGCAATGCAAATCTGCACTACAAAGAAGTATCACTTCCCACCGGTCAAAAGGGACATCCACAAAATGTGTAAGAACAAGAAAGCCAAGACAGGCCCTGGAGAACAGGGAGCCTTGTTATGCTGATGGGCGGGATGTAAATTGCCAACTGCCTCTCTGGAGGAGTGCATTCTGTTCCCTACAACAAGTAAAGAACAGAGCTACAGAGCCAAGGGCACTACCAGTCTAGGGAATATACCTTGGGAAAACTGAAAATCAATAAGACAGAGCCACCCCAAAATTTAGGGCTGCACTGCATACAAGGACCTCAACTTGGATACACCTTAAGTATCCCAGAAAATATAAACATGGTTCAAAAAATTGTGGTACTTACGTACGATGGAATATCCCTCAGCCATGAAATCAATGTCATAAGACCAGTAGCAGCAAAATGGGTGGATTCAGGTACGATGATTCTAAGTTAAATAAGTCACAGAGAAAAAGAAACTTATCATAAGATATCACTTATGAAGATCCTGTAAACATGGCTACACTTGAACTGAGTTAGGAAAGAGAACAGTGTCTCACATTTAGAAAACACTCTTATACCTGCTTAAGGGGGAAGGAGAGGTGGGGTGATGCATAAAACCAGAGTTTGATATAAGCACAGGTACCGTTCCAAAAACCAACTATGGAATAGACAAGACCTACACCGTCCTCAGTGAAAGGGACTCAAAACCCCATATTTCCCGCAGAGGAAAATATCTGACTAGTAAGAATCTTAAAACCTATGTATTGATATGTCACCGTAAGGGAATCAAGTGTGTCTAGACTGGCATAAACATGGCAGCGAGAATCAGCTCAAACCCACTATAAAAAGGAATTTCAAAAACAAATCAAAAAACTGGGAAATTCTTTACAATTCCTTCGGGGTGTCTGATGAAAGCTGGAATGACCCTATCTACAACGACAGCTGGATGTGGCATAAGGAGGGACACTTGGGACTGAGAAGATTGGTGAGATTGGGTGAGCAAATGCAGACCCTTTAAAGCAATAATGCATGGCACCCATTCCATGGGTCCGAACTCTCCAGGTTGAAGGGAATATTACTACAGCTATAACATGTGCGGGAAACCTAGAGAACGGACACACTGTGAATACGAAAGGTTTCTAAAACTCAACGAATAGTCCCTCTCCTGGTGCTCCGGTTTGACTTTCCGGCTGCTTTACTATCAACCTCCCAACTTGGAGAGACAGCCCCTTTAACCTCTTGGTTCGCACAGGTTGCCAATTTGGCAGAGGATGAAAGGGAAGAGGGAGAACCAATGAGAGAGTAGCTGTTAGGCATTTGGATTGGCACATATCACTGTAATTTCCCGGCAGGAAGAAGAATTAACCAAATTCTCAGCCACCGACCGGGAACCAGTATAGGTCCTGAACCAAAATTTTGGACTTGCGGTCAGCTCTCCAAAAACGAGTTGAAAAATGGAGCTCAGGGACACAGCAATTCACAAACTGGCCGAGTAATAAAGGACAACTATCGTCCAAAAATCTGTTGAGGGAAGGCAACGAGGCGGACTTGAAAGCGAGGCAGAATAGCAGGAAACAGATTTCAAGAGGTACGTTGGAATCGCCTTTAAAGCACAGGAAGAGGGGCACAACTTCGACAATGATGCACTTGGCCAAAAAGGGCGTATGCGTTTTCTCCTGAATATATTCAGGAGAAAACGCATACACCCTTTTTGGCCAAGCAAGCAAGCGGGCAATGCAAATCTGCACTACAAAGAAGTATCACTTCCCACCAGTCAAAAGGGACATCCACAAAATGTGTAAGAACAAGAAAGGCAAGACAGGCCCTGGAGAACAGGGAGCCTTGTTATGCTGATGGGCGGGATGTAAATTGCCAACTGCCTCTCTGGAGGAGTGCATTCTGTTCCCTAAAACAAGTAAAGAACAGAGCTACAGAGCCAAGGGCACTACCAGTCTAGGGAATATACCTTGGGAAAACTGAAAATCAATAAGACAGAGCCACCCCAAAATTTAGGGCTGCACTGCATACAAGGACCTCAACTTGGATACACCTTAAGTATCCCAGAAAATATAAACATGGTTCAAAAAATTGTGGTACTTACGTACGATGGAATATCCCTCAGCCATGAAATCAATGTCATAAGACCAGTAGCAGCAAAATGGGTGGATTCAGGTACGATGATTCTAAGTGAAATAAGTCACAGAGAAAAAGAAACTTATCATAAGATATCACTTATGAAGATCCTGTAAACATGGCTACACTTGAACTGAGTTAGGAAAGAGAACAGTGTCTCACATTTAGAAAACACTCTTATACCTGCTTAAGGGGGAAGGAGAGGTGGGGTGATGCATAAAACCAGAGTTTGATATAAGCACAGGTACCGTTCCAAAAACCAACTATGGAATAGACAAGACCTACACCGTCCTCAGTGAAAGGGACTCAAAACCCCATATTTCCCGCAGAGGAAAATATCTGACTAGTAAGAATCTTAAAACCTATGTATTGATATGTCTCCGTAAGGGAATCAAGTGTGTCTAGACTGGCATAAACATGGCAGCGAGAATCAGCTCAAACCCACTATAAAAAGGAATTTCAAAAACAAAACAAAAAACTGGGAAATTCTTTACAATTCCTTCGGGGTGTCTGATGAAAGCTGGAATGACCCTATCTACAACGACAGCTGGATGTGGCATAAGGAGGGACACTTGGGACTGAGACGATTGGGGAGATTGGGTGAGCAAATGCAGACCCTTTAAAGCAAAAATGCATGGCACCCATTCCATGGGTCCGAACTCTCCAGGTTGGAGGGAATATTACTACAGCTATAACATGTGCGGGAAACCTAGAGAACGGACACACTGTGAATACGAAAGGTTTCTAAAACTCAACGAATAGTCCCTCTCCTGGTGCTCCGGTTTGACTTTCCGGCTGCTTTTCTATCAACCTCCCAACTTGGAGAGACAGCCCCTTTAACCTCTTGGTTCGCACAGGTTGCCAATTTGGCAGAGGATGAAAGGGAAGAGGGAGAACCAATGAGAGAGTAGCTGTTAGGCATTTGGATGGGCACATATCACTGTAATTTCCCGGCAGGAAGAAGAATTAACCAAATTCTCAGCCACCCACCGGGAACCAGTATAGGTCCTGAACCAAAATTTTGGACTTGCGGTCAGCTCTCCAAAAACGAGTTGAAAAATGGAGCTCAGGGACACAGCAATTCACAAACTGGCCGAGTAATAAAGGACAACTATCGTCCAAAAATCTGTTGAGGGAAGACAACGAGGCGGACTTGAAAGCGAGGCAGAATAGCAGGAAACAGATTTCAAGAGGTACGTTGGAATCGCCTTTAAAGCACAGGAAGAGGGGCACAACTTCGACAATGATGCACTTGGCCAAAAAGGGCGTATGCGTTTTCTCCTGAATATATTCAGGAGAAAACGCATACGCCCTTTTTGGCCAAGCAAGCAAGCGGGCAATACAAATCTGCACTACAAAGAAGTATCACTTCCCACCGGTCAAAAGGGACATCCACAAAATGTGTAAGAACAAGAAAGGCAAGACAGGCCCTGGAGAACAGGGAGCCTTGTTATGCTGATCGGTGGGATGTAAATTGCCAACTGCCTCTCTGGAGGAGTGCATTCTGTTCCCTAAAACAAGTAAAGAACAGAGCTACAGAGCCAAGGGCACTACCAGTCTAGGGAATATACCTTGGGAAAACTGAAAATCAATAAGACAGAGCCACCCCAAAATTTAGGGCTGCACTGCATACAAGGACCTCAACTTGGATACACCTTAAGTATCCCAGAAAATATAAACATGGTTCAAAAAATTGTGGTACTTACGTACGATGGAATATCCCTCAGCCATGAAATCAATGTCATAAGACCAGTAGCAGCAAAATGGGTGGATTCAGGTACGATGATTCTAAGTGAAATAAGTCACAGAGAAAAAGAAACTTATCATAAGATATCACTTATGAAGATCCTGTAAACATGGCTACACTTGAACTGAGTTAGGAAAGAGAACAGTGTCTCACATTTAGAAAACACTCTTATACCTGCTTAAGGGGGAAGGAGAGGTGGGGTGATGCATAAAACCAGAGTTTGATATAAGCACAGGTACCGTTCCAAAAACCAACTATGGAATAGACAAGACCTACACCGTCCTCAGTGAAAGGGACTCAAAACCCCATATTTCCCGCAGAGGAAAATATCTGACTAGTAAGAATCTTAAAACCTATGTATTGATATGTCTCCGTAAGGGAATCAAGTGTGTCTAGACTGGCATAAACATGGCAGCGAGAATCAGCTCAAACCCACTATAAAAAGGAATTTCAAAAACAAAACAAAAAACTGGGAAATTCTTTACAATTCCTTCGGGGTGTCTGATGAAAAATGGAATGACCCTATCTACAACGACAGCTGGATGTGGCATAAGGAGGGACACTTGGGACTGAGACGATTGGTGAGATTGGGTGAGCAAATGCAGACCCTTTAAAGCAATAATGCATGGCACCCATTCCATGGGTCCGAACTCTCCAGGTTGAAGGGAATATTACTACAGCTATAACATGTGCGGGAAACCTAGAGAACAGACACACTGTGAATACGAAAGGTTTCTAAAACTCAACGAATAGTCCCTCTCCTGGTGCTCCGGTTTGACTTTCCGGCTGCTTTACTATCAACCTCCCAACTTGGAGAGACAGCCCCTTTAACCTCTTGGTTCGCACACGTTGCCAATTTGGCAGAGGATGAAAGGGAAGAGGGAGAACCAATGAGAGAGTAGCTGTTAGGCATTTGGATGGGCACATATCACTGTAATTTCCCGGCAGGAAGAAGAATTAACCAAATTCTCAGCCACCCACCGGGAACCAGTATAGGTCCTGAACCAAAATTTTGGACTTGCGGTCAGCTCTCCAAAAACGAGTTGAAAAATGGAGCTCAGGGACACAGCAATTCACAAACTGGCCGAGTAATAAAGGACAACTATCGTCCAAAAATCTGTTGAGGGAAGGCAACGAGGCGGACTTGAAAGCGAGGCAGAATAGCAGGAAACAGATTTCAAGAGGTACGTTGGAATCGCCTTTAAAGCACAGGAAGAGGGGCACAACTTCGACAATGATGCACTTGGCCAAAATGGGCGTATGCGTTTTCTCCTGAATATATTCAGGAGAAAACGCATACGCCCATTTTGGCCAAGCAAGCAAGCGGGCAATGCAAATCTGCACTACAAAGAAGTATCACTTCCCACCAGTCAAAAGGGACATCCACAAAATGTGTAAGAACAAGAAAGGCAAGACAGGCCCTGGAGAACAGGGAGCCTTGTTATGCTGATGGGCGGGATGTAAATTGCCAACTGCCTCTCTGGAGGAGTGCATTCTGTTCCCTAAAACAAGTAAAGAACAGAGCTACAGAGCCAAGGGCACTACCAGTCTAGGGAATATACCTTGGGAAAACTGAAAATCAATAAGACAGAGCCACCCCAAAATTTAGGGCTGCACTGCATACAAGGACCTCAACTTGGATACACCTTAAGTATCCCAGAAAATATAAACATGGTTCAAAAAATTGTGGTACTTACGTACGATGGAATATCCCTCAGCCATGAAATCAATGTCATAAGACCAGTAGCAGCAAAATGGGTGGATTCAGGTACGATGATTCTAAGTGAAATAAGTCACAGAGAAAAAGAAACTTATCATAAGATATCACTTATGAAGATCCTGTAAACATGGCTACACTTGAACTGAGTTAGGAAAGAGAACAGTGTCTCACATTTAGAAAACACTCTTATACCTGCTTAAGGGGGAAGGAGAGGTGGGGTGATGCATAAAACCAGAGTTTGATATAAGCACAGGTACCGTTCCAAAAACCAACTATGGAATAGACAAGACCTACACCGTCCTCAGTGAAAGGGACTCAAAACCCCATATTTCCCGCAGAGGAAAATATCTGACTAGTAAGAATCTTAAAACCTATGTATTGATATGTCTCTGTAAGGGAATCAAGTGTGTCTAGACTGGCATAAACATGGCAGCGAGAATCAGCTCAAACCCACTATAAAAAGGAATTTCAAAAACAAAACAAAAAACTGGGAAATTCTTTACAATTCCTTCGGGGTGTCTGATGAAAAATGGAATGACCCTATCTACAACGACAGCTGGATGTGGCATAAGGAGGGACACTTGGGACTGAGACGATTGGTGAGATTGGGTGAGCAAATGCAGACCCTTTAAAGCAATAATGCATGGCACCCATTCCATGGGTCCGAACTCTCCAGGTTGAAGGGAATATTACTACAGCTATAACATGTGCGGGAAACCTAGAGAACAGACACACTGTGAATACGAAAGGTTTCTAAAACTCAACGAATAGTCCCTCTCCTGGTGCTCCGGTTTGACTTTCAGTCTGCTTTACTATCAACCTCCCAACTTGGAGAGACAGCCCCTTTAACCTCTTGGTTCGCACAGGTTGACAATTTGGCAGAGGATGAAAGGGAAGAGGGAGAACCAATGAGAGAGTAGCTGTTAGGCATTTGGACGGGCACATATCACTGTAATTTCCCGGCAGGAAGAAGAATTAACCAAATTCTCAGCCACCCACCGGGAACCAGTATAGGTCCTGAACCAAAATTTGGACTTGCGGTCAGCTCACAAAAAACGAGTTGAAAAATGGAGCTCAGGGGCACAGCAATTCACAAACTGGCCGAGTAATAAAGGACAACTATCGTCCAAAAATCTGTTGAGGGAAGGCAACGAGGCGGACTTGAAAGTGAGGCAGAATAGCAGGAAACAGATTTCAAGAGGTATGTTGGAATCGCCTTTAAAGCACAGGAAGAGGGGCACAACTTCGACAATGACGCACTTGGCCAAAATGGGCGTATGCGTTTTCTCCTGAATATATTCAGGAGAAAACGCATACGCCCTTTTAGGCCAAGCAAGCAAGCGGGCAATGCAAATCTGCACTACAAAGAAGTATCACTTCCCACCGGTCAAAAGGGACATCCACAAAATGTGTAAGAACAAGAAAGGCAAGACAGGCCCTGGAGAACAGGGAGCCTTGTTATGCTGATGGGCGGGATGTAAATTGCCAACTGCCTCTCTGGAGGAGTGCATTGTGTTCCCTAAAACAAGTAAAGAACAGAGCTACAGAGCCAAGGGCACTACCAGTCTAGGGAATATACCTTGGGAAAACTGAAAATCAATAAGACAGAGCCACCCCAAAATTTAGGGCTGCACTGCATACAAGGACCTCAACTTGGATACACCTTAAGTATCCCAGAAAATATAAACATGGTTCAAAAAATTGTGGTACTTACGTACGATGGAATATCCCTCAGCCATGAAATCAATGTCATAAGACCAGTAGCAGCAAAATGGGTGGATTCAGGTACGATGATTCTAAGTGAAATAAGTCACACAGAAAAAGAAACTTATCATAAGATATCACTTATGAAGATCCTGTAAACATGGCTACACTTGAACTGAGTTAGGATAGAGAACAGTGTCTCACATTTAGAAAACACTCTTATACCTGCTTAAGGGGGAAGGAGAGGTGGGGTGATGCATAAAACCAGAGTTTGATATAAGCACAGGTACCGTTCCAAAAACCAACTATGGAATAGACAAGACCTACACCGTCCTCAGTGAAAGGGACTCAAAACCCCATATTTCCCGCAGAGGAAAATATCTGACTAGTAAGAATCTTAAAACCTATGTATTGATATGTCTCCGTAAGGGAATCAAGTGTGTCTAGACTGGCATAAACATGGCAGCGAGAATCAGCTCAAACCCACTATAAAAAGGAATTTCAAAAACAAAACAAAAAACTGGGAAATTCTTTACAATTCCTTCGGGGTGTCTGATGAAAGCTGGAATGACCCTATCTACAACGACAGCTGGATGTGGCATAAGGAGGGACACTTGGGACTGACACGATTGGTGAGATTGGGTGAGCAAATGCAGACCCTTTAAAGCAATAATGCATGGCACCCATTCCATGGGTCCGAACTCTCCAGGTTGAAGGGAATATTACTACAGCTATAACATGTGCGGGAAACCTAGAGAACGGACACACTGTGAATACGAAAGGTTTCTAAAACTCAACGAATAGTCCCTCTCCTGGTGCTCTGGTTTGACTTTCCGGCTGCTTTACTATCAACCTCCCAACTTGGAGAGACAGCCCCTTTAACCTCTTGGTTCGCACAGGTTGCCAATTTGGCAGAGGATGAAAGGGAAGAGGGAGAACCAATGAGAGAGTAGCTGTTAGGCATTTGGATGGGCACATATCACTGTAATTTCCCGGCAGGAAGAAGAATTAACCAAATTCTCAGCCACCCACCGGGAACCAGTATAGGTCCTGAACCAAAATTTTGGACTTGCGGTCAGCTCTCCAAAAACGAGTTGAAAAATGGAGCTCAGGGACACAGCAATTCACAAACTGGCCGAGTAATAAAGGACAACTATCGTCCAAAAATCTGTTGAGGGAAGGCAACGAGGCGGACTTGAAAGCGAGGCAGAATAGCAGGAAACAGATTTCAAGAGGTACGTTGGAATCGCCTTTAAAGCACAGGAAGAGGGGCACAACTTCGACAATGATGCACTTGGCCAAAAAGGGCGTATGCGTTTTCTCCTGAATATATTCAGGAGAAAACGCATACGCCCTTTTTGGCCAAGCAAGCAAGCGGGCAATGCAAATCTGCACTACAAAGAAGTATCACTTCCCACCGGTCAAAAGGGACATCCACAAAATGTGTAAGAACAAGAAAGCCAAGACAGGCCCTGGAGAACAGGGAGCCTTGTTATGCTGATGGGCGGGATGTAAATTGCCAACTGCCTCTCTGGAGGAGTGCATTCTGTTCCCTACAACAAGTAAAGAACAGAGCTACAGAGCCAAGGGCACTACCAGTCTAGGGAATATACCTTGGGAAAACTGAAAATCAATAAGACAGAGCCACCCCAAAATTTAGGGCTGCACTGCATACAAGGACCTCAACTTGGATACACCTTAAGTATCCCAGAAAATATGAACATGGTTCAAAAAATTGTGGTACTTACGTACGATGGAATATCCCTCAGCCATGAAATCAATGTCATAAGACCAGTAGCAGCAAAATGGGTGGATTCAGGTACGATGATTCTAAGTGAAATAAGTCACAGAGAAAAAGAAACTTATCATAAGATATCACTTATGAAGATCCTGTAAACATGGCTACACTTGAACTGAGTTAGGAAAGAGAACAGTGTCTCACATTTAGAAAACACTCTTATACCTGCTTAAGGGGGAAGGAGAGGTGGGGTGATGCATAAAACCAGAGTTTGATATAAGCACAGGTACCGTTCCAAAAACCAACTATGGAATAGACAAGACCTACACCGTCCTCAGTGAAAGGGACTCAAAACCCCATATTTCCCGCAGAGGAAAATATCTGACTAGTAAGAATCTTAAAACCTATGTATTGATATGTCTCCGTAAGGGAATCAAGTGTGTCTAGACTGGCATAAACATGGCAGCGAGAATCAGCTCAAACCCACTATAAAAAGGAATTTCAAAAACAAAACAAAAAACTGGGAAATTCTTTACAATTCCTTCGGGGTGTCTGATGAAAGCTGGAATGACCCTATCTACAACGACAGCTGGATGTGGCATAAGGAGGGACACTTGGGACTGAGACGATTGGTGAGATTGGGTGAGCAAATGCAGACCCTTTAAAGCAATAATGCATGGCACCCATTCCATGGGTCCGAACTCTCCAGGTTGAAGGGAATATTACTACAGCTATAACATGTGCGGGAAACCTAGAGAACGGACACACTGTGAATACGAAAGGTTTCTAAAACTCAACGAATAGTCCCTCTCCTGGTGCTCCGGTTTGACTTTCCGGCTGCTTTACTATCAACCTCCCAACTTGGAGAGACAGCCCCTTTAACCTCTTGGTTCGCACAGGTTGCCAATTTGGCAGAGGATGAAAGGGAAGAGGGAGAACCAATGAGAGAGTAGCTGTTAGGCATTTGGACGGGCACATATCACTGTAATTTCCCGGCAGGAAGAAGAATTAACCAAATTCTCAGCCACCCACCGGGAACCAGTATAGGTCCTGAACCAAAATTTGGACTTGCGGTCAGCTCACAAAAAACGAGTTTAAAAATGGAGCTCAGGGGCACAGCAATTCACAAACTGGCCGAGTAATAAAGGACAACTATCGTCCAAAAATCTGTTGACGGAAGGCAACGAGGCGGACTTGAAAGCGAGGCAGAATAGCAGGAAACAGATTTCAAGAGGTACGTTGGAATCGCATTTAAAGCACAGGAAGAGGGGCACAACTTCGACAATGACGCACTTGGCCAAAAAGGGCGTATGCGTTTTCTCCTGAATATATTCAGGAGAAAACGCATACGCCCTTTTTGGCCAAGCAAGCAAGCGGGCAATGCAAATCTGCACTACAAAGAAGTATCACTTCCCACCGGTCAAAAGGGACATCCACAAAATGTGTAAGAACAAGAAAGGCAAGACAGGCCCTGGAGAACAGGGAGCCTTGTTATGCTGATGGGCGGGATGTAAATTGCCAACTGCCTCTCTGGAGGAGTGCATTCTGTTCCCTAAAACAAGTAAAGAACAGAGCTACAGAGCCAAGGGCACTACCAGTCTAGGGAATATACCTTGGGAAAACTGAAAATCAATAAGACAGAGCCACCCCAAAATTTAGGGCTGCACTGCATACAAGGACCTCAACTTGGATACACCTTAAGTATCCCAGAAAATATAAACATGGTTCAAAAAATTGTGGTACTTACGTACGATGGAATATCCCTCAGCCATGAAATCAATGTCATAAGACCAGTAGCAGCAAAATGGGTGGATTCAGGTACGATGATTCTAAGTGAAATAAGTCACAGAGAAAAAGAAACTTATCATAAGATATCACTTATGAAGATCCTGTAAACATGGCTACACTTGAACTGAGTTAGGAAAGAGAACAGTGTCTCACATTTAGAAAACACTCTTATACCTGCTTAAGGTGGAAGGAGAGGTGGGGTGATGCATAAAACCAGAGTTTGATATAAGCACAAGTACCGTTCCAAAAACCAACTATGGAATAGACAAGACCTACACCTTCCTCAGTGAAAGGGACTCAAAACCCCATATTTCCCGCAGAGGAAAATATCTGACTAGTAAGAATCTTAAAACCTATGTATTGATATGTCTCCATAAGGGAATCAAGTGTGTCTAGACTGGCATAAACATGGCAGCGAGAATCAGCTCAAACCCACTATAAAAAGGAATTTCAAAAACAAAACAAAAAACTGGGAAATTCTTTACAATTCCTTCGGGGTGTCTGATGAAACCTGGAATGACCCTATCTACAACGACAGCTGGATGTGGCATAAGGCTGGACACTTGGGACTGAGAGGATTGGTGAGATTGGGTGAGCAAATGCAGACCCTTTAAAGCAATAATGCATGACACCCATTCCATGGTTCCCAACTCTCCAGGTTGAAGGGAATATTACTACAGCTATAACATGTGCGGGAAACCTAGAGAACGGACACACTGTGAATACGAAAGGTTTCTAAAACTCAACGAATAGTCCCTCTCCTGGTGCTCCGGTTTGAATTTCCGTCTGCTTTACTATCAACCTCCCAACTTGGAGAGACAGCCCCTTTAACCTCTTGGTTCGCACAGGTTGACAATTTGGCAGAGGATGAAAGGGAAGAGGGAGAACCAATGAGAGAGTAGCTGTTAGGCATTTGGACGGGCACATATCACTGTAATTTCCCGGCAGGAAGAAGAATTAACCAAATTGTCAGCCACCCACCGGGAACCAGTATAGGCCCTGAACCAAAATTTTGGACTTGCGGTCAGCTCACAAAAAACGAGTTTAAAAATGGAGCTCAGGGGCACAGCAATTCACAAACTGGCCAAGTAATAAAGGACAACTATCGTCCAAAAATCTGTTGAGGGAAGGCACCGAGGCGGACTTGAAAGTGAGGCAGAATAGCAGGAAACAGATTTCAAGAGGTACGTTGGAATCGCCTTTAAAGCTCAGGAAGAGGGACACAACTTCGACAATGACGCACTTGGCCAAAAAGGGCGTATGCGTTTTCTCCTGAATATATTCAGGAGAAAACGCATACGCCCTTTTTGGCCAAGCAAGCAAGCGGGCAATGCAAATCTGCACTACAAAGAAGTATCACTTCCCACCAGTCAAAAGGGACATCCACAAAATGTGTAAGAACAAGAAAGGCAAGACAGGCCCTGGAGAACAGGGAGCCTTGTTATGCTGATGGGCGGGATGTAAATTGCCAACTGCCTCTCTGGAGGAGTGCATTCTGTTCCCTAAAACAAGTAAAGAACAGAGCTACAGAGCCAAGGGCACTACCAGTCTAGGGAATATACCTTGGGAAAACTGAAAATCAATAAGACAGAGCCACCCCAAAATTTAGGGCTGCACTGCATACAAGGACCTCAACTTGGATACACCTTAAGTATCCCAGAAAATATAAACATGGTTCAAAAAATTGTGGTACTTACGTACGATGGAATATCCCTCAGCCATGAAATCAATGTCATAAGACCAGTAGCAGCAAAATGGGTGGATTCAGGTACGATGACTCTAAGTGAAATAAGTCACACAGAAAAAGAAACTTATCATAAGATATCACTTATGAAGATCCTGTAAACATGGCTACACTTGAACTGAGTTGGGAAAGAGAACAGTGTCTCACATTTAGAAAACACTCTTATGCCTGCTTAAGGGGGAAGGAGAGGTGGGGTGATGCATAAAACCAGAGTTTGATATAAGCACAGGTACCGTTCCAAAAACCAACTATGGAATAGACAAGACCTACACCGTCCTCAGTGAAAGGGACTCAAAACCCCATATTTCCCGCAGAGGAAAATATCTGACTAGTAAGAATCTTAAAACCTATTTATTGATATGTCTCCGTAAGGGAATCAAGTGTGTCTAGACTGGCATAAACATGGCAGCGAGAATCAGCTCAAACCCACTATAAAAAGGAATTTCAAAAACAAAACAAAAAAACTGGGAAATTCTTTACAATTCCTTCAGGGTCTCTGATGAAAGCTGGAATGACCCTATCTACAACGACAGCTGGATGTGGCATAAGGAGGGACACTTGGGACTGAGACGATTGGTGAGATTGGGTGAGCAAATGCAGACCCTTTAAAGCAATAATGCATGGCACCCATTCCATGGGTCCGAACTCTCCAGGTTGAAGGGAATATTACTACAGCTATAACATGTGCGGGAAACCTAGAGAACGGACACACTGTGAATACGAAAGGTTTCTAAAACTCAACGAATAGTCCCTCTCCTGGTGCTCCGGTTTGACTTTCCGTCTGCTTTACTATCAACCTCCCAACTTGGAGAGACAGCCCCTTTAACCTCTTGGTTCGCACAGGTTGCCAATTTGGCAGAGGATGAAAGGGAAGAGGGAGAACCAATGAGAGAGTAGCTGTTAGGCATTTGGACGGGCACATATCACTGTAATTTCCCGGCAGGAAGAACAATTAACCAAATTCTCAGCCACTCACCGGGAACCAGTATAGGTCCTGAACCAAAATTTTGGACTTGCGGTCAGCTCACCAAAAACGAGTTGAAAAATGGAGCTCAGGGGCACAGCAATTCACAAACTGGCCGAGTAATAAAGGACAACTATCGTCCAAAAAATCTGTTGAGGGAAGGCAACGAGGCGGACTTGAAAGCGAGGCAGAATAGCAGGAAACAGATTTCAAGAGGTACGTTGGAATCGCCTTTAAAGCACAGGAAGAGGGGCACAACTTCGACAATGATGCACTTGGCCAAAAAGGGCGTATGCGTTTTCTCCTGAATATATTCAGGAGAAAACGCATACGCCCTTTTTGGCCAAGCAAGCAAGAGGGCAATGCAAATCTGCACTACAAAGAAGTATCACTTCCCACCGGTCAAAAGGGACATCCACAAAATGTGTAAGAACAAGAAAGGCAAGACAGGCCCTGGAGAACAGGGAGCCTTGTTATGCTGATGGGCGGGATGTAAATTGCCAACTGCCTCTCTGGAGGAGTGCATTCTGTTCCCTAAAACAAGTAAAGAACAGAGCTACAGAGCCAAGGGCACTACCAGTCTAGGGAATATACCTTGGAAAAACTGAAAATCAATAAGACAGAGCCACCCCAAAATTTAGGGCTGCACTGCATACAAGGACCTCAACTTGGATACACCTTAAGTATCCCAGAAAATATAAACATGGTTCAAAAAATTGTGGTACTTACGTACGATGGAATATCCCTCAGCCATGAAATCAATGTCATAAGACCAGTAGCAGCAAAGTGGGTGGATTCAGGTACGATGATTCTAAGTGAAATAAGTCACACAGAAAAAGAAACTTATCATAAGATATCACTTATGAAGATCCTGTAAACATGGCTACACTTGAACTGAGTTAGGAAAGAGAACAGTGTCTCACATTTAGAAAACACTCTTATACCTGCTTAAGGGGGAAGGAGAGGTGGGGTGATGCATAAAACCAGAGTTTGATATAAGCACAGGTACCGTTCCAAAAACCAACTATGGAATAGACAAGACCTACACCGTCCTCAGTGAAAGGGACTCAAAACCCCATATTTCCCGCAGAGGAAAATATCTGACTAGTAAGAATCTTAAAACCTATGTATTGATATGTCTCCATAAGGGAATCAAGTGTGTCTAGACTGGCATAAACATGGCAGCGAGAATCAGCTCAAACCCACTATAAAAAGGAATTTCAAAAACAAAACAAAAAAACTGGGAAATTCTTTACAATTCCTTCGGGGTGTCTGATGAAAGCTGGAATGACCCTATCTACAACGACAGCTGGATGTGGCAAAAGGGGGGACACTTGGGACTGAGAGGATTGGTGAGATTGGGTGAGCAAATGCAGACCCTTTAAAGCAATAATGCATGGCACCCATTCCATGGGTCCGAACTCTCCAGGTTGAAGGGAATATTACTACATTTATAACATGTACGGGAAACCTAGAGAACGGACACACTGTGAATACGAAAGGTTTCTAAAACTCAACGAATAGTCCCTCTCTTGGTGCTCTGGTTTGACTTTCCATCTGCTTTACTATCAATCTCCCAAATTGGAGAGACAGCTCCTTTAACATCCTGGTTCGCACAGGTTTCCAATTTGGCAGAGGATGAAAGGGAAGAGGGAGAACCAATGAGAGAGTAGCTGTTAGGCATTTGACGGGCACATATCACTCTAACTTCCCGGCAGGAAGAAGAATTAACCAAAGTCTCAGCCCCCCACCGGGAACCAGCATATGTCCTGAACCAAAATTTTGGACTTGCGGTCAGCTCACCAAAAACGAGTTGAAAAATGGAGCTCAGGGGCACAGCAATTCACAAACTGGCCGAGTAATAAAGGACAACTATCGTCCAAAAATCTGTTGAGGGAAGGCAACGAGGCGGACTTGAAAGCGAGGCAGAATAGCAGGAAACAGATTTCAAGAGGTACGTTGGAATCGCCTTTAAAGCACAGGAAGAGGGGCACAACTTCGACAATGATGCACTTGGCCAAAAAGGGCGTATGCGTTTTCTCCTGAATATATTCAGGAGAAAACACATACGCCCTTTTTGGGCAAGCAAGCAAGCGGGCAATGCAAATCTGCACTACAAAGTAGTATCACTTCCCACCGGTCAAAATGGACATCCACAAAATGTGTAAAAACCAGAAAGGCAAGACAGGCCCTGGAGAACAGGGAGCCTTGTTATGTTGATGGGCGGGATGTAAATTGCCAACTGCCTCTCTGGGGGAGTACATTGTGTTCCCTAAAACAATTAAAGAACAGAGCTACAGAGCCAAGTGCACTTCCAGTCTAGGGAATATACCTTGGGAAATCTGAAAATCAATAAGACAGAGCCACCCCAAAATTTAGGGCTGAACTGCTTACAAGGGCCTCAACTTGGGTACACCTTAAATATCCCGGGAATATAAAAATGGTTCAAAAAATTGTGGTACTTACGTACGATGGAATATCCCTCAGCCATGAAATCAATGTCATAAGACCAGTAGCAGCAAAATGGGTGGTTACAAGTACGATGATTCTAAGTGAAATAAGTCACACAGAGAAAGAAACTTATCATAAGATATCACTTATGAAGATCCTGTAAACATGGCTACACTTGAACTGAGTTAGGAAAGAGAACAGTGTCTCACATTTAAAAAACACTCTTATGCGTGCTTAAGGGGGAAGGAGAGGTGGGGTGATGCATAAAACCAGAGTTTGATATAAGCACAGGTACCGTTCCAAAAACCAACTATGGAATAGACAAGACCTACACCTTCCTCAGTGAAAGGGACTCAAAACACCATATTTCCCGCAGAGGAATATATCTGACTAGTAAGAATCTTAAAACCTATGTATTGATATGTCTCCGTAAGGGAATCAAGTGTGTCTAGACTGGCATAAACATGGCAGCGAGAATCAGCTCAAACCCACTATAAAAAGGAATTTCAAAAACAAAACAAAAAAACTGGGAAATTCTTTTCAATTCCTTCATGGTCTCTGATGAAACCTGGATAGACCCTATCTACAAGGACAGCTGGATTTGGCATAAGGAGGGACACTTGGGACTGAGACGTTTGGTGAGATTGGGTGAGCAAATGCAGACCCTTTAAAGCACAAATGCCTGGCACCCATCCCATGGGTCCGAACTCTCCAGGTTGAAGGGAATATTACTACAGCTATAACATGTACGGGAAACCTAGAGAACAGACACACTGTGAATACGAAAGGATTCTAAAACTCAACGAATAATCCCTCTCCTGGTGCCCCGGTTTGACTTTCCATCTGCTTTACGATCAATCTCCCAACTTGGAGACACAGCCCCTTTAAACTCCTCGTTCACACAGGTTGCAAATTTGGCAGAGAATGAGAGGGAAGAGGGAGAACCAATGAGAGAGTAGCTGTTAGGCATTTGGATGGGCACATATCACTCTAACTTCCCGGCAGGAGGAAGAATTAACCAAAGTCTCAGCCACCCACCGGTTACCAGTATAGGTCCTGAACCAAAATTTTGGACTTGCGGTCAGCTCACCAATAACGAGTTGAAAAATGGAGCTCAGGGGCACAGCAATTCACAAACTGGCCGAGTAATAAAGGACAACTATCGTCCAAAAATCTGTTGAGGGAAGGCAACGAGGCGGACTTGAAAGCGACGCAGAATAGCAGGAAACAGATTTCAAGAGGTACGTTGGAATCGCCTTTAAAGCACAGGAAGAGGGGCACAACTTCGACAATGATGCATTGGCCAAAAACGGCGTATGCATTTTCTCCTGAATATATTCAGGAGAAAACGCATACGCCCTTTTTGGCCAAGCAAGCAAGCGGGCAATGCAAGTCTGCACTAAAAAGAAGTATCACTTCCCACCGGTCAAAAGGGACATCCACAAAATGTGTAAAAACCAGAAAGGCAAGACAGGCCCTGGAGAACAGGGAGCCTTGTTATGCTGATGGGCGGGATGTGAATTGCCAACTTCCTCTCTGGAGGAGTGAATTGTGTTCCCTAAAACAAGTAAAGAACAGAGCTAAAGAGCCAAGGGCACTTCCAGTCTAGGGAATATACCTTGGGAAAACTGAAAATCAATAAGACAGAGCCACCCCAAAATTTAGGGCTGCACTGCTTACGAGGACCTCAACTTTGGTACACATTAAATATCCCAGGAAATATAAAAATGGTTCAAAAAATTGTGGTACTTACGTACGATGGAATATCCCTCAGCCATGAAGTCAATGTCATAAGACCAGTAGCAGCAAAATGGGAGGATTCAGGTACGATGATTCTAAGTGAAATAAGTCACACAGGAAAAGAAACTTATCATAAGATATCACTCATGAAGATCCTGTAAACATGGCTACACTTGAAGTGAGTTAGGAAAGAGAACAGTGTCTCACATTTAGAATAAACTCTTATTCCTGCTTAAGGGGGAAGAATAGGTGGGGTGATGCATAAAACCAGAGTTTGATATAAGCACAGGTACCGTTCCAAAAACCAACTATGGAATAGACAAGACCTACACCTTCCTCAGTGAAAGGGACTCAAAACCCCATATTTCCCGCAGAGGAATATATCTGACAAGTAAGAATCTTAAAACCTATGTATTGATATGTCTCCGTAAGGGAATCAAGTGTGTATAGACTGGCATAAACATGGCAGCGAGAATCAGCTCAAACCCACTATAAAAAGGAATTTCAAAAACAAAACAAAAAAACTGGGAAATTCTTTACAATTCCTTCAGGGTCTCTGATGAAACCTGGAATGACCCTATCTACAATGACAGCTGGATGTGGCATAAGGAGGGACACTTGGGACTGAGACGATTGGTGAGATTGGGTGAGCAAATGCAGACGCTTTAAAGCACAAATGCCTGTCACCCTTTCCATGGGTCCCAACTCCCCAGGTTGAAGGGAATATTACTACAGCTATAACATGTACGGGAATCCTAGAGAACGGACACACTGTGAATACGAAAGGTTTCTAAAACTCAACGAATAGTCCCTCTCCTGGTGCTCCGGTTTGACTTTCCATCTGCTTTACTATCAACCTCCCAACTTGGAGAGACAGCCCCTTGAACCTCCTGGTTCGCACAGGTTGCCAATTTGGCAGAGGATGAAAGGGAAGAGGGAGAACCAATGAGAGAGTAGCTGATAGGCATTTGGACGGGCACATATCACTGTAATTTCCCGGCAGGAAGAAGAATTAAACAAAGTCTCAGCCCCCCACCGGGAACCAGTACAGGTCCTGAACCAAAATTTTGGACTAGCGGTCAGCTCACCAAAGACGAGTTGAAAAATGGAGCTCAGGGACACAGCAATTCACAAACTGGCCGAGTAATAAAGGACAACTATCGTCCAAAAATCTGTTGAGGGAAGGCAACGAGGCGGACTTGAAAGCGAGGCAGAATAGCAGGAAACAGATTTCAAGAGGTACGTTGGAATCCCCTTTAAAGCACAGGAAG
This sequence comes from Hyperoodon ampullatus, assembly GCF_949752795.1. Taxonomy (NCBI): domain Eukaryota; kingdom Metazoa; phylum Chordata; class Mammalia; order Artiodactyla; family Ziphiidae; genus Hyperoodon; species Hyperoodon ampullatus. The sequence goes on from NW_027641085.1 coordinate 512,367, forward strand.
AGAGGCACAACTTCGACAATGATGCACTTTGCCAAAAGGGGCGTATGCGTTTTCTCCTGAATATATTCAGGAGAAAACGCATACGCCCTTTTTGGCCAAGCAAGCAAGCGGGCAATGCAAATCTGCACTACAAAGAAGTATCACTTCCCACCGGTCAAAAGGGACATCCACAAAATGTGTAAAAACCAGAATGGCAAGACAGGCCCTGGAGAACAGGGAGCCTTGTTATGCTGATGGGCGGGATGTAAATTGCCAACTGCCTCTCTGGAGGAGTACATTGTGTTTCCTAAAACAAGTAAAGAACAGAGCTACAGAGGCAAGGGTACTTCCAGTCTAGGGAATAAACCTTGGGAAAACTGAAGATCAATAAGACAGAGCCACCCCAAAATTTAGGGCTGCACTGCTTACAAGGACCTCAACTTGGGTACACCTTAAATATCCCAGGAAATATAAAAATGGTTCAAAAAATTGTGGTACTTACGTACGATGGAATATCCCTCAGCCATGAAATCAATGTCATAAGACCAGTAGCAGCAAAATGGGTGGATTCAGGTACGATGATTCTAAGTGAAATAAGTCACACAGAAAAAGAAACTTATCATAAGATATCACTTATGAAGATCCTGTAAACATGGCTACACTTGAACTGAGTTAGGAAAGAGAACAGTGTCTCACATTTAGAAAACACTCTTATGCCTGCATAAGGGGGAAGTAGAGGTGGAGTGATGCATAAAACCAGAGTTTGATATAAGCACAGGTACCATTCCAAAAACCAACTATGGAATAGACAAGACCTACACCTTCCTCAGTGAAAGGGACTCAAAACCCCATATTTCCCGCAGAGGAATATATCTGACTAGTAAGAATCTTAAAACCTATGTATTGATATGTCTCCGTAAGGGAATCAAGTGTGTCTAGACTGGCATAAACATGGCAGCGAGAATCAGCTCAAACCCACTATAAAAAGGAATTTCAAAAACAAAACAAAAAAACTGGGAAATTCTTTACAATTCCTTCAGGGTCTCTGATGAAACCTGGAATGACCCTATCTACAATGACAGCTGGATGTGGCATAAGGCTGGACACTTGGGACTGAGAGGATTGGTGAGATTGGGTGAACAAATGCAGACCCTTTAAAGCAATAATGCATGGCACACATTCCATGGGTCCCAACTCTCCAGGTTGAAGGGAATATTACTACAGTTATAACATGTACGGGAAACCTAGAGAACGGACACACTGTGAATACGAAAGGTTTCTAAAACTCAACGAATAGTCCCTCTCCTGGTGCTCCGGTTTGACTTTCCATCTGTTTTACTATCAACCTCCCAAATTGGAGAGACAGCCCCTTTAACCTCCTGGTTCGCACAGGTTGCCAATTTGGCAGAGGATGAAAGGGAAGAGGGAGAACCAATGAGAGAGTAGCTGTTAGGCATTTGGACGGGCATATATCACTGTAATTTCCCGGCAGGAAGAAGAATTAACCAAAGTCTCAGCCCCCCACCGGGAACCAGTATAGGTCCTGAACCAAAATTTTGGACTTGTGGTCAGCTCACCTAAAACGAGTTGAAAAATGGAGCTCAGGGGCACAGCAATTCACAAACTGGCCGAGTAATAAAGGAAAACTATCGTCCAAAAATCTGTTGAGGGAAGGCAACGAGGCAGACTTGAAAGCGAGGCAGAATAGCAAGAAACAGATTTCAACAGGTACGTTGGAATCGCCTTTAAAGCACAGGAAGAGGGGCACAACTTCGACAATGATGCACTTGGCCAAAAAGGGCGTATGCGTTTTCTCCTGAATATATTCAGGAGAAAACGCATACGCCCTTTTTGGCCAAGCAAGCAAGCGGGCAATGCAAATTTGCACTACAAAGAAGTATCACTTCCCACCGGTCAAAAGGGACATCCACAAAATGTGCAAAAACCAGAAAGGCAAGACAGGCCCTGGAGAACAGGGAGCCTTGTTATGCTGATGGGCGGGATGTAAATTGCCAACTGCCTCTCTGGAGGAGTGCATTGTGTTCCCTAAAACAAGTAAACAACAGAGCTACAGAGCCAAGGGCACTTCCAGTCTAGGGAATATACCTTGGGAAAACTGAAAATCAAAAAGACAAAGCCACCCCAAAATTTAGGGCTGCACTGCTTACAAGGACCTCAACTTGGGTACACCTTAAATATCCCAGGAAATATAAAAATGGTTCAAAAAATTGTGGTACTTACGTACGATGGAATATCCCTCAGCCATGAAATCAATGTCATAAGACCAGTAGCAGCAAAATGGGTGGATTCAGGTACGATGATTCTAAGTGAAATAAGTCACAGAGAAAAAGAAACTTATCATAAGATATCACTTATGAAGATCCTGTAAACATGGCTACACTTGAACTGAGTTAGGAAAGAGATCAGTGTCTCACATTTAGAAAACACTCTTATGCCTGCTTAAGGGGGAAGGAGAGGTGGGGTGATGCATAAAACCAGAGTTTGATATAAGCACAGGTACCATTCCAAAAACCAACTATGGAATAGACAAGACCTACACCATCCTCAGTGAAAGGGACTCAAAACACCATATTTGCCGCAGAGGAATATATCTGACTAGTAAGAATCTTAAAACCTATGTATTGATATGTCTCCGTAAGGGAATCAAGTGTGTCTAGACTGGCATAAACATGGCAGCGAGAATCAGCTCAAACCCACTATAAAAAGAAATTTCAAAAACAAAACAAAAAAACTGGTAAATTCTTTACAATTCCTTCAGGGTCTCTGATGAAACCTGGAATGACCCTATCTACAATGACAGCTGGATGTGGCATAAGGCTGGACACTTGGGACTGAGAGGATTGGTGAGATAGGGTGAAAAAATGCAGACCATTTAAAGCAATAATGCATGGCACACATTCCATGGGTCGCAACTCTCCAGGTTGAAGGGAATATTACTACAGTTATAACATGTACGGGAAACCTAGAGAACGGACACACTGTGAATACGAAAGGTTTCTAAAACTCAACGAATAGTCCCTCTCCTGGTGCTCCGGTTTGACTTTCCATCTGCTTTACTATCAAGCTCCCACCTTGGAGAGACAGCTCCTTTAACCTCCTGGTTCGCACAGGTTGACAATTTGGCAGAGGATGAAAGGGAAGAGGGAGTACCAATGAGAGAGTAGCTGTTAGGCATTTGGACAGGCACATATCACTGTAATTTCCCGGCAGGAAGAAGAATTAACCAAAGTCTCAGGCCCCCACCGGGAACCAGTATAGGTCCTGAAGCAAAATTTTGGACTTGCGGTCAGCTCACCTAAAACGAGTTGAAAAATGGAGCTCAGGGGCACAGCATTTCACACACTGGCCCAGTAATAAAGGACAACTATCGTCCAAAAATCTGTTGAGGGAAGGCAACGAGGCGGACTTGAAAGCGAGGCAGAATGGCAGGAAACAGATTTCAAGAGGTACGTTGGAATCGCCTTTAAAGCACAGGAAGAGGGGCACAACTTCGACAATGATGCACTTGGCCAAAAAGGGCGTATGCGTTTTCTCCTGAATATATTCAGGAGAAAACGCATACGCCCTTTTTGGCCAAGCAAGCAAGCGGGCAATGCAAATCTGCACTACAAAGAAGTATCACTTCCCACCGGTCAAAAGGGACATCCACAAAATGTGTAAAAACCAGAAAGGCAAGACAGGCCCTGGAGAACAGGGAGCCTTGTTATGCTGATGGGCGGGATGTAAATTGCCAACTGCCTCTCTGGAGGAGTGCATTGTGTTCCCTAAAACAAGTAAAGAACAGAGCTATAGAGCCAAGGGCACTTCCAGTCTAGGGAATATACCTTGGGAAAACTGAAAATCAATAAGACAGAGCCACCCCAAAACTTAGGGCTGCACTGCTTACAAGGACCTCAACTTGGGTACACCTTAAATATCCCAGGAAATATAAAAATGGTTCAAAAAATTGTGGTACTTACGTACGATGGAATATCCCTCAGCCATGAAATCAATGTCATAAGACCAGTAGCAGCAAAATGGGTGGATTCAGGTACGATGATTCTAAGTGAAATAAGTCACAGAGAAAAAGAAACTTATCATAAGATATCACTTATGAAGATCCTGTAAACATGGCTACACTTCAACTGAGTTAGGAAAGAGAACAGTGTCTCACATTTAGAAAACACTCTTATGCCAGCTTAAGGTGGAAGGAGAGGTGCGGTGATGCATAAAACCAGAGTTTGATATAAGCACAGGTACCGTTCCAAAAACCAACTATGGAATAGACAAGACCTACACCTTCCTCAGTGAAAGGGATTCAAAGCCCCATATTTCCCGCAGAGGAATATATCTGACTAGTAAGAATCTTAAAACCTATGTATTGATATGTCTCCGTAAGGGAATCAAGTGTGTCTAGACTGGCATAATCATGGCAGCGAGAATCAGCTCAAACCCACTATAAAAAGGAATTTCAAAAACAAAACAAAAAAACTGGGAAATTCTTTACAATTCCTTCAGGGTCTCTGATGAAACCTGGAATGACCCTATCTACAACGACAGCTGGATGTGGCATAAGGCTGGACACTTGGGACTGAGAGGATTGGTGAGATTGGGTGAACAAATGCAGACCATTTAAAGCAATAATTCATGGCACACATTCCATGGGTCCCAAATCTCCTGGTTGAAGGGAATATTACTACAGTTATAACATGTACGGGAAACCTAGACAACGGACACACTGTGAATACGAAAGGTTTCTAAAACTCAACGAATAGTCCCTCTCCTGGTGCTCCGGTTTGACTTTCCATCTGCTTTACTATCAACCTCCCAACTTGGAGAGACAGCCCCTTTAACCTCCTGGTTTGCACAGGTTGCCAATTTGGCAGAGGTTGAAAGGGAAGAGGGAGAACCAATGAGAGAGTAGCTGTTAGGCATTTGGACGGGCACATATCACTGTAATTTCCCGGCAGGAAGAAGAATTAACCAAAGTCTCAGCCCCCCACCGGGAACCAGTATAGGTCCTGAACCAAAATTTTGGACTTGCGGTCAGCTCACCTAAAACGAGTTGAAAAATGGAGCTCAGGGGCACAGCAATTCACAAACTGGCCGAGTAATAAAGGACAACTATCGTCCAAAAATCTGTTGAGGGAAGGCAACGAGGCCGACTTGAAAGCGAGGCAGAATAGCAGGAAACAGATTTCAAGAGGTACGTTGGAATCGCCTTTAAAGCACAGGAAGAGGGGCACAACTTCGACAATGATGCACTTGGCCAAAAAGGGCGTATGCGTTTTCTCCTGAATATATTCGGGAGAAAACGCATATGCCCTTTTTGGCCAAGCAAGCAAGCGGGCAATGCATATCTGCACTACAAAGAAGTATCACTTCCCACCGGTCAAAAGGGACATCCACAAAATGTGTAAAAACCAGAAAGGCAAGACAGGCCCTGGAGAACAGGGAGCCTTGTTATGCTGAAGGGCGGGATGTAAATTGCCCACTGCCTCTCTGGAGGAGTGCATTGTGTTCCTTAAAACAAGTAAACAACAGAGCTACAGAGCCAAGGGCACTTCCAGTCTAGGGAATATACCTTGGGAAAACTGAAAATCAATAAGACACAGCCAACCCAAAATTTAGGGCTGCACTGCTTACAAGGACCTCAACTTGGGTACACCTTAAATATCCCAGGAAATATAAAAATGGTTCAAAAAATTGTGGTACTTACATACGATGGAATATCCCTCAGGCATGAAATCAAAGTCATAAGACCAGTAGCAGCAAAATGGGTGGATTCAGGTACCATGATTCTAAGTGAAATAAGTCACAGAGAAAAAGAAACTTATCATAAGATATCACTTATGAAGATCCTGTAAACATGGCTACACTTGAACTGAGTTAGGAAAGAGAACAGTGTCTCACATTTAGAAAACACTCTTATGCCTGCTTAAGGGGGAAGGAGAGGTGGGGTGATGCATAAAACCAGAGTTTGGTATAAGCAGAGGTACCGTTCCAAAAACCAACTATGGAATAGACAAGACCTACACCTTCCTCAGTGAAAGGGACTCAAAACCCCATATTTCCCGCAGAGGAATATATCTGACTAGTAAGAATCTTAAAACCTATGTATTGATATGTCTCCGTAAGGGAATCAAGTGTGTCTAGACTGGAATAAACATGGCAGCGGGATCAGCTCAAACCCACTATAAAAAGGAATTTCAAAAACAAAACATAAAAACTGGGAAATTCTTTACAATTCCTTCAGAGTCTCTGATGAAACCTGGAATGACCCTATCTACAACGACAGCTGGATGTGGCATAAGGCGGGACACTTGGGACTGAGAGGATTGGTGAGATTGGGTGAGCAAATGCAGAACCTTTAAAGCATTAATGCATGGCACCCATTCCATGGGTCCCAACTCTCAAGGTTGAAGGGAATATTACTACAGTTATAACATGTACGGGAAACCTAGAGAACGGACACACTGTGAATACGAAAGGTTTCTAAAACTCAACGAATAGTCCCTCTCCTGGTGCTCCAGTTTGACTTTCCATCTGCTTTACTATCAACCTCCCAACTTGGAGAGACAGCCCCTTTAAACTCCTGGTTCGCACAGGTTGCCAATTTGGCAGAGGATGAAAGGGAAGAGGGAGAACCAATGAGAGAGTAGCTGTTAGGCATTTGGACGGGCACATATCACTGTAATTTCCCGGCAGGAAGAAGAATTAACCAAAGTCTCAGCCCCCCACCGGGAAACAGTATAGGTCCTGAACCAAAATTTTGGACTTGCGGTCAGCTCACAAAAAAAGGGTTGAAAAATGGAGCTCAGGGGCACAGCAATTCACAAACAGGCCGAGTAATAAAGGACAACTATCGTCCAAAAATCTGTTGAGGGAAGGCAACGAGGCGGACTTGAAAGCGAGGCAGAATAGCAGGAAACAGATTTCAAGAGGTACGTTGGAATCGCCTTTAAAGCACAGGAAGAGGGGCACAACTTCGACAATGATGCACTTGGCCAAAAAGGGCGTATGCGTTTTCTCCTGAATATATTCAGGAGAAAACACATACGACCTTTTTGGCCAAGCAAGCAAGCGGGCATTGCAAATCTGCACTACAAAGAAGTATCACTTCCCACCGGTCAAAAGGGACATCCACAAAATGTGTAAAAACCAGAAAGGCAAGACAGGCCCTGGAGAACAGGGAGCCTTGTTATGCTGAAGGGCGGGATGTAAATTGCCAACTGCCTCTCTGGAGGAGTACATTGTGTTCCCTAAAACAAGTAAAGAACAGAGCTACAGAGCCAAGGGCACTTCCAGTCTAGGGAATATACTTTGGGAAAACTGAAAATCAATAAGACAGAGCCACCCCAAAATTTAGGGCTGCACTGCTTACAAGGACCTCAACTTGGGTACACCTTAAATATCCCAGGAAATATAAAAATGTTTCAAAACATTGTGGTACTTACGTACGATGGAATATCCCTCAGCCATGAAATCAATGTCATAAGACCAGTAGCAGCAAAATGGGTGGATTCAGGTACGATGATTCTAAGTGAAATAAGTCACACAGAAAAAGAAACTTATCATAAGATATCACTTATGAAGATCCTGTAAACATGGCTACACTTGAACTGAGTTAGGAAAGAGAACAGTGTCTCACATTTAGCAAACACTCTTATGCCTGCTTAAGGGGGAAGGAGAGGTGGAGTGATGCATAAAACCAGAGTTTGATATAAGCACAGGTACCGTTCCAAAAACCATCTATGGAATAGACAAGACCTACACCTTCCTCAGTGAAAGGGATTCAAAACCCCATATTTCCCGCAGAGGAATATATCTGACTAGTAAGAATCTTAAAACCTATGTATTGATATGTCTCCGTAAGGGAATCAAGTGTGTCTAGACTGGCATAAACATGGCAGCGAGAATCAGCTCAAACCCACTATAAAAAGGAATTTCAAAAACAAAACAAAAAAACTGGGAAATTCTTTACAATTGCTTCAGGGTCAATGATGAAACCTGGAATGACCCTATCTACAACGACAGCTGGATGTGGCATAAGGCTGGACACTTGGGACTGAGAGGATTGGTGAGATTGGGTGAGCAAATGCAGACCCTTTAAAGCAATAATGCATGGCACCCATTCCATGGGTCACAACACTCCAGGTTGAAGGGAATATTACTACAGCTATAACATGTGTGCGAAACCTAGAGAACGGACACACTGTGAATACGAAAGGTTTCTAAAACTCAACGAATAGTCCCTCTCCTGGTGCTCCTGTTTGACTTTCCATCTGCTTTACTATCAATCTCCCAACATGCAGAGACAGCCCCTTTAACCTCCTGGTTCACACAGGTTGCCAATTTGCCAGAGGATGAAAGGGAAGAGGGAGAAGGAATGAGAGAGTAGCTGTTAGGCATTTGGACGGGCAAATATCACTCTATTTTCGCGGCAGGAAGAAGAATTAACCAAAATCTCAGCCCCCCACCGGAAACCAGCATAGTTCCTGAACCAAAATTTTGGACTTGCGGTCAGCTCACAAAAAACGAGTTGAAAAATGGAGCTCAGGGGCACAGCAATTCACAAACTGGCCGAGTAATAAAGGACAACTATCGTCCAAAAATCTTTTAAGGGCAGGAAACGAGACGGACTTGAAATCGAGGCAGAATAGCAGGAAACAGATTTCAAGAGGTACGTTGGAATCGCCTATAAAGCACAGGAAGAGGGGCACAACTTCCACAATGATGCACTTGGCCAAAAAGGGTGTATGTTTTTCTCCTGAATATATTCAGGAGAAAACGCATACACCCTTTTTGGCTAAGCAAGCAAGCAGGGAATGGAAATCTGCACTACAAAGATGTATCACTTCCCACCGGTCAAAAGGGACATCCACAAAATGTGTAAAAACCAGAAAGGCAAGACAGGCCCTGGAGAACAGGCAGCCTTTTTATGCTGATGGGCGGGATGTAAATTGCCAGCTGCCTATCTGGAGGAGTGCATTGTGTTCCCTAAAACAAGTAAACAACAGAGCTACAGAGCCAAGGGCACTTCCAGTCTAGGGAATATACCTTGGGAAAACGGAAAATCAATAAGACAGAGCCACCCCAAAATTTAGGGCTGCACTGCTTACAAGGACCTCAACTTGTGTACACCTTAAATATCCCAGGAAATATAAAAACGGTTCAAAAATTTGTGGTACTTACGTACGATGGAATATCCCTCAGCCATGAAGTCAATGTCATAAGACCAGTAGTAGCAAAATGAGTGGATTCATGTACGATGATTCTAAGTGAAATTAGTCACACAGAAAAAGAAACTTATCATAAGATATCACTCATGATGATCCTGTAAACATGGCTACACTTGAACTGAGTTAGGAAAGAGAACAGAGTCTCACATTTAGAAAACACTCTTATGCCTGTTTAAGGGGGAAGCAGAGTTGGGGTGATGCATAAAACCAGAGTTTGATATAAGCAGAGGTACCTTTCCAAAAACCAACTATGGAATAGACAAGACTTACACATTCCTCAGTGAAAGTTACTCAAAACCCCATATTTCCCGCAGAGGAATATATCTGACTAGTAAGAATCTTAAAACCTATGTATTGATATGTCTCTGTAAGGGAATCAAGTGTGTCTAGACTGGCATAAACATGTCACCGAGAATCAGCTCAAACCCACTATAAAAGGAATTTCAAAAACAAAACAAAAAAACAGGAAAATTCTTTACAATTCCTTCAGTGTCTCTGATGAAACCTGGAATGACCCTTTCTACAATGACAGCTGGATGTGGCATAAGGCTGGACACTTGGGACTGAGAAGATTGGTGAGATGGCAGGAGCAAATGCAGACCCTTTAAAGCAATAATGCATGGCACCCATTCCATGGGTCCCAACTCTCCAGGTTGAAGGGAATATTAGTATAGCTATAACATGTATGGGAAACCTAGAGAATGGACACACTGTGAATATGAAAGATTTCTAAAACTCAAAAAATAGTCCCTCTCATGGTGCTCTGGTTTGATTTTCCACTGCTTTAGTGTCAATCTCTCAACTTGGAGAGACAGCCCCTTTAACCTCCTGGTTCGCACAGGTTGCCAATTTGGCAGAGGATGAAAGGGAAGAGTGAGAACCAATGAGAGAGTAGCTCTTAGGCATTTGGACGAGAACATGTCACTCTAATTTCCCGGCAGGAAGAATAATTAACCAAATCCTCAGCCACCAACCAGGAACCAGTATAGGTCCTGAACAAAACTTTTGGACTTGCGGTCAGCTCACAAAAAACGAGTTTAATAATAGAGCTCAGGGGCACAGCAATTCACAAACTGGCAGATAATAAAAGACAACTATCATCCAAAAATCTGTTGAGGGAAGGCAACGAGGCGGACTTGAAAGCCAGGCAAAATGGCAGGAAACAGGTTTCGAGAGGTACGTTGGAATCGCCTTTAAAGCACAGGAAGACGGGCACAACTTCAACAATGGTCCACTTGGCCAAAAAGGGCGTATGCGTTTTCTCCTGAATATATTCAGGAGAAAACGCATACGCCCTTTTTGACCAAGCAGGCAAGGGGGCAATCTAAATCTTAACTACAAAGAAGTATCACTTCCGACCATTCAAAAGGGACATCCACAAAATGTGTAAAATTCAGAAAGGCCAGTCATGCCCTGGAGAACAGAGAGGGTTATTGTGCTGATGCGAGTGATGTAAATTGCCATCTGCCTCTCTGGAGGAGTTCATTGTGTTCCCTAAAACAAGTAAACAACAGAGCTACAGAGCCAAGGGCACTTCCAGTCTAGGGAATATACATTGGGAAAACTGAAAATCAATAAGACAGAGCCACCACAATATTTAGGGCTGCACTGCTTACAAGAACCTCAACTTGGGTACACCATAAATATCCCAGGAAAGATAAAAATGGTTCAAAACATAGTGGTACTTACGTACGATGGAATATCCCTCACCCATACAATCAATGTCACAAGAACAGTAGCAGCAAAATGAGAGGATTCAGGTACGATGATTCTAAGTGAAATACGTCACACAGAAAAAGAAACTTATCATAAGATATCACTTATGAAGATCCTGTAAACATGGCTACACTTGAACTGAGTTAGGAAAGAGAACAGAGTCTCACATTTGGAAAACACTCTTATGCCTGCTTAAGGGGGAAGGAGAGGTGGGGTGATGCATAAAATCAGAGTTTGATATAAGCACAGGTACCATTCCAAAAACCAACTAAGGAATAGACAAGACCTATACCTTCCTCAGAGAAAGGGATTCAAAACACAATATTTCCCACAGAGGAATATATCTGACTAGTAAGAATCTTAAAACCTATGTATGATATCTCTCCGTAAGGGAATCAAGTGTGTCTAGACTGGCATAAACATGGCAGCGAGAATCTGCTCAAACCCACTATGAAAAGGAATTACAAAAACAAAAGAAAACAAAAAAGGAAATTTTTCACAATTCCTTCAAGATCTCTGATGAAACCTGGAATGACCCTATCTACAGTGACAGCTGGATGTGGCATAAGGCTGGACACTTGGGAATGAGAAGACTGGTGAGATTGGGTGAGCAAATGCAGACCCTTTAAAGCAATAATGCATGGCACCCATTCCATGGGTCCCAATTCTCCAGGTTGATGGGAATATTACTACAGCTATAATATGTACGGGAAACCTAGAGAATGGACACACTGTGAATACGAAAGGTTTCTAAAACTCAACGAATAGTCCCGCTCCTGGTGCTCCCGTTTGACTTTCCTACTGCTTTACTATCAATCTCCCAACTTGGAGAGACAGCCCCTTTAACCTACTGGTTCGCACAGGATGCCAGTTTGGCTGAGGATGAAAGTGAAGAGGGAGAACCAATGAGATAGTAGCTGTTAGGCATTTGGATGGGCACATATCTCTTTAATTTCCCAGCAGGAAGAAGAATTAACCAAAGTCTCAGGCCCCCATCGGAAACCAGTATAGGTCCTGAACCAAAATTTTGGACTTGCGGTCAGCTCACAAAAACGAGTAGAATAATGGAGCTCAGGGGCACAGCAATTCACAAACTGGCAGAGTAATAAAGGACAAATATCATCAAAAATCTGGTGAGGGAAGGCAACGAGGCGGACATGAAAGCGAGGCAGAATAGCAGGAAACAGATTTCAAGAGGTACGTTGGAATCACGTTTAAAGCACAGAAAGAGGGGCAAAATTTCAAAAATGATGCACTTGGCCAAATAGAGCATATGCGTTTTCTCATGAATATATTCAGGAGAAAACGCATACGCCCTTTTTGGCCAAGCAAGCAGGCGGGCAATGAAAATCTGCACTACAAAGAAGTATCACTTTCCACAGGTCTAAAAGGGACATCCACGAAATGTGTAAAAACCAGAAAGGCAAGACAGGCCCTGGAGAACAGGGAGTCTTGTTATGCTGATGGGCGGGATGTAAATTGCCACCTGCATCTCTGGAGGAGTGCATTGTGTTCCCAAAAACAAGTAAACAACTGAACTACGGAGCCAAGGGCACTTCCAGTCTAGGGAATATTCCTTGGGAGAACTGAATATCAATAAGACAGAGCCACCCCAAAATTTAGGGCTGCACTGATTACAAGAACCTCAACTTGGGTACACCTTAAATATTCCAGGAAATATGAAAATGGTTCAAAAAATTGTGGTACTTACGTACGATGGAATATCCCTCAGCCATGAAGTCAATGTCATAAGACCAGTAGCAGCAAAATGAGTAGATACAAGTACGATGATTCTAAGTGAAATAAGTCACACAGAAAAAGAAACTTATCATAAGATATCACTTATGAAGATCCTGTAAACATGGCTACACTTGAACTGAGTTAGGAAAGAGAACAGAGTCTCACATTTAGAAAGCACTCTTTGCCTGCTTCAGGGGGAAGGAGACGTGGGGTGATGCATAAAACTGGAGTTTCATATAAGCACAGGTACTGTTCCAAAAACTAACTATGGAATAGACAAGAGCTACACCTTCCTCAGTGAAAGGGACTCAAAACCCCATATTTCCCACAGAGGAATATATCTGACTAGTAAGAATCTTAAAACCTATTTATTGATAAGTCTGCGTAAGGTAATCAATTGTGTCTAGACTGGCATAAACATGGCAGCGAGAACAGGCTCAAACCCACTATAAAAAGGAATTTAAAAACAGAACAAAAAAAAATGTAAATTCTTCACAATTCCTTCAGGGTCTCTGATGAAACCTGGACTGACCCAATCTACAACGACAGCTGGATGTGGCATAAGGCTGGACACTTGGGACTGAGAGGATTGGTGAGATTCGGTGAGCAAATGCAGACCCTTTAAAGCAATAATGAATGGCACGCATTCCATTGTTCCCAACTCTCTAGCTTGAAGGGACTATTACTACAGATATAACATGTAAGGGAAAAATAGAGAATGGACAAACTGTGAATATGAAAGGTTTCTAAAACTCAACGAATAGTCCCTCTCCTGTTGCTCCAGTTTGATTTTCCAACTGCTTTTCTATCAATCTCCCAACTTGGAGAAACAGCCCCTTTAACCTCCTGGTTCGCACAGGTTGCCAATTTGGCAGAGGATGAAAGGGAAGAGGGAGAACCAGTGAGAGAGTAGCTCTAAGGCATTTGGACGGCCTCATGTCACTCTAATTTCCCAGCAGGAAGAAGAATTTACCAAAGTCTCAGCCCCCCACCGGGAACCAGTATAGGTCCTGAACCACAATTTTGGACTTTCGGTCAGCTCACAAAAAACAAGTTGAAAAATGGAGCTAAGGGGCACAGCAATTCACAAACAGGCAGAGTAATAAAGACAACTATTGTCCAAAAATCTGTTGAGGGAAGACAACGAGGTGGACTTGAAAGCTAGGCAGAATAGCAGGAAACAGATTTCAAGTGGTTCGTTGGAATTGACTTTAAAGCACAGGATGAGGGGCACAACTTCAACAATGTTGCACTTGAGCAAAAAGGTCATATGCGTTTTCTCCTGAATATATTCAGGAGAAAACGCATACGCCCTTTTTGGCCAAGCAAACAAGCGGGAAATGCAAATCTGCACTACAAAGAAGTATCACTTCCGACTGTTCAAAAGGGACATCCACAAAATGTGTAAAATCCAGAAAGGCAAGACCGGCCCTGGAGAACAGGGAGGCTTGTTTTGCTGATGGGCGGGTTGTAAACTGCCAACTGCATCTCTGGAGGAGTGCATTGTGTTCCCTAAAACAAGTAAACAACAGAGCTACAGAGCCAAGGGCACTTCCAGTCTAGGGAATATACCTTGGGAAACCTGAAAATCAATAAGACAGAGCCACCCCAAAATTTAGGGGTGCACTGCTTACAAGAACCTCAACTTGGGTACACCTTAAATATCCCAGGAAATATAAAAATGGTTCAAAAATTTGTGGTACTTCCCTACGATGGAATATCCCTCAGCCATGCAATCAATGGCATAAGACCAGTAGCAGCAAAATGAGTGGATTGAGGTATGATGCTTCTAAGTGAAATAAGTCACACAGAAAAAGAAACTTATATTAAGATATCACTTATGAAGATCCTGTAAACATGGCTACACTGGAACTCAGTTAAGAAAGAGAACAGAGTCTCACCTTTGGAAACAATCTGATGCCTGCTTAAGGGGGAATGAGAGGTGGGGTGATGCATAAAACCAGAGTTTGATATAAGCACAGGTACCGTTCCAAACACAAACTATGGAATAGACAAGACCTACACCTTCGTCAGTGAAAGGGACCCGAGGCATCTGTGAGTAACCGTGAGCCGAGCCCCAGGCCAGCTGTTGTTGAACTTTTCCCACCCTTCCCAGGTAAAACACCTGAATATGTACAAGGGCTTGAAAGCCTAGAGGAAGGTGTGTGGAGCCACACCAGCGACAGCACACAGGCCAACTTGGTGCCTGCAGGCCAGCCAGTGTGGTCCTGGACCTGGTCGCTCTTCTGGAAGCTTTCCATTGCCCTGCCTGAGATACCCCTCCTGTCCCGGCACCCACTGCTTTTTTCCTTCCTCACCTCTGTCCGGAGAGAAATTCCAGTGGAAGGTATGTGTGCCACATCCTCTTCTTCACAGGTGGAAGCCTGGCAACTCCTGCAGAAAGTCCAGCAGAGACCCACTCACACTGGGCCACCCACAAAGCCATGGCCCCTCACTCCCTCCCACCAGCACAGCCCCGAGATTGCTGACGGGGCAGAGAATATGGAGTCAGCCACAGCTTCAGGGGCTATTGCTGCCTGCAGCGCTGTTTATATTGACCTCAACACAGGCACACCTGGGGAGGGCCGGCCGGCAGGGTCAGGCTACCCAGGTCAGCTAATCCTCAGCCCTCAGGGAATCACATTGTTGAAAATGGACCTCGCTAAGGCAGAATAGAAGCCAAGGAATAAAAGGACACAATGCCATTTGCAGCACCATAGGTGTGTCTACAGGTAATCACGTGACTTGTAGTAAGTCAGAAAGTGAAAGACACATATCATATCATATCTCTTATAGGTGTGACCGAAAAATGGATACCAGGGCAGATATTTCCACGGAGAAGGGCAATCACAGATTCATTAAACAAACTTATGGTTCACCAATGGAAAGGTGTGAGGATTGGTTTCATTATGATATTGGGGTTAACAGACATATACAAACACAGGTGACATATATAATCACCAAAGACCTACAGAATACCAAGAGAAGACTACTCAACATTCTGTCATAAGGTACATGGGAAAAGGATCCCAGGAAGAACAGACATATGTATATGTGTAAAAGAACCACATCTTCCACACCTACAACAATCCAAACATTGTAATCAAATTTGCTGTAATAAAAAATAAAAAAATAAATTAAAAACACGAACAAGAAGTAGTGAGACAAACTTGAGGGGCTTTCTCCTGGCACATTCCATTCTAAATTCCAATCTAGAACACGACTTCCATTGAGGCTCTGTTGCCCCAGTAACCAGATTTGGTAAGGGAGACCTGCTGCCACCTTGTGGCCGTTTCACACAACAGCAGCTTTAATCCCAGCGCTAATGGTCAGTTGATATTCAAAATCATTGCAGGCCTGTAAATGACACCTGCCCTGAAAACAAATCCTGGGTTCATATATCGACCAAAAAATTCAAAGGACGTCCATATTTCAAAACGACAGTTTCAAAAGGCATATTTTACACACATTAGTGTTCTGCTTCTTTTTCTTTCTTTCTGTTTTTGTTAAAAAAACGGGAATGGCAAAAAGCATCCCTCAGAATGGGCGAAAATATTTGCAAACGAATCAATGGACAAAAGTTTAATCTCCAATATATATAAAGAGCTCATGCAGCTTAATATTAAAAAAACAAACAACCCAATACAAAAATGGGCAGAAGATCTAAAGAGACGTTTCTTCAAAGAAGACACAGAGATGGCCAAGACGCACATGAAAAGCTGCTCAACATCACTAATTATTAGAGAAATGCAAATCAAAACTACAATGAGGTATCACCTCACACCTGTTAGAATCGGCATCATCAGAAAATCTACAAACAACGAATTCTGGGGAGGGTGTGGACAAAAGGATCCCTCTTCCACTAGTGGTGGAAATGTAAAATGATACAGTCACGATGGAGAACAGTATGGAGTTTCCTTAAAAAAACTAGAAATAGAATTACCATATGATCCAGCAACCCCACTTCTGGGCATATACCCAGATAAAACCATAAATCAAAAAGGCACATTCACCACAATGCTCATTTCAGCACTATTTACGATAGCCAGGTAATGGAAGCAACCTAAATACCCACAGACAGACGAATGGATAAAGATGTGGTACATATATAAAATGGAATATTACTCAGCCATAAGAAGGAATGAAACTGGGTCATTTGTAGAGACGTCGATGGATCTAGAGACTGTCATACAGAATGAAGTAAGTCAGAAAGAGAAAAACAAATGTTGTATATTAATGCATATATGTGGAACCTAGAAAAATGGTACAGATGAACTGGTTTGCAGGGAAGAAATAGAGACACAAAGGTAGAGAACACACGTATGGACACCAAGTGTGGGAAGTCATGGGGAGGGGGTGTTGGGGTGAGTTGGGAGATTGGGATTGACCTGTATACATGTATATGCATAAAATACATAACTAATAATAACCTGCTGTATAAAAAATAAATAAAATTAAATTTCAAAATTTTAAAAAATAAAATTTAAAAATAAAACAGAAAAAAGTTCTTCCCTTCACACAGATGTATTTATATGAATGAATTATTTCCATGCTTATATCTATAAATACATAAAAGAGGAATAAAATCTAACTTGAACCAAAAAAGAAAAAAAAAAAAACCTGAACCTACGAGTTAGACAGAGGAAAACACAATCAGGGCACTTGCTCCATCGGTAAACAATTCTGAAATTGGTCAGAGGTGGGGAATGATCTCCCATAGAGCTAGCAGCCCACTCCTATTAAAGGAGCGTCCTCATTGCAAAGCGGGGGTCCATGCCGAGGCATCTGTGAATAACCGTGAGCTGAGCCCCAGGCCAGCTGCTGTTGAACTTTTCCCACCCTTCCCAGGTAAAACACCTGAATATGTACAAGGGCTTGAAAGCCTAGAGGAAGGGCCATGGAGCCACACCAGCGACAGCACACAGGCCAACTTGGTGCCTGCAGGCCAGTCAGGATGGTCCTGGCCCTGGGCGGTCTTCTGGAAGCTTTCCATTGCCCTGCCTGAGATACCCCTCCTGTCCCGGCCCCCACTGCTTTTTTCCTTCCACACCTTTGTCCGGAGAGAAATTCCAGCGGAAGGTATGGGTGACACATCCTCTTCTTTACAGGTGGAAGCCTGGCAACTCCTGCAGAAAGTCCAGCAGAGACCCACTCACACCGGGCCACCCACAAAGCCGTGGCCCCTCACTCCCTCCCACCAGCACAGCCCCGACACTGCTGACGGGGCAGAGAATATGGAGTCAGGCACAGCTTCAGGGTCTATTGCTGCCTGCAGTGCTGTTTATATTGACCTCAACCCAGGCTCACCTGGGGAGGGCCGGCCGGCAGGGTCAGGCTACCCAGGTCAGCTAATCCTCAGCCCTCAGGGAATCACATTGTTGAAAATGGACCTCGCTAAGGCAGAATAGAAGCCAAGGAATAAAAGGACACAATGCCATTTGTAGCACCATAGGTGTGTCTAGAGGTAAGCACGTGAGTTGTTGTAAGTCAGAAAGTGAAAGACACATATCATATCATATCTCTTATAGGTGTGACCGAAAAATGGATACCAGGGCAGATATTTCCACGGAGAAGGGCAATCAGAGATTCATTCAACAAACTTATGGTTCACCAATGGAAAGGTGTGAGGATTGGTTTCATTATGATATTGGGGTTAACAGACATATACAAACACAGGTGACATATATAATCACCAAAGACCTACAGAATACCAAGAGAAGATTACTCAACATTCTGTCATAAGGTACATGGGAAAAGGATCCCAGGAAGAACAGACATATGTGTATGTGTAAAAGAACCACATCTTCCACACCTACAACAAGCCAAACATTGTAATCAAATTTGCTGTAATAAAAAATAAAAAAAATTAAATTAAAAACACGAACAAGAAGTAGTGAGACAAACTTGAGGGGCTTTCTCCTGGCACATTCCATTCTAAATTCCAATCTAGAACACGACTTCCATTGAGGCTCTGTTGCCCCAGTAACCAGATTTGGTAAGGGAGACCTGCTGCCACCTTGTGGCCGTTTCACACAACAGCAGCTTTAATCCCAGCGCTAATGGTCAGTTGATATTCAAAATCATTGCAGGCCTGTAAATGACACCTGCCCTGAAAACAAATCCTGGGTTCATATATCGACCAAAAAATTCAAAGGACGTCCATATTTCAAAACGACAGTTTCAAAAGGCATATTTTACACACATTAGTGTTCTGCTTCTTTTTCTTTCTTTCTTTTTTTGTTAAAAAAACGGGAATGGCAAACAGCATCCCTCAGAATGGGCGAAAATATTTGCAAACGAATCAATGGACAAAGGTTTAATCTCCAATATATATAAAGAGCTCATGCAGCTTAATATTAAAAAAAACAAACAACCCAATACAAAAATGGGCAGAAGATCTAAAGAGACGTTTCTTCAAAGAAGACACAGAGATGGCCAAGACGCACATGAAAAGCTGCTCAACATCACTAATTATTAGAGAAATGCAAATCAAAACTACAATGAGGTATCACCTCACACCTGTTAGAATCGGCATCATCAGAAAATCTACAAACAACGAATTCTGGGGAGGGTGTGGACAAAAGGATCCCTCTTCCACTAGTGGTGGAAATGTAAATTGATACAGTCACGGTGGAGAACAGTATGGAGTTTCCTTAGAAAAACTAGAAATAGAATTACCATATGATCCAGCAATCCCACTTCTGGGCATATACCCAGATAAAACCATAAATCAAAAAGGCACATTCACCACAGTGCTCATTTCAGCACTATTTACGATAGCCAGGTAATGGAAGCAACCTAAATACCCACAGACAGACGAATGGATAAACACGTGGTACATATATAAAATGGAATATTACTCAGCCATAAGAAGGAATGAAACTGGGTCATTTGTAGAGACGTCGATGGATCTAGAGACAGTCATACAGAATGAAGTAAGTCAGAAAGAGAAAAACAAATATTGTATATTAATGCATATATGTGGAACCTAGAAAAATGGTACAGATGAACTGGTTTGCAGGGAAGAAATAGAGACCGAGGTAGAGAACAGACGTATGGACACCAAGTGTGGGAAGCCATGGGGTGGTGGTGGTGGGATGAGTTGTGAGATTGGGATTGACCTGTATACATGTATATGCATAAAATACATAACTAATAATAACCTGCTGTATAAAAAATTAAATAAAATTAAATTTCAAAATTTTAAAAAATAAAATTTAAAAATAAAAGAGGAAAAAGTTCTTCCCTTCACACAGATGTATTTATATGAATGAATTATTTCCATGCTTATATCTATAAATACATAAAAGAGGAATAAAATCTAACTTGAACCAAAAAAGAAAAAAAAAAAAAAAACTGAACCCACCAGATAGACAGAGGAAAACCCTATCAGGGCACTTGTTCCAGCGGTAAACAATTCTGAAATTGGTCAGAGGTGGGGAATCATCTCCCATAGAGCAAGCAGCCCACTCCTAATCAAGGGGCGTCCTCATTGCAAAGCTGGGGGCAATGCCGAGACATCTGTGAGTAACCGTGAGTTGAGCCCCAGGCCAGCTGCTCTTGAACTTTTCCCACCCTTCCCAGGTAAAACACCTGAATATGTACAAGGGCTTGAAAGCCTAGAGGAAGGGGCGTGGAGCCACACCAGCGACAGCACTCAGGCCAACTTGGTGCCTGCAGGCCAGCCAGGATTGTCCTGGCCCTGGGCGCTCTTCTGGAAACTTCCCATTTCCCTGCCTGAGATACCCCTCCTGTCCCGGCACCCACTGCTTTTTTCCTTCCTCACCTCTGTCCGGAGAGAAATTCCAGTGGATGGTAGAGGTGACACATCCTCTTCTTTACAGGTGGCAGCCTGGCAACTCTTGCAGAAAGTCCAGAAGAGACCCACTCACACTGGGCCACCCACAAAGCCGTGGCCCCTCACTCCCTCCCACCAGCACAGCCCCGACACTGCTGACGGGGCAGAGAATATGGAGTCAGGCACAGCTTCAGGGGCTATTGCTGCCTGCAGCGCTGTTTATATTGACCTCAACCCAGGCTCACCTGGGGAGGGCCGGCCAGCATGGTCAGGCTACCCAGGTCAGCTAATCCTCAGCCCTCAGGGAATCACATTTTTGAAAATGGACCTCGCTTAGGCAGAATAGAAGCCAAGGAATAAAAGGACACAATGCCATTTGCAGCACCGTAGGTGTGTCTAGAGGTAATCACGTGACTTTTAGTAAGTTAGAAAGTGAAAGACACATATCATATCATATTTCTTATAGGTGTGACCAAAAAATGGATATCAGGGCAGATATTTCCACGGAGAAGGGCAATCAGAGATTCATTCAACAAACTTATGGTTCAAATGGAAGGGTGTGAGGATTTGTTTTATTATTATATTGGGGTTAACAGACATATACAAACACAGGTGACATATATAATGACCAAAGACCTACAGAATACCAAGAGAAGACTACTCAACATTCTGTCATAAGGTACATGGGAAAAGGATTTCAGGAATAACAGACATATGTGTATGTGTAAAAGAGCCACATCTTCCACACCTAGAACAAGCCAAACACTGTAATCAAATTGCCTGTAATAAAAAATAAAAAATTAAATTAAAAACACGAACAAGAAGTAGTGAGACAAACTTGAGGGGCTTTCTCCTGGCACATTCCATTCTAAATTCCAATCTAGAACACGACTTCCATTGAGGCTCTGTTGCCCCAGTAACCAGATTTGGTAAGGGAGACCTGCTGCCACCTTGTGGCCGTTTCACACAACAGCAGCTTTAATCCCAGCGCTAATGGTCAGTTGATATTCAAAATCATTGCAGGCCTGTAAATGACACCTGCCCTGAAAACAAATCCTGGGTTCATATATCGACCAAAAAATTCAAAGGACGTCCATATTTCAAAACGACAGTTTCAAAAGGCATATTTTACACACATTAGTGTTCTGCTTCTTTTTCTTTCTTTCTTTTTTTGTTAAAAAGACGGGTATGGCAAAAAGCATCCCTCAGAATGGGCGAAAATATTTGCAAACGAATCAATGGACAAAAGTTTAATCTCCAATATATATAAAGAGCTCATGCAGCTTAATATTAAAAAAACAAACAACCCAATACAAAAATGGGCAGAAGATCTAAAGAGACGTTTCTTCAAAGAAGACACAGAGATGGCCAAGACGCACATGAAAAGCTGCTCAACATCACTAATTATTCGAGAAATGCAAATCAAAACTACAATGAGGTATCACCTCACACCTGTTAGAATCGGCATCAACAGAAAATCTACAAACAAAGAATTCTCGGGAGGGTGTGGACAAAAGGATCCCTCTTCCACTAGTGGTGGAAATGTAAATTGATACAGTCACGATGGAGAACAGTATGGAGTTTCCTTAAAAAAACTAGAAATAGAATTACCATATGATCCAGCAATCCCACTTCTGGGCATATACCCAGATAAAACCATAAATCAAAAAGGCACATTCACCACAATGCTCATTTCAGCACTATTTACGATAGCCAGGTAATGGAAGCAACCTAAATACCCACAGACAGACGAATGGATAAAGATGTGGTACATATATAAAATGGAATATTACTCAGCCATAAGAAGGAATGAAACTGGGTCATTTGTAGAGACGTCGATGGATCTAGAGACAGTCATACAGAATGAAGTAAGTCAGAAAGAGAAAAACAAATATTGTATATTAATGCATATATGTGGAACCTAGAAAAATGGTACAGATGAACTGGTTTGCAGGGAAGAAATAGAGACACAGAGGTAGAGAACACACGTATGGACACCAAGTGTGGGAAGCCATGGGGAGGTGGTGTTGGGATGAGTTTGGAGATTTGGATTGATCTGTATACATGTATATGCATAAAATACATAACTAATAATAACTTGCTGTATAAAAAAATAAATAAAATTAAATTTCAAAATTTTAAAAAATAAAATTTAAAAATAAAACAGAAAAAAGTTCTTCCTTTCACACAGATGTATTTATATGAATGAATTATTTCCATGCTTATATCTATAAATACATAAAAGAGGAATAAAATCTAACTTGAACCAAAAAAGAAAAAAAAAACCTGAACCCATGAATTAGACAGAGGAAGACACAATCAGGGCACTTGCTCCAGCGGTAAACAATTCTGAAATTGGTCAGAGGTGGGGAATCATCTCCCATAGAGCCAGCAGCCCACTCCTACACAAGGAGCGTCCTCATTGCAAAGCGGGGGGCCATGCTGAGGCATCTTTGAGTAACCGTGAGCTGAGTCCCAGGCCAGCTGCTGTTGAACTTTTCCCACCCTTCCCAGGTAAAACACCTGAATATGTACAAGGGCTTGAAAGCCTAGAGGAAGGGGCGTGGAGCCACACCAGCGACAGCACGCAGGCCAACTTGGTGCCTGCAGGCCAGTCAGGATGGTCCTGGCCCTGGGCGCTCTTCTGAAAGCTTTCCATTGCCCTGCCTGAGATACCCCTCCTGTCCCGGCCCCCACTGCTTTTTTCCTTCCTCACCTCTGTCCGGAGAGAAATTCCAGCGGAAGGTATGGGTGACACATCCTCTTCATTACAGGTGGAAGCCTGGCAACTCCTGCAGAAAGTCCAGCAGAGACCCACTCACACCGGGCCACCCACAAAGCCGTGGCCCCTCACTCCCTCCCACCAGCACAGCCCCGACACTGCTGACGGGGCAGAGAATATGGAGTCAGGCACAGCTTTAGGGGCTATTGCTGCCTGCAGCGCTGTTTATATTGACCTCAACCCAGGCACACCTGTGGAGGGCTGGCAGGCAGTTTCAGGCTGTCAAAATCAGCCAATCCTCACCCCTCAGGGGCTCACAGTTGCAGAAAATGAAACTTGCTAAACGGGCCAGGCCCTAGGAACAGTTGTGGGCTCTTGAGAGTCAGGATAGACAAGGGGCTGCAGCTGCGGCTTGTTTTCTTATCATTTTATCTGGTCCATGAGTGGATAACAACTTCAAGAAGACCCTATCCTAATGAGAGGAACCCAGGAGTCAGGGAGAGGAGTGATGGTGGGTGGAGACAGAGGCCTGGTGCCCTGGCTGCAGTGGAAGTGTCTGGAAGACCAGGCAGAAAGAGCCTGCAGAGAGTGATAGCCATGGTCACAGACCTGTCAGAACTGCTGTTTGTTAGTTCAAGTCCTGCTCTGAGGTATTCTGTGTCAGCTGTGAGCGACAGGTGAGCAGGGGGTTCTCTGCAAGGTGGGCTATGTGCACAGTTCCTGTGTGTCCAGCCCTGCTGCGGTTCCTTCCCAGGGGAGCTCCGTATCCTGGGAAGGGCCTGAGTAGGAGAGCCCCATGGGCTGCTGGGTAGCTGCAGAGGTGAGCACCATGCCCTGGGAGGGACTTGACCACGAGAGCCCCGTGGGCTGTGGGGTAGGGGTGCAGCCCAGGTGAGCTCCATATCCTGAGATTGGCCTGACCACGAGTGCCCCATGGGCTGCTGGAGACCTGGTAAAGGATATCAGGACAGTCAGTGAAGCCACCGAGGATATACATCCAGTAGCTCCTATTTCCTACTCCCTGCTGGTCATTCTACCTTCCACCAGGCCATGGCATTCTGTATTAGACTTCAATGATGCCTTCTTCTGTATTCCATTCATCTCAGAGTCACAAGAATTTTTGGCTTGTGAGTGGCAGGACACAACATGCAACAAAAGCAATAATGCTGGGCCGTCCTGCCCCAATGGTTCAAAAATCCCCACACCATCATTGGGGAAATGTCCTCTAAAGACCTAAAAGTTCAACCTCTGTAAAAGGGAACCCTCCTTCAATATGCAGATGACATTCTGATCGCCAGGCCTACTAAAGACGCCTCTGAACTACCTAGCCAAGAAAGGATAGAAGGTGTCCAAGAAAAACGCTCAAATATCCCAGGCTAAGGTGACATGCCTGGGATTCATTCTCACAGATATTCGGAGAAACGCATCCCAGGATAGGGAAGAAGCCATTTGCAGCCTTACGTCTTCTAAAACTAGAAGACAGCTTAGGGGTTCTTGGGGAGGCCAAGGTTTTCTGCATCTGGATCCCTAACTACAGTGTCATAGCTGGGCCTCTACATGAAACACTGACACGAAAAGATGATGATCCTTTTGAATAGAATCCAGAAGCAGCCTTTCAAGAATGGAAAGAGCAGTCAATACAGACCCTTGCCCAGGAACTCCCTAATTTAGCTAAACCCTTTGACCTTTACATACCCGGTCAAAGGTTAATCGCCCTTGGAGCCTTAGTGCAAAAACTGGGACCACTTGAAATGGAGCAACACAAGAATGCCCTTCAGGTATGATAAACTATGGTCACCAAGGGCTTTGCCCACCGACTCATCAGGCCAGGATACTGGGGTATCTAAAAAGCTGGAAATCAGAAGCCCACAAGGCCAGCTCCCTCCTAAGGGAAAAGGACCCCACGTGGTGATCCTAACCACCCATCATGCCCTGAAGTTGCAGGGGTCGCTCTGTGGACACACTGACCTCGAGTGAGGAGGCCCTCCAACTCCAACCTCCAGAGAGATAAACGGGGGCAACGGGCCCCCAAGATGACTCGTGTGACCATCACTTGACCTGGAGTTTCTCTCAGAAAACGACAAGACTGTGCCCCGAAAGAGCAGACTACTGCTTGCAGGACTTACTGCACCCAGAGGGGAGCTAATAAGCTTGGCGGGGGAAACATATATCACGCTTTCACCATAGAAAACCCTACAGACACCGCGGTGATGGTGGCCAATATGACCGGCTGGACTGCTGGCTACTTCTAAAGGCCGTTGACTCAGTGGAGGTCATGGTCCTGGATCACCACTGACCCTGGACTGTCTGGGAGTTGCGCGGGCAGGGCTCTGACACATGGTGCTGTTTGTACATTAATTCAGGGACCTAATTAAAGAAAGCACAGACTACTGGTCAGAGCATCTAGTCTGGCAAAAACTGTCAGCCTAAGGTCGCCGAACATATGTGGGGTGGGGTGAAACCTGCCACCGCAGCATCCCTGCGCCTCTCTTTCCTGGACCCTTAAAGGTCATTAGAATCTGTAACACTTCCAATGCTGGTGCTCAGGCGGACGAGAAGTGAGGCAGGAGGCCTTGGGACAATCAACCTCACCAGGAGGCTGGTGGGGAGACGTTTTGCCCCTCCCCCCATGTATCAGGGCTCCCACCACAGCATGAAGCAGTTACAAAAGAGGGGTCTGCACCCTCAACACCCCAAGAATAAGGAACGGAACAAAAAGCAGAGGAGGTGTTTGTCTCCGGCAACGTTCATTAAAAATTCCTGGGAGATAAAAAGAGAATCTGGGCAATAAAATAAAGTCGAACCTGTTTTTCCTTTGTGCTTTGTCTAATTTCACGTGCTCCTAGGGTTCCGCATGCAGAGGTCCCACACCCGGCACTTCAGACCCGATTTCCTAGTGCAGAATGGCTGGGTCGACACCTCAGCTAGCGGGGTCCCATGCAGACTCCGCGGCATAGAGCCTGAGCTGCAGCCAACTCAGCCCTCGAGAGCTCCATCCCCTCCCTCCCACTGACGCTGCCCGGGACCCTACACAGCAGCCCAGCCCACAGCCCATGGGGGAGTGCACGCTCTCACCTCTCCATTCTGTTTTCAAAATAATGTTTCCTTTGCTTCTGAACCAAACTCAGTCTTGATCTGTTGGCTCCAATGACACTGGGCACGGGGACTCCTGTTGGGGTCCACTCTGGAGGATCAGTAACAGAAATTGAGAACATTGTAACTTCAATGAACAGATGTGTGAGCCAAACTGTAGTTAACATAGAGCAGTGTATAATGCTCGGGTAAAATAAGATGTTTCTAAGACTTACATTTGATATTTCACTCACTTTCCTATAAGCAAGTTCAGTGAAGACGTCTGTCTTATTTGTCAGGTCAACATTAGAGAAATGAAGTGATTTATTTCCATGGATGTACATCGAATACTCTTGGCTGAAGCTTCAATCTTGTTTTCAATGCTTTTCCATTGAAAATGATACCTCTCTTTCAGCTCCCCCATTTCTGAGAAGTATAAAATCTTATAATTTATTATTACCAAAGGGGAAAGGTAGGAGAAGGGATAAATTAACAGTTTGGGATTAACACATACACACTGCTATGTATAAAATAGATCATCAACAAGGAACTACTGTATAGCACAGGGAACTACACTGAATATTTTGCAATAACCTATAAGGGGAAATAATCTGAAAAACAATAGATATTTTTATTGACATCATCTATCAATGACAGATAAAATGTAACGTAAGCAAGGCCGATGGTGAGTGCTTCTCACCCTGAAGATTTCAGTCATCTAAAGTTGGGGCTCTGTCTATTTCCCAAGCCCCTTACAGGACATACGTGTAGCCGTAGCTTAAAAATTCCCCAGTTTGGGGTTCGGGGAGGCACTGATTTGGAAAAATCCCTGGTGTTCTCCTTACATGCACGGGACCCTTCCTACAGCTAAAACATGCCTGTCACACCTAGAGGATGGTACACCGTTTGATCGGAAAGAGTTTGGAAAAGGCACCTCATCTCCTCATCGCCTGGTGCTCGGGTTCAACCCTCCAGCATCTTTCCTAACAATCTCCTCACTTGGGGATATCAGCACCGTCAACATCCTGTTGCACACAGTTTGGAATTTGTCCAGAGGATGAAGCGGAAGGATGAGAAAAATTTAGAGACAAGTCTTAGGTGTTCGGACAGGCACATGCCACTCTAATTTCCAATCCAGAAGACAAATTCATCAAAGGCTAGAATTGCCCACGGAAACAGAATAGGGCTAGAGGAAATCCCGCTGTTTTGTGTCCAGTTTCCAAAAACACAAGTTGAAAAATGGAACTCAGGGGCACTAAAATTCATGAAACTGCAGAGTTGAAAATATCTATCGTCGAAAAATGTCTTGAGGTAAGTCACAGAAAAGGAATTGTAAGCAAGGGAGAGTGGCAGGAAACAGATTTGAAGAGGTAGAAAGGACTCCCCATTAAAACACAAGAAAAGGGGCTGAACATCGCCAATGATGCAGTTGGCCAAAAAGGGTGTATGCATTTTTTCTGAATATATTCAAGTAAAGGCCATACACACTTTTTATCCAACCAAACAGGTGGGCACTGGAAATCAATATCACAAAATGTATCACTTCACATCAGTCAGAAGGGCCATCCACATAAAGTGTAAACACCAGAAATGCAGGACAGGGCGAGGAGAAAAGGGAGCCCTGTGAGGCTGATAGTGGAAATGTAATTTGCCAACGGCCACTCTGGAGAAGTGTATTGTGTTTGCTAAAACATCTAAAAAATGAGCTACAGAGCATAGGGCACTTGCACTCATGGGCGTGTACCTTGGGAAAAACAAAAATCAACAGAAAACAGGCACCCGAACGTTTACCACCTCTCTGTTAAAAAGGGCCTCAACTTGGATATAACCTAAATGTCCCTGGAAGGATAAAATGGATAAAAGAGATGGGGTACTTATGTAGAGTGGAATATTACTCATCCAGAAATCAATGAAATAAGGCCAGTTGTAACAACTCTGGAGGAGTTACATACGATCATTCTAAGTGACATATGTCAGAAAGAAAAAGACACATATCATAAGATGTCACTTAAAGGTGGAATCAAAAATGGCTACACATGAAATAAATTACAAAACAGAAACATAGTCAAATATGTAGAAAATAGACATAAGGCTGCTAAATGGGAAAGGTGGGGAATGGTGAGGTATTATCCAGGAGGTTGAAATTAGCAAAGATACCATTCCAAGTACCAAATTGAATAACTGACAAGGCCTACACGGTACCTCAAAGAACTGCACTCAGCCCACTCAAGTCACTGGAAAATAATACATATGACTGGTAAGCATCTGAAAAAGAAGTTATTGTTGTCTCACAGTACATGAATCAAGTGGATGTACAGCAGCAAAAAACAGAGCTTTGAAAATCAGCTGTAACCAATATAAAAATAAATTTAAAACTATTTATAAAAACAGTGAGACAGACAAAAATTCTTACAACTTTTGTTGAAGGGCTACGATGTAACATGGATTGAACACATGTAGACCCACAGCAGGATGATTATATAAGGCTGGAAGCTATGCACGCTAAGAGATGTTAGAGAGGCTGGGTGAGGAAATGCAGACCTTTTAAAGTAATACTGCCTGGTACCCATTCCATGGGTCCCAAATCTGCAGGTTCAAGGGAATCTTCTGACAGCGAAAACATGCCTGGGAAACCGAGATGAATGTACACCGTGTGCTCAGGAAAGGTGTCTAAAATGCACCTCATTTTTGATCTCCTGGTGCTGGGGTTCGCCATTCCAGCCACATTACTAACAATCTCCCCACTTGGAGAATCAGCACCTTTAACCTCCTGTTTCACACAGTTTGCAATTTGTGCAGAGGATAAATGGGAAGAGGGGGAACCAATGAGAGATTAGCTGTAGGACTTTTGACAGGCACATGTCACTCTAATTTCCCATTAGGAAGAAAAAGTAACCAAAGGCTCAGCCTGCCTCCCCAGAACCAGAATAGGGCCAGAAGTAATCCAATGGTTTGGCGGCCAGCTCACAAAAAAAGCGAGTTGCAAAATGGAGCTCAGGAGCAGACAATTCAAAGACCTGCAAAGATATAAATGATAACCAACGTCCAAAAATATATTCAGGTAAGGTAACGAAGAGGATCTGAATGAGAGGCAGAATTGCAGGAAACAGATTTCAAAAGGTAGATTGTACTCACATTTAAAGCATATGAAAAGCAGCAGAATTTCTAAAATGATGCGGTTTGGCAAAAGGGTGTATGCGTTTTTTTCGTGAATATCTTCAGGAAAAAAACACATGCAGAGTTTTTGGCCAACCAAGCAAGAGGGAAATGCAAATCTGCACAACAAAGGAGTCTCAATTTCCACTGCTCAGAAAGGCAATCCAAAAAATGTGTACAAACCAGAAATGCAGGAGAGGCCATGGAAAACAGGGAGCCTAGTCACGCTGATGGGTGGGGTATAAATATCAAAGAGCCACTCTGAAGAAGTGTATGCTGTTTCCTAAAACTTCTAAAATACAAAGCCCCCAAGCAAAGGGGACTTCAACTCACGGGCATATGACTTGGGAAGACTAAATATCAATAAGACACAGGCACCCCAAAGTTTAGGGCTGCTCTGCATACAAGAACCTCAACTTTGGTACACCTAAAATATCCCAGGAAAAAGAGAAATGCATAAAGAACTTGTGGTAATTTTGTACAACGGAATATCACTCAGACGTGAAATCAGTGTATATAAGGCCAGTAGCAGCATAATGAGTGGATTTAGGTATGATGATTCTAAGGGAAATTAGTCACACAGAAAAAGAATCTTATCATAAGATATCACTTATAGAGGGAATGTCAATATCACAACACATGAACCGAATTAGGAAAGAGAACAGAGTCTCACATTTAGAAAAAAACTCTTATGCCTGCTTCAGGGGAAAGGAGAGGTGGGGTGATGCATAAAACCAGAGTATGATATTAGCACAGGTACCATTCCATAAACCAAATACAGAATAGACAAGACCTACACCTTCCTCAGTGAATGGGACTCAACACCCCTATTCCCCGCCGAGGAATATATCTGACTAGTAAGAATCTTAAAACCTATGTATTCATATGTCTCCGTAAGGAAATCAATTGTGTCTAGACTGGCATAAACAGGTCAGTGAAAACCAGCTCAACCCCATAATAAAAATGAATTTCAAAAACAAAACCAAAAAACAGCAAAATTCTTACACAATTCCTTCAGGGGTTCTAATGAAACCTGGAATGACCCTATCTGCAAAGACAGCTGGATGAGACATAAGGCTGGACACTTGGGACTGAGAGAACTGGTGAGATTGGGAGAGAAAATGCAGACCCTTTAAAGTAGTAATGCATGCCACCATTCCATGGGTCCCAAATCTCCAGGTAGAAGGGAATATCACTACAGTTATAACATGTATGGGAAACCTAGAAAATGGACACCCTGTGATGGCGAAAGGTTTCTAAAACTCTCCTAATTTTTCCTCTCCTTGTGCTCCACTTTGGCATTCCAACTGCTTTACTATCAATCTCCCAACTTAGGAGAGTCAGCCCCTATAACCTCCTGGTTCACACAGTTTGCTATTTGTGCAGATGATGAAAGGGAAGGGGGAGAACCAATCAGAGAGTAGATGTAGGCATTTGGACGGGCACATGTCACTCTAATTTCCCGTCAGGAAGAAGAATTAACCAAAGCCTCAGCCACCCACAGGGAACCAATAAAGCCACCCCTGGAACCAGTATAGGTCCTGAAGCAAAATTGTGGATTTGCGGCCAGCTCACAAAAATGGGATTTGAAAATTGGAGCTCAGGGGCCCAGCAATTCAAAAACCTGCAGAGTTATAAAGGACTACTCTCTTCCAGAAATCTGTTGAGGGAAGGCAATGAAGCGGACTTGAAAATGAGGCAGAATTGCACAAAACATATTTCAAGAGGTAAATTGGAATCGCCTTTGAAGCACAGAAAAAGCATCCCAACTTGGACGGTGATGCACTTGGCCAAAAAGGGCGTATGCCTTTTCCCCTGAATATATTCAGGAGAAAACGCATACGTCCTTTCTGGCCAATGAAGCAAGCATGCAATGCAAATCCACACTACAAAGAATTGTCACTTCCCACCGGTCGAAAGGGACATCTGTATATCTGTAAAAACCAGAAAGGCAAGAGCGAGATGACAAGGGCATGAAGCAATGTGATCCCAAGGGTCATGGAGGATTGTGATGACAAGCGCATGGAGCATTGTGATGACAAGATTATGTAGCATTTTGCTGACAAAGGCAAGGAGCATTGTGATGACAAGGTTCATGGAGCACTTTGATGACAAGCGTCATGGAGCATTGTGATTACAGGGGTCATGGAGCATTGGGATGACAAGAGCATGGATCATTGTGATGACAAGTTTCATGGAGCATTTTGATGACAAGAGTCCCGGATCATTGTGTCGTCAGGGTTCATGGAGCGTTGTGATGACAGTGGTCATGGAGCATTGTGATGACAGGGGTCAGGGAGCATTGTGATGAGAAGGTCATGGACCATTGGGCTGAAAATGTTCATGGAGTATTGTGATGAGAGGCGTCATGGAGCATTGTTATGACAAGGTACTGGAGCATTGTGATGAGAAGACCATTGAGCCTTGTGATGACATGTCTCATGGGGCATTCTGAGGAAAAGGGGCATGCAGCATTGTGATTACAGAGGTCTTGGAGCATTGTGATGACAAGGGCATGGAGCATTGGGATGAGAAGGCCATGGAGCGTTCTGATGACATGCATCATGGAGCTTTGTGAGGACAAGGGCATGGAGCATTGTGTTTTCAGGGGTCTTGGAGCACTGTGATGAAAAGGGCATGGATCATTGTGATGAAAAAGGCATGGAGCCTGGTCATGACAGGGTTCAAGGAGCATACTGACGACAAGTGTCAGGGAGCATTGTGATGACAAGGGTATTGAGCATTGTGATGACAAAGGTCATGGAGCATTGTGATGAGAAGACGATGGATAATTGTGATGACGAGCATCATGGGGCGTTGTGATGATAAGTGTTATGGAACATTTTGATCACAAGGATTTGGAGCATTGTGATGACAGAGGTCATGGGGCATTTTGATTTCATTGTGATGACAATAGCCTGAAGCATTATGATGATGGGCATGCTGCATTGTGATGACAGGGTTCATGGAGCATTGAGATGAAAAGGGGCATGGAGCATTGTGATTACAGGAGTCTTGGAGCATTGTGATGACAAGGGCATGGAGCATCGTGAATGAGAAGGCCATGGAGAATTCTGATGACATGCGTCATGGAGCTTTGTGATGACAAGGGCATGGAGCATTGTGATTACAGGGGTCTTGGAGCACTGTGATGACAAGGGTCATGGAGCCTTGTGATGACAAGGCCGTGGAACATTGTGATGGCAGTGGTCATGGAGCATTTTTATGACAGGGGTCATGGAGCATTGTGATGACCAGGGCATGGAACACTGTGATACATGGGTCATGGAGGATTGTAATGACAAGCGCATGGAGCATTGTGATAAGAATGGCATCGAGCATTGTGATGAAAAGCATCATGTAGCCTGTGATGACAAGGGCATGGAACAATGTGATGAGAGGTTTCATGGAGCATTGTGATGACAATGGCATGCAGCATTGTGATGCCAAGGGTCATGGAGCTTTGTGATGACAAAGGTCATGGAGCATTTTGATGACAAGAGGTGTGGTGCATTCTGTTGTGTAGAGCAGGGAGCATTGTGATAACAGGGTCATGGAGCAATTTGATGAAAAGTGTCATGGAACATTTTGATGACAGGGGTTATGGAACATTGAGATGTCAAGGGTCATGGAACATTTCCATGACAGGGTTTAAGGACCATTGTGATGACAGGGGAGTGGGTGTATTGTGATGACTAGTGAGGGAACATGTTGATATCAGTGGTGAGAGAGCATTTTTATAAGAAGTGCATGGAGCATTGTGATGACAATCTTTATGGAGCATTGTGATGACAAGGTTGTGGAGCATTGTGATGACAAGGGTCATGGAACATTGAGTTGACAAAGGCACGGAGCATTGTGATGACAAGTGTCACGGAGCATTGTGATGAAAAGTTCATGGAGCATTGTGGTGACAAAGTTCACAGAGCCTTGTGATGATGAGGGCATGGACCATTGTGATGACACAGGTCATGAAGCCTTGTGAAGACTGGAGTCACGGAGAATTGTGATGACTGGGGTCATGGAGCATTGTGATGACAAGGGCATGGAGCTTTGTGATGACAGGGGCATAGGGCATTGGTCTGACAAGTTTCATGGATAATTGTGTTGACAGTGGGCATGGCACATTGTGATGACAAGGTCATGGAGCATTGTGAAGACAAGGTCATGGAGTATTGTGAAGACAGGTGTCAGGGAGCATTGTGATGACATATTTCATGGTCCATTGTGATGAAAATGGCATGGAGCATTGTGATGCCAAGTGTTATGGAGGATTGTGATGACAAAGGTAATGGAGCATTGTGATGACAAGGGCTTGGATCATTGTGATGACAACGGGCAGTGAGAATTTTGATGAAAAGGTCGTGAAGCATTGTGATAACAAAGGCATGGAGCATGCTATGACAGGGGTCATGGGGCATTGCGATGACAAGTGCATGGAGAATTGTGATGACAAGAGCATGTAACATAGTGATGAGAACTGTCATGGAGCACTGTGATGACAAGGACGTGGAGAATTGTGATGACAAGGGACATGGTGCATTGTCATAACCAGGGCATGGAGCATTGTGATGGCAAGACCGTGGAGCACTGTGATGAGAAGACCATGGATAATTGTGATGACGAGCATCATGGAACACTGTAATGACAAGGGGCATGGAGCATTGTGATGACAGGTGTCATGGAGCATTGTGACGACAGGGGTCATGGATCATTGTGATGACAAGTGTCACGGAGCATTCTGATGACAAGCTTGTGGAGTATTGTGATGACAATGGCATGGAGCATTGTGATGAAAAGGGCATGGATCACTGTGATGAAAAAGGCATGGAGACTTGTCATGACAGGGTTCAATGAGCATACTGACGACAGGTGTCAGGGAGCATTGTGATGACAAGTGTATTGAGAATTGTGATGACAAGGGTCATGGAGCATTGTGATGAGAAGTCCATGGATAATTGTGATGACCAGCATCATGGGGCGTTGTGATGACAAGTATTACGGAACATTGTGATCACAAGGGTTTGGAGCATTGTGATGACAGAGGTCATGGATCATTTTGATTTCATTGTGATGACAATAGCATGAAGCATTATGATGATGGGCATGGTGCATTATGATGACAGGGTTCATGGATCATTGAGATGAAAAGGGGCATGGAGCATTGTGATTACAGGGGTCTTGGAGCATTATGATGAGAAGGGTCATGGAGCCTTGTAATGACAAGGCCATGGAACATCGTGATGGCAGGGGTAATGGAGCATTGTTATCACAGGTGTAATGGAGCATTGTGATGGCAAGGGCATGGAGCATTGTGATGAGAAGGCCATGGAGCATTCTGATGACATGTGTCAGGTAGCATTGTGATGACAATGGCATGGAGCAATGTGATGAGAGCGTTCATGGAGCATTGTGATGACCATGACATGGAGCATTGTGATGCAAAGGGTCATGGATCTTTGTGATGACAAAGGTCATGGAGCATTTTGATGACAAGGGCGTGGTGCATTGTGATGAGAAGGGCAGGGAGCATTGTGATGACATGGTCATGGAACAATTTGATGAAAAGGGTCATGCAACATTTTGGTGACAGGGGTTATGGAACATTGTGATGTCAGGGGTCATTGAGCATTTTGATGAAATGGTTCATGGAGCATTTTGATGACAGGGGTTATGGAACATTGTGATGTCAGGGGTCATCGAACATTGTGATGATAAGTGCATGTAGAATTGTGATGACAGGAGTCATGGAACATTGTGATGACAGGGGTGAGGGAGTATTGTGATGAATAGTGATGTAACATTGTGATATCAGTGGTGAGAGAGCATTTTGATGAGAAGTGCATGGAGCATTGTGATGACAAGGTTTATGGAGCATTGTGATGACAAGATTGTGGAGAACTGTGATGACAAGCGCATGGCGCATTGTGATGACATGGGTCATCGAGCATTGTGCTGACAAGCGCATGGAGCATTGTGATGACAAGGGTCATGGAGCATTGTGCTGAGAAAGGCATAGAGCATTGTGATGACAAGGGTCAAAGAGCATTGTGATGAAAAGTTCATGGAGCATTGTGGTTAAAAAGTCACAGAGACTGTAGATGAGGAGGGCATGGACCATTGTGATGACAAAGGTCATGAAGCATTGTGATGACTGGAGTCACGGAGAATTGTGATGACAGGGGTCGTGGAGCATTGTGATAAGAAGGGCATGGAACATTGTGATGACAAGGGCATGGAGCATTGGTCTAATAAGTTTCATGGATTATTGCAATGACAGTTGGAATGGCGCATTGTGATGACAAGGGCATGGAGCATTGTGTTGCCAAGTGTCATGGAGGATTCTGATGACAAAGGTAATGGAGCATTGTGATGACAATGGCTTGGAGCATTGTGATGACAAGGGTCAGGGAGCATTCTGATGACAAGCTTGTGGAGTAATTTGATGACATTGGCATGGAGCATTGTGATGAAAACGGCATGGGGCATTGTGATGAAAAAGGCATGGAGCCTTTTCGTGACAGGGTTCAAGGAGCATTCTGACGACAAGTGTCAGGGAGCATTGTGATGACAAGTGTATTGAAAATTATGATGACAAAGGTCATGGAGCATTGTGATGAAAAAGGCATGGAGTATTGTGATGAAAGGCATCATGGAGCGTTGTGATGACAAGTGTTATGGAACATTGTGATCACAAGGGTTTGGAGCATTGTGAGGACAGAGGTCTTGGATCATTTTGATTTCAAGGAACATGGAGCATTGTGATGACAAGGGCAGGAAGCAATGTGATCCCAAGGTTCATGGAGTATTGTGATGACAAGCGCATAGAGCATCGTAATGACAGGGTCATGTAGCATTTTGCTGACAAAGGCATGGAGCATTGAGATGACAGGTGTCCAGGAGCACTGTGATGGCAAGCGTCAAGGAGCATTGTGTTTACAGGGGTCAAGGAGCATTGGGATGACAAGGGCATGCATCATTGTGATGCCAAGTGTCATGGAGCATTGGGCTGAAAATGTTCATGGAGTTTTGTGATGACAGGGGTCATGGAGCATTGTGATGACTAGGGAATGGAGCATTGTGATGACAAGAGTACCGGATCATTGTGTTGTCAGGTGTCATGGAGCGTTGTGATGACAGTGGTCATGGAGCATTGTGATGATATTGGTCAAGGAGCATTGTAATGAGAAGGTCATGGAGCATTGGGCTGAAAACGTTCATGGAGTATTGTGATGACAGGCGTCATGGAGCATTGTGATGATAAGGGAATGGAGCATTTTGATGACAACGTCCTGGAGCATTGTGATGAGAAGACCATGGAGCCTTGTGATGACAAGTCTCATGGAGCATTCTGATGAAAAGGGGCATGGAGCATTGTGATTACAGGGGTCTAGGACCATTGTGATGACAAGGGCATGGAGCATTGTGATGAAAAGTGCATGGATCATTGTGATGAAAAAGGCATGGAGCCTTGTCATGAAAGGGTTCAAGGTGCATACCGATGGCAAGAGTAAGGGAGCATTGTGATGACATGTGTATTGAGCATTGTGATGACAAATGTCATGGGGCATTGTGATGAGAAGTCCATGGATAATTGTGATGACCAGCATCATGGGGCATTGTGATGACAAGTGTTATGGAACTTTGTGATCACAAGGGTTTGGAGCATTGTGATGACAGAGGTCATGGAGGATTTTGATTTCATTGTGATGACAATAGCATGAAGCATTATGATGATGGGCATGGTGCATTGTGATGACAGTGTTCATGGAGCATTTTGATGAAAAGGGTCATGTAGCATTTGTCTGACAAGTTTCATGGATTATTGTGATGACATTGGGCATGGCACATTGTGATGACAAGGGCATGAAGCATTGTGATGACAAGGTCATGGAGTATTGTGAAGACAGGTGTCAGGGAGCATTGTGATGACATATGTCATGTTCCATTGTGATGACAATAACACGGAGCATTGTGATGCCAAGTGTCATGGAGGATTGTTGTGACAAACGTAAAGGAGCATTTTGATGACAAGGGCATGGAGCATTGAGATGACAAGGTCCACTGATAATTTTAATGTCCAGGTCGTGAAACATTGTGATGACAAGCGCATGGAGCTTCCTATGACAGGGGTCATGGAGCATTGCGATGACAAGTGCATGGAGTATTGTGATGACAAGAGCATATAACATTGTGATGAGAAGTGCCATGGAGCATTGTGATGACAAGGAAGTGGAGAATTGTGAGGACGAGGGACATTGAGCTTTGAGATGACCAGGGCATGGAGAATTGTGATGGCAAAACCGTGGAGCATTGTGATGAGAAGACCTTGCGTAATTGTGATGACGAGCATCATGAAGCACTGTAATGACAAGGGGCATGAAGCATTGTGATGACAGGTGTCAGGGAGCATTGTGATGACAGGGGTCATGGAGCATTGTGATGACAAGGGCACGGAGCATTGTGATGACAAGGGCCATTGAGAATTTTGATGACAAGGTCATGAAATATTGTGATGACAAACACTTGGAGCTTGCTATGACACGGGGCATGGAACATTGCAATGACAAGTGCATGGAGAATTGTGATGACAAGAGCATGTAACATTGTGATGAGAAGTGTCATGTAGCATTGTGATGACAAGGACGTGGAGAATTGTGATGACAAGGGACATGGAGCATTGTGATGAGCAGGGCATAGAGCATTGTGATGACAGGTGTCATGGAGCATTATTATGACAAGGGCCATAGTGCATTCTGACATAAGATATCACTTATGAAGGGAATGTAAACATGGCTACATATGAACTGAATTAGGAAAGAGAACAGTGTCTCAGATATAGAAAACACACTTATGCTTGCTTAAGGGGAAAGGAGAGGTGGGGAGACACACAAAACCAGAGTTTGATATTAGCACAGGTAACATTCCATAATCCAAATACAGAAGAGACAAGCCCTACTCCTTCCTCAGTGAACGGGACTCAACACCCTAATTCCCAGCAGAGAAATATATCTGACTAGTAAGAATCTTAAAACCTATGTATTGATATGTCTCCGTAAAGGAACCAAGTGTGTCTAGCACGACATAAACACGGCAGTGAGAAGCAGCTCAAACCCACTATAAAAATGAATTTCAAAACAAAACAAAAAACAGTTTAATTCTTACACAATACCTTCAGGGGTTCTGATGAAACTTGGAATGACCCTGTCTACAACGACAGCTGGATGTGGCATAAGGCTGGTCACTTGGGACTGAGACGATTGGTGAGATTGGGTGAGAAAAGGCAGACCCTCTAAAGCAATAATTCCTGCCCATCATTCCATGGTTCCCAACTCTCCAGGTAGAAGGGAATATCACTAGAGTTATAACATGTATGGGAAACCTAGAGAATGGACACCCTCTGATGGAGAAAGGTTTCTAAAACTCTACTAATTTTTTTTCTCTCCTTGTGCTCCAACTTGACATTCCTACTGCTTTAATATCAATCTCCCAACTTGGAGAGTCAACCCCTATAACCTCCTGTTTCGCACAGTTGGCACATTGTTCAGAGGATATAAGGGAAGAGGGAGAACCAATGAGAGAGTAGCTGTAGGCATTTGGACGGCCACATGTCACTCTAATTTCCCGTCACGAAGAAGAATTAACCAAACTCTCAGCCTGCCCCCCGCCCCCCGGAACCTGTACAGGTCCTGAAGCAAAACCATGGATTTGCGGTCAGCTCACAAAAACGCGAGTTGAGAACTGGAGCACAGCGGCACAGCATTTCACTAACTTGCAGAGTTATAAAGGACTACTCTCTTCCAAAAATCTGTTGAGGGAAAGCCACGAGGCAGACTTTAAAATGATGCAGAATTGCACGAAACAGATTTCAAGAAGTATATTGGAATTGCCTTTAAACACAGGAAAAGCATCACAACTTCGACAATTATGGAATTGTCCATAAAGGGCGTATGCGTTTTCACCTGAATATATTCAGGAGAAAACGCATACGCCGATTTTGACCAACCAAGCAACTGCACAATGCAAATCTGCACTACAAATAAGTATCACTTCCCACCGGTCAAAAGGGTCATCTGCAAAATGTGTAAAAACCAGAAAGGCAAGACAGGCTCTGGAGAACAGTAAGCCTTGTTATGCTCATGGGTGGGATGTAAATTGCCAACAGCCACCCTGGAGGAGTGCATTGTGTTCTCTAAAAGAAGTAAACAACAGAGCTTCACAACCTAAGTCACTTCCAGTCATGGGAATATACCTTGGGAAAACTGAATATCAATAAGACACAGCCACCCCAAAATTTAGGGCAGCACTGCTTACAAGAACCTCGAATCCGGGACACCTTAAATATCCAAGGAAAGACAAAAATGGTAAAGAAATTGTGGTACTTACCTATGATGGAATATCCCTCAGCCATGAAATCAATGTCATAAGGCCAGTAGAAGCAAAATGAGTGGATTCAGGATCGATGATTCTAAGTGAAATAAGTCACACAGGAAAAGAAACTTATCATAAGATATCACTTATGAAGATCCTGTAAACATGGCTACACATGAACTGAGTTAGGAAAGAGAACAGAGTCTCACATTTAGAAAACACACTTATGCCTCCTTAAGGGTGAAGGAGAGGTGGGGGGGATGCATAAAACCAGAGTTTGATATAAGCACAGGT
Organism: Hyperoodon ampullatus; assembly: GCF_949752795.1. NCBI lineage: Eukaryota > Metazoa > Chordata > Mammalia > Artiodactyla > Ziphiidae > Hyperoodon > Hyperoodon ampullatus. The sequence continues at coordinate 552,457 of NW_027641085.1, forward strand.
ACCGTTCCAAAAACCAACTATGGAATAGACAAAACCTACACCTTCCTCAGTGAAAGGGACTCAAAACCCCATATTTCCCGCAGAGGAATACATCTGACTAGTAAGAATCGTAAAACCTATGTATTGATATGTCTCCATAAGGGAATCAAGTGTGTCTAGACTGGCATAAACATGGCAGCGAGAATCAGCTCAAACCCACTATAAAAAGGAATTTCAAAAACAAAACAAAAAAACTGGGAAATTCTTTACAATTCCTTCAGGGTCGCTGATGAAACCCTGAATGACCGTATCTACAATGACAGCTGGATATGGCATAAGGTTGGACACGTGGGACTGAGAGGATTGGTGAGATTGGGTGAGCAAATGCAGACCCTTTAAAGCAATAATGCATGGCAACCATTCCATGGGTCCCAACTCTGCAGGTTGAAGAGAATATTACTACAGCAATAACATATACAGGAAATCTAGAGAATGGACACACTGTGAATACGAAAGGTTTCTAAAACTCAACGAATAGTCCCTCTCCTGGTGCTCCGGTTTGACTTTCCAACTGCTTTACTATCAATCTCCCAACTTGGAGAGACAGCCCCTTTAACATCCTGGTTCACACACGTTGCCAAATTGGCAGAGGATGAAAGGCATGAGGGAGAACCAATGAGAGAGTAGCTGTTAGGCATTTGGACGGGCACATGTCAATGTAATTTCCCGGCAGGAAGAAGAATTAACCAAATTCTCAGCCACCCACCGGGAACCAGTATAGGTCCTGCACCAAAATTTAGGACTTGCGGTCAGTTCACAAAAAACGAGTTGAAAAATGGAGCTCAGGGGCACAGCAATTCACAAACTGACAGAATAATAAAGGAAAACTATCGTCTAAAAATCTGTTGAGGGAAGGCAACGAGGTGAGCTTGAAATCGAGGCAGAATAGCAGGAAACAGATTTAAAGAGGTACATTGGAATCGCCTTTAAAGCACACGAAGAGGGGCACAACTTCGACAATGATGCACTTGGCCAAAAAGGGTGTATTCGTTTTCTCCTGAAGATATTCAGGAGAAAACGCATACGCCTTTTTTGCCCAAGCAAGCAAGAAGGCAATGCAAATTGGCACTACAAAGAAGTATCACTTCCCACCGGTCAAAAGGGACATCCACAAAATATGTAAAAACCAGAAAGGCAGGAGAGGCCCTGGAGAACAGGGAGCCTTGTTATGCTGATGGGCCGGAGGTAAATTGCCAACTGCCTCCCTGGAGGAGTGTATTGTGTTCCCTAAAACAAGTAAAGAACAGAGCTACAGAGCCAAGGGCACTTCCAGTCTAGGGAATATACCTTGGGAAAACTGAAAAACAATAATACAGAGCCACCCCAAAATTTAGGGCGGCACTGCCTACAAGAACCTCAACTTGGGTACACCTTAAATATCCCAGGAAATATAAAAATGGTTCAAAAATTTGTGGTACATACGTACGATGGAATATCCCTCAGCCATGAAATCAATGTCATAAGACCAGTAGCAGAAAAATGAGTGGAATCAGGTACGATGATTCTAAGTGAACAAAGTCACACAGAAACAGAAACTTATCATAAGATATCACTTATGATGATCATGTCAACATGGCTACACCTGAACGTAGATAGGAAAGAGAACAGAGTCTCACATTTAGAAAACACTCTTATTCCTTCTTAAGGGGGAATGAGAGGTGGGGTGATGCATAAAACCAGAGTTTGATATAAGCACAGGTACTGTTCCAAAAACCAACTATGGAATACAGAAGACATACACCTTCCTCAGTGAAAGGGACTCAAAACCCCATATTTCCCGCAGAGGAATATATGTGACTAGTAGAATCTTAAAACCTATGTATTGATATGACACCATAAGGGAATCAAGTGTTTCTAGACTGGCATAAACATGGCAGCGAGAATCAGCCTAAACTCACTATAAAAAGGAATTTAAAAAACAAAACAAAAAAAACATGGAAATTCTTTACAATTCCTTCAGGGTCTCTGATGAACGCTGGAATGACCCTATCTACAGTGACAGCTGGATATGGCATAAGGCTGGACACTTGGGAATGAGAGAATTGGTGACATTGGGTGAGCAAATGCAGACTCTTTAAAGCAATAACGCATGGCACCCATTCCATGGGTCCCCACTCTACAGGTTGAAGGGAATATTACTTCCGTTCTAACATATACGGGAAACCTAGATAATGGACACACTGGGAATACGAAAGGTTTCTAAAACTTAACGAATAGTCCCTATCCTGGTGCTCAGGTTTGACTTTCCAACAACTTTTCTATCAATCTCCCAAATTGGAGAGACAACACCTTTAACCTCCTGGTTCGAACAGGTTGCCAATTTGGCAGAGGATGAAAGGAAAGGGGTAGAACCAATGAGAGAGTAGCTGTTAGGCATTTAGACGGGCACATGTCACTCTAATTGCCCGGCAGGAAGAAGAATTAACCAAGGTCTCCGCCACCCACTTGGAACCAGTATAAATCCTGAAACAAAATTTTGGAGTTGCGGTCAGCTCACAAAAAACGAGTTGAAAAATAGAGCTCAGGGCCACAGTAATTCACAAACTGGCAGAATAATAAAGGACAACTATCGTCCAAAAATCTGTTGAGGGAAGGCAATGAGGCGGAGTTGAAAGCAAGGCAGAATAGCAGGAAACAGATTTCAAGAGGTATGTTGGAATCACCTCTAAAGCACCAGAAGTGGGGCACAACTTCGACAATGATGCACTTGGCCAAAAAGGGCGTATACGTTTTCTCCTGAATATATTCAGGAGAAAACGCATACGCCCTTTTTGGCCAAGCAACAAAGCAGGCAATGCAAATCTGCACTACAAGGAAGTATCAATTCCCACCGGTTAAAAGGGACATCCAAAACATGTGTAAAAACCAGAAAGGCAAGACATGCCATGGAGAAAAGGGAGCCTTGTTTTGCTGATTGGCGGGATGTAAATTGCCAACTGCCTCTCTGGAGGAGTGCATTGTGTTCCCTAAAACAATTAAACAACAGAGCTACGGAGCCAAGGGCACTTCCAGTCTAGGGAATATACCTTGGGAAAACTGAAAATGAATAAGACAGAGCCACCCCAAAGTTTAGGGCTGCACTGCTTACAAAAACCTCAACTTGGGTACACCTTAAATATCCCAGGAAATATAAAAATGGTTCAAAAAACTGTGGTACTTACGTACGAAGGAATATCCCTCAGCCATGAAATCAATGTCATAAGACCAGTAGCAGCAAAATGAGTGGATTCTGGTATGATGACTCTAAGAGAAATGCATCACACAGAAAAAGCAACTTATCATAAGATATCACTTATGAAGATCCTGTAAACATGGCTACACTTGAACTGAGTTAGGAAAGAGAACAGAGTCTCACATTAAGAAAAAAACTCTTATGCCTGATAAAGGGGGAAGGAGAGGTGGCGTGATCTATAAAACCAGAGTTTAATATAAGCACTGGTACCAATAAAAACACCAACTATGGAATAGACGAGACCTACACCTTCCTCAGCGAAAGGGATTCAAAAAGCCATATTTCCAGCAGAGGAATATATCTGACTAGTAAGAATCTTAAAACCTATTTATTGATATGTCTCTGTAAGGGAATCAAGTGTGCCTAGACGGGCATAAACATGGCGGCGAGAATCAGCTCAAACCCACTATACCAAGGAATTTCAAAAACAAAACAAAAAAACAGGGAATTTCTTTACAATTCCTTCAGGGTCTCTGATGAAACATGGAAAGACCCTATCTACAATGACAGCTGGATGTGGCATAAGGCAGGACACTTGGGACTGAGAGGATTAGTGACATTGGGTGAGCAAATGCAGACCATTTAAACCAATAATGCATGGCACCCATTCCATGGGTCTCAACTCTCCACTTTGAAGGGAATATTACTACAGTTATTACATGTACGGGAAACCTAGGGAATGGACACACTGTAAATACGAAATGTTTCTAAAACTCAACGAATAGTCCCTCTCCTGGTGCTCCGGTTTGACTTTCCAACTGGTTTACTATCAATGTCCCAACTTGGAGAGACAGCCCCTTTAACCTCCTGGTTCGCACAGGTTGCCAATTTGGCAGAGGATGAAAGGAAAGGGGGAGAACCAAGGACAGAGTAGCTGTAAGGCATTTAGAAGGGCACATGTCACTCTAATTTCCCGGAAGTAAGAAGAATTAACCAAAGTTTCAGCCTACCACGGGGAACCAGTATAGGTCCAGAACCAAAATTTTGGACTTGCATTTAGCTCACAAAAAACGATTTGAAAAATGAAGCTCAGGGGCACAGCAATTCACAAACTGGCAGAGTAATAATGGACAACTATCGTCCAAAAATCTGTTGAGAGAAGGCAACGAGGCCGACTTGAAAGCAAGGCATAATAGCAGGAAACAGATTTCAAGAGGTACGTTGGAATCGCCTTTAAAGCACAGGAAGAGGGGCACAACTTCGACAATGATGCACTTGGCCAAAAAGGGCGTATGCGTTTTCTCCTGAATATATTCAGGAGAAAACGCATACGCCCTTTTTGGCCAAGCAAGCAAGCGGGCAATGCAAATCTGCACTACAAAGAAGTATCACTTCCCACCGGTCAAAAGGGACATCCACAAAATGTGTAAAAACCAGAAAGGCAAGACAGGCCCTGGAGAACAGGGAGCCTTGTTATGCTGATGGGCGGGATGTAAATTGCCAACTGCCTCTCTGGAGGAGTGCATTCTGTTGCCTAAAACAAGTAAACAACAGAGCTACAGAGCCAAGGGCACTTCCAGTCTAGGGAATATACCTGGGAAAAACTGAAAATCAATAAGACAGAGCCACCGCAAAACTTAGGGCTGCACTGCTTACAAGGACCTCAACTTGGGTACAACTTAAATATCCCAGGAAATATAAAAATGGCTCAAAAAATTGTGGTACTTATGTACGATGGAATATCCGTCAGGCATGAAATCAATGTCATAAGACCAGTAGAAACAAAATGAGTGGATTCTGTTATGATGATTCTAAGTGAAATAAGACACTCAGAAAAAGAAATTTATCATAAGATATCACTTATGAAGATCCTGTAAACATGGCTACACTTGAACTGAGTTAGGAAAGAGAACAGAGTCTCACATTTAGAAAACACACTTATGCCTGCTAGAGTTGAAAGGAGAGGTGGGGTGATGCATAAAACCAGAGTTTGATATAAGCACAGGTACTGTTCCAAAAACCAACTATGGAATACAGAAGACCTACAAGTTCCTCACTGAAAGGGACTCAAAACCCCATATTTCCCGCAGAAGAATATATCTGACTAGTAAGAATCTTAAAACCTATGTATTTATATGTCTCCGTAAGGGAATCAAGTGTTTCTAGACTGGCATAAACATGGCAGCGAGAATCAGCTCAAACCCACTATAAAAAGGAATTTCAAAAACAAAACAAAAAAACTGGGAAATTCTTTCCAATTCCTTCAGGGTCTCTGATGAAACCTGGAATGACCCTATCTACAATGACAGCTGGATGTTACATAAGGCTGGACACGTGGCACTGAGAGGATTGGTGAGATTGGGTGAGCAAATGCAGACCCTTCAAAGCAATAATGCATGGCACACATTACATGCGTCTCAACTCTCCAAGTTGAAGGGGATATTACTACAACTATAACATGTACCGGAAACCTAGAGAATGGACACACTGTGAATAAAAAACGTTTCTAAAACTCAACTAATACTCCGTCTCCTGGTGCTCATGTTTGACACTGCAACTGCTTTACTATCAATCTCCCAATTTAGAGACAGCACATTTAACCCCCTTGTTGGCACACGTTGCCAATTTGGCAGAGGATGAAAGGGAAGAGGGAGAACCAATGAGAGAGTAGCTGTTTGGCATTTGGACGGGCACATGTCACTCTAATTTCCCGGCAGGAAGAAGAATTAACCAAAGTCTCAGCCACCCACCGGGAACCCATATACGTCCTGAAACAAAATATTGGTCTTGCGTTCAGCTCACAAAAAACGAGTTGCAAAATGGGGCTCAGGGGCACAACAATTCACAAACTGGCAGAGTAATAAAGGAAACTATCATCCAAAAATCTGTTGAGGGAAGGCAGCGAGGTAGACTTGAAAGCTAGGGAGAATAGCAGGAAACAGATTTCAAGAGGTACGTTGGAATCGCCTTTAAAGCACAGGAAAAGGGGCACAACTTCGACAATGATGCACTTGGTCAAAAAGGGCGTATGCATTTTCTCCTGAATATATTTAGGAGAGAACTCATATGCCCGTTTTGGCCAAGCAAGCAAGCGGACAATGCAAATCTGCAATACAAACAAGTATCTCTTCCCACCGGTAAAAAAGGGACATCCACAAAATGTGTAAAAACCAGAAAGGCAAGACAGGCCCTGGAGAACAGGGAGCCTTGTTATGCTGATGGGCGGGATGTAAATTGCCAACTGCCTCTCTGGAGGAGTGCATTGGGTTCCCTAAAACAAGTAAACAACAGATCTACAGAGCCAAGGGCACTTCCAGTCTAGGGAATATACCTTGGAAAACTGAAAATCAATAAGACACAGCCACCTCAAAATTTAGGGCTGCACTGCTTACAAGAACCTCAATTTGGGTACAACTTAAATATCCCAGGAAATATAAAAATGGCTCAAAAAATTGTGGTACTTATGTACGATGGAATATCCGTCAGGCATGAAATCAATGTCATAAGACCAGTAGAAACAAAATGAGTGGATTCTGTTATGATGATTCTAAGTGAAATAAGACACACAGAAAAAGAAATTTATCATAAGATATCACTTATGAAGATCCTGTAAACATGGCTACACTTGAACTGAGTTAGGAAAGAGAACAGAGTCTCACATTTAGAAAACACACTTATGCCTGCTAGAGTTGGAAGGAGAGGTGGGGTGATGCATAAAACCAGAGTTTGATATAAGCACAGGTACTGTTCCAAAAACCAACTATGGAATACAGAAGACCTACAAGTTCCTCACTGAAAGGGACTCAAAACCCCATATTTCCCGCAGAAGAATATATCTGACTAGTAAGAATCTTAAAACCTATGTATTTATATGTCTCCGTAAGGGAATCAAGTGTTTCTATACTGGCATAAACATGGCAGCGAGAATCAGCTCAAAACCACTATCAAAAGGAATTTCAAAAACAAAACAAAGAAAACAGGGAAATTCTTTACAATTCCTTCAGGGTCTCTGATGAAACCTGGAATGACCCTATCCACATCGACCGCTGGATGTGGCATAAGGCTGGACACTTGGGACTGAGAGGATTGGTGAGATGGGGTGAGCAAATGCAGACCTTGTAAACCAATAATGCATGGCACCGATTCCATGGGTCCCAACTCTGCGGGTTGAAGGATATGTTAATACAGCTATAACATATACAGGAAACCTAGAGAATGGACACACTGTGAATACAAAAGGTTTCTAAAACTCAACGAATAGTCCCTCTCCTGGTGTTCCGGTTTGACTTTCCAACTGCTTTACTATCAATCTCCCAACTTGGAGACACACCACTTTTAACCTCTTGGTACACACACGTTGCCAATTTGGCAGAGGATGAAAGGAAAGGGGGAGAACCAATGACAGAGTAGCTGTTAGGCATTTAGACGGGCACATGTCACTCTAATTTCACGGGAGGAAGAAGAATTAACCAAAGTCTCAGCCACCAACGGGGAACAAGTAGAGGTCCTGAACCAAAATTTTGGACTTGCGGTCAGCTCACAAAAAATGAGTTGAAAAATGGGGCTCAGGGCACAGCAATTCACAAACTGGAAGAGTAATAAAGGACAACTATCATCCAAAAATCTGTTGAGGGAAGGCATCGAGGCGGAGTTGAAATTGAGGCAGAATAGCAGGAAACAGATTTCAAGAGGTATGTTGGAATCGCCTTTAAAGCACAAGAAGTGGGGCACAACTTCGACAATGATGCACTTGGCGAAAAAGGGCGTTTGCATTTTCTGCTGAATATTTTCAGGAGAAAATGCATACGACCTTTTTGGCCATGCAAGCAAGCAGGCAATGCAAATCTGCACTACAAAGAAGTATCACTTCCCACCGGTCAAAAGGGACATCCGCAAAATGTGTAAAAACCAGAAAGGCAAGACAGGCCCTGGAGAACAGGGAGCATTGTTATGCTGATGGGCAGGATGTAAATTGCCAACTGCCTCTCTGGTGGAGTGAATTGTGTTCCCTAAAACAAGTAAACAACAGAGCTACAGAGCCAAGGGCACTTCCAGTCTAGGGAATATACCTTGGGAAAACTGAAAATCAATAAGACAGAGCCACCCCAACGTTTATGGCTGCACTGCTTACAAGAACCTCAACATGGGTACACCTTAAATATCCCAGGAAATATAAAAATGGTTCAAAAAATTGTGGTACTTACGTACAATGGAATATCCCTCAGCCATGAAATCAATGTCATAAGACCAGTAGCAGCAAAATGAGTGGAATGAGGTTCGATGATTCTAAGTGAAATAAGTCACACAGAAAAAGCAACTTATCATAAGATATCACTTATGAAGATCCTGTAAACATGGCTACACTTGAACTGAGCTAGGAAAGAGAACAGAGTCTCACATTTGGAAAACACTCTTATGCCTGCTTAAGGGGGAAGGGGAGTTGGGGTGATGCATAATACCAGAGTTTGATATAAGCACAGGTACTGTTCCAAAAACCAACTATGGCATAGACAAGACCTACACCTTCCACAGTGAAAGGGACTCAAAACCCCATATTTCCCGCAGAAGAATATATCAGACTAGTAAGAATCTTAAAACCTATGTATTGATATGTCTCTGTAAGGGAATCAAGTGTCTAGACTGGCATAAACATGGCAGCGAGAATCAGCTGAAATCCACTATCAAAAGGAATTTCACAAACAAAACAAAAAAACAGGCAAATTCTTTACAATTCCTTCAGGGTCACTGATGAAACCTGGAATGACCCTATCTACAACGACCGCTGGATGTGGCATAAGGCTGGACACTTGGGACTTAGAGGATTGGTGAGATTGGGTGAGCAAATGCAGACCTTGTAAACCAATAATGCATGGCACCCATTCCATGGGTCCCAACTCTGCGGGTTGAAGGGAATATTAATACAGCTATAACATGTACAGGAAACCTAGAGAATGGACACACTGTGAATACAAAAGGTTTCTAAAACTCAACGAATAGTCCCTCTCCCGGTGTTCCGGTTTGACTTTCCCACTGTTTACTATCAGTCTCCCAAATTGGAGAGACACCCCTTTTAACCTCCTGGTACACACACATTGTCAATTTGGCAGAGGATGAAAGGAAAGGGGGAGAACCAATGACAGAGTAGCTGTTAGGCATTTAGACGGGCATATGTCACTCTAATTTCACGGTAGGAAGAAGAATTAACCAAAGTCTCAGCCTCCCACGGGGAACAAGTAGAGGTCGTGAACCAAAATTTTGGACGTGCGGTCAGCTCAAAAAAAGTAAGTTGAAAAATGGGGCTCAGGGCACAGCAATTCACAAACTGGAAGACTAATAAAGGACAACTATCATCCAAAAATCTGTTGAGGGAAGGCAACGAGGCGGAGTTGAAAGCGAGTCAGAATAGCAGGAAACAGATTTCAAGAGGTACGTTGGAATCGCCTTTAAAGCACAGGAAGAGTGGACAACTTCGACAATGATGCACTTGGCCAAAAAGTGTGTATTCGTTTTCTCTTGAATATATTCAGGAGAAAACGCATACGCCCTTTTTGGCCAAGCAAGCAAGCGGGCAATGCAAATCTGCACTACAAAGAAGTATCACTTCCCACCGGTCAAAAGGGACATCCGCAAAATGTGTAAAAACCAGAAAGGCAAGACAGGCCCTGGAGAACAGGGAGCCTTTTTATGCTGATGGGCGGGATGTAAATTGCCAACTGCCTCTATGGAGGAGTGCATTGTGTTCCCTAAAACAAGTAAACAACAGAGCTACAGATCCAAGGGCACTTGCACTCTAGGGAATATACCTTGGGAAAACTGAAAATCAATAAGACAGAGCCACCGCAAAATTTACGGCTGCACTGCTCACAATAACCTCAACTTCGGTACACTTTAAATATCCCAGGAAATATAAAAATGGTTCAAAAAATTGTGGTACTTACGTACGATGGAATATCCCTCAGCCATGAAATAAATGTCATAAGACCAGTAGCAACAAAATGAGTGGATTCTGTTATGATGATTCTAAGTGAAATAAGACACACAGAAAAAGAAATTTATCATAAGATATCACTTATGAAGAACCTGTAAACATGGCTACACTTGAACTTAGCTAGGAAAGAGAACAGAGTCTCACATTTGGAAAACACTCTTATGCCTGCTTAAGGGGGAAGGAGAGTTGGGGTGATGCATAAAACCAGAGTTTCATATAAGCACACCTACCGTTCCGAAAACCAACTATGGAATAGACAAGACCTACACATTCCTCAGTGAAAGGGACTGAAAAGCCCATATTTCCCGCAGAAGAATATATCTGACAAGTAAGAATCTTAAAACCTATGTATTGATATGTCTCTGTAAGGGAATCAAGTGTGTCTAGACTGGCATAAACATGGCAGCGAGAATCAGCTGAAACCCACTATCAAAAGGAATTTCACAAACAAAACAAAAAAACAGGGAAATTGTTTACAATTCCTTCAGGGTCTCTGATGAAACCTGGAATGACCCTATCTACAACGACAGCTGGATGTGGCATAAGGCTGGACACTTGGGACTGAGAGTATTGGTGAGATTGGGTGAGCAAATGCAGACCTTGTAAACCAATAATGCATGGCACCCATTCCATGGGTCCCAACTCTGCGGGTTGAAGGGAATATTAACACAGCTATAACATGTACAGGAAACCTAGAGAATGGACACACTGTGAATACAAAAGGTTTCTAAAACTCAACGAATAGTCCCTCTCCTGGTGTTCCGGTTTGACTTTCCAACTGCTTTACTATCAATCTCCCAACTTGGAGAGACACCACTTTTAACCTCCTGGTACACACACGTTGCCAATTTGGCAGAGGATGAAAGGAAAGGGGGAGAACCAATGACAGAGTAGCTGTTAGGCATTTAGACGGGCACATGTCACTCTAATTTCAAGGGAGGAAGAAGAACTAACCAAAGTCTCAGCCTCCCACGGGTAAAAAGTAGAGGTCCTGAACCAAAATTTTGGACTTGCGGTCAGCTAACAAAAAATGAGTTGAAAAATGGGGCTCAGGGCACAGCAATTCACAAACTGGAAGAGTAATAAAGGACAACTATCATCCAAAAATCTGTTGAGGGAAGGCAACGAGGTGGAGTTGAAATCGAGTCAGAATAGCAGGAAACAGATTTCAAGAGGTATGTTGGAATCGCCTTTAAAGCACAGGAAGAGGGGCACAACTACGACAATGATGCACTTGGCCAAAAAGGGCGTATGCCTTTTCTCCTGAATATATTCAGGAGAAAACGCATACGCCCTTTTTGGCAAAGCAAGCAAGCGGGCAATGCAAATCTGCAATACAAAGAAGTATCACTTCCCACCGGTCAAAAGGGACATCCGCAAAATGTGTAAAAACCAGAAAGGCAAGACAGGCCCTGGAGAACAGGGAGCCTTGTTATGCTGATGGGCTAGATGTAAATTGCCAACTGCCTCTCTGGAGGAGTGCACTATGTTCCCTAAAACAAGTAAACAACAGAGCTACAGAGCCAAGGGCACTTCCAATCTAGGGAATATACCTTGGGAAAACTGAAAATCAATAAGCCAGAGCCACCCCAAAATTTAGGGCTGCACTGCTTACAAAAACCTCAACTTGGGTACACCTGAAATATCCCAGGAAATATAAAAATGGTTCAAAAATTTGTGGTACTTAGGAACGATGGAATATCCCTCAGACATTAAACCAATATCATAAGACCAATAGCAGCAAAATGAGCGGATTCAGGTACGATGATTCTAAGTGAAATAAGTCACACAGAAAAAGAAACTTATCATAAGATATCACTTATGCAGATGCTGTAAACATGGCTACACTTGAACTGAGTTAGGAAAGAGAACAGAGTCTCACATTTGGAAAACACTCTTATGCCTGCTTAAGGGGGAAGGAGAGGTGGGGTGATGCATAAAACCAGAGTTTGATATAAGCACAGGTACCGTTCCAAAAAACAACTATGGAATAGACAACACCTACAACTTCCTCAGTGAAAGGGACTCAAAACCCCATATTTCCCTCTGAGGAATATATCTGACGAGTAAGAATCTTAAAACCTATGTATTGATATGTCTCCGTAAGGGAATCAAGTGTGTCTAGACTGGCATAAACATGGCAGCGAGAATCAGCTGAAAGCACTATCAAAAGGAATTTCAAAACAAAGCAGAAAAACAGGGATATTCTTTACAATTCCTACAGGGTCTGTGATGAAACCTGGAATGACCCTATGTACAACGACAGCTGGATGTGGCATAAGGCTGGACACTTGGGACTGAGAGGATTGGTGAGATTTGGTGAGCAAATGCAGACCGTTTAAAGCAATAATGCATGGCACCCATTCCATGGGTCCCAACTCTCCAGGTTGAAGGGAATATTACTACAGTTATAACATGTACGGGAAACCTAGAGAACGGACACACTGTGAATACGAAAGGTTTCTAAAACTCAACGAATAGTCCCTCTCCTGGTGCTCCAGTTTGACTTTCCATCTGCTTTACTATCATCCTCCAAGTTGGAGAGACAGCCCCTTTAACCTCCTTGTTCGCACAGGCTGCCAAATTGGCAGAGGATGAAAGGGAAGAGGGAGATCCAATGAGAGAGTAGCTGTTAGGCATTTGGACGGGCACATATCACTGTAATTTCCCGGCAGGAAGAAGAATTAACCAAAGTCTCAGCCCCCCACCGGGAACCAGCATAGGTCCTGAACCAAAATTTTGGACTTGCGGTCAGCTCACCAAAAACGAGTTGAAAAATGGAGCTCAGGGGCACAGCCATTCACAAACTGGCCGAGTAATAAAGGACAACTATCGTCCAAAAATCTGTTGAGGGAAGGCAACGAGGCGGACTTGAAAGAGAGGCAGAATAGCAGGAAACAGATTTCAAGAGGTACGTTGGAATCGCCTTTAAAGCACAGGAAGAGGGGCACAACTTCGACAATGATGCACTTGGCCAAAAAGGGCGTATGCGTTTTCTCCTGAATATATTCAGGAGAAAACGCATATGCCCTTTTCGGACAAGCAAGCAAGCGGGCAATGCCAATCTGCACTACAAAGAAGTATCACTTCCCACCTGTCAAAAGGGACATCCACAAAATGTGTAAAAACCAGAAAGGCAAGACAGGCCCTGGAGAACAGGGAGCCTTGTTATGCTGATGGGCGGGATGTAAATTGCCAACTGCCTCTCTAGAAGAGTGCATTCTGTTCCCTAAAACAAGTAAAGAACAGAGCTACAGAGCCAAGGGCACTTCCAGTCTAGGGAATATACCTTGGGAAAACTGAAAATCAATAAGACAGAGCAACCCCAAAATGTAGGGCTGCACTGCATACAAGGACCTCAACTTGGACACACCTTAAGTATCCCAGAAAATATAAACATGGTTCAAAAAATTGTGGTACTTACGTACGATGGAATATCCCTCAGCCATGAAATCAATGTCATGAGACCAGTAGCAACAAAATGGGTGGATTCAGGTACGATGATTCTAAGTGAAATAAGTCACACAGAAAAAGAAACTTATCATAAGATATCACTTATGAAGATCCTGTAAACATGGCTACACTTGAACTGAGTTAGGAAAGAGAACAGTGTCTCACATTTAGAAAACACTCTTATACCTGCTTAAGGGGGAAGGAGAGGTGGGGTGATGCATAAAACCAGAGTTTGATATAAGCACAGGTACCGTTCCAAAAACCAACTATGGAATAGACAAGACCTACACCGTCCTCAGTGAAAGGGACTCAAAACCCCATATTTCCCGCAGAGGAAAATATCTGACTAGTAAGAATCTTAAAACCTATGTATTGATATGTCTCCGTAAGGGAATCAAGTGTGTCTAGACTGGCATAAACATGGCAGCGAGAATCAGCTCAAACCCACTATAAAAAGGAATTTCAAAAACAAAACAAAAAAACTGGGAAATTCTTTACAATTCCTTCAGGGTCTCTGATGAAAGCTGGAATGACCCTATCTACAACGACAGCTGGATGTGGCATAAGGAGGGACACTTGGGACTGAGACGATTGGTGAAATTGGGTGAGCAAATGCAGACCCTTTAAAGCAATAATGCATGGCACCCATTCCATGGGTCCGAACTCTCCAGGTTGAAGGGAATATTACTACAGCTATAACATGTGCGGGAAACCTAGAGAACGACACACTGTGAAAACGAAAGGTTTCTAAAACTCAACGAATAGTCCCTCTCCTGGTGCTCCGGTTTGACTTTCCGTCTGCTTTACTATCAACCTCCCAACTTGAAGAGACAGCCCCTTTAACCTCTTGGTTCGCACAGGTTGCCAATTTGGCAGAGGATGAAAGGGAAGAGGGAGAACCAATGAGAGAGTAGCTGTTAGGCATTTGGACGGGCACATATCACTGTAATTTCCCGGCAGGGAGAAGAATTAACCAAATTCTCAGCCACCCACCGGGAACCAGTATAGGTCCTCAACCAAAATTTTGGACTTGCGGTCAGCTCACCAAAAACGAGTTGAAAAATGGAGCTCAGGGGCACAGCAATTCACAAACTGGCCGAGTAATAAAGGACAACTATCGTCCAAAAATGTGTTGAGGGAAGGCAACGAGGCGGACTTGAAAGCAAGGCAGAATAGCAGGAAACAGATTTCAAGAGGTACGTTGGAATCACCTTTAAAGCACAGGAAGAGGGGCACAACTTCGACAATGATGCACTTGGCCAAAAAGGGCGTATGCGTTTTCTCCTGAATATATTCAGGAGAAAACGCATACGCCCTTTTTGGCCAAGCAAGCAAGCGGGCAATGCAAATCTGCACTACAAAGAAGTATCACTTCCCACCGGTCAAAAGGGACATCCACAAAATGTGTAAGAACAAGAAAGGCAAGACAGGCCCTGGAGAACAGGGAGCCTTGTTATGCTGATGGGCGGGATGTAAATTGCCAACTGCCTCTCTGGAGGAGTGCATTCTGTTCCCTAAAACAAGTAAAGAACAGAGCTACAGAGCCAAGGGCACTACCAGTCTAGGGAATATACCTTGGGAAAACTGAAAATCAATAAGACAGAGCAACCCCAAAATGTAGGGCTGCACTGCATACAAGGACCTCAACTTGGACACACCTTAAGTATCCCAGAAAATATAAACATGGTTCAAAAAATTGTGGTACTTACGTACGATGGAATATCCCTCAGCCATGAAATCAATGTCATGAGACCAGTAGCAACAAAATGGGTGGATTCAGGTACGATGATTCTAAGTGAAATAAGTCACACAGAAAAAGAAACTTATCATAAGATATCACTTATGAAGATCCTGTAAACATGGCTACACTTGAACTGAGTTAGGAAAGAGAACAGTGTCTCACATTTAGAAAACACTCTTATACCTGCTTAAGGGGGAAGGAGAGGTGGGGTGATGCATAAAACCAGAGTTTGATATAAGCACAGGTACCGTTCCAAAAACCAACTATGGAATAGACAAGACCTACACCGTCCTCAGTGAAAGGGACTCAAAACCCCATATTTCCCGCAGAGGAAAATATCTGACTAGTAAGAATCTTAAAACCTATGTATTGATATGTCTCCGTAAGGGAATCAAGTGTGTCTAGACTGGCATAAACATGGCAGCGAGAATCATCTCAAACCCACTATAAAAAGGAATTTCAAAAACAAAACAAAAAAACTGGGAAATTCTTTACAATTCCTTCAGGGTCTCTGATGAAAGCTGGAATGACCCTATCTACAACGACAGCTGGATGTGGCATAAGGAGGGACACTTGGGACTGAGACGATTGGTGAGATTGGGTGAGCAAATGCAGACCCTTTAAAGCAATAATGCATGGCACCCATTCCATGGGTCCGAACTCTCCAGGTTGAAGGGAATAGTACTACAGCTAAAACATGTGCGGGAAACCTAGAGAACGGACACACTGTGAATACGAAAGGTTTCTAAAACTCAACGAATAGTCCCTCTCCTGGTGCTCCGGTTTGACTTTCCGTCTGCTTTACTATCAACCTCCCAACTTGGAGAGACAGCCCCTTTAACCTCTTGGTTCGCACAGGTTGCCAATTTGGCAGAGGATGAAAGGGAAGAGGGAGAACCAATGAGAGAGTAGCTGTTAGGCATTTGGACGGGCACATATCACTGTAATTTCCCGGCAGGGAGAAGAATTAACCAAATTCTCAGCCACCCACCGGGAACCAGTATAGGTCCTGAACCAAAATTTTGGACTTGCGGTCAGCTCACCAAAAACGAGTTGAAAAATGGAGCTCAGGGGCACAGCAATTCACAAACTGGCCGAGTAATAAAGGACAACTATCGTCCAAAAATCTGTTGAGGGAAGGCAACGAGGCTGACTTGAAAGCGAGGGAGAATAGCAGGAAACAGATTTCAAGAGGTACGTTGGAATCGCCTTTAAAGCACAGGAAGAGGGGCACAACTTCGACAATGATGCACTTGGCCAAAAAGGGCGTATGCGTTTTCTCCTGAATATATTCAGGAGAAAACGCATACGCCCTTTTTGGCCAAGCAAGCAAGCGGGCAATGCAAATCTGCACTACAAAGAAGTATCACTTCCCACCGGTCAAAAGGGACATCCACAAAATGTGTAAGAACAAGAAAGGCAAGACAGGCCCTGGAGAACAGGGAGCCTTGTTATGCTGATGGGCGGGATGTAAATTGCCAACTGCCTCTCTGGAGGAGTGCATTCTGTTCCCTAAAACAAGTAAAGAACAGAGCTACAGAGCCAAGGGCACTACCAGTCTAGGGAATATACCTTGGGAAAACTGAAAATCAATAAGACAGAGCCACCCCAAAATTTAGGGCTGCGCTGCATACAAGGACCTCAACTTGGATACACCTTAAGTATCCCAGAAAATATAAACATGGTTCAAAAAATTGTGGTACTTACGTACGATGGAATATCCCTCAGCCATGAAATCAATGTCATAAGCCCAGTAGCAACAAAATGGGTGGATTCAGGTACGATGATTCTAAGTGAAATAAGGCACACAGAAAAAGAAACTTATCATAAGATATCACTTATGAAGATCCTGTAAACATGGCTACACTTGAACTGAGTTAGGAAAGAGAACAGTGTCTGACATTTAGAAAACACTCTTATACCTGCTTAAGGGGGAAGGAGAGGTGGGGTGATGCATAAAACCAGAGTTTGATATAAGCACAGGTACCGTTCCAAAAACCAACTATGGAATAGACAAGACCTACACCGTCCTCAGTGAAATGGACTCAAAACCCCATATTTCCCGCAGAGGTAAATATCTGACTAGTAAGAATCTTAAAACCTATGTATTGATATGTCTCCGTAAGGGAATCAAGTGTGTCTAGACTGGCATAAACTTGGCAGCGAGAATCAGCTCAAACCCACTATAAAAAGGAATTTCAAAAACAAAACAAAAAAACTGGGAAATTCTTTACAATTCCTTCAGGGTCTCTGATGAAAGCTGGAATGACCCTATCTACAATGACAGCTGGATGTGGCATAAGGAGGGACACTTGGGACTGAGATGCTTGGTGAGATTGGGTGAGCAAATGCAGACCCTTTAAAGCAATAATGCATGGCACACATTCCATGGGTCCGAACTCTCCAGGTTGAAGGGAATAGTACTACAGCTATAACATGTGCGGGAAACCTAGGGAACGGACACACTGTGAATACGAAAGGTTTCTAAAACTCAACGAATAGTCCCTCTCCTTGTGCTCCGGTTTGACTTTCCGTCTGCTTTACTATCAACCTCCCAACTTGGAGAGACAGCCCCTTTAACCTCTTGGTTCGCACAGGTTGCCAATTTGGCAGAGGATGAAAGGGAAGAAGGAGAACCAATGAGAGAGTAGCTGTTAGGCATTTGGACGGGCTCATATCACTGTAATTTCCCAGCAGGAAGAAGAATTAACCAAATTCTCAGCCACCCACCGGGAACCAGTATAGGTCCTGAACCAAAATTTTGGACTTGCGGTCAGCTCACCAAAAACGAGTTGAAAAATGGAGCTCAGGGGCACAGCAATTCACAAACTGGCCGAGTAATAAAGGACAACTATCGTCCAAAAATCTGTTGAGGGAAGGCAACGAGGCGGACTTGAAAGCGAGGCAGAATAGCAGGAAACAGATTTCAAGAGGTACGTTGGAATCGCCTTTAAAGCACAGGAAGAGGGGCACAACTTCGACAATGATGCACTTGGCCAAAAAGGGCGTATGCATTTTCTCCTGAATATATTCAGGAGAAAACGCATACGCCCTTTTTGGCCAAGCAAGCAAGCGGGCAATGCAAATCTGCACTACAAAGAAGTATCACTTCCCACCGGTCAAAAGGGACATCCACAAAATGTGTAAGAACAAGAAAGGCAAGACAGGCCCTGGAGAACAGGGAGCCTTGTTATGCTGATGGGCGGGATGTAAATTGCCAACTGCCTCTCTGGAGGAGTGCATTCTGTTCCCTAAAACAAGTAAAGAACAGAGCTACAGAGCCAAGGGCACTACCAGTCTAGGGAATATACCTTGGGAAAACTGAAAATCAATAAGACAGAGCAACCCCAAAATGTAGGGCTGCACTGCATACAAGGACCTCAACTTGGACGCACCTTAAGTATCCCAGAAAATATAAACATGGTTCAAAAAATTGTGGTACTTACGTACGATGGAATATCCCTCAGCCATGAAATCAATGTCATAAGACCAGTAGCAACAAAATGGGTGGATTCAGGTACGATGATTCTAAGTGAAATAAGTCACACAGAAAAAGAAACTTATCATAAGATATCACTTATGAAGATCCTGTAAACATGGCTACACTTGAACTGAGTTAGGAAAGAGAACAGTGTCTGACATTTAGAAAACACTCTTATACCTGCTTAAGGGGGAAGGAGAGGTGGGGTGATGCATAAAACCAGAGTTTGATATAAGCACAGGTACCGTTCCAAAAACCAACTATGGAATAGACAAGACCTACACCTTCCTCAGTGAAAGGGACTCAAAACCCCATATTTCCCGCAGAGGAAAATATCTGACTAGTAAGAATCTTAAAACCTATGTATTGATATGTCTCCGTAAGGGAATCAAGTGTGTCTAGACTGGCATAAACATGGCAGCGAGAATCAGCCCAAACCCACTATAAAAAGGAATTTCAAAAACAAAACAAAAAAACTGGGAAATTCTTTACAATTCCTTCAGGGTTTCTGAGGAAAGCTGGAATGACCCTATCTACAACGACAGCTGGATGTGGCATAAGGAGGGACACTTCGGACTGAGACGATTGGTGAGATTGGGTGTGCAAATGCAGACCCTTTAAAGCAATAATGCATGGCACCCATTCCATGGGTCCGAACTCTCCAGGTTGAAGGGAATAGTACTACAGCTATAACATGTGCGGGAAACCTAGAGAACGGACACACTGTGAATACGAAGGTTTCTAAAACTCAACGAATAGTCCCTCTCCTGGTGCTCCGGTTTGACTTTCCGTCTGCTTTACTATCAACCTCCCAACTTGGAGAGACAGCCCCTTTAACCTCTTGGTTCGCACAGGTTGCCAATTTGGCAGAGGATGAAAGGGAAGAGGGAGAACCAATGAGAGAGTAGCTGTTAGGCATTTGGACGGGCACATATCACTGTAATTTCCCGGCAGGAAGAAGAATTAACCAAATTCTCAGCCACCCACCGGGAACCAGTATAGGTCCTGAACCAAAATTTTGGACTTGCGGTCAGCTCACCAAAAACGAGTTGAAAAATGGAGCTCAGGGGCACAGCAATTCACAAACTGGCCGAGTAATAAAGGACAACTCTCGTCCAAAAATCTGTTGAGGGAAGGCAACGAGGCGGACTTGAAAGCGAGGCAGAATAGCAGGAAACAGATTTCAAGAGGTACGTTGGAATCGCCTTTAAAGCACAGGAAGAGGGGCACAACTTCGACAATGATGCACTTGGC
The DNA here is from genome assembly GCF_949752795.1 of Hyperoodon ampullatus. NCBI lineage: Eukaryota > Metazoa > Chordata > Mammalia > Artiodactyla > Ziphiidae > Hyperoodon > Hyperoodon ampullatus. Next base: position 572,585 of record NW_027641085.1, read on the forward strand.
CAAAAAGGGCGTATGCGTTTTCTCCTGAATATATTCAGGAGAAAACTCATACGCCCTTTTTGGCCAAGCAAGCAAGCGGGCAATGCAAATCTGCACTACAAAGAAGTATCACTTCCCACCGGTCAAAAGGGACATCCACAAAATGTGTAAGAACAAGAAAGGCAAGACAGGCCCTGGAGAACAGGGAGCCTTGTTATGCTGATGGGCGGGATGTAAATTGCCAACTGCCTCTCTGGAGGAGTGCATTCTGTTCCCTAAAACAAGTAAAGAACAGAGCTACAGAGCCAAGGGCACTACCAGTCTAGGGAATATACCTTGGGAAAACTGAAAATCAATAAGACAGAGCCACCCCAAAATTTAGGGCTGCACTGCATACAAGGACCTCAACTTGGATACACCTTAAGTATCCCAGAAAATATAAACATGGTTCAAAAAATTGTGGTACTTACGTACGATGGAATATCCCTCAGCCATGAAATCAATGTCATAAGCCCAGTAGCAACAAAATGGGTGGATTCAGGTACGATGATTCTAAGTGAAATAAGTCACACAGAAAAAGAAACTTATCATAAGATATCACTTATGAAGATCCTGTAAACATGGCTACACTTGAACTGAGTTAGGAAAGAGAACAGTGTCTCACATTTAGAAAACACTCTTATACCTGCTTAAGGGGGAAGGAGAGGTGGGGTGATGCATAAAACCAGAGTTTGATATAAGCACAGGTACCGTTCCAAAAACCAACTATGGAATAGACAAGACCTACACCGTCCTCAGTGAAAGGGACTCAAAACCCCATATTTCCCGCAGAGGAAAATATCTGACTAGTAAAAATCATAAAACCTATGTATTGATATGTCTCCGTAAGGGAATCAAGTGTGTCTAGACTGGCATAAACATGGCAGCGAGAATCAGCTCAAACCCACTATAAAAATGAATTTCAAAAACAAAACAAAAAAACTGGGAAATTCTTTACAATTCCTTCAGGGTCTCTGATGAAAGCTGGAATGACCCTATCTACAACGACAGCTGGATGTGGCATAAGGAGGGACACTTGGGACTGAGACGATTGGTGAGATTGGGTGAGCAAATGCAGACCCTTTAAAGCAATAATGCATGGCACCCATTCCATAGGTCCGAACTCTCCAGGTTGAAGGGAATATTACTACAGCTATAACATGTGCGGGAAACCTAGAGAACGGACACACTGTGAATACGAAAGGTTTCTAAAACTCAACGAATAGTCCCTCTCCTGGTGCTCCGGTTTGACTTTCCGTCTGCTTTACTATCAACCTCCCAACTTGGAGAGACAGCCCCTTTAACCTCTTGGTTCGCACAGGTTGCCAATTTGGCAGAGGATGAAAGGGAAGAGGGAGAACCAATGAGAGAGTAGCTGTTAGGCATTTGGAAGGGCACATATCACTGTAATTTCCCGGCAGGAAGAAGAATTAACCAAATTCTCAGCCACCCACCGGGAACCAGTATAGGTTCTGAACGAAAATTTTGGACTTGCGGTCAGCTCACCAAAAACGAGTTGAAAAATGGAGCTCAGGGGCACAGCAATTCACAAACTGGCCGAGTAATAAAGGACAACTATCGTCCAAAAATCTGTTGAGGGAAGGCAACGAGGCGGACTTGAAAGCGAGGCAGAATAGCAGGAAACAGATTTCAAGAGGTACGTTGGAATCGCCTTTAAAGCACAGGAAGAGGGGCACAACTTCGACAATGATGCACTTGGCCAAAAAGGGCGTATGCGTTTTCTCCTGAATATATTCAGGAGAAAACGCATACGCCCTTTTTGGCCAAGCAAGCAAGCGGGCAATGCAAATCTGCACTACAAAGAAGTATCACTTCCCACCGGTCAAAAGGGACATCCACAAAATGTGTAAGAACAAGAAAGGCAAGACAGGCCCTGGAGAACAGGGAGCCTTGTTATGCTGATGGGCGGGATGTAAATTGCCAACTGCCTCTCTGGAGGAGTGCATTCTGTTCCCTAAAACAAGTAAAGAACAGAGCTACAGAGCCAAGGGCACTACCAGTCTAGGGAATATACCTTGGGAAAACTGAAAATCAATAAGACAGAGCCACCCCAAAATTTAGGGCTGCACTGCATACAAGGACCTCAACTTGGATACACCTTAAGTATCCCAGAAAATATAAACATGGTTCAAAAAATTGTGGTACTTACGTATGATGGAATATCCCTCAGCCATGAAATCAATGTCATAAGCCCAGTAGCAACAAAATGGGTGGATTCAGGTACGATGATTCTAAGTGAAATAAGTCACACAGAAAAAGAAACTTATCATAAGATATCACTTATGAAGATCCTGTAAACATGGCTACACTTGAACTGAGTTAGGAAAGAGAACAGTGTCTGACATTTAGAAAACACTCTTATACCTGCTTAAGGGGGAAGGAGAGGTGGGGTGATGCATAAAACCAGAGTTTGATATAAGCACAGATACCGTTCCAAAAACCAACTATGGAATAGACAAGACCTACACCGTCCTCAGTGAAAGGGACTCAAAACCCCATATTTCCCGCAGAGGAAAATATCTGACTAGTAAGAATATTAAAACCTATGTATTGATATGTCTCCGTAAGGGAATCAAGTGTGTCTAGACTGGCATAAACATGGCAGCGAGAATCAGCTCAAACCCACTATAAAAAGGAATTTCAAAAACAAAACAAAAAAACTGGGAAATTCTTTACAATTCCTTCAGGGTCTCTGATGAAAGCTGGAATGACCCTATCTACAACGACAGCTGGATGTGGCATAAGGAGGGACACTTGGGACTGAGATGCTTGGTGAGATTGGGTGAGCAAATGCAGACCCTTTAAAGCAATAATGCATGGCACCCATTCCATGGGTCCGAACTCTCCAGGTTGAAGGGAATAGTACTACAGCTATAACATGTTCGGGAAACCTAGGGAACGGACACACTGTGAATACGAAAGGTTTCTAAAACTCAACGAATAGTCCCTCTCCTGGTGCTCCGGTTTGACTTTCCGTCTGCTTTACTATCAACCTCCCAACTTGGAGAGACAGCCCCTTTAACCTCTTGGTTCGCACACGTTGCCAATTTGGCAGAGGATGAAAGGGAAGAGGGAGAACCAATGAGAGAGTAGCTGTTAGGCATTTGGACGGGCACATATCACTGTAATTTCCCGGCAGGAAGAAGAATTAACCAAATTCTCAGCCACCCACCGGGAACCAGTATAGGTCCTGAACCAAAATTTTGGACTTGCGGTCAGCTCACCAAAAACGAGTTGAAAAATGGAGCTCAGGGGCACAGCAATTCACAAACTGGCCGAGTAATAAAGGACAACTATCGTCCAAAAATCTGTTGAGGGAAGGCAACGAGGCGGACTTGAAAGCGAGGCAGAATAGCAGGAAACAGATTTCAAGAGGTACGTTGGAATCGCCTTTAAAGCACAGGAAGAGGGGCACAACTTCGACAATGATGCACTTGGCCAAAAAGGGCGTATGCGTTTTCTCCTGAATATATTCAGGAGAAAACGCATACGCCCTTTTTGGCCAAGCAAGCAAGCGGGCAATGCAAATCTGCACTACAAAGAAGTATCACTTCCCACCGGTCAAAAGGGACATCCACAAAATGTGTAAGAACAAGAAAGGCAAGACAGGCCCTGGAGAACAGGGAGCCTTTTTATGCTGATGGGCGGGATGTAAATTGCCAACTGCCTCTCTGGAGGAGTGCATTCTGTTCCCTAAAACAAGTAAAGAACAGAGCTACAGAGCCAAGGGCACTACCAGTCTAGGGAATATACCTTGGGAAAACTGAAAATCAATAAGACAGAGCCACCCCAAAATTTAGGGCTGCACTGCATACAAGGACCTCAACTTGGATACACCTTAAGTATTCCAGAAAATATAAACATGGTTCAAAATATTGTGGTACTTACGTACGATGGAATATCCCTCAGCCATGAAATCAATGTCATAAGACCAGTAGCAGCAAAATGGGTGGATTCGGGTACGATGATTCTAAGTGAAATAAGTCACACAGAAAAAGAAACTTATCATAAGATATCACTTATGAAGATCCTGTAAACATGGCTACACTTGAACTGAGTTAGGAAAGAGAACAGTGTCTCACATTTAGAAAACACTCTTATACCTGCTTAAGGGGGAAGGAGAGGTGGGGTGATGCATAAAACCAGAGTTTGATATAAGCACAGGTACCGTTCCAAAAACCAACTATGGAATAGACAAGACCTACACCGTCCTCAGTGAAAGGGACTCAAAAACCCATATTTCCCGCAGAGGAAAATATCTGACTAGTAAGAATCTTAAAACCTATGTATTGATATGTCTCCGTAAGGGAATCAAGTGTGTCTAGACTGGCATAAACATGGCAGCGAGAATCAGCTCAAACCCACTATAAAAAGGAATTTCGAAAACAAAACAAAAAAAAAGGGAAATTCTTTACAATTCCTTCAGGGTCTCTGATGAAAGCTGGAATGACCCTATCTACAACGACAGCTGGATGTGGCATAAGGAGGGACACTTGGGACTGAGACGATTGGTGAGATTGGGTGAGCAAATGCAGACCCTTTAAAGCAATAATGCATGGCACCCATTCCATGGGTCCGAAATCTCCAGGTTGAAGGGAATATTACTATAGCTATAACATGTGCGGGAAACCTAGAGAACGGACACACTGTGAATACGAAAGGTTTCTAAAACTCAACGAATAGTCCCTCTCCTGGTGCTCCGGTTTGACTTTCCGTCTGCTTTACTATCCACCTCCCAACTTGGAGAGACAGCCCCTTTAACCTCTTGGTTCGCACAGGTTGCCAATTTGGCAGAGGATGAAAGGGAAGAGGGAGAACCAATGAGAGAGTAGCTGTTAGGCATTTGGACGGGCACATATCACTGTAATTTCCCGGCAGGAAGAAGAATTAACCAAATTCTCAGCCACCCACCAGGAACCAGTATAGGTCCTGAACCAAAATATTGGACTTGCGGTCAGCTCACCAAAAACGAGTTGAAAAATGGAGCTCAGGGGCACAGCAATTCACAAACTGGCCGAGTAATAAAGGACAACTCTCGTCCAAAAATCTGTTGAGGGAAGGCAACGAGGCGGACTTGAAAGCGAGGCAGAATAGCAGGAAACAGATTTCAAGAGGTACGTTGGAATCACCTTTAAAGCACAGGAAGAGGGGCACAACTTCGACAATGATGCACTTGGCCAAAAAGGGCGTATGCGTTTTCTCCTGAATATATTCAGGAGAAAACGCATACGCCCTTTTTGGCCAAGCAAGCAAGCGGGCAATGCAAATCTGCACTACAAAGAAGTATCACTTCCCACCGGTCAAAAGGGACATCCACAAAATGTGTAAGAACAAGAAAGGCAAGACAGGCCCTGGAGAACAGGGAGCCTTGTTATGCTGATGGGCGGGATGTAAATTGCCAACTGCCTCTCTGGAGGAGTGCATTCTGTTCCCTAAAACAAGTAAAGAACAGAGCTACAGAGCCAAGGGCACTACCAGTCTAGGGAATATACCTTGGGAAAACTGAAAATCAATAAGACAGAGCCACCCCAAAATTTAGGGCTGCACTGCATACAAGGACCTCAACTTGGATACACCTTAAGTATCCCAGAAAATATAAACATGGTTCAAAAAATTGTGGTACTTACGTATGATGGAATATCCCTCAGCCATGAAATCAATGTCATAAGCCCAGTAGCAACAAAATGGGTGGATTCAGGTACGATGATTCTAAGTGAAATAAGTCACACAGAAAAAGAAACTTATCATAAGATATCACTTATGAAGATCCTGTAAACATGGCTACACTTGAACTGAGTTAGGAAAGAGAACAGTGTCTGACATTTAGAAAACACTCTTATACCTGCTTAAGGGGGAAGGAGAGGTGGGGTGATGCATAAAACCAGAGTTTGATATAAGCACAGATACCGTTCCAAAAACCAACTATGGAATAGACAAGACCTACACCGTCCTCAGTGAAAGGGACTCAAAACCCCATATTTCCCGCAGAGGAAAATATCTGACTAGTAAGAATCTTAAAACCTATGTATTGATATGTCTCCGTAAGGGAATCAAGTGTGTCTAGACTGGCATAAACATGGCAGCGAGAATCAGCTCAAACCCACTATAAAAAGGAATTTCAAAAACAAAACTTAAAAACTGGGAAATTCTTTACAATTCCTTCAGGGTCTCTGATGAAAGCTGGAATGACCCTATCTACAACGACAGCTGGATGTGGCATAAGGAGGGACACTTGGGAATGAGATGCTTTTTGAGATTGGGTGAGCAAATGCAGACCCTTTAAAGCAATAATGCATGGCACCCATTCCATGGGTCTGAACTCTCCAGGTTGAAGGGAATAGTACTACAGCTATAACATGTTCGGGAAACCTAGGGAACGGACACACTGTGAATACGAAAGGTTTCTAAAACTCAACGAATAGTCCCTCTCCTGGTGCTCCGGTTTGACTTTCCGTCTGCTTTACTATCAACCTCCCAACTTGGAGAGACAGCCCCTTTAACCTCTTGGTTCGCACAGGTTGCCAATTTGGCAGAGGATGAAAGGGAAGAGGGAGAACCAATGAGAGAGTAGCTGTTAGGCATTTGGACGGGCACATATCACTGTAATTTCCCGGCAGGAAGAAGAATTAACCAAATTCTCAGCCACCCACCGGGAACCAGTATAGGTCCTGAGCCAAAATTTTGGACTTGCGGTCAGCTCACCAAAAACGAGTTGAAAAATGGAGCTCAGGGGCACAGCAATTCACAAACTGGCCGAGTAATAAAGGACAACTCTCGTCCAAACATCTGTTGAGGGAAGGCAACGAGGCGGACTTGAAAGCGAGGCAGAATAGCAGGAAACAGATTTCAAGAGGTACGTTGGAATCGCCTTTAAAGCACAGGAAGAGGGGCACAACTTCGACAATGATGCACTTGGCCAAAAAGGGCGTATGCGTTTTCTCCTGAATATATTCAGGAGAAAACGCATACGCCCTTTTTGGCCAAGCAAGCAAGCGGGCAATGCAAATCTGCACTACAAAGAAGTATCACTTCCCACCGGTCAAAAGGGACATCCACAAAATGTGTAAGAACAAGAAAGGCAAGACAGGCCCTGGAGAACAGGGAGCCTTGTTATGCTGATGGGCGGGATGTAAATTGCCAACTGCCTCTCTGGAGGAGTGCATTCTGTTCCCTAAAACAAGTAAAGAACAGAGCTACAGAGCCAAGGGCACTACCAGTCTAGGGAATATACCTTGGGAAAACTGAAAATCAATAAGACAGAGCCACCCCAAAATTTAGGGCTGCACTGCATACAAGCACCTCAACTTGGATACACCTTAAGTATCCCAGAAAATATAAACATGGTTCAAAAAATTGTGGTACTTACGTACGATGGAATATCCCTCAGCCATGAAATCAATGTCATAAGTCCAGTAGTAACAAAATGGGTGGATTCAGGTACGATGATTCTAAGTGAAATAAGTCACACAGAAAAAGAAACTTATCATAAGATATCACTTATGAAGATCCTGTAAACATGGCTACACTTGAACTGAGTTAGGAAAGAGAACAGTGTCTCACATTTAGAAAACACTCTTATACCTGCTTAAGGGGGAAGGAGAGGTGGGGTGATGCATAAAACCAGAGTTTGATATAAGCACAGGTACCGTTCCAAAAACCAACTATGGAATAGACAAGACCTACACCGTCCTCAGTGAAAGGGACTCAAAACCCCATATTTCCCGCAGAGGAAAGTATCTGACTAGTAAGAATCTTAAAACCTATGTATTGATATGTCTCCGTAAGGGAATCAAGTGTGTCTAGACTGGCATAAACATGGCAGCGAGAATCAGCTCAAACCCACTATAAAAAGGAATTTCAAAAACAAAACAAAAAAACTGGGAAATTCTTTACAATTCCTTCAGGGTCTCTGATGAAAGCTGGAATGACCCTATCTACAACGACAGCTGGATGTGGCATAAGGAGGGACACTTGGGACTGAGATGATTGGTGAGATTGGGTGAGCAAATGCAGACCCTTTAAAGCAATAATGCATGGCACCCATTCCATGGGTCCGAACTCTCCTAGTTGAAGGGAATATTACTACAGCTATAACATGTACGGGAAACCTAGGGAACGGACACACTGTGAATACGAAAGGTTTCTAAAACTCAACGCATAGTCCCTCTCCTGGTGCTCCGGTTTGACTTTCCGTCTGCTTTACTATCAACCTCCAAACTTGGAGAGACAGCCCCTTTAACCTCTTGGTTCGCACACGTTGCCAATTTGGCAGAGGATGAAAGGGAAGAGGGAGAACCAATGAGAGAGTAGCTGTTAGGCATTTGGACGGGCACATATCACAGTAATTTCCAGGCAGGAAGAAGAATTAACCAAATTCTCAGCCACCCACCAGGAACCAGTGTAGGTCCTGAACCAAAATTTTGGACTTGCGGTCAGCTCACCAAAAACGAGTTGAAAAATGGAGCTCAGGGGCACAGCAATTCACAAACTGGCCGAGTAATAAAGGACAACTATCGTCCAAAAATCTGTTGAGGGAAGGCAACGAGGCGGACTTGAAAGCGAGGCAGAATAGCAGGAAACAGATTTCAAGAGGTACGTTGGAATCGCCTTTAAAGCACAGGAAGAGGGGCACAACTTCGACAATGATGCACTTGGCCAAAAAGGGCGTATGCGTTTTCTCCTGAATATATTCAGGAGAAAACGCATACGCCCTTTTTGGCCAAGCAAGCAAGCGGGCAATGCAAATCTGCACTACAAAGAAGTATCACTTCCCACCGGTCAAAAGGGACATCCACAAAATGTGTAAGAACAAGAAAGGCAAGACAGGCCCTGGAGAACAGGGAGCCTTGTTATGCTGATGGGCGGGATGTAAATTGCCAACTGCCTCTCTGGAGGAGTGCATTCTGTTCCCTAAAACAAGTAAAGTACAGAGCTACAGAGCCAAGGGCACTACCAGTCTAGGGAATATACCTTGGGAAAACTGAAAATCAATAAGACAGAGCCACCCCAAAATTTAGGGCTGCACTGCTTACAAGGACCTCAACTTGGATACACCTTAAGTATCCCAGAAAATATAAACATGGTTCAAAAAATTGTGGTACTTACGTATGATGGAATATCCCTCAGCCATGAAATCAATGTCATAAGCCCAGTAGCAACAAAATGGGTGGATTCAGGTACGATGATTCTAAGTGAAATAAGTCACACAGAAAAAGAAACTTATCATAAGATATCACTTATGAAGATCCTGTAAACATGGCTACACTTGAACTGAGTTAGGAAAGAGAACAGTGTCTGACATTTAGAAAACACTCTTATACCTGCTTAAGGGGGAAGGAGAGGTGGGGTGATGCATAAAACCAGAGTTTGATATAAGCACAGATACCGTTCCAAAAACCAACTATGGAATAGACAAGACCTACACCGTCCTCAGTGAAAGGGACTCAAAACCCCATATTTCCCGCAGAGGAAAATATCTGACTAGTAAGAATATTAAAACCTATGTATTGATATGTCTCCGTAAGGGAATCAAGTGTGTCTAGACTGGCATAAACATGGCAGCGAGAATCAGCTCAAACCCACTATAAAAAGGAATTTCAAAAACAAAACAAAAAAACTGGGAAATTCTTTACAATTCCTTCAGGGTCTCTGATGAAAGCTGGAATGACCCTATCTACAACGACAGCTGGATGTGGCATAAGGAGGGACACTTGGGACTGAGATGCTTGGTGAGATTGGGTGAGCAAATGCAGACTCTTTAAAGCAATAATGCATGGCACCCATTCCATGGGTCCGAACTCTCCAGGTTGAAGGGAATAGTACTACAGCTATAACATGTTCGGGAAACCTAGGGAACGGACACACTGTGAATACGAAAGGTTTCTAAAACTCAACGAATAGTCCCTCTCCTGGTGCTCCGGTTTGACTTTCCGTCTGCTTTACTATCAACCGCCCAACTTGGAGAGACAGCCCCTTTAACCTCTTGGTTCGCACACGTTGCCAATTTGGCAGAGGATGAAAGGGAAGAGGGAGAACCAATGAGAGAGTAGCTGTTAGGCATTTGGACGGGCACATATCACTGTAATTTCCCGGCAGGAAGAAGAATTAACCAAATTCTCAGCCACCCACCGGGAACCAGTATAGGTCCTAAACCAAAATTTTGGACTTGCGGTCAGCTCACCAAAAACGAGTTGAAAAATGGAGCTCAGGGGCACAGCAATTCACAAACTGGCCGAGTAATAAAGGACAACTATCGTCCAAAAATCTGTTGAGGGAAGGCAACGAGGCGGACTTGAAAGCGAGGCAGAATAGCAGGAAACAGGTTTCAAGAGGTACGTTGGAATCGCCTTTAAAGCACAGGAAGAGGGGCACAACTTCGACAATGATGCACTTGGCCAAAAAGGGCGTATGCGTTTTCTCCTGAATATATTCAGGAGAAAACGCATACGCCCTTTTTGGCCAAGCAAGCAAGCGGGCAATGCAAATCTGCACTACAAAGAAGTATCACTTCCCACCGGTCAAAAGGGACATCCACAAAATGTGTAAGAACAAGAAAGGCAAGACAGGCCCTGGAGAACAGGGAGCCTTGTTATGCTGATGGGCGGGATGTAAATTGCCAACTGCCTCTCTGGAGGAGTGCATTCTGTTCCCTAAAACAAGTAAAGAACAGAGCTACAGAGCCAAGGGCACTACCAGTCTAGGGAATATACCTTGGGAAAACTGAAAATCAATAAGACAGAGCCACCCCAAAATTTAGGGCTGCACTGCATACAAGGACCTCAACTTGGATACACCTTAAGTATCCCAGAAAATATAAACATGGTTCAAAATATTGTGGTACTTACGTACGATCGAATATCCCTCACCCATGAAATCAATGTCATAAGACCAGTAGCAGCAAAATGGGTGGATTCGGGTACGATGATTCTAAGTGAAATAAGTCACACAGAAAAAGAAACTTATCATAAGATATCACTTATGAAGATCCTGTAAACATGGCTACACTTGAACTGAGTTAGGAAAGAGAACAGTGTCTCACATTTAGAAAACACTCTTATACCTGCTTAAGGGGGAAGGAGAGGTGGGGTGATGCATAAAACCAGAGTTTGATATAAGCACAGGTACCGTTCCAAAAACCAACTATGGAATAGACAAGACCTACACCGTCCTCAGTGAAAGGGACTCAAAAACCCATATTTCCCGCAAAAGAAAATATCTGACTAGTAAGAATCTTAAAACCTATGTATTGATATGTCTCCGTAAGGGAATCAAGTGTGTCTAGACTGGCATAAACATGGCAGCGAGAATCAGCTCAAACCCACTATAAAAAGGAATTTCGAAAACAAAACAAAAAAAAGGGAAATTCTTTACAATTCCTTCAGGGTCTCTGATGAAAGCTGGAATGACCCTATCTACAACGACAGCTGGATGTGGCATAAGGAGGGACACTTGGGACTGAGACGATTGGTGAGATTGGGTGAGCAAATGCAGACCCTTTAAAGCAATAATGCATGGCACCCATTCCATGGGTCCGAAATCTCCAGGTTGAAGGGAATATTACTATAGCTATAACATGTGCGGGAAACCTAGAGAACGGACACACTGTGAATACGAAAGGTTTCTAAAACTCAACGAATAGTCCCTCTCCTGGTGCTCCGGTTTGACTTTCCGTCTGCTTTACTATCCACCTCCCAACTTGGAGAGACAGCCCCTTTAACCTCCTGGTTCGCACAGGTTGCCAATTTGGCAGAGGATGAAAGGGAAGAGGGAGAACCAATGAGAGAGTAGCTGTTAGGCATTTGGAAGGGCACATATCACTGTAATTTCCCGGCAGGAAGAAGAATTAACCAAATTCTCAGCCACCCACCGGGAACCAGTATAGGTCCTGAACGAAAATTTTGGACTTGCGGTCAGCTCACCAAAAACGAGTTGAAAAATGGAGCTCAGGGGCACAGCAATTCACAAACTGGCCGAGTAATAAAGGACAACTCTCGTCCAAAAATCTGTTGAGGGAAGGCAACGAGGCGGACTTGAAAGCGAGGCAGAATAGCAGGAAACAGATTTCAAGAGGTACGTTGGAATCGCCTTTAAAGCACAGGAAGAGGGGCACAACTTCGACAATGATGCACTTGGCCAAAAAGGGCGTATGCGTTTTCTCCTGAATATATTCAGGAGAAAACGCATACGCCCTTTTTGGCCAAGCAAGCAAGCGGGCAATGCAAATCTGCACTACAAAGAAGTATCACTTCCCACCGGTCAAAAGGGACATCCACAAAATGTGTAAGAACAAGAAAGGCAAGACAGGCCCTGGAGAACAGGGAGCCTTGTTATGCTGATGGGCGGGATGTAAATTGCCAACTGCCTCTCTGGAGGAGTGCATTCTGTTCCCTAAAACAAGTAAAGAACAGAGCTACAGAGCCAAGGGCACTACCAGTCTAGGGAATATACCTTGGGAAAACTGAAAATCAATAAGACAGAGCCACCCCAAAATTTAGGGCTGCACTGCATACAAGGACCTCAACTTGGATACACCTTAAGTATCCCAGAAAATATAAACATGGTTCAAAAAATTGTGGTACTTACGTATGATGGAATATCCCTCAGCCATGAAATCAATGTCATAAGCCCAGTAGCAACAAAATGGGTGGATTCAGGTACGATGATTCTAAGTGAAATAAGTCACACAGAAAAAGAAACTTATCATAAGATATCACTTATGAAGATCCTGTAAACATGGCTACACTTGAACTGAGTTAGGAAAGAGAACAGTGTCTCACATTTAGAAAACACTCTTATACCTGCTTAAGGGAGAAGGAGAGGTGGGGTGATGCATAAAACCAGAGTTTGATATAAGCACAGATACCGTTCCAAAAACCAACTATGGAATAGACAAGACCTACACCGTCCTCAGTGAAAGGGACTCAAAACCCCATATTTCCCGCAGAGGAAAATATCTGACTAGTAAGAATCTTAAAACCTATGTATTGATATGTCTCCGTAAGGGAATCAAGTGTGTCTAGACTGGCATAAACATGGCAGCGAGAATCAGCTCAAACCCACTATAAAAAGGAATTTCAAAAACAAAACAAAAAAACTGGGAAATTCTTTACAATTCCTTCAGGGTCTCTGATGAAAGCTGGAATGACCCTATCTACAACGACAGCTGGATGTGGCATAAGGAGGGACACTTGGGACTGAGATGCTTGGTGAGATTGGGTGAGCAAATGCAGACTCTTTAAATCAATAATGCATGGCACCCATTCCATGGGTCCGAACTCTCCAGGTTGAAGGGAATAGTACTACAGCTATAACATGTTCGGGAAACCTAGGGAACGGACACACTGTGAATACGAAAGGTTTCTAAAACTCAACGAATAGTCCCTCTCCTGGTGCTCCGGTTTGACTTTCCGTCTGCTTTACTATCAACCTCCCAACTTGGAGAGACAGCCCCTTTAACCTCTTGGTTCGCACACGTTGCCAATTTGGCAGAGGATGAAAGGGAAGAGGGAGAACCAATGAGAGAGTAGCTGTTAGGCATTTGGACGGGCACATATCACTGTAATTTCCCGGCAGGAAGAAGAATTAACCAAATTCTCAGCCACCCACCGGGAACCAGTATAGGTCCTGAACCAAAATTTTGGACTTGCGGTCAGCTCACCAAAAACGAGTTGAAAAATGGAGCTCAGGGGCACAGCAATTCACAAACTGGCCGAGTAATAAAGGAAAACTATCGTCCAAAAATCTGTTGAGGGAAGGCAACGAGGCGGACTTGAAAGCGAGGCAGAATAGCAGGAAACAGATTTCAAGAGGTACGTTGGAATCGCCTTTAAAGCACAGGAAGAGGGGCACAACTTCGACAATGATGCACTTGGCCAAAAAGGGCGTATGCGTTTTCTCCTGAATATATTCAGGAGAAAACGCATACGCCCTTTTTGGCCAAGCAAGCAAGCGGGCAATGCAAATCTGCACTACAAAGAAGTATCACTTCCCACCGGTCAAAAGGGACATCCACAAAATGTGTAAGAACAAGAAAGGCAAGACAGGCCCTGGAGAACAGGGAGCCTTGTTATGCTGATGGGCGGGATGTAAATTGCCAACTGCCTCTCTGGAGGAGTGCATTCTGTTCCCTAAAACAAGTAAAGAACAGAGCTACAGAGCCAAGGGCACTACCAGTCTAGGGAATATACCTTGGGAAAACTGAAAATCAATAAGACAGAGCCACCCCAAAATTTAGGGCTGCACTGCATACAAGGACCTCAACTTGGATACACCTTAAGTATCCCAGAAAATATAAACATGGTTCAAAATATTGTGGTACTTACGTACGATGGAATATCCCTCAGCCATGAAATCAATGTCATAAGACCAGTAGCAGCAAAATGGGTGGATTCGGGTACGATGATTCTAAGTGAAATAAGTCACACAGAAAAAGAAACTTATCATAAGATATCACTTATGAAGATCCTGTAAACATGGCTACACTTGAACTGAGTTAGGAAAGAGAACAGTGTCTCACATTTAGAAAACACTCTTATACCTGCTTAAGGGGGAAGGAGAGGTGGGGTGATGCATAAAACCAGAGTTTGATATAAGCACAGGTACCGTTCCAAAAACCAACTATGGAATAGACAAGACCTACACCGTCCTCAGTGAAAGGGACTCAAAAACCCATATTTCCCGCAGAAGAAAATATCTGACTAGTAAGAATCTTAAAACCTATGTATTGATATGTCTCCGTAAGGGAATCAAGTGTGTCTAGACTGGCATAAACATGGCAGCGAGAATCAGCTCAAACCCACTATAAAAAGGAATTTCGAAAACAAAACAAAAAAAAAGGGAAATTCTTTACAATTCCTTCAGGGTCTCTGATGAAAGCTGGAATGACCCTATCTACAACGACAGCTGGATGTGGCATAAGGAGGGACACTTGGGACTGAGACGATTGGTGAGATTGGGTGAGCAAATGCAGACCCTTTAAAGCAATAATGCATGGCACCCATTCCATGGGTCCGAAATCTCCAGGTTGAAGGGAATATTACTATAGCTATAACATGTGCGGGAAACCTAGAGAACGGACACACTGTGAATACGAAAGGTTTCTAAAACTCAACGAATAGTCCCTCTCCTGGTGCTCCGGTTTGACTTTCCGTCTGCTTTACTATCCACCTCCCAACTTGGAGAGACAGCCCCTTTAACCTCTTGGTTCGCACAGGTTGCCAATTTGGCAGAGGATGAAAGGGAAGAGGGAGAACCAATGAGAGAGTAGCTGTTAGGCATTTGGAAGGGCACATATCACTGTAATTTCCCAGCAGGAAGAAGAATTAACCAAATTCTCAGCCACCCACCGGGAACCAGTATAGGTCCTGAACGAAAATTTTGGACTTGCGGTCAGCTCACCAAAAACGAGTTGAAAAATGGAGCTCAGGGGCACAGCAATTCACAAACTGGCCGAGTAATAAAGGACAACTCTCGTCCAAAAATCTGTTGAGGGAAGGCAACGAGGCGGACTTGAAAGCGAGGCAGAATAGCAGGAAACAGATTTCAAGAGGTACGTTGGAATCGCCTTTAAAGCACAGGAAGAGGGGCACAACTTCGACAATGATGCACTTGGCCAAAAAGGGCGTATGCGTTTTCTCCTGAATATATTCAGGAGAAAACGCATACGCCCTTTTTGGCCAAGCAAGCAAGCGGGCAATGCAAATCTGCACTACAAAGAAGTATCACTTCCCACCGGTCAAAAGGGACATCCACAAAATGTGTAAGAACAAGAAAGGCAAGACAGGCCCTGGAGAACAGGGAGCCTTGTTATGCTGATGGGCGGGATGTAAATTGCCAACTGCCTCTCTGGAGGAGTGCATTCTGTTCCCTAAAACAAGTAAAGAACAGAGCTACAGAGCCAAGGGCACTACCAGTCTAGGGAATATACCTTGGGAAAACTGAAAATCAATAAGACAGAGCCACCCCAAAATTTAGGGCTGCACTGCATACAAGGACCTCAACTTGGATACACCTTAAGTATCCCAGAAAATATAAACATGGTTCAAAAAATTGTGGTACTTACGTATGATGGAATATCCCTCAGCCATGAAATCAATGTCATAAGCCCAGTAGCAACAAAATGGGTGGATTCAGGTACGATGATTCTAAGTGAAATAAGTCACACAGAAAAAGAAACTTATCATAAGATATCACTTATGAAGATCCTGTAAACATGGCTACACTTGAACTGAGTTAGGAAAGAGAACAGTGTCTCACATTTAGAAAACACTCTTATACCTGCTTAAGGGGAAGGAGAGGTGGGGTGATGCATAAAACCAGAGTTTGATATAAGCACAGATACCGTTCCAAAAACCAACTATGGAATAGACAAGACCTACACCGTCCTCAGTGAAAGGGACTCAAAACCCCATATTTCCCGCAGAGGAAAATATCTGACTAGTAAGAATCTTAAAACCTATGTATTGATATGTCTCCGTAAGGGAATCAAGTGTGTCTAGACTGGCATAAACATGGCAGCGAGAATCAGCTCAAACCCACTATAAAAAGGAATTTCAAAAACAAAACAAAAAAACTGGGAAATTCTTTACAATTCCTTCAGGGTCTCTGATGAAAGCTGGAATGACCCTATCTACAACGACAGCTGGATGTGGCATAAGGAGGGACACTTGGGACTGAGATGCTTGGTGAGATTGGGTGAGCAAATGCAGACTCTTTAAAGCAATAATGCATGGCACCCATTCCATGGGTCCGAACTCTCCAGGTTGAAGGGAATAGTACTACAGCTATAACATGTTCGGGAAACCTAGGGAACGGACACACTGTGAATACGAAAGGTTTCTAAAACTCAACGAATAGTCCCTCTCCTGGTGCTCCGGTTTGACTTTCCGTCTGCTTTACTATCAACCGCCCAACTTGGAGAGACAGCCCCTTTAACCTCTTGGTTCGCACACGTTGCCAATTTGGCAGAGGATGAAAGGGAAGAGGGAGAACCAATGAGAGAGTAGCTGTTAGGCATTTGGACGGGCACATATCACTGTAATTTCCCGCCAGGAAGAAGAATTAACCAAATTCTCAGCCACCCACCGGGAACCAGTATAGGTCCTGAACCAAAATTTTGGACTTGCGGTCAGCTCACCAAAAACGAGTTGAAAAATGGAGCTCAGGGGCACAGCAATTCACAAACTGGCCGAGTAATAAAGGACAACTATCGTCCAAAAATCTGTTGAGGGAAGGCAACGAGGCGGACTTGAAAGCGAGGCAGAATAGCAGGAAACAGATTTCAAGAGGTACGTTGGAATCGCCTTTAAAGCACAGGAAGAGGGGCACAACTTCGACAATGATGCACTTGGCCAAAAAGGGCGTATGCGTTTTCTCCTGAATATATTCAGGAGAAAACGCATACGCCCTTTTTGGCCAAGCAAGCAAGCGGGCAATGCAAATCTGCACTACAAAGAAGTATCACTTCCCACCGGTCAAAAGGGACATCCACAAAATGTGTAAGAACAAGAAAGGCAAGACAGGCCCTGGAGAACAGGGAGACTTGTTATGCTGATGGGCGGGATGTAAATTGCCAACTGCCTCTCTGGAGGAGTGCATTCTGTTCCCTAAAACAAGTAAAGAACAGAGCTACAGAGCCAAGGGCACTACCAGTCTAGGGAATATACCTTGGGAAAACTGAAAATCAATAAGACAGAGCCACCCCAAAATTTAGGGCTGCACTGCATACAAGGACCTCAACTTGGATACACCTTAAGTATCCCAGAAAATATAAACATGGTTCAAAATATTGTGGTACTTACGTACGATGGAATATCCCTCAGCCATGAAATCAATGTCATAAGACCAGTAGCAGCAAAATGGGTGGATTCGGGTACGATGATTCTAAGTGAAATAAGTCACACAGAAAAAGAAACTTATCATAAGATATCACTTATGAAGATCCTGTAAACATGGCTACACTTGAACTGAGTTAGGAAAGAGAACAGTGTCTCACATTTAGAAAACACTCTTATACCTGCTTAAGGGGGAAGGAGAGGTGGGGTGATGCATAAAACCAGAGTTTGATATAAGCACAGGTACCGTTCCAAAAACCAACTATGGAATAGACAAGACCTACACCATCCTCAGTGAAAGGGACTCAAAACCCCATATTTCCCGCAGAGGAAAATATCTGACTAGTAAGAATCTTAAAACCTATGTATTGATATGTCTCCATAAGGGAATCAAGTGTGTCTAGACTGGCATAAACATGGCAGCGAGAATCAGCTCAAACCCACTATAAAAAGGAATTTCGAAAACAAAACAAAAAAAAAAGGGAAATTCTTTCCAATTCCTTCAGGGTCTCTGATGAAAGCTGGAATGACCCTATCTACAACGACAGCTGGATGTGGCATAAGGAGGGACACTTGGGACTGAGACGATTGGTGAGATTGGGTGAGCAAATGCAGACCCTTTAAAGCAATAATGCATGGCACCCATTCCATGGGTCCGAAATCTCCAGGTTGAAGGGAATATTACTATAGCTATAACATGTGCGGGAAACCTAGAGAACGGACACACTGTGAATACGAAAGGTTTCTAAAACTCAACGAATAGTCCCTCTCCTGGTGCTCCGGTTTGACTTTCCGTCTGCTTTACTATCAACCTCCCAACTTGGAGAGACAGCCCCTTTAACCTCTTGGTTCGCACAGGTTGCCAATTTGGCAGAGGATGAAAGGGAAGAGGGAGAACCAATGAGAGAGTAGCTGTTAGGCATTTGGACGGTCACATATCACTGTAATTTCCCGGCAGGAAGAAGAATTAACCAAATTCTCAGCCACCCACCGGGAACCAGTATAGGTCCTGAGCCAAAATTTTGGACTTGCGGTCAGCTCACCAAAAACGAGTTGAAAAATGGAGCTCAGGGGCACAGCAATTCACAAACTGGCCGAGTAATAAAGGACAACTCTCGTCCAAACATCTGTTGAGGGAAGGCAACGAGGCGGACTTGAAAGCGAGGCAGAATAGCAGGAAACAGATTTCAAGAGGTACGTTGGAATCGCCTTTAAAGCACAGGAAGAGGGGCACAACTTCGACAATGATGCACTTGGCCAAAAAGGGCGTATGCGTTTTCTCCTGAATATATTCAGGAGAAAACGCATACGCCCTTTTTGGCCAAGCAAGCAAGCGGGCAATGCAAATCTGCACTACAAAGAAGTATCACTTCCCACCGGTCAAAAGGGACATCCACAAAATGTGTAAGAACAAGAAAGGCAAGACAGGCCCTGGAGAACAGGGAGCCTTGTTATGCTGATGGGCGGGATGTAAATTGCCAACTGCCTCTCTGGAGGAGTGCATTCTGTTCCCTAAAACAAGTAAAGAACAGAGCTACAGAGCCAAGGGCACTACCAGTCTAGGGAATATATCTTGGGAAAACTGAAAATCAATAAGACAGAACCACC
Source organism: Hyperoodon ampullatus (assembly GCF_949752795.1). Classification (NCBI taxonomy): domain Eukaryota; kingdom Metazoa; phylum Chordata; class Mammalia; order Artiodactyla; family Ziphiidae; genus Hyperoodon; species Hyperoodon ampullatus. The sequence goes on from NW_027641085.1 coordinate 592,063, forward strand.
CCAAAATTTAGGGCTGCACTGCATACAAGGACCTCAACTTGGATACACCTTAAGTATCCCAGAAAATATAAACATGGTTCAAAAAATTGTGGTACTTACGTATGATGGAATATCCCTCAGCCATGAAATCAATGTCATAAGCCCAGTAGCAACAAAATGGGTGGATTCAGGTACGATGATTCTAAGTGAAATAAGTCACACAGAAAAAGAAACTTATCATAAGATATCACTTATGAAGATCCTGTAAACATGGCTACACTTGAACTGAGTTAGGAAAGAGAACAGTGTCTGACATTTAGAAAACACTCTTATACCTGCTTAAGGGGGAAGGAGAGGTGGGGTGATGCATAAAACCAGAGTTTGATATAAGCACAGATACCGTTCCAAAAACCAACTATGGAATAGACAAGACCTACACCGTCCTCAGTGAAAGGGACTCAAAACCCCATATTTCCCGCAGAGGAAAATATCTGACTAGTAAGAATATTAAAACCTATGTATTGATATGTCTCCGTAAGGGAATCAAGTGTGTCTAGACTGGCATAAACATGGCAGCGAGAATCAGCTCAAACCCACTATAAAAAGGAATTTCAAAAACAAAACAAAAAAACTGGGAAATTCTTTACAATTCCTTCAGGGTCTCTGATGAAAGCTGGAATGACCCTATCTACAACGACAGCTGGATGTGGCATAAGGAGGGACACTTGGGACTGAGATGCTTGGTGAGATTGGGTGAGCAAATGCAGACCCTTTAAAGCAATAATGCATGGCACCCATTCCATGGGTCCGAACTCTCCAGGTTGAAGGGAATAGTACTACAGCTATAACATGTTCGGGAAACCTAGGGAACGGACACACTGTGAATACGAAAGGTTTCTAAAACTCAACGAATAGTCCCTCTCCTGGTGCTCCGGTTTGACTTTCCGTCTGCTTTACTATAAACCTCCCAACTTGGAGAGACAGCCCCTTTAACCTCTTGGTTCGCACACGTTGCCAATTTGGCAGAGGATGAAAGGGAAGAGGGAGAACCAATGAGAGAGTAGCTGTTAGGCATTTGGACGGGCACATATCACTGTAATTTCCCGGCAGGAAGAAGAATTAACCAAATTCTCAGCCACCCACCGGGAACCAGTATAGGTCCTGAACCAAAATTTTGGACTTGCGGTCAGCTCACCAAAAACGAGTTGAAAAATGGAGCTCAGGGGCACAGCAATTCACAAACTGGCCGAGTAATAAAGGACAACTATCGTCCAAAAATCTGTTGAGGGAAGGCAACGAGGCGGACTTGAAAGCGAGGCAGAATAGCAGGAAACAGATTTCAAGAGGTACGTTGGAATCGCCTTTAAAGCACAGGAAGAGGGGCACAACTTCGACAATGATGCACTTGGCCAAAAAGGGCGTATGCGTTTTCTCCTGAATATATTCAGGAGAAAACGCATACGCCCTTTTTGGCCAAGCAAGCAAGCGGGCAATGCAAATCTGCACTACAAAGAAGTATCACTTCCCACCGGTCAAAAGGGACATCCACAAAATGTGTAAGAACAAGAAAGGCAAGACAGGCCCTGGAGAACAGGGAGCCTTGTTATGCTGATGGGCGGGATGTAAATTGCCAACTGCCTCTCTGGAGGAGTGCATTCTGTTCCCTAAAACAAGTAAAGAACAGAGCTACAGAGCCAAGGGCACTACCAGTCTAGGGAATATACCTTGGGAAAACTGAAAATCAATAAGACAGAGCCACCCCAAAATTTAGGGCTGCACTGCATACAAGGACCTCAACTTGGATACACCTTAAGTATCCCAGAAAATATAAACATGGTTCAAAATATTGTGGTACTTACGTACGATGGAATATCCCTCAGCCATGAAATCAATGTCATAAGACCAGTAGCAGCAAAATGGGTGGATTCGGGTACGATGATTCTAAGTGAAATAAGTCACACAGAAAAAGAAACTTATCATAAGATATCACTTATGAAGATCCTGTAAACATGGCTACACTTGAACTGAGTTAGGAAAGAGAACAGTGTCTCACATTTAGAAAACACTCTTATACCTGCTTAAGGGGGAAGGAGAGGTGGGGTGATGCATAAAACCAGAGTTTGATATAAGCACAGGTACCGTTCCAAAAACCAACTATGGAATAGACAAGACCTACACCGTCCTCAGTGAAAGGGACTCAAAAACCCATATTTCCCGCAGAAGAAAATATCTGACTAGTAAGAATCTTAAAACCTATGTATTGATATGTCTCCGTAAGGGAATCAAGTGTGTCTAGACTGGCATAAACATGGCAGCGAGAATCAGCTCAAACCCACTATAAAAAGGAATTTCGAAAACAAAACAAAAAAAAAGGGAAATTCTTTACAATTCCTTCAGGGTCTCTGATGAAAGCTGGAATGACCCTATCTACAACGACAGCTGGATGTGGCATAAGGAGGGACACTTGGGAATGAGATGCTTTTTGAGATTGGGTGAGCAAATGCAGACCCTTTAAAGCAATAATGCATGGCACCCATTCCATGGGTCTGAACTCTCCAGGTTGAAGGGAATAGTACTACAGCTATAACATGTTCGGGAAACCTAGGGAACGGACACACTGTGAATACGAAAGGTTTCTAAAACTCAACGAATAGTCCCTCTCCTGGTGCTCCGGTTTGACTTTCCGTCTGCTTTACTATCAACCTCCCAACTTGGAGAGACAGCCCCTTTAACCTCTTGGTTCGCACAGGTTGCCAATTTGGCAGAGGATGAAAGGGAAGAGGGAGAACCAATGAGAGAGTAGCTGTTAGGCATTTGGACGGGCACATATCACTGTAATTTCCCGGCAGGAAGAAGAATTAACCAAATTCTCAGCCACCCACCGGGAACCAGTATAGGTCCTGAGCCAAAATTTTGGACTTGCGGTCAGCTCACCAAAAACGAGTTGAAAAATGGAGCTCAGGGGCACAGCAATTCACAAACTGGCCGAGTAATAAAGGACAACTCTCGTCCAAACATCTGTTGAGGGAAGGCAACGAGGCGGACTTGAAAGCGAGGCAGAATAGCAGGAAACAGATTTCAAGAGGTACGTTGGAATCACCTTTAAAGCACAGGAAGAGGGGCACAACTTCGACAATGATGCACTTGGCCAAAAAGGGCGTATGCGTTTTCTCCTGAATATATTCAGGAGAAAACGCATACACCCTTTTTGGCCAAGCAAGCAAGCGGGCAATGCAAATCTGCACTACAAAGAAGTATCACTTCCCACCGGTCAAAAGGGACATCCACAAAATGTGTAAGAACAAGAAAGGCAAGACAGGCCCTGGAGAACAGGGAGCCTTGTTATGCTGATGGGCGGGATGTAAATTGCCAACTGCCTCTCTGGAGGAGTGCATTCTGTTCCCTAAAACAAGTAAAGAACAGAGCTACAGAGCCAAGGGCACTACCAGTCTAGGGAATATACCTTGGGAAAACTGAAAATCAATAAGACAGAGCCACCCCAAAATTTAGGGCTGCACTGCATACAAGCACCTCAACTTGGATACACCTTAAGTATCCCAGAAAATATAAACATGGTTCAAAAAATTGTGGTACTTACGTACGATGGAATATCCCTCAGCCATGAAATCAATGTCATAAGTCCAGTAGTAACAAAATGGGTGGATTCAGGTACGATGATTCTAAGTGAAATAAGTCACACAGAAAAAGAAACTTATCATAAGATATCACTTATGAAGATCCTGTAAACATGGCTACACTTGAACTGAGTTAGGAAAGAGAACAGTGTCTCACATTTAGAAAACACTCTTATACCTGCTTAAGGGGGAAGGAGAGGTGGGGTGATGCATAAAACCAGAGTTTGATATAAGCACAGGTACCGTTCCAAAAACCAACTATGGAATAGACAAGACCTACACCGTCCTCAGTGAAAGGGACTCAAAACCCCATATTTCCCGCAGAGGAAAGTATCTGACTAGTAAGAATCTTAAAACCTATGTATTGATATGTCTCCGTAAGGGAATCAAGTGTGTCTAGACTGGCATAAACATGGCAGCGAGAATCAGCTCAAACCCACTATAAAAAGGAATTTCAAAAACAAAACAAAAAAACTGGGAAATTCTTTACAATTCCTTCAGGGTCTCTGATGAAAGCTGGAATGACCCTATCTACAACGACAGCTGGATGTGGCATAAGGAGGGACACTTGGGACTGAGATGATTGGTGAGATTGGGTGAGCAAATGCAGACCCTTTAAAGCAATAATGCATGGCACCCATTCCATGGGTCCGAACTCTCCTAGTTGAAGGGAATATTACTACAGCTATAACATGTACGGGAAACCTAGGGAACGGACACACTGTGAATACGAAAGGTTTCTAAAACTCAACGCATAGTCCCTCTCCTGGTGCTCCGGTTTGACTTTCCGTCTGCTTTACTATCAACCTCCAAACTTGGAGAGACAGCCCCTTTAACCTCTTGGTTCGCACACGTTGCCAATTTGGCAGAGGATGAAAGGGAAGAGGGAGAACCAATGAGAGAGTAGCTGTTAGGCATTTGGACGGGCACATATCACAGTAATTTCCAGGCAGGAAGAAGAATTAACCAAATTCTCAGCCACCCACCAGGAACCAGTGTAGGTCCTGAACCAAAATTTTGGACTTGCGGTCAGCTCACCAAAAACGAGTTGAAAAATGGAGCTCAGGGGCACAGCAATTCACAAACTGGCCGAGTAATAAAGGACAACTATCGTCCAAAAATCTGTTGAGGGAAGGCAACGAGGCGGACTTGAAAGCGAGGCAGAATAGCAGGAAACAGATTTCAAGAGGTACGTTGGAATCGCCTTTAAAGCACAGGAAGAGGGGCACAACTTCGACAATGATGCACTTGGCCAAAAAGGGCGTATGCGTTTTCTCCTGAATATATTCAGGAGAAAACGCATACGCCCTTTTTGGCCAAGCAAGCAAGCGGGCAATGCAAATCTGCACTACAAAGAAGTATCACTTCCCACCGGTCAAAAGGGACATCCACAAAATGTGTAAGAACAAGAAAGGCAAGACAGGCCCTGGAGAACAGGGAGCCTTGTTATGCTGATGGGCGGGATGTAAATTGCCAACTGCCTCTCTGGAGGAGTGCATTCTGTTCCCTAAAACAAGTAAAGAACAGAGCTACAGAGCCAAGGGCACTACCAGTCTAGGGAATATACCTTGGGAAAACTGAAAATCAATAAGACAGAGCCACCCCAAAATTTAGGGCTGCACTGCTTACAAGGACCTCAACTTGGATACACCTTAAGTATCCCAGAAAATATAAACATGGTTCAAAAAATTGTGGTACTTACGTATGATGGAATATCCCTCAGCCATGAAATCAATGTCATAAGCCCAGTAGCAACAAAATGGGTGGATTCAGGTACGATGATTCTAAGTGAAATAAGTCACACAGAAAAAGAAACTTATCATAAGATATCACTTATGAAGATCCTGTAAACATGGCTACACTTGAACTGAGTTAGGAAAGAGAACAGTGTCTGACATTTAGAAAACACTCTTATACCTGCTTAAGGGGGAAGGAGAGGTGGGGTGATGCATAAAACCAGAGTTTGATATAAGCACAGATACCGTTCCAAAAACCAACTATGGAATAGACAAGACCTACACCGTCCTCAGTGAAAGGGACTCAAAACCCCATATTTCCCGCAGAGGAAAATATCTGACTAGTAAGAATATTAAAACCTATGTATTGATATGTCTCCGTAAGGGAATCAAGTGTGTCTAGACTGGCATAAACATGGCAGCGAGAATCAGCTCAAACCCACTATAAAAAGGAATTTCAAAAACAAAACAAAAAAACTGGGAAATTCTTTACAATTCCTTCAGGGTCTCTGATGAAAGCTGGAATGACCCTATCTACAACGACAGCTGGATGTGGCATAAGGAGGGACACTTGGGACTGAGATGCTTGGTGAGATTGGGTGAGCAAATGCAGACTCTTTAAAGCAATAATGCATGGCACCCATTCCATGGGTCCGAACTCTCCAGGTTGAAGGGAATAGTACTACAGCTATAACATGTTCGGGAAACCTAGGGAACGGACACACTGTGAATACGAAAGGTTTCTAAAACTCAACGAATAGTCCCTCTCCTGGTGCTCCGGTTTGACTTTCCGTCTGCTTTACTATCAACCGCCCAACTTGGAGAGACAGCCCCTTTAACCTCTTGGTTCGCACACGTTGCCAATTTGGCAGAGGATGAAAGGGAAGAGGGAGAACCAATGAGAGAGTAGCTGTTAGGCATTTGGACGGGCACATATCACTGTAATTTCCCGGCAGGAAGAAGAATTAACCAAATTCTCAGCCACCCACCGGGAACCAGTATAGGTCCTAAACCAAAATTTTGGACTTGCGGTCAGCTCACCAAAAACGAGTTGAAAAATGGAGCTCAGGGGCACAGCAATTCACAAACTGGCCGAGTAATAAAGGACAACTATCGTCCAAAAATCTGTTGAGGGAAGGCAACGAGGCGGACTTGAAAGCGAGGCAGAATAGCAGGAAACAGATTTCAAGAGGTACGTTGGAATCGCCTTTAAAGCACAGGAAGAGGGGCACAACTTCGACAATGATGCACTTGGCCAAAAAGGGCGTATGCGTTTTCTCCTGAATATATTCAGGAGAAAACGCATACGCCCTTTTTGGCCAAGCAAGCAAGCGGGCAATGCAAATCTGCACTACAAAGAAGTATCACTTCCCACCGGTCAAAAGGGACATCCACAAAATGTGTAAGAACAAGAAAGGCAAGACAGGCCCTGGAGAACAGGGAGCCTTGTTATGCTGATGGGCGGGATGTAAATTGCCAACTGCCTCTCTGGAGGAGTGCATTCTGTTCCCTAAAACAAGTAAAGAACAGAGCTACAGAGCCAAGGGCACTACCAGTCTAGGGAATATACCTTGGGAAAACTGAAAATCAATAAGACAGAGCCACCCCAAAATTTAGGGCTGCACTGCATACAAGGACCTCAACTTGGATACACCTTAAGTATCCCAGAAAATATAAACATGGTTCAAAATATTGTGGTACTTACGTACGATGGAATATCCCTCACCCATGAAATCAATGTCATAAGACCAGTAGCAGCAAAATGGGTGGATTCGGGTACGATGATTCTAAGTGAAATAAGTCACACAGAAAAAGAAACTTATCATAAGATATCACTTATGAAGATCCTGTAAACATGGCTACACTTGAACTGAGTTAGGAAAGAGAACAGTGTCTCACATTTAGAAAACACTCTTATACCTGCTTAAGGGGGAAGGAGAGGTGGGGTGATGCATAAAACCAGAGTTTGATATAAGCACAGGTACCGTTCCAAAAACCAACTATGGAATAGACAAGACCTACACCGTCCTCAGTGAAAGGGACTCAAAAACCCATATTTCCCGCAAAAGAAAATATCTGACTAGTAAGAATCTTAAAACCTATGTATTGATATGTCTCCGTAAGGGAATCAAGTGTGTCTAGACTGGCATAAACATGGCAGCGAGAATCAGCTCAAACCCACTATAAAAAGGAATTTCGAAAACAAAACAAAAAAAAGGGAAATTCTTTACAATTCCTTCAGGGTCTCTGATGAAAGCTGGAATGACCCCATCTACAACGACAGCTGGATGTGGCATAAGGAGGGACACTTGGGACTGAGACGATTGGTGAGATTGGGTGAGCAAATGCAGACCCTTTAAAGCAATAATGCATGGCACCCATTCCATGGGTCCGAAATCTCCAGGTTGAAGGGAATATTACTATAGCTATAACATGTGCGGGAAACCTAGAGAACGGACACACTGTGAATACGAAAGGTTTCTAAAACTCAACGAATAGTCCCTCTCCTGGTGCTCCGGTTTGACTTTCCGTCTGCTTTACTATCCACCTCCCAACTTGGAGAGACAGCCCCTTTAACCTCCTGGTTC